>NC_092401.1:29550898-30150898 GCF_030028105.1 Mobula birostris | reverse complement strand
AGAGGCGATTCTGGAGGCTGGAGGCAGGAGATTAGAGGCAAGGCTGGAGGCTGGAGGCAGGAGACTAGAGGGGAGGCTGGAGGCTGGAGGCAGGAGACTAGAGGCAAGGCTGGGGGCAGGAGACAAGAGGCGAGGCTGGAGGCTGGAGAACGGAGACGAGAGTTGAGGCTGGAGGCAGGAGACTAGAGGCGAGGCTGGAGGCGGGAGGCTGGAGGAAGGAGACTAGAGGCGAGGCTGGAAGCAGGAGGTAGGAAAATAGA
Organism: Mobula birostris; assembly: GCF_030028105.1. NCBI lineage: Eukaryota > Metazoa > Chordata > Chondrichthyes > Myliobatiformes > Myliobatidae > Mobula > Mobula birostris. Next base: position 30,150,638 of record NC_092401.1, on the reverse strand, counting down.
GGCGAGGCTAGAGGCTGGAGGCAAGAGACTAGAGGCGAGGCTGGAGTCAGGAGACTAGAGGCGAGGCTGGAGGCTAGAGGCAGGAGAATAGAGGCGAAGCTGTAGGCTGGAGACTAGAGACGAAGCTGGAGGCTGTAGGCAGAAGACTAGAGGTGAGGCTGGAGGCAGCAGACGAGAAGCGAGGCTGGAGACAGCAGACGAGAGGAGAGGCTGGAGGCAGGAGACGAGAGGCGAGGCTGGAGGCTGGAGGCAGGAGACTAGAGGCGAGGCTCAAGGCAGGAGACTGGAGGCGAGGCTGGAGACTGGAGGCAGGGGACTAGAGGTGAGGCAGGAAACCAGAGGCAAGGTTGGAGGCAGGAGACGAGAGGGGAGGCTGGAGTCTGGAGGCTGGCGGCAGGAGACGAGAGGCAAGGCTGGAGGCTGGAGGCAGGAGACTAGAGGCGAGGCTGAAGGCTGGAGGCAGGAAACTAGGGGTGAGGCTGGACGCTGGAGACTAGAGACGAGGCTGGAGGCTGGAAGCTGGACAGAGGAGACTAGAGGCGAGTTTGGAGGCTGGAAGCAGGAGACTAGAGGCGAGGCTGGAAGCAGGAGTTAGGAAAATAGAGGCGAGGCTGGAGGCAGGAGACGAGAGGCGAGTCTGGAGGCTAGGGTAGGAGACCAGAGGCGAGTCTGGAGGCTGGAGGCGGGAGACTAGAGGCGAGACTGGAGCAGGAGACGAGAGATGAGGCTGGAGGCAGGAGACAAGAGGCAAGGCTGGAGGCTGGACGCTGGAGACTAGAGACGAGGCTGGAAGCTGGAGAGAGGAGACTAGAGGCGAGTCTGGAGGCTGGAGGCAGGAGACTAGAGGCAAGGCTGGGGGCAGGAGACAAGAGGCGAGGCTGGATGCTGGAGGCAGGAGACTAGAGGCAAGGCTGGGGGCAGGAGACAAGACGCAAGGCTGGAGGCTGGAGGCTGGAGAGAGGAGACTAGAGGCGAGTCTGGAGGCTGGAGGCAGGAGACTAGAGGCGATTCTGGAGGCTGGAGGCAGGAGACTAGAGGCAAGGCTGGAGGCTGGAGGCAGGAGACTAGAGGCGAGGCCGGAGGCTGGAGGCAAGAGACTAGAGGCGAGGCTGGAGACAGGAGACTAGAGGTGAGGCTGGAGGCTGGAGGCAGGAGAATAGAGGCAAAGCTGTAGGCTGGAGACTAGAGGCGAAGCTGGAGGCTGTAGGCAGAAGACTAGAGGTGAGGCTGGAGGCAGCAGACGAGAGGTGAGGCTGTAGACAGGAGACGAGAAGATAGGCTGGAGGCAGGAGACGAGAGGCGAGGCTGGAGGCTGGAGACTAGAAGCGAGGCTGGAGGCTGGAGGCAGGAGACTAGAGGCGAGGCTGGAGGCAGGAGACTAGAGGTGAGGCTGGAGGTAGGAAACTAGAGGCGATGTTGGAGGCAGGAGACTGGAGGCGAGGCTCAAGGCAGGAGACTGGAGGCGAGGCTGGAGACTGGAGGCAGGGGACTAGAGGCAAGGCAGGAAACCAGAGGCGAGGCTGGAGGCAGGAGATGAGAGGCGAGGCTGGAGTCTGGAGGCTGGCGGCAGGAGACGAGAGGCAAGGCTGGAGGCTGGAGGCTGCAGACTAGAGGCGAGGCTGGAGGCTGGAGACTAGAGGCCAGTCTGGAGGCTGGAGGCTGGAGACTAGAGGCGAGGCTGGAGGCTGGAGACAGGAGAATAGAGGGGATGCTGTAGGCTGGAGACTACAAGTGAGGCTGGAGGCTGTAGGCAGAAGACTAGAGGTGAGGCTGGAGGCAGGAGAAGATAGGCGAGGCTAGAGGCAGGAGACTAGAGGTGAGGCTGCTGGCAGGAGACTAGAGGCGAGGCTGGAGACTAGAAGTAGGGGACTAGAGGCAAGGCTGGGGACTGGAGGCAGTAGACTAGAGGTGAGGCTGGAGGCTGGAGGCAGGAGATTAGAGGCGAGGCTGGAGGCTGGAGGCAGGAGACTAGAGGCGAGGCTGAAGGCTGGAGGCAGGAAACTAGGGGTGAGGCTGGACGCTGGAGACCAGAGACGAGGCTGGAGCCTGGAAGCTGGACAGAGGAGACAAGAGGCGAGTCTGGAGGCTGGAAGCAGGAGACTAGAGGCGAGGCTGGAGGCTGGAGAGAGGAGACTAGAGGCGAGTCTGGAGGCTGGAGGCAGGAGACGAGAGGCGATTCTGCAGGCTAGGGTAGGAGACTAGAGGCGAGTCTGGAGGCTGGAGGCGGGAGACTAGAGGCGAGACTGGAGCAGGAGACGAGAGATGAGGCTGGAGGCAGGAGACAAGAGGCAAGGCTGGAGGCTGGACGCTGGAGACTAGAGACGAGGCTGGAAGCTGGAGAGAGGAGACTAGAGGCGAGTCTGGAGGCTGGAGGCAGGAGACTAGAGGCAAGGCTGGGGGCAGGAGACAAGAGGCGAGGCTGGATGCTGGAGGCAGGAGACTAGAGGCAAGGCTGGGGGCAGGAGACAAGACGCAAGGCTGGAGGCTGGAGGCTGGAGAGAGGAGACTAGAGGCGAGTCTGGAGGCTGGAGGCAGGAGACTAGAGGCGATTCTGGAGGCTGGAGGCAGGAGACTAGAGGCAAGGCTGGAGGCTGGAGGCAGGAGACTAGAGGCGAGGCCGGAGGCTGGAGGCAAGAGACTAGAGGCGAGGCTGGAGACAGGAGACTAGAGGTGAGGCTGGAGGCTGGAGGCAGGAGAATAGAGGCAAAGCTGTAGGCTGGAGACTAGAGGCGAAGCTGGAGGCTGTAGGCAGAAGACTAGAGGTGAGGCTGGAGGCAGCAGACGAGAGGTGAGGCTGTAGACAGGAGACGAGAAGATAGGCTGGAGGCAGGAGACGAGAGGCGAGGCTGGAGGCTGGAGACTAGAAGCGAGGCTGGAGGCTGGAGGCAGGAGACTAGAGGCGAGGCTGGAGGCAGGAGACTAGAGGTGAGGCTGGAGGTAGGAAACTAGAGGCGATGTTGGAGGCAGGAGACTGGAGGCGAGGCTCAAGGCAGGAGACTGGAGGCGAGGCTGGAGACTGGAGGCAGGGGACTAGAGGCAAGGCAGGAAACCAGAGGCGAGGCTGGAGGCAGGAGATGAGAGGCGAGGCTGGAGTCTGGAGGCTGGCGGCAGGAGACGAGAGGCAAGGCTGGAGGCTGGAGGCTGCAGACTAGAGGCGAGGCTGGAGGCTGGAGACTAGAGGCCAGTCTGGAGGCTGGAGGCTGGAGACTAGAGGCGAGGCTGGAGGCTGGAGACAGGAGAATAGAGGGGATGCTGTAGGCTGGAGACTACAAGTGAGGCTGGAGGCTGTAGGCAGAAGACTAGAGGTGAGGCTGGAGGCAGGAGAAGATAGGCGAGGCTAGAGGCAGGAGACTAGAGGTGAGGCTGCTGGCAGGAGACTAGAGGCGAGGCTGGAGACTAGAAGTAGGGGACTAGAGGCAAGGCTGGGGACTGGAGGCAGTAGACTAGAGGTGAGGCTGGAGGCTGGAGGCAGGAGATTAGAGGCGAGGCTGGAGGCTGGAGGCAGGAGACTAGAGGCGAGGCTGAAGGCTGGAGGCAGGAAACTAGGGGTGAGGCTGGACGCTGGAGACCAGAGACGAGGCTGGAGCCTGGAAGCTGGACAGAGGAGACAAGAGGCGAGTCTGGAGGCTGGAAGCAGGAGACTAGAGGCGAGGCTGGAGGCTGGAGAGAGGAGACTAGAGGCGAGTCTGGAGGCTGGAGGCAGGAGACGAGAGGCGATTCTGCAGGCTGGAGGCAGGAGACTAGAGGCGAGTCTGGAGGCTGGAGGCAGGAGACTAGAGGCGAGACTGGAGCAGGAGACGAGAGATGAGGCTGGAGGCAGGAGACGAGAGGCAAGGCTGGAGGCTGGACGCTGGAGACTAGAGACGAGGCTGGAAGCTGGAGGCTGGAGGCTGGAGGCAGGAGACTAGAGGCGAGTCTGGAGGCTGGAGGCAGGAGACTAGAGGCAAGGCTGGGGGCAGGAGACAAGAGGCGAGACTGGAGGCAGGACACTAGAAGTGAGACTGGAAGCAGGAGGTAGGAAATTAGAGGCGAGGCTGGAGGCTGGAGGCAAGAGACTAGAGGCGAGGCTGGATGCAGAAGACTAGAGGCGAGGCTGGAGGCAGCAGATGAGAGGCGAGGCTGCAGGCAGGAGACGAGAGGCGAGGTTGGAGGCTGGAGGCATGAGACTGGAAGCGAGGCTGGAGGCTGGAGACTAGAGGCCAGTCTGGAGGCTGGAGGCTGGAGGCAGGAGACGAGAGGCGAGGCTGGAGGCTGGAGGCATGAGACTAGAAGCGAGGCTCAAGGCAGGAGACTGGAGGTAAGGCTGGAGACTGTAGGCAGGGGACTAGAGGCGAGGCAGGAAACCAGAGGCGAGGCTGGAGGCAGGAGACGAAAGGCGAGGCTGGAGTCTGGAGACTAGAGGCGAGGCTGGCGGCTGGAGACTAGAGGCCAGTCTGGAGGCTGGAGGCTGGAGACTAGCGGCGAGGCTGCAGGCTGGAGACAGGAGAATAGAAGCGATGCTGTAGGCTGGAGACTAGAGGCGAGGCTGGAGGCTGGAGACTAGAGGCCAGTCTGGAGGCTGGAGGCTGGAGACTAGAGGCGAGGCTGGAGGCTGGAGACAGGAGAATAGAGGCGATGCTGTAGGCTGGAGATTAGAGGCGGGGCTGGAGGCTGTAGGCTGAAGACTAGAGGTGAGGCTGGAGGCAGGAGAAGATAGGCGAGGCTAGAGGCAGGTGATTAGAGGCGAGGCTGGAGACTAGAAGTAGGGGACTAGAGGCAAGGCTGGGGACTAGAGGCAGTAGACTAGAGTTGAGGCTGGAGGCTGGAGGCAGGAGACTAGAGGCGAGGCTGGAGGCTGGAGGCAGGAGACTAGAGACGAGGCTGAAGGCTGGAGGCAGGAAACTAGGGGTGAGGCTGGACGCTGGAGACTAGAGACGAGGCTGGAGGCTGGAAGCTGGACAGAGGAGACTAGAGGCGAGTCTGGAGGCTGGAAGCAGGAGACTAGAGGCGAGGCTGGAAGCAGGAGTTAGGAAAATAGAGGCGAGGCTGGAGGCAGGAGACAAGAGGCGAGTCTGCAGGCTGGAGGCAGGAGACTAGAGGCGAGTCTGGATGCTGGAGGCAGGAGACTAGAGGCGAGACTGGAGCAGGAGACGAGAGACGAGGCTGGAGGCAGGAGACGAGAGGCAAGGCTGGAGGCTGGACGCTGGAGACTAGAGACGAGGCTGGAAGCTGGAGGCTGGAAGCTGGAGAGAGGAGACTAGAGGCAAGTCTGGAGGCTGGAGGCAGGAGACTAGAGGCAAGGCTGGGGGCAGGAGACAAGAGGCGAGGCTGGAGGCTGGAGGCTGGAGGCAGGAGACTAGGGGCGAGGCTGGAGGCTGGAGGCAGGAGACTAGAGGCGAGGCTGGAGGCTGGAGGCTGCAGAGATGAGACTAGAGGCGAGTCTGGAGGCTGGAGGCAGGAGACTAGAGGCGATTCTGGAGGCTGGAGGCAGGAGACCAGAGGCAAGGCTGGAGGCTGGAGGCAGGAGACTAGATGCAAGGCTAGGGGCAGGAGACAAGAGGCGAGGCTGGAGGCTGGAGAACGGAGACGAGAGTTGAGGCTGGAGGCAGGAGACTGGAGGCGAGGCTGGAGGCTGGAGGCTGGAGGCAGGAGACTGGAGGTGAGTCTGGAGGCAGTAGACTAGAGGCGAGGCTGGAAGCAGGAGGTAGGAAAATAGAGGCGAGGCTGGCGGCTGGAGGCAAGAGACTAGAGGTGAGGCTGGAGGCAGCAGACGAGAGGCGAGGCTGTAGACAGGAGACGAGAGGAGAGGCTGGAGGCAGGAGACGAGAGGCGAGGTTGGAGGCAGGAGACTAGAGGCGAGGCTCAAGGCAGGAGACTGGAGGCGAGGCTGGAGACTGGAGGCAGGGGACTAGAGGCGAGGCAGGAAACCAGAGGCGAGGCTGGAGGCAGGAGATGAGAAAAGAGGCTGGAGTCTGGAGGCTGGCGGCAGGAGACGAGAGGGAAGGCTGGAGGCTGCAGACTAGAGGCCAGTCTGGAGGCTGGAGGCTGGAGACTAGAGGCGAGGCTGGAGGCTGGAGACAGGAGAATAGAGGCGATGCTGTAGGCTGGAGACTAGAGGTGAGGCTGGAGGCTGTAGGCAGAAGACTAGAGGTGAGGCTGGAGGCAGGAGAAGATAGGCGAGGCTAGAGGGATGAGACTAGAGGTGAGGCTGCTGGCAGGAGACTAGAGACGAGGCTGGAGACTAGAAGTCGGGGACTAAAGGCAAGGCTGGGGACTGGAGGCAGTAGAATAGAGGTGAGGCTGGAGGCTGGAGGCTGGAGGCAGGAGACTAGAGTCGAGGCTGGAGGCTGGAGGCAGGAGACTAGAGGCGAGGCTGAAGGCTGGAGGCAGGAAACTAGGGGTGAGGCTGGACGCTGGAGACTAGAGACGAGGCTGGAGGCTGGAAGCTGGACAGAGGAGACTAGAGGCGAGTCTGGAGACTGGAAGCAGGAGACTAGGGGCGAGGCTGGAAGCAGGAGTTAGGAAAATAGAGGCGAGGCTGGAGGCAGGAGACGAGAGGCGAGTCTGGAGGCTGGAGGCAGGAGACTAGAGGCGAGGCTGGAGGCAGGAGACGAGAGGCAAGGCTGGAGGCTGGACGCTGGAGACTAGAGACGAGGCTGGAAGCTGGAGAGAGGAGACTAGAGGCGAGTCTGGAGACTGGAGGCAGGAGACTAGAGGGAAGGCTGGGGGCAGGAGACAAGAGGCGAGGCTGGAGGCTGGAGGCAGGAGACGAGAGGCAAGGCTGGGGGCAGGAGACAAGAGGCGAGGCTGGAGGCTGGAGGCTGGAGAGAGGAGACTAGAGGCGAGTCTGGAGGCTGGAGGCAGGAGACTGGAGGCGATTCTAGAGGCTGGAGGCAGGAGACTAGAGGCAAGGCTGGAGGCTGGAGGCAGGAGACTAGAGGCAAGGCTGGGGGCAGGAGACAAGAGGCGAGGCTGGAGGCTGGAGAACGGAGACGAGAGTTGAGGCTGGAGGCAGGAGACTAGAGGCGAGGCTGGAAGCAGGAGGTAGGAAAATAGAGGCGAGGCTGGAGGCTGGACAACGGAGACGAGATTTGAGTCTGGAGGCAGGAGACTAGAGGCGAGGCTGGAGGCTGGAGGCAGGAGACTAGAGGCGAGGCTGGAAGCAGGAGGTAGGAAAATAGAGGCGAGGCTGGAGGCTGGAGGCAAGAGACTGGAGGCGAGGCTGGAGGCAGAGGACTAGAGGCGAGGCTGGAGGCTGGAGACTAGAGGCGAAGCTGGAGGCTGTAGGCAGAAGACTAGAGGTGAGGCTGGAGGCAGGAGACGAGAGGCGAGGCTGGAGGCTGGAGACTAGAAGCGAGGCTGGAGGCTGGAGGCAGGAGACTAGAGGCGAGGCTGGAGGCAGGAGACTAGAGGCGAGGCTGGAGGTAGGAGACTAGAGGCGAGGTTGGAGGCAGGAGACTAGAGGCGAGGCTCAAGGCAGGAGACTGGAGGCGAGGCTGGAGACTGGAGGCAGGGGACTAGAGGCGAGGCAGGAAAGCAGAGGCGAGGCTGGAGGCAGGAGACGAGAGGCGAGGCTGGAGTCTGGAGGCTGGCGGCAGGAGACGAGAGGCAAGGCTGAAGGCTGGAGGCTGGAGACTAGAGGCCAGTCTGGAGGCTGGAGGCTGGAGACTAGAGGTGAGGCTGGAGGCTGGAGACTAGAGGCCAGTCTGGAGGCTGGAGGCTGGAGACTAGAGGCGAGGCTGGAGGCTGGAGACAGGAGAATAGAGGGGATGCTGTAGGCTGGAGACTAGAGGTGAGGCTGGAGGCTGTAGGCAGAAGACTAGAGGTGAGGCTGGAGGCAGGGGAAGATAGGCGAGGCTAGAGGCAGGAGACTAGAGGTGAGGCTGCTGGCAGGAGACTAGAGGCGAGGCTGGAGACTAGAAGTAGGGGACTAGAGGCAAGGCTGGGGACTGGAGGCAGTAGACTAGAGGTGAGGCTGGAGGCTGGAGGCAGGAGATTAGAGGCGAGGCTGGAGGCTGGAGGCAGGAGACTAGAGGCGAGGCTGAAGGCTGGAGGCAGGAAACTAGGGGTGAGGCTGGACGCTGGAGACCAGAGACGAGGCTGGAGCCTGGAAGCTGGACAGAGGAGACTAGAGGCGAGTCTGGAGGCTGGAAGCAGGAGACTAGAGGCGAGGCTGGAGGCTGGAGAGAGGAGACTAGAGGCGAGTCTGGAGGCTGGAGGCAGGAGACTAGAGGCGAGACTGGAGCAGGAGACGAGAGATGAGGCTGGAGGCAGGAGACGAGAGACAAGGCTGGAGGCTGGACGCTGGAGACTAGAGACGAGGCTGGAAGCTGGAGGCTGGAGGCTGGAGGCAGGATACTAGAGGCGAGTCTGGAGGCTGGAGGCAGGAGACTAGAGGCAAGGCTGGGGGCAGGAGACAAGAGGCGAGACTGGAGGCAGGAGACTAGAAGTGAGACTGGAAGCAGGAGGTAGGAAAATAGAGGCGAGGCTGGAGGCTGGAGGCAAGAGACTAGAGGCGAGGCTGGATGCAGAAGACTAGAGGCGAGGCTGGAGGCAGCAGATGAGAGGCGAGTCTGCAGGCAGGAGACGAGAGGCGAGGTTGGAGGCTGGAGGCATGAGACTGGAAGCGAGGCTGGAGGCTGGAGACTAGAGGCCAGTCTGGAGGCTGGAGGCTGGAGGCAGGAGACGAGAGGCGAGGCTGGAGGCTGGAGGCATGAGACTAGAAGCGAGGCTCAAGGCAGGAGACTGGAGGTAAGGCTGGAGACTGTAGGCAGGGGACTAGAGGCGAGGCAGGAAACCAGAGGCGAGGCTGGAGGCAGGAGACGAAAGGCGAGGCTGGAGTCTGGAGACTAGAGGCGAGGCTGGCGGCTGGAGACTAGAGGCCAGTCTGGAGGCTGGAGGCTGGAGACTAGAGGCGAGGCTGCAGGCTGGAGACAGGAGAATAGAAGCGATGCTGTAGGCTGGAGACTAGAGGCGAGGCTGGAGGCTGGAGACAGGAGAATAGAGGCGATGCTGTAGGCTGGAGATTAGAGGCAAGGCTGGAGGCTGTAGGCAGAAGACTAGAGGTGAGGCTGGAGGCAGGAGAAGATAGGCGAGGCTAGAGGCAGGTGATTAGAGGCGAGGCTGGAGACTAGAAGTAGGGGACTAGAGGCAAGGCTGGGGACTAGAGGCAGTAGACTAGAGTTGAGGCTGGAGGCTGGAGGCAGGAGACTAGAGGCGAGGCTGGAGGCTGGAGGCAGGAGACTAGAGACGAGGCTGAAGGCTGGAGGCAGGAAACTAGGGGTGAGGCTGGACGCTGGAGACTAGAGACGAGGCTGGAGGCTGGAAGCTGGACAGAGGAGACTAGAGGCGAGTCTGGAGGCTGGAAGCAGGAGACTAGAGGCGAGGCTGGAAGCAGGAGTTAGGAAAATAGAGGCGAGGCTGGAGGCAGGAGACAAGAGGCGAGTCTGCAGGCTGGAGGCAGGAGACTAGAGGCGAGTCTGGATGCTGGAGGCAGGAGACTAGAGGCGAGACTGGAGCAGGAGACGAGAGACGAGGCTGGAGGCAGGAGACGAGAGGCAAGGCTGGAGGCTGGACGCTGGAGACTAGAGACGAGGCTGGAAGCTGGAGGCTGGAAGCTGGAGAGAGGAGACTAGAGGCAAGTCTGGAGGCTGGAGGCAGGAGACTAGAGGCAAGGCTGGGGGCAGGAGACAAGAGGCGAGGCTGGAGGCTGGAGGCTGGAGGCAGGAGACTAGAGGCGAGGCTGGAGGCTGGAGGCAGGAGACTAGAGGCGAGGCTGGAGGCTGGAGGCTGCAGAGAGGAGACTAGAGGCGAGTCTGGAGGCTGGAGGCAGGAGACTAGAGGCGATTCTGGAGGCTGGAGGCAGGAGACTAGAGGCAAGGCTGGAGGCTGGAGGCAGGAGACTAGAGGCAAGGCTGGGGGCGGGAGACAAGAGGCGAGGCTGGAGGCTGGAGAACGGAGACGAGAGTTGAGGCTGGAGGCAGGAGACTGGAGGCGAGGCTGGAGGCTGGAGGCAGGAGACTGGAGGTGAGTCTGGAGGCAGTAGACTAGAGGCGAGGCTGGAAGCAGGAGGTAGGAAAATAGAGGCGAGGCTGGCGGCTGGAGGCAAGAGACTAGAGGCGAGGCTGGAGGCAGCAGACGAGAGGCGAGGCTGTAGACAGGAGACGAGAGGAGAGGCTGGAGGCAGGAGACGAGAGGCGAGGTTGGAGGCAGGAGACTAGAGGCGAGGCTCAAGGCAGGAGACTGGAGGCGAGGCTGGAGACTGGAGGCAGGGGACTAGAGGCGAGGCAGGAAACCAGAGGCGAGGCTGGAGGCAGGAGATGAGAAAAGAGGCTGGAGTCTGGAGGCTGGCGGCAGGAGACGAGAGGGAAGGCTGGAGGCTGCAGACTAGAGGCCAGTCTGGAGGCTGGAGGCTGGAGACTAGAGGCGAGGCTGGAGGCTGGAGACAGGAGAATAGAGGCGATGCTGTAGGCTGGAGACTAGAGGTGAGGCTGGAGGCTGTAGGCAGAAGACTAGAGGTGAGGCTGGAGGCAGGAGAAGATAGGCGAGGCTAGAGGTATGAGACTAGAGGTGAGGCTGCTGGCAGGAGACTAGAGACGAGGCTGGAGACTAGAAGTCGGGGACCAAAGGCAAGGCTGGGGACTGGAGGCAGTAGAATAGAGGTGAGGCTGGAGGCTGGAGGCTGGAGGCAGGAGACTAGAGTCGAGGCTGGAGGCTGGAGGCAGGAGACTAGAGGCGAGGCTGAAGGCTGGAGGCAGGAAACTAGGGGTGAGGCTGGACGCTGGAGACTAGAGACGAGGCTGGAGGCTGGAAGCTGGACAGAGGAGACTAGAGGCGAGTCTGGAGACTGGAAGCAGGAGACTAGGGGAGAGGCTGGAAGCAGGAGTTAGGAAAATAGAGGCGAGGCTGGAGGCAGGAGACGAGAGGCGAGTCTGGAGGCTGGAGGCAGGAGACTAGAGGCGAGGCTGGAGGCAGGAGACGAGAGGCAAGGCTGGAGGCTGGACGCTGGAGACTAGAGACGAGGCTGGAAGCTGGAGAGAGGAGACTAGAGGCGAGTCTGGAGACTGGAGGCAGGAGACTAGAGGGAAGGCTGGGGGCAGGAGACAAGAGGCGAGGCTGGAGGCTGGAGGCTGGAGACTAGAGGCAAGGCTGGGGGCAGGAGACAAGAGGCGAGGCTGGAGGCTGGAGGCTGGAGAGAGGAGACTAGAGGCGAGTCTGGAGGCTGGAGGCAGGAGACTGGAGGCGATTCTAGAGGCTGGAGGCAGGAGACTAGAGGCAAGGCTGGAGGCTGGAGGCAGGAGACTAGAGGCAAGGCTGGGGGCAGGAGACAAGAGGCGAGGCTGGAGGCTGGAGAACGGAGACGAGAGTTGAGGCTGGAGGCAGGAGACTAGAGGCGAGGCTGGAAGCAGGAGGTAGGAAAATAGAGGCGAGGCTGGAGGCTGGACAACGGAGACGAGATTTGAGTCTGGAGGCAGGAGACTAGAGGCGAGGCTGGAGGCTGGAGGCAGGAGACTAGAGGCGAGGCTGGAAGCAGGAGGTAGGAAAATAGAGGCGAGGCTGGAGGCTGGAGGCAAGAGACTGGAGGCGAGGCTGGAGGCAGAGGACTAGAGGCGAGGCTGGAGGCTGGAGACTAGAGGCGAAGCTGGAGGCTGTAGGCAGAAGACTAGAGGTGAGGCTGGAGGCAGGAGACGAGAGGCGAGGCTGGAGGCTGGAGACTAGAAGCGAGGCTGGAGGCTGGAGGCAGGAGACTAGAGGCGAGGCTGGAGGCAGGAGACTAGAGGCGAGGCTGGAGGTAGGAGACTAGAGGCGAGGTTGGAGGCAGGAGACTAGAGGCGAGGCTCAAGGCAGGAGACTGGAGGCGAGGCTGGAGACTGGAGGCAGGGGACTAGAGGCGAGGCAGGAAAGCAGAGGCGAGGCTGGAGGCAGGAGACGAGAGGCGAGGCTGGAGTCTGGAGGCTGGCGGCAGGAGACGAGAGGCAAGGCTGGAGGCTGGAGGCTGGAGACTAGAGGCGAGGCTGGAAGCTGGAGACAGGAGAATAGAGGCGATGCTGTAGGCTGGAGTCTAGAGGTGAGGCTGGAGGCTGTAGGCAGAAGACGAGAGGTGAGGCTGGAGGCAGCAGAAGATAGGCGAGGCTAGAGGCAGGAGACTAGAGGTGAGGCTGCTGGCAGGAGACTAGAGGCGAGGCTGGAGACTAGAAGTAGGGGACTAGAGGCAAGGCTGGGGACTGGAGGCAGTAGACTAGAGGTGAGTCTGGAGGCTGGAGGCAGGAGACTAGAGGCGAGGCTGGAGGCTGGAGGCAGGAGACTAGAGGCGAGGCTGAAGGCTGGAGGCAGGAAACTAGGGGTGAGGCTGGACGCTGGAGACTAGAGGCGAGGCTGGAAGCAGGAGTTAGGAAAATGGAGGCGAGGCTGGAGGCTGGAGACAGGAGAATAGAGGGGATGCTGTAGGCTGGAGACTACAGGTGAGGCTGGAGGCTGTAGGCAGAAGACTAGAGGTGAGGCTGGAGGCAGGAGAAGATAGGCGAGGCTAGAGGCAGGAGACTAGAGGTGAGGCTGCTGGCAGGAGACTAGAGGCGAGGCTGGAGACTAGAAGTAGGGGACTAGAGGCAAGGCTGGGGACTGGAGGCTGTAGACTAGAGGTGAGGCTGGAGGCTGGAGGCAGGAGATTAGAGGCGAGGCTGGAGGCTGGAGGCAGGAGACTAGAGGCGAGGCTGAAGGCTGGAGGCAGGAAACTAGGGGTGAGGCTGGACGCTGGAGACCAGAGACGAGGCTGGAGCCTGGAAGCTGGACAGAGGAGACTAGAGGCGAGTCTGGAGGCTGGAAGCAGGAGACTAGAGGCGAGGCTGGAGGCTGGAGAGAGGAGACTAGAGGCGAGTCTGGAGGCTGGAGGCAGGAGACGAGAGGCGATTCTGCAGGCTGGAGGCAGGAGACTAGAGGCGAGTCTGGAGGCTGGAGGCAGGAGACTAGAGGCGAGACTGGAGCAGGAGACGAGAGATGAGGCTGGAGGCAGGAGACGAGAGGCAAGGCTGGAGGCTGGACGCTGGAGACTAGAGACGAGGCTGGAAGCTGGAGGCTGGAGGCTGGAGGCAGGAGACTGGAGGCGAGTCTGGAGGCTGGAGGCAGGAGACTAGAGGCAAGGCTGGGGGCAGGAGACAAGAGGCGAGACTGGAGGCAGGAGACTAGAAGTGAGACTGGAAGCAGGAGGTAGGAAAATAGAGGCCAGGCTGGAGGCTGGAGGCAAGAGACTAGAGGCGAGGCTGGATGCAGAAGACTAGAGGCGAGGCTGGAGGCAGCAGATGAGAGGCGAGGCTGCAGGCAGGAGACAAAAGGCGAGGTTGGAGGCTGGAGGCATGAGACTGGAAGCGAGGCTGGAGGCTGGAGACTAGAGGCCAGTCCGGAGGCTGGAGGCTGGAGGCAGGAGACGAGAGGCGAGGCTGGAGGCTGGAGGCATGAGACTAGAAGCGAGGCTCAAGGCAGGAGACTGGAGGTAAGGCTGGAGACTGTAGGCAGGGGACTAGAGGCGAGGCAGGAAACCAGAGGCGAGGCTGGAGGCAGGAGACGAAAGGCGAGGCTGGAGTCTGGAGACTAGAGGCGAGGCTGGCGGCTGGAGACTAGAGGCCAGTCTGGAGGCTGGAGGCTGGAGACTAGCGGCGAGGCTGCAGGCTGGAGACAGGAGAATAGAAGCGATGCTGTAGGCTGGAGACTAGAGGCGAGGCTGGAGGCTGGAGACTAGAGGCCAGTCTGGAGGCTGGAGGCTGGAGACTAGAGGCGAGGCTGGAGGCTGGAGACAGGAGAATAGAGGCGATGCTGTAGGCTGGAGACTAGAGGTGAGGCTGGAGGCTGTAGGCAGAAGACTAGAGGTGAGGCTGGAGGCAGGAGAAGATAGGCGAGGCTAGAGGTATGAGACTAGAGGTGAGGCTGCTGGCAGGAGACTAGAGACGAGGCTGGAGACTAGAAGTCGGGGACTAAAGGCAAGGCTGGGGACTGGAGGCAGTAGAATAGAGGTGAGGCTGGAGGCTGGAGGCTGGAGGCAGGAGACTAGAGTCGAGGCTGGAGGCTGGAGGCAGGAGACTAGAGGCGAGGCTGAAGGCTGGAGGCAGGAAACTAGGGGTGAGGCTGGACGCTGGAGACTAGAGACGAGGCTGGAGGCTGGAAGCTGGACAGAGGAGACTAGAGGCGAGTCTGGAGACTGGAAGCAGGAGACTAGGGGCGAGGCTGGAAGCAGGAGTTAGGAAAATAGAGGCGAGGCTGGAGGCAGGAGACGAGAGGCGAGTCTGGAGGCTGGAGGCAGGAGACTAGAGGCGAGGCTGGAGGCAGGAGACGAGAGGCAAGGCTGGAGGCTGGACGCTGGAGACTAGAGACGAGGCTGGAAGCTGGAGAGAGGAGACTAGAGGCGAGTCTGGAGACTGGAGGCAGGAGACTAGAGGGAAGGCTGGGGGCAGGAGACAAGAGGCGAGGCTGGAGGCTGGAGGCAGGAGACTAGAGGCAAGGCTGGGGGCAGGAGACAAGAGGCGAGGCTGGAGGCTGGAGGCTGGAGAGAGGAGACTAGAGGCGAGTCTGGAGGCTGGAGGCAGGAGACTGGAGGCGATTCTAGAGGCTGGAGGCAGGAGACTAGAGGCAAGGCTGGAGGCTGGAGGCAGGAGACTAGAGGCAAGGCTGGGGGCAGGAGACAAGAGGCGAGGCTGGAGGCTGGAGAACGGAGACGAGAGTTGAGGCTGGAGGCAGGAGACTAGAGGTGAGGCTGGAAGCAGGAGGTAGGAAAATAGAGGCGAGGCTGGAGGCTGGACAACGGAGACGAGATTTGAGTCTGGAGGCAGGAGACTAGAGGCGAGGCTGGAGGCTGGAGGCAGGAGACTAGAGGCGAGGCTGGAAGCAGGAGGTAGGAAAATAGAGGCGAGGCTGGAGGCTGGAGGCAAGAGACTGGAGGCGAGGCTGGAGGCAGAGGACTAGAGGCGAGGCTGGAGGCTGGAGACTAGAGGCGAAGCTGGAGGCTGTAGGCAGAAGACTAGAGGTGAGGCTGGAGGCAGGAGACGAGAGGCGAGGCTGGAGGCTGGAGACTAGAAGCGAGGCTGGAGGCTGGAGGCAGGAGACTAGAGGCGAGGCTGGAGGCAGGAGACTAGAGGCGAGGCTGGAGGTAGGAGACTAGAGGCGAGGTTGGAGGCAGGAGACTAGAGGCGAGGCTCAAGGCAGGAGACTGGAGGCGAGGCTGGAGACTGGAGGCAGGGGACTAGAGGCGAGGCAGGAAAGCAGAGGCGAGGCTGGAGGCAGGAGACGAGAGGCGAGGCTGGAGTCTGGAGGCTGGCGGCAGGAGACGAGAGGCAAGGCTGAAGGCTGGAGGCTGGAGACTAGAGGCCAGTCTGGAGGCTGGAGGCTGGAGACTAGAGGCGAGGCTGGAGGCTGGAGACAGGAGAATAGAGGGGATGCTGTAGGCTGGAGACTACAGGTGAGGCTGGAGGCTGTAGGCAGAAGACTAGAGGTGAGGCTGGAGGCAGGAGAAGATAGGCGAGGCTAGAGGCAGGAGACTAGAGGTGAGGCTGCTGGCAGGAGACTAGAGGCGAGGCTGGAGACTAGAAGTAGGGGACTAGAGGCAAGGCTGGGGACTGGAGGCAGTAGACTAGAGGTGAGGCTGGAGGCTGGAGGCAGGAGATTAGAGGCGAGGCTGGAGGCTGGAGGCAGGAGACTAGAGGCGAGGCTGAAGGCTGGAGGCAGGAAACTAGGGGTGAGGCTGGACGCTGGAGACCAGAGACGAGGCTGGAGCCTGGAAGCTGGACAGAGGAGACTAGAGGCGAGTCTGGAGGCTGGAAGCAGGAGACTAGAGGCGAGGCTGGAGGCTGGAGAGAGGAGACTAGAGGCGAGTCTGGAGGCTGGAGGCAGGAGACGAGAGGCGATTCTGCAGGCTGGAGGCAGGAGACTAGAGGCGAGTCTGGAGGCTGGAGGCAGGAGACTAGAGGCGAGACTGGAGCAGGAGACGAGAGATGAGGCTGGAGGCAGGAGACGAGAGACAAGGCTGGAGGCTGGACGCTGGAGACTAGAGACGAGGCTGGAAGCTGGAGGCTGGAGGCTGGAGGCAGGAGACTAGAGGCGAGTCTGGAGGCTGGAGGCAGGAGACTAGAGGCAAGGCTGGGGGCAGGAGACAAGAGGCGAGACTGGAGGCAGGAGACTAGAAGTGAGACTGGAAGCAGGAGGTAGGAAAATAGAGGCGAGGCTGGAGGCTGGAGGCAAGAGACTAGAGGCGAGGCTGGATGCAGAAGACTAGAGGCGAGGCTGGAGGCAGCAGATGAGAGGCGAGGCTGCAGGCAGGAGACGAGAGGCGAGGCTGGAGGCTGGAGGCATGAGACTGGAAGCGAGGCTGGAGGCTGGAGACTAGAGGCCAGTCTGGAGGCTGGAGGCTGGAGGCAGGAGACGAGAGGCGAGGCTGGAGGCTGGAGGCATGAGACTAGAAGCGAGGCTCAAGGCAGGAGACTGGAGGTAAGGCTGGAGACTGTAGGCAGGGGACTAGAGGCGAGGCAGGAAACCAGAGGCGAGGCTGGAGGCAGGAGACGAAAGGCGAGGCTGGAGTCTGGAGACTAGAGGCGAGGCTGGCGGCTGGAGACTAGAGGCCAGTCTGGAGGCTGGAGGCTGGAGACTAGAGGCGAGGCTGCAGGCTGGAGACAGGAGAATAGAAGCGATGCTGTAGGCTGGAGACTAGATGCGAGGCTGGAGGCTGGAGACTAGAGGCCAGTCTGGAGGCTGGAGGCTGGAGACTAGAGGCGAGGCTGGAGGCTGGAGACAGGAGAATAGAGGCGATGCTGTAGGCTGGAGATTAGAGGCGAGGCTGGAGGCTGTAGGCAGAAGACTAGAGGTGAGGCTGGAGGCAGGAGAAGATAGGCGAGGCTAGAGGCAGGTGATTAGAGGCGAGGCTGGAGACTAGAAGTAGGGGACTAGAGGCAAGGCTGGGGACTAGAGGCAGTAGACTAGAGTTGAGGCTGGAGGCTGGAGGCAGGAGACTAGAGGCGAGGCTGGAGGCTGGAGGCAGGAGACTAGAGACGAGGCTGAAGGCTGGAGGCAGGAAACTAGGGGTGAGGCTGGACGCTGGAGACTAGAGACGAGGCTGGAGGCTGGAAGCTGGACAGAGGAGACTAGAGGCGAGTCTGGAGGCTGGAAGCAGGAGACTAGAGGCGAGGCTGGAAGCAGGAGTTAGGAAAATAGAGGCGAGGCTGGAGGCAGGAGACAAGAGGCGAGTCTGCAGGCTGGAGGCTGGAGACTAGAGGCGAGTCTGGATGCTGGAGGCAGGAGACTAGAGGCGAGACTGGAGCAGGAGACGAGAGACGAGGCTGGAGGCAGGAGACGAGAGGCAAGGCTGGAGGCTGGACGCTGGAGACTAGAGACGAGGCTGGAAGCTGGAGGCTGGAAGCTGGAGAGAGGAGACTAGAGGCAAGTCTGGAGGCTGGAGGCAGGAGACTAGAGGCAAGGCTGGGGGCAGGAGACAAGAGGCGAGGCTGGAGGCTGGAGGCTGGAGGCAGGAGACTAGAGGCGAGGCTGGAGGCTGGAGGCAGGAGACTAGAGGCGAGGCTGGAGGCTGGAGGCTGCAGAGAGGAGACTGGAGGCGAGTCTGGAGGCTGGAGGCAGGAGACTAGTGGCGATTCTGGAGGCTGGAGGCAGGAGACTAGAGGCAAGGCTGGAGGCTGGAGGCAGGAGACTAGAGGCAAGGCTGGGGGCAGGAGACAAGAGGCGAGGCTGGAGGCTGGAGAACGGAGACGAGAGTTGAGGCTGGAGGCAGGAGACTGGAGGCGAGGCTGGAGGCTGGAGGCTGGAGGCAGGAGACTGGAGGTGAGTCTGGAGGCAGTAGACTAGAGGCGAGGCTGGAAGCAGGAGGTAGGAAAATAGAGGCGAGGCTGGCGGCTGGAGGCAAGAGACTAGAGGTGAGGCTGGAGGCAGCAGACGAGAGGCGAGGCTGTAGACAGGAGACGAGAGGAGAGGCTGGAGGCAGGAGACGAGAGGCGAGGTTGGAGGCAGGAGACTAGAGGCGAGGCTCAAGGCAGGAGACTGGAGGCGAGGCTGGAGACTGGAGGCAGGGGACTAGAGGCGAGGCAGGAAACCAGAGGCGAGGCTGGAGGCAGGAGATGAGAAAAGAGGCTGGAGTCTGGAGGCTGGCGGCAGGAGACGAGAGGGAAGGCTGGAGGCTGCAGACTAGAGGCCAGTCTGGAGGCTGGAGGCTGGAGACTAGAGGCGAGGCTGGAGGCTGGAGACAGGAGAATAGAGGCGATGCTGTAGGCTGGAGACTAGAGGTGAGGCTGGAGGCTGTAGGCAGAAGACTAGAGGTGAGGCTGGAGGCAGGAGAAGATAGGCGAGGCTAGAGGGATGAGACTAGAGGTGAGGCTGCTGGCAGGAGACTAGAGACGAGGCTGGAGACTAGAAGTCGGGGACTAAAGGCAAGGCTGGGGACTGGAGGCAGTAGAATAGAGGTGAGGCTGGAGGCTGGAGGCTGGAGGCAGGAGACTAGAGTCGAGGCTGGAGGCTGGAGGCAGGAGACTAGAGGCGAGGCTGAAGGCTGGAGGCAGGAAACTAGGGGTGAGGCTGGATGCTGGAGACTAGAGACGAGGCTGGAGGCTGGAAGCTGGACAGAGGAGACTAGAGGCGAGTCTGGAGACTGGAAGCAGGAGACTAGGGGCGAGGCTGGAAGCAGGAGTTAGGAAAATAGAGGCGAGGCTGGAGGCAGGAGACGAGAGGCGAGTCTGGAGGCTGGAGGCAGGAGACTAGAGGCGAGGCTGGAGGCAGGAGACGAGAGGCAAGGCTGGAGGCTGGACGCTGGAGACTAGAGACGAGGCTGGAAGCTGGAGAGAGGAGACGAGAGGCGAGTCTGGAGACTGGAGGCAGGAGACTAGAGGGAAGGCTGGGGGCAGGAGACAAGAGGCGAGGCTGGAGGCTGGAGGCAGGAGACTAGAGGCAAGGCTGGGGGCAGGAGACAAGAGGCGAGGCTGGAGGCTGGAGGCTGGAGAGAGGAGACTATAGGCGAGTCTGGAGGCTGGAGGCAGGAGACTGGAGGCGATTCTAGAGGCTGGAGGCAGGAGACTAGAGGCAAGGCTGGAGGCTGGAGGCAGGAGACTAGAGGCAAGGCTGGGGGCAGGAGACAAGAGGCGAGGCTGGAGGCTGGAGAACGGAGACGAGAGTTGAGGCTGGAGGCAGGAGACTAGAGGCGAGGCTGGAAGCAGGAGGTAGGAAAATAGAGGCGAGGCTGGAGGCTGGACAACGGAGACGAGATTTGAGTCTGGAGGCAGGAGACTAGAGGCGAGGCTGGAGGCTGGAGGCAGGAGACTAGAGGCGAGGCTGGAAGCAGGAGGTAGGAAAATAGAGGCGAGGCTGGAGGCTGGAGGCAAGAGACTGGAGGCGAGGCTGGAGGCAGAGGACTAGAGGCGAGGCTGGAGGCTGGAGACTAGAGGCGAAGCTGGAGGCTGTAGGCAGAAGACTAGAGGTGAGGCTGGAGGCAGGAGACGAGAGGCGAGGCTGGAGGCTGGAGACTAGAAGCGAGGCTGGAGGCTGGAGGCAGGAGACTAGAGGCGAGGCTGGAGGCAGGAGACTAGAGGCGAGGCTGGAGGTAGGAGACTGGAGGCGAGGTTGGAGGCAGGAGACTAGAGGCGAGGCTCAAGGCAGGAGACTGGAGGCGAGGCTGGAGACTGGAGGCAGGGGACTAGAGGCGAGGCAGGAAAGCAGAGGCGAGGCTGGAGGCAGGAGACGAGAGGCGAGGCTGGAGTCTGGAGGCTGGCGGCAGGAGACGAGAGGCAAGGCTGGAGGCTGGAGGCTGGAGACTAGAGGCGAGGCTGGAAGCTGGAGACAGGAGAATAGAGGCGATGCTGTAGGCTGGAGTCTAGAGGTGAGGCTGGAGGCTGTAGGCAGAAGACGAGAGGTGAGGCTGGAGGCAGCAGAAGATAGGCGAGGCTAGAGGCAGGAGACTAGAGGTGAGGCTGCTGGCAGGAGACTAGAGGCGAGGCTGGAGACTAGAAGTAGGGGACTAGAGGCAAGGCTGGGGACTGGAGGCAGTAGACTAGAGGTGAGTCTGGAGGCTGGAGGCAGGAGACTAGAGGCGAGGCTGGAGGCTGGAGGCAGGAGACTAGAGGCGAGGCTGAAGGCTGGAGGCAGGAAACTAGGGGTGAGGCTGGACGCTGGAGACTAGAGGCGAGGCTGGAAGCAGGAGTTAGGAAAATGGAGGCGAGGCTGGAGGCAGGAGACAAGAGGCGAGTCTGGAGGCTGGAGGCTGGAGACTAGAGGCGAGTCTGGAGGCTGGAGGCAGGAGACTAGAGGCGAGAAGGAGCAGGAGACGAGAGACGAGGCTGGAGGGAGGAGACGAGAGGCAAGGCTGGAGGCTGGACGCTGGAGACGAGAGACGAGGCTGGAAGCTGGAGGCTGGAGGCTGGAGGCAGGAGACTAGAGGCGAGTCTGGAGGCTGGAGGCAGGAGACTAGAGGCAAGGCTGGGGGCAGGAGCCAAGAGGCGAGGCTGGAGGCTGGAGGCAGGAGTCTAGAGGCGAGACTGAAGGCAGGAGACTAGAGGTGAGACTGGAAGCAGGAGGTAGGAAAATAGAGGCGAGGCTGGAGGCTGGAGGCAAGAGACTAGAGGCGAGGCTGGAGGCTGTAGGCAGAAGACTAGAGGCGAGGCTGGAGGCAGCAGACGAGAGGCGAAGCTGCAGGCAGGAGACGAGAGGAGAGGCGAGGCTGGAGGCAGGAGACGAGAGGCGAGGTTGGAGGCTGGAGGCATGAGACTGGAAGCAAGGCTGGAGGCTGGACACTAGAGGCCAGTCTGGAGGCTGGAGGCAGGAGACTAGAGGCGAGTCTGGAGGCTGGAGGCAGGAGACTAGAGGCGAGGCTGGAGGCAGGAGACTAGAGGCGAGACTGGAGGCAGGAGATGAGAGGCAAGGCTGGAGGCTGGACGCTGGAGACTAGAGACGCGGCTGGAAGCTGGAGGCTGGAAGCTGGAGAGAGGAGACTAGAGGCGAGTCTGGAGGCTGGAGGCAGGAGACTAGAGGCAAGGCTGAGGGCAGGAGACAAGAGGCGAGTCTGGAGGCAGGAGACTAGAGGCGAGACTGGAGGCAGGAGACTAGAGGTGAGACTGGAAGCAGGAGGTAGGAAAATAGAGGCGAGGCTGGATGCAGGAGACTAGAGGCGAGGCTGGAGTCTGTAGGCAGAAGACTAGAGGCGAGGCTGGAGGCAGCAGACGAGAGGCGAGGCTGCAGGCAGGAGACGAGACGAGAGGCGAGGTTGGAGGCTGGAGGCAGGAGACTAGAAGCGAGGCTGGAGGCAGGAGACGAGAGGCGAGGCTCAAGGCAGGAGACTGGAGGTGAGGCTGGAGACTGGAGGCACGGGACTAGAGGCGAGGTAGGAAACCAGAGGCGAGGCTGGAGGCAGGAGACGAGAGGCGAGGCTGGAGTCTGGAGACCAGATGCGAGGCTGGAGGCTGGAGACCAGAGGCCAGTCTGGAGGCTGGAGACTGGAGGCAGGAGTCTAGAGGCGAGGCTGGAGGCAGGAGACGAGAGGCGAGGCCCAAGGCAGGAGACTGGAGGTGAGGCTGGAGACTGGAGGCACGGGACTAGAGGCGAGGTAGGAAACCAGAGGCGAGGCTGGAGGCAGGAGACGAGAGGCGAGGCTGGAGTCTGGAGACCAGATGCGAGGCTGGAGGCTGGAGACCAGAGGCCAGTCTGGAGGCTGGAGACTGGAGGCAGGAGTCTAGAGGCGAGGCTGGAGGCAGGAGACTAGAGGCGAAGCTGGAGGCTGAAGGCAGGAAACTAGGGGTGAGGCTGGACGCTGGAGACTAGAGACGAGGCTGAAGGCTGAAGGCAGGAAACTAGGGGTGAGGCTGGACGCTGGAGACTAGAGACGAGGCTGGAGGCTGGAAGCTGGACAGAGGAGACTAGAGGCGAGTCTGGAGGCTGGAAGCAGGAGTCCAGAGGCGAGGCTGGAGGCTGGAGGCAGGAGACTAGAGGCGAGACTGGAGCAGGAGACGAGAGACGAGGCTGGAGGCAGGAGACGAGAGGCAAGGCTGGAGGCTGGACGCTGGAGACTAGAGACGAGGCTGGAAGCTAGAGGCTGGAAGCTGGAGAGAGGAGACTCGAGGCGAGTCTGGAGGCTGGAGGCAGGAGACTAGAGGCAAGGCTGGGGGCAGGAGACAAGAGGCGATTCTGGAGGCTGGAGACAGGAGACTAGAGGCAAGGCTGGAGGCTGGAGGCAGGAGACTAGAGGGGAGGCTGGAGGCTGGAGGCAGGAGACTAGAGGCAAGGCTGGGGGCAGGAGACAAGAGGCGATTCTGGAGGCTGGAGGCAGGAGACTAGAGGCAAGGCTGGAGGCTGGAGGCAGGAGACTAGAGGGGAGGCTGGAGGCTGGAGGCAGGAGACTAGAGGCAAGGCTGGGGGCAGGAGACAAGAGGCGAGGCTGGAGGCTGGAGAACGGAGACGAGAGTTGATGCTGGAGGAAGAAGACTAGAGACGAGGCTGGAGGCGGGAGGCTGGAGGCAGGAGACTAGAGGCGAGGCTGGAAGCAGGAGGTAGGAAAATAGAGGCGAGGCTAGAGGCTGGAGGCAAGAGACTAGAGGCGAGGCTGGAGGCAGGAGACTGGAGGCGAGGCTGGAGGCTAGAGGCAGGAGAATAGAGGCGAAGCTGTAGGCTGGAGACGACAGGCGAGGCTGGAGGCTGGAGGCTGGAGACTAGAAGCGAGGCTGGAGTCTGGAGGCAGGAGACTAGAGGAGAGGCTGGAGGCAGGAGACTAGATGCGAGGCTGGAGGTAGGAGACTAGAGGCGAGGTTGGAGGCAGGAGACTAGAGGCGAGGCTCAAGGCAGGAGACTGGAGGCGAGGCTGGAGACTGGAGGCAGGGGACTAGAGGCGAAGCTGGAGGCTAGAGGCTGGAGGCTAGAGGCAGGAGACTAGAGGCGAAGCTGGAGGCTGTAGGCAGAAGACTAGCGGTGAGGCTGGAGGCAGCAGATGAGAGGCGAGGCTGGAGGCTGGAGACTAGAAGCGAGGCTGGAGTCTGGAGGCAGGAGACTAGAGGCGAGGCTGGAGGCAGGAGACTAGAGGCGAGGCTGGAGGTAGGAGACTAGAGGCGAGGTTGGAGGCAGGAGACTAGAGGCGAGGCTCAAGGCAGGAGACTGGAGGCGAGGCTGGAGACTGGAGGCAAGGGACTAGAGGCGAAGCAGGAAACCAGAGGCCAGGCTGGAGGCAGGAGACGAGAGGCGAGGCTGGAGTCTGGAGGCTGGCGGCAGGAGACGAGAGGCAAGGCTGGAGGCTGGAGGCTGGAGGCAGGGGACTAGAGGCGAGGCTGGAGGCTGGAGGCTGGAGGCAGGGGACTAGAGGCGAGGCTGGAGTCTGGAGGCTGGAGGCAGGGGACTAGAGGCGAGGCTGGAGGCTGGAGGCAGGAGACTAGAGGCGAGGCTGAAAGCTGGAGGCAGGAAACTAGGGGTGAGGCTGGACGCTGGAGACTAGAGACGAGGCTGGAGGCTGGAAGCAGGAGACTAGAGACGAGGCTGGAAGCAGGAGACGAGAGGCGAGTCTGGAGGCTGGAGGCAGGAGACTAGAGGCGAGTCTGGAGGCTGGAGGCAGGAGACAAGAGGCAAGGCTGGAGGCTGGACGCTGGAGACTAGAGACGAGGCTGGAAGCTGGAGAGAGGAGACTAGAGGCGAGTCTGGAGGCTGGAGGCAGGAGACTAGAGGCGAGGCTGGAGGCTGTAGGCAGAAGACTAGAGGCGAGGCTGGAGGCAGCAGACGAGAGGCGAGGCTGCAGGCAGGAGACGAGACGAGAGGCGAGGTTGGAGGCTGGAGGCAGGAGACTAGAAGCGAGGCTGGAGGCTGGAGACTAGAGGCCAGTCTGGAGGCTGGAGGCTGGAGGCAGGAGACTAGAGGCGAGGCTGGAGGCAGGAGACGAGAGGCAAGGCTGGGGGCAGGAGACAAGATGCAAGGCTGGAGGCTGGAGGCAGGAGACTAGAGGCAAGGCTGGGGGCAGGAGACAAGAGGCGAGGCTGGAGGCTGGAGGCTGGAGAGAGGAAACTAGAGGCGAGTCTGGAGGCTGGACGCAGGAGACTAGAGGCGATTCTGGAGGCTGGAGGCAGGAGACTGGAGGCAAGGCTGGAGGCTGGAGGCAGGAGACTAGAGGCGAGGCCGGAGGCTGGAGGCAAGAGACTAGAGGCGAGGCTGGAGACAGGAGACTAGAGGCGAGGCTGGAGGCTGGAGGCAGGAGAATAGAGGCGAAGCTGTAGGCTGGAGACTAGAGGCGAAGCTGGAGGCTGTAGGCAGAAGACTAGAGGTGAGGCTGGAGGCAGCAGACGAGAGGTGAGGCTGCAGACAGGAGACGAGAGGAGAGGCTGGAGGCAGGAGACGAGAGGCGAGGCTGGAGGCTGGAGGCTGGAGACTAGAAGCGAGGCTGGAGGCTGGAGGCAGGAGACTAGAGGCGAGGCTGGAGGCAGGAGACTAGAGGCGAGGCTGGAGGCAGGAGACTAGAGGTGAGGCTGGAGGTAGGAGACTAGAGGCGAGGTTGGAGGCAGGAGACTAGAGGCGAGGCTCAAGGCAGGAGACTGGAGGCGAGGCTGGAGACTGGAGGCAGGGGACTAGAGGCGAGGCAGGAAACCAGAGGCGAGGCTGGCGGCAGGAGACGAGAGGCAAGGCTGGAGGCTGCAGACTAGAGGCGAGGCTGGAGGCTGGAGACTAGAAGCCAGTCTGGAGGCTAGAGGCTGGAGACTAGAGGCGAGGCTGGAGGCTGGAGACTAGAGGTGAGGCTGGAGGCTGTAGGCAGAAGACTAGAGTTGAGGCTGGAGGCAGGAGAAGATAGGCGAGGTTAGAGGCAGGAGACTAGAGGTGAGGCTGCTGGCAGGAAACTAGAGGCGAGGCTGGAGGCTGGAGGCAGGAGACTAGAGGCGAGGCTGAAGGCTGGAGGCAGGAAACTAGGAGTGAGGCTGGACGCTGGAGACTAGAGACGAGGCTGGAGGCTGGAAGCTGGACAGAGGAGACGAGAGGCGAGTCTGGAGGCTGGAAGCAGGAGACTAGAGGCGAGGCTGGAAGCAGGAGTTAGGAAAATAGAGGCGAGGCTGGAGGCAGGAGACAAGAGGCGAGTCTGGAGGCCGGAGGCAGGAGACTAGAGGCGAGTCTGGAGGCTGGAGGCAGGAGACTAGAGGCGAGACTGGAGCAGGAGACGAGAGACGAGGCTGGAGGCAGGAGACGAGAGGCCAGGCTGGAGGCTGGACGCTGGAGACGAGAGACGAGGCTGGAAGCTGGAGGCTGCAGGCTAGAGGCAGGAGACTAGAGGCGAGTCTGGAGGCTGGAGGCAGGAGACTAGAGGCAAGGCTGGGGGCAGGAGACAAGAGGCGAGACTGGAGGCAGGAGACTAGAGGTGAGACTGGAAGCAGGAGGTAGGAAAATAGAGGCGAGGCTGGAGGCTGGAGGCAAGAGACTAGAGGCGAGGCTGGATGCAGGAGACTAGAGGCGAGGCTGGATGCAGGAGACTAGAGGCGAGGCTGGAGGCTGTAGGCAGAAGACTAGAGGCGAGGCTGGAGGCAGCAGACGAGAGGCGAATCTGCAGGCAGGAGACGAGAGGAGAGGCGAGGCTGGAGGCAGGAGACGAGAGGCGAGGTTGGAGGCTGGAATCATGAGACTGGAAGCGAGGCTGGAGGCTGGAGACTAGAGGCCAGTCTGGAGGCTGGAGGCTGGATGCAGGAGACTAGAGGCGAGGCTGGAGGCAGGAGACGAGTGGCGAGGCTGGAGGCTGGAGGCATGAGACTAGAAGCGAGGCTCAATGCAGGAGACTGGAGGTGAGGCTGGAGACTGTAGGCAGGGGACTAGAGGCGAGGCAGGAAACCAGAGGCGAGGCTGGAGGCAGGAGATGAAAGGCGAGGCTGGAGTCTGGAGACTAGAGGCGAGGCTGGCGACTGGAGACTAGAGGCCAGTCTGGAGGCTGGAGGCTGGAGACTAGAGGCGAGGCTGCAGGCTGGAGACAGGGGAATAGAGGCGATGCTGTAGGCTGGAGACTAGAGGCGAGGCTGGAGTCTGGAGGCAGGAGACTAGAGGTGAGGCTGGAGGCAGGAGACGAGAGGGGAGTCTGGAGGCTGGAGGCAGGAGACTAGAGGCGAGACTGGAGCAGGAGACGAGAGACGAGGCTGGAGGCAGGAGACGAGAGGCAAGGCTGGAGGCTGGACGCTGGAGACTAGAGACGAGGCTGGAAGCTGGAGAGAGGAGACTAGAGGCGAGTCTGGAGGCTGGAGGCAGGAGACTAGAGGCAAGGCTGGGGGCAGGAGACAAGAGGCGATTCTGGAGGCTGGAGGCAGGAGACTAGAGGCAAGGCTGGAGGCTGGAGGCAGGAGACTAGAGGGGAGGCTGGAGGCTGGAGGCAGGAGACTAGAGGCAAGGCTGGGGGCAGGAGTCAAGAGGCGAGGCTGGAGGCTGGAGAACGGAGACGAGAGTTGAGGCTGGAGGCAGGAGACTAGAGGCGAGGCTGGAGGCGGGAGACTGGAGGCAGGAGACTAGAGGCGAGGCTGGAAGCAGGAGGTAGGAAAATAGAGGCGAGGCTAGAGGCTGGAGGCAAGAGACTAGAGGTGAGGCTGGAGGCAGGAGACTAGAGGCGAGGCTGGAGGCTAGAGGCAGGAGAATAGAGGCGAAGCTGTAGGCTGGAGACTAGAGGCGAAGCTGGAGGCTGTAGGCAGAAGACTAGAGGTGAGGCTGGAGGCAGGAGACGAGAGGCAAGGCTGGAGGCTGGACGCTGGAGACGAGAGACGAGGCTGGAAGTTGGAGGCTGGAGGCTGGAGAACGGAGACGAGAGTTGAGGCTGGAGGCAGGAGACTAGAGGCGAGGCTGGAGGAGGGAGGCTGGAGGCAGGAGACTAGAGGCGAGGCTGGAAGCAGGAGGTAGGAAAATAGAGGCGAAGCTAGAGGCTGGAGGCAAGAGACTAGTGGCGAGGCTGGAGGCAGGAGACTAGAGGCGAGGCTGGAGGCTAGAGGCAGGAGAATAGAGGCGAAGCTGTAGGCTGGAAACTAGAGGCAAAGCTGGAGGCTGTAGGCAGAAGACTAGAGGTGAGGCTGGAGGCAGCAGACGAGAGGCGAGGCTGTAGACAGGAGACGAGAGGAGAGGCTGGAGGCAGGAGACGAGAGGCGAGGCTAGAGGTTGGAGGCTGGAGACTAGAAGCGAGGCTGGAGTCTGGAGGCAGGAGACTAGAGGCGAGGCTGGAGGCAGGAGACTAGAGGCGAGGCTGGAGGTAGGAGACTAGAGGCGAGGTTGGAGGCAGGAGACTAGAGGCGAGGCTCAAGGCAGGAGACTGGAGGCGAGGCTGGAGACTGGAGGCAGGGAACTAGAGGCGAGGCAGGAATCCAGAGGCGAGGCTGGAGACAGGAGACGAGAGGCGAGGCTGGAGGCTGGAGGCAGGAGACTAGAGGCAAGGCTGGGGGCAGGAGACAAGAGGCGAGGCTGGAGGCTGGAGGCAGGAGACTAGAGGCGAGACTGGAGACAGGAGACTAGAGGTGAGACTGGAAGCAGGAGGTAGGAAAATAGAGGTGAGGCTGGAGGCTGGAGGCAAGAGACTAGAGGCGAGGCTGGATGCAGGAGACTAGAGGCGAGGCTGGAGGCTGTAGGCAGAAGACTAGATGCGAGGCTGGAGGCCGCAGACGAGAGGCGAGGCTGCAGGCAGGAGACGAGACGAGAGGCGAGGTTGGAGGCTGGAGGCAGGAGACTAGAAGTGAGGCTGGAGGCAGGAGACGAGAGGCGAGGCTCAAGGCAGGAGACTGGAGGTGAGGCTGGAGACTGGCGGCACGGGACTAGAGGCGAGGCAGGAAACCAGAGGCGAGGCTGGAGGCAGGAGACGAGAGGCGAGGCTGGAGGCAGGAGACGAGAGGCGAGGCTCAAGGCAGGAGACTGGAGGTGAGGCTGGAGACTGGAGGCACGGGACTAGAGGCGAGGCAGGAAACCAGAGGCGAGGCTGGAGGCAGGAGACGAGAGGCGAGGCTGGAGTCTGGAGACTAGAGGCGAGGCTGGAGGCTGGAGGCTGGAGACTAGAGGCCAGTCTGGAGGCTGGAGGCTGGAGGCAGGAGTCTAGAGGCGAGGCTGGAGGCTAGAGGCAGGAGAATAGAGGCGAAGCTGTAGGCTGGAGACTAGAGGCGAAGCTGGAGGCTGAAGGCAGGGTTCTAGAGGCGAGGCTGGAGGCAGGAGATGAGAGGCGAGGCTGGAGGCTGGAGACTAGAGGCCAGGCTGGAGGCTGGAGGCAAGAGACTAGAGGCGAGTCTGGAGGCAAGAGGCTAGAGGAGAGGCTGGACATTGGAGGCTGCTGGCTGGAGGCTGGAGGCAGGAGACTAGAGGTGAGGCTGGAGGCAGGAGACTAGAGACGAGGCTGGAGGCAGGAGGCAGGAGACTAGAGGCGAGGCTGGAGGCTGGAGGCAGGAGAAGATAGGCGAGGCTAGAGGCAGGAGACTGGAGGTGAGGCCGGAGACAGGAGACTAGAGGCGAGGCTGGAGGCTAGAAGTAGGGGTCTAAAGGCAAGGCTGGAGGCTGGAGACTAGAGACGAGGCTGGAGGCTGGAGGCAGGAGACTAGAGGCGAATCTGGAGGCTGGAGACAGGAGACTAGAGGTGAGGCTGGAGGCTAGAAGTAGGGGACTAGAGGCAAGGCTGGAGGCTGGAGACTAGAGACGAGGCTGGAGGCTGGAGACAGGAGACTAGAGGCGAGGCTGGAGGCTAGAAGTAGGGGACTAGAGGCAAGGCTGGAGGTTGGAGACTAGAGGCGAGGCTGGAGGCAGGAGACTAGAGACGAGGCTGGAAGCTGGAGGCAGGAGACTAGAGGCGAGGCCGGAGACTAGAGGTAAGGCTGGAGGCTGGAGACTAGAGGCGAGACTGGAGTCAGGAGACTAGAGGCGAGGCTGGAGGCTGGAATTTGGAGGCAGGAGACAAGCGGTGAGGCTGGAGGCTGGATACTGGAGACCAGAGGCAAGGCTGGAGGCAGGAGGCAGGAGACTAGAGGAGAGGCTTGAGGCTGGAGGCAGGGGACTAGAGGCGAGGCTGGAGGCTGGAGACTAGAGGCGAGGCTGGAGGCAGGAAATGAAAGGCAAGGCTGGAGGCTGGAGGCATGAGACTAGAAGCGCGGCTGGAGCTGTTTCCCTGGGATAAAGGCTCAGCTCAAGATTAGGGAGAGAATCAGGATTGGGGAAGAGCCCAAGATCATAACAGCATAAGACAAAGGAGCTGAAGTCAGCCATTCGGCCCATCAAGTCTGCTCTGCCATTTTATCATGAGCTGATCCATTCTCCCATTTAGTCCCACTCCCCCACCTTCTCACCATAACCTTTGATGCCCTAGCTACTCAGATACATATCAATCTCTGCCTTAAATACACCCAATGACTTCGCATCCACTGCTGCCGTGGCAACAAATTCCATAGATTCACCATCCTCTGGCTAAAAAAATTTCTTCGTATTTCTGTTCTGAATGGGGCCACTTCAAGCCTTAAGTCATGCCCTGTAGTATTAGACTCCCCCATCATGGGAAACAACCTTGCCACATCCTCTCTGTCCATGCCTTTCAACATTCGAAATGTTTCTATGAGGTCCCCCCTCATTCTTCTAAACTCCAAGGAATACAGTCCAAGAGCGGACAAACTTTCCTCATATGTTAACTTTCTCATTCCCGGAATCATTCTAGTGAATCTTCTCTGAACCCTCTCCAACATCAGCACATCCTTTCTTAAATAAGGAGCCCAAAACTGCCCACAGTACTCCAAGTGAGGTCTTACCAGTGCCTTGTAGAGCCTCAACATCACATCCCTGCTCCTATCCTCTACTCCTCTAGAAATGATTGCCAACATTGCATTCGCCCTCTTCACTACCAACTCAACCTGGAGGTTAACCTTAAGGGTATCCTGCACGAGGACTCCCAAGTCCCGTTGCATCTCAGAACTTTGAATTCTTTCCCCATTTAAATAATAGTCTGCCCGTTTATTTCTTCTGCCAAAGTACATAACCATATACTTTCCAACATTGTATTTCATTTGCCACTTCATTGCCCATTCTTCTAATCTATCCCAGTCTCTCTACAGACTCTCTGTTTCCTCAGCACTACCGGCCCCTCCACCTAACTTTGTATCATTAGCAAACTTAGCCACAAAGCCCTCTATTCCATAATCCAAGTCGTTGATGTACAACATAAAAAGAAGCCGCCCCAACACGGACTCCTTTGGAACACCACTGATTACCAGCAGTCAACCAGAAAAGGATCCCTTTCTTCCCACTCTCTGTTTCCTGCCAATCAGCCAACCCCCTATCTACGTATGTAACTTTCCCGTAATTCCATGCGCTCTTATCTTGTTAAGCAGCCTCATGTGTGGCACCTTGTCAAAGGCCTTCTGAAAATCCAAATATAAAACACCCACTGCATCTCCCTTGTCTAGCCTACTTGTAATTTCCTCAAAAAATTGTAATAGGTTTGTCAGGCAGGATTTTCCTTGAAAGAAACCATGCTGAATTCTGCCTATCTTGTGATATGCCTCCAGGTACTTCATAACCTCATCCTTGATAATTGACTCCAACAACTTCCCAACCACCGATGTCAAGCTAACAGGTCTATAATTTCATTTTTGCTTCCTTGCCCCCTTCATAAATAGCGGAGTGACATTTGCAATCTTCCAGTCCTCCAGAACCATGCCAGAATCTATTGACTTTTGAAAGATCATTGCTAATGCCTCCGCAATCTCCATAGCTACTTCCTTCAGAACACGAGGGTGCATTCCATCTGGTCCGGGAGATTTATCTACCCTTAGACTATTCAGCTTCCTGAGTACTTTCTCTGTCGTAATTGTGATTGCGCACACTTCCCTTCCCTGCCACCCTTGAGTGTCCGGTATACTGCTGATGTCTTCCTCAGTGAAGACTGATGCAAAATACTCGTTCAGTTCCTCTGCCATCTCCTTATCTCCCATTACAATTTCTCCAGCATCATTTTCTATCAGTCCTATATCTACTCTCACTTGTCTTTTACTCTTTATATACTTGAAAAAGCTTTTAGTATCCTCTTTGATATTATTTGCTAGCTTCCTCTCATAGTTCATCTTTTACCTCTTAATGACCTTCTTAATTTCCTTTTAAAAACGCAAACACGAAGAATTCTGCAGATGCTGGAAATTCAAGCAACACACATCAAAGTTGCTGGTGAACACAGCAGGCCTGCTGCATTCACCAGCAACTTTGATGTGTGTTGCTTTAGTTTCCTTTTGTAAGCTTTTAAAAAACTTCCTGTTACGTAACCGGCAACAATGAATATCAATCGAGACAGGTTATATAAAAACAACCAAACGATAAGGAAAAAACAAACGAAAACTTTAACCGGAGGTTAACCGTTATGCAGCCGTTCACCAACTCGTCACTCGGCACTGGTTCTTAAAGCGTTAAATGCAAAAACAGCTCTTAAAGTGATACAGTCAGATATAGTTCATAAATCAATAAATTCGAAATTCCAACAGATTTATACATTCAATTGGGAGAGACTTCTCTGGAGAAGGATTTCTTCACAGATGCGACTTTCCTGCTGGTTCTGTCCACAGGATTCACGATGCTGAAAATAAACAGTTTAAACCAACTGACCTTAAATTCTTTTAGAGAGAGAGCAAACCTTTGCATGAACTCCTTGCTCTTTTTGGCAAGATTTATCCTCGATGCAGGTCGCTACTCCTCCAACGAAGACTCAGTAGGGTCAATCCTTTATTAAACTGCCAAACGATGCCGACTCCTCTCGATCCTTCAATCCTGTACTTCGATAAATTCTTCACGCTCCCTTCTACTGTTGGAATTGGGTAAAATCAACACATCTAGCAAAAATTTCCAGTCCAATAATATGGTATCTTGCAATAGAACACAATACTCCGTTTTAAAAATGAAGCTGCATCACAAAAACAAACACGCAACAGAAACGGAGACACAGCATGTTCTACCTGGAAATCTACAAACTAAAAACCTACTGCATCACCTGGGTCGACCCTTATATACCCATGGTGCACATGTGACTTCACATCGGTGTGAAAATCACATCAGGTGACCTCCAAAAGACCATTGTATCATTCTCACAAAAAAAAAACAGATCTCCTTGAGCATGTAACACCTCCCTCCAAAAAATATTTTGGTCTTTTAAAGAACAAAATTTTAACAATTAACAATTTATACAAAAAAAATACAAAGGTATAAAATTTACAAAATACACAATATATACAATCTTATCTTTCAGCCATTTACAAACTAATGTACAATAGGAGTGTTACAAATGTTAAAATATCACTCCAAAAAACAAATTTTCATTGTACATTTAACATCTAGACAAACAATCAGCGATCACATTGTCTTTACCCTTAATATGAGTGATGAAAATATTGTACTCCTGTAACATTAGACTCCAATTTAATAATCTTCTATTTTTGTTTTTCATCTTACTCAAAAACACTAATAGATTGTGATCGGTATAAACTGTGAGTGGTTTATGAGTAGTACCAACTTACACTTCAAAATGTTGTACAGCCAAAACAATTCTTTTTTTATTGTTGAGTAATTTCTTTGATGGGCATTAAATTTCTTAGAAACATAAGCTACTGGACGTTCAACTTCATCACCATCATCTTTTTGAAGTAACACTGTTCCTGTAGCTTAATCACTAGCATCTACAGCTAACGAAAATGGTTTTCCAAAGTCAGGAGATTTAAGTACAGGTTGACTACGTATTTTATAGCTTTCAATTTATCAAATGCCTTCTGCCAAGACTCTGTCCAAACAAACTTCTCATTTTTCTTCAAGGGATTAGTCGATGGAAGAGCAACGTTTGCAAAATCCTTACAAAATTTTCTGTAATATCCTACCATACCCAAGAATCTTCTGAGAGTTTTTCTACCAGTTGGAGTGGGTACTTCTAAAATTGCCTGAACTTTTGCTTGAACAGGTGCTAATATTCCCTGACCCACAACATAACCAGGTAAGTCACTGTGGCATGACCAAATTCACTTTTAGCTAAGTTAATAGTTAAGTTAGCTTTTGAAAGTCTCTCAAATAATTTCTCCACAGCCATAATATATGCTTTCCACGTATTATTTCCTGTAACTAAATCAGCAATATAGGCATCTGTATCTTTTAATCCCTGAATCACGCTACTAATCATCCTCTGAAAAGTACCTGGTGCGTTCTTCATCCCAAATGGAAGAACATTATATTCATATAACCCAGATGGGGTTACAAATGCTGAAATCTCTCTACCTCTATCCGTCAATGGAACACACCAATAACCTTTTAACAAATCAATTTTTGTAAGGAATTTGGCCTGTCCAACTTTATCCACACAATCATCTACTCTAGGGGATTGGATATGCATCAGTTTTTGTCACAGCATTTTGTAATCTGTACAAAACCTAATACTATTGTCTGGCTTAGGCACCATAACACACGGTGAAGTCCAATTCGAATTAGAATGTCTAATAATATCATTCTCTACATATACTTGTCTGTCTGTTCAGCAAGTTCACATTTTTCCCTGTTCATTTGATACGGATGTTGTGTTATGGGTTTTGCATCTCCAACATCTACATCATGCGTAGCTACGGTGGTTCTTCTAGGAACGCCTAGAAATAAATCTCTATATTTAAAAATTAACTGTTTCATCTGCTCTCTCTGCTCTGGCTGTAAATGAGCTAATTTTTCATCAATATTTTCCAGAATTTTTGAATTTGGTAACCTGGCTGAAATAATGTTGGGATTAAAATGGGTTTCGGATGAATCCTCTATTAAGTTTCTATCAAGATCAGACTCATTATTGATCACAAGAGTCATAGTATAGTAGCAACTTCTCTCTCATAATACGGTTTTATCATATTTATATGACACAGCTGTGTTGTCTTTCTCCGATCTGGGGTTTTTACCGCATAATCCATATCATTTACCTTAGATTTAATTTCATAAAGACCATGAAATTTGGCTTGTAATGGGTTCGTTTGCACTGGAAAAAGAACCAACACCTTATCTCCAGGCTTAAATGACCTCATCCTAGCTTCCTTATCATACCACGTCTTCATCTTCTCTTGAGCTAACTTTAAATTTTCCTTGGCCAAGCTACAAGCTTTATACAATCTTTCTTTAAATTTCAAAACATAATCTCGCAAATTAGTGTGTACTTCTTTATTAATCCACTGTTCCTTCAACAAAGCCAAAGGTCCTTGAACACTATGCCCAAACACAAGTTCAAAAGGACTAAAACCTAATGATTCCTGTACTGCCTCCCTTACTGCAAAAAGTAGTAAATGTATACCTTCATCCCAGTCCTTTTCATTTTCCACACAATATGTCCTAATCATAGTTTTTAGTGTAGAATGAAATCTCTCCAAGGCTCCTTGTGATTCTGGATGATAGGCTGAGGAAATAATCTGTTTTGCTCCCAGTTTATAAACTATCTGCTGAAACAACCCAGACATAAAATTACTACTTTGATCTGTTTGTATTTCCTCAGGCAACCCAAAATAAGTAAAGAATTTTATAAGAGCCTTTGTCACAGTTTTGGCTGTTATATTCCTAAGAGGTACTGCCTCTGGAAACCTAGATGCTGTGCACATAATAGTTAATAAATATTGATGCCCAGTTTTAGTTTTTGGCAAAGAACCTACACAGTCTACAATGATTTTTGAGAACGGCTCACCAAATACTGGAATTGGTTGTAGTGGGGCCACTGGAGTACCCTGATTAGGTTTACCCACAATTTGACACATATGACACATTCTACAAAATGTCGCCACATCTTGTCTTAAACTAGGCCAGTAAAAATGTGTAGAAACTTTGTTCATAGTATTCTTTACACCTAAATGACCACCCAAAGGAATACTATGAGCCATAGTTAAAATCTCATTTTGATAAATTTTAGGAACAACCACCTGATGATTAACTTCCCATTCCTCACTAGCAGGAATTGTAGGTGATCTCCACTTTCTCATTAATACCCCCTTTTCAAAATAATACCCAACTGGTACTTTTTCAATTTCACTACCTGGAAGAGCTTGTTCTTTTAATTTAACTATCTCAGGATCTCTACCCTGCTCTGCTATCATCTCCTTCTGAGATAAAGACAAATCTTCCTGGTCAGATTTACCACCAAATTCCTGATCAAATAATGTAGGTAAGAAAGTTTCTGATACATCCTCAAAATTCGAATCTTGATTTGAACTGTCATGGGTAACAACCTCAACCTTTACGTCAGTCTTTTTAACCATAGCTCTTGTTACAACACAGGAAGAATCTGTGTTAGAATCCCTCTGTGGTTCCTCAGAATTTGAATTTATTGTCAAATGCACTTCAGGAAAAACTTGTCCACCTGCTAAATTATTCCCTAACAAAAGAGAAACATCATTCACAGGTAAACTGGGTTGTAGTCCTACTTTAACAACCCCTGTAACTAATCCTGACCTTAAATTTACTCTATGTCAATGTACTGGCATAAGAGCACTCCCCTCTTATATAATTTACCTCACCAATGTCAGACTCATCACTAAACCTTAGCACACTGTCTAATATTAGTGATTGCGAAGCTCCAGTATCTCTAAGTATCCTTATCGGTACTGAATTGGATCCTTCTTTCAAGGAAGAATAAAAGCTTCAAATCCCTTCTTAACTTGGTCAGACTCTGACACATCTTTAGTATTTTCTGAAGCCTGTGGTTTTACAGGTTTTTTAATATGCTGCACACAAGCATCTGGGACCACTTCTTTCTCTTTCCTCTTCAATTGGAAGCAATTAGCTACTACATGTCCAGGTTTCTTATAATAATTACAAATAATACCAAAATGTTTTTCCTTCACATGTCTCCCTTCAACCTTAATTTTCTCACTAACTTCAGATTTACTTTCTGGTTTACCTTGACTCTCTGTGCTGTTTTTCCTTTTAAAAATTTTACCTGGAGAAAATTTATTCTTGTGAATTAAAACATACTCATCAGCTAATTTAGCAATCTCCTGCAATGTAGCAGTGTCCCGTTCATTTAAGTATGTTCTCACTTCAACAGGAATGCTTCTTTTAAATTTCTCCTGCAAAATCAACTCGTTTAATTTATTATACTCCCCATTCACATTTTTAGAGGAAACCCATCTCTCAAAACACATAGATTTCTCATTGGCAAATTCCACATAAGTTTTTTCCACCGATTTCTTCAAACTTCTGAATCTTTCTCCATACGCTTCCAGAACCATCTCATATGCCTTTAATATGTGCTGCTTAACAATATCATAATCCAGTGCTTGCTCAGCATCTAAAGCTGTATAAACTTCTTGTGCTTGCCTTTAATTACACTTTGTAACATCACTGGCCACTGGTCTTTTGGTTACTTTAAACTCAGAGCAATAGTTTCGAAATGCTGGAAATATTTGTCCACTTCAGCTTCATTAAATGGAGGAGCCAAAATAACCTCACGACTAGCAATAAACTGTTTCATAGAACCAGAAGACCGACTCCCAGACTTTTATCTCTGCATCTCTAGCTCAAATTTCCTCTGGTTTTCAGCTTCTCTTTCTTTAAATTCCCTTAATTTAATAGCCTCCCTAGCCTCGAATTCCTTCTGTTTATTTACAGCTTCTAACCGACTCTTTTCCAAATCAGCTTCTAATTGCCTTAACTTTATTTGTTCAAGATGTAACCGCATTTCCAGATTACTCATTGGAAACTTACCTAACACCTCTTCATCAAATAAATTCAAAGTAATATAATGTTCAGCAATTTTTCTTTGTATGAAAGCCTTGGTGGAATTCCTCGTAATTCCTTTAATATCCAACTTCCTAGCAATCTCCAATACCTCAGGTTTTCTCGCATTCTCTAAAGATCCCGAGTCAGGCATCTCCATAAACCCGTCAATATTCATTGTTGCCGAATACAACACACACCAATCAAACCAAATAAAAAAATCGGATATTTCCTTTCTCCAAATCAAAATGGCAATTACCAGCACTTAAACTCAAAATCGGAACATAACCGAACGAGCCCTCACAGATTATGTTACGTAACCGGCAACAACGAATATCAATCGAGACAGGTTATATAAAAACAACCAAACATTTATTAAACACAGATAAACGATAGGGAAAAAACAAATGAAAACTTTAACCGGAAGTTAACTGTTCTGCAGCCATTCACCAACTCATCACTCGGCACTGGTTCTTAAAGCGTTAAATGCGAAAACAGTTCTTAAAGCGATACAGTCAGATATAGTTCTTAAAGTGATAAATTCGAAAGTCCAACAGATTTATACGTTCAATTGGGAGAGACTTCTCTGGAGAAGGATTTCTTCATAGACGCAACTTTCCTGCTGGTTCTGTCCACAGGATGCCGAAAATAAACAGTTTAAACCAACTGACCTTAAATTCTTTGAGAGAGAGAGCAAACCTTTGCATGAACTCCTTGCTCTTTTTGGCAAGAGTTATCCTCGATGCAGGTCGCTACTCCTCCAATGAAGACTTAATAAGGTCGATCTTTTATTAAACTGCCAAACGATGCAAACTCCTCTCGATCCTTCGATCCTGTGCTTCGATAAATTCTTCACTCTCCCTTCTACTGTTGGGATTGGGTAAATCAACACATCTAGCAAAAAATTCCAGTCCAATAATATGGTATCTTGCAATAGAACACAATACTCCGTTTTAAAAATGAAACTGCATCACAAAAACAAACACGCAACAGAAACGGAGACACAGAATGTTCTACCTGGAAATCTACAAACTAAAAACCTACTGCATCACCTGGGTCGACCCTTATATACCCATGGTGCACATGTCATCACGTGACCTCACATCGGTGGGAAAATCACATCAGGTGACCTCCAAAAGACCATTGTATCATTCTCACAAAAAAAAACAGATCTCCTTAAGCATGTAACATTCCCAATCCTCTGCTTCCTGTATGCCCTCTCCTTTGCTTTAACTTTGGCTTTGACTTCTCTTGTCAGCCACGGTTGCATCCTTTTTCCATTCGAAAATTTCTTCTTTTTTGGAATATATCTGTCTTGCATCTTCCTCACTTCTCGCATAAACTCCAGCCATTGCTGCTCTGCCATCCTTCCCGCTAGTGTCCCTTTCTAATCAACTTTGGCCAGTTCCTCTCTTATGCCACTGTAATTTCCTTTACTCCACTGAAATATCGACACATCGGATTTTGGCTTCTCCTTTTCAAATTTCACAGTAAACTCAATCACGTTATGATCACTGCCTCCTAAGGGTTCCTTCACCTCAATCTCTCTAATCACCTCTGGTTCATTACACAATACCCAATCCAGTACAGCCGCTCCCCTAGTGGGCTCAACAACAAGCTGTTCTAAAAAGCCATCTCGCAGACATTCTACAAATTCTCTCTCTTGAGATCAACCTAAAATAAAGGATAGATTGGGCTGAGGAAGAGATCCTGGGATTAAGGTGGCTGGGGGGAGGGGAGAACAACCTTGGGGAGTCCAGGATCAGGGCTCACAATTAGGAGCTCAGCCTGGATTTCAGGGTTGGAATTGGGACAAGGAATAGAATCCAGAATCAAGGAGGGAGCTGGGATGGAGAGAGTCGGATTGGGTGCACAGCCTGGGTTGGGGTAACGTGAGGTTGAACTGGTTGCTGTGAATCTCTCTTGCCAGTCCCAGCTGCCCAGAGGTTTGTTTCATCAGCAGCAATAACCTGGAGTCCATTCCACACAGAGAGGTCACTGGCGCAACAGATGAGCCACAGAATAAATTGCCAAGAGATCACCAGCTGGTCTCTACACTATGATGGTGTTAGTGGAGCCAGCCGCAGGTCCTTGCCCTGAGACACTAAGAGTGATGGAAGGGTCAAGAATGTATGGGGTTTCCACCCAGATGGTCAGTGACCCATTCTCCCACGGCATGTGAAAGCCCTGAGTGTGTGTGTGTGAGAGAGTAAGAGTGATCAATATCTTCCAGACAACCCAGTGCTGCCCTCTACTGCATTTCACTGAATGTTTCGATGTACACTTTTTAATTTTTAAAATTAATTTTTAATCAACTGCTTCCAACCTAATGTGTTTTCATTGCATTTATGTTCCACGCCTTGTTATTTAACATGGGTTGTTTGTTTCTTTGTGTGACAGTAAGGTGTTGGCCAAGATATGCGCTGATTAATGGCCTAGTTGTTGTACTCGTTATTTGAGAGTTTCCTGTTTTGTTTGGGTAACATTAAGTTGTACATTACTGGTTCCTAGTTTCACATGGTAAATTGTAAACAGTGAAACAGTGTTTCACTGGAAGAAGGCACAGACTGTCTCCTGGATCTTTCTGCATTAGCTCCAATGCAGTAACACAAGTACGTGCCCTGCAGTGCCTCAGGGTAATGAGAAAAACTACGGTTACCTACGGTAGGTCCCTCCCCCACCCCTTTATCTTTCCCCTTACTGGACCCCTCTCCCACCCCTTTATCTTTCCCCTCACTGTTTTTCACCTTTAACCTACCAGCCTTCTCCTTCCCACCCTCCCCCCACCTTCTTTATAGGGCCCCTGCCCTCTCCCTCCTCAGTCCTGATGAAGGGTTCCGGCCCGAAACGTTGACTGATCATTTCCACGGATGCTGCCTGACCTGCTGAGTTCCTCCAGTGTGTTGTGAGTGTTGCTTTGACCCCAGCATCTGCAGAATATTTTGTGTTCTACCACCCTGCCCTTGTCAATTTTCTTGGTCACCTCTGGAAAAACCTCAGCTTTGTAGGGCATACTCTCCCACACACAAAGCCATGCTGGCTATCTCTAATCAGTACTTGCCTTCCCAAACGTGCAGGTAGATTTTGTTTCTCAGAAACACTTCCAATAACTAATCTCAAACTCAGTATAGCAATTCTATACCTTTTTAAAGTTTTACATTACAATTGACATTGATTTTTTCTGATTTTGGGCTGCTTTGTAATTGTGCTCCTGCTTGTAAAAATTGTGTATAATTTATGTTTTCCTTGTGAATCGGTGATGCTGCTGCAAGTAAGTCTTTTACTGCACATGTGCACACACATACTTGTGCACATGACAATGAATTTGACTTTGATGTTGCCCACTGTTGAACTCATAGTCATAGTCATAGTCATAGTCATAGTCATACTTTATTGATCCATGGGGAAATTGGTTTTCGTTACAGTTGCACCATAAATAATAAATAGTAATAGAACCATAAATAGTTAAATAGTAATGTAGACCATAAGACCATAAGACAAAGGAGCAGAAGTAGGCCATTCAGCCCATCGAGTCTGCTCCACCATTTTATCATGAGCTGATCCATTTTATCCTATTTAGTCCCACTGCCCCGCCTTCTCACCATAACCTTTGATGCCCTGGCTACTCAGATACCTATCAATCTCTGCCTTAAATACACCCAATGACTTGGCCTCCACTGCTGCCTGTGGCAACAAATTCCATAGATTCACCACCCTCTGACTAAAAAAATTTTTTCGCATTTCTGTTCTGAAAGGGCGCCCTTCAATCCTGAAGTCATGCCCTCTCGTACTAGATTCCCCCATCATGGGAAACAACTTTGCCAAGTCCACTCTGTCCATGCCTTTTAACATTCGAAATGTTTCTATGAGGTCTCCCCTCATTCTTCTAAACTCCAAGGAATACAGTCCAAGAGCGGACAAACGTTCCTCATATGTTAACCCTCTCATTCCCGGAATCATTCTAGTGAATCTTCTCTGTACCCTCTCCAACATCAGCACATCCTTTCTTAAATAAGGAGACCAAAACTGCCCACAGTACTCCAAGTGAGGTCTCACCAGCGCCTTATAGAGCCTCAACATCACATCCCTGCTCCTATACTCTATTCCTCTAGAAATGAATGCCAACATTGTATTCGCCTTCTTCACTACCGACTCAACCTGGAGGTTAACTTTAAGGGAATCCTGTACGAGGACTCCAAAGTCCCGTTGCATCTCAGAACTTTGAATTCTTTCCCCATTTAAATAATAGTCTGCCCGTTTATTTTTTCTGCCAAAGAGCGTAACCATACACTTTCCAACATTGTACTTCATTTGCCAGTTCTCTGCCCATTCTTCCAACCTATCCAAGTCTCTCTGCAGACTCTCCATTTCCTCAGCACTACCGGCCCCTCCACCTATCTTCGTATCGTCAGCAAACTTAGCCACAAAGCCCTCTATTCCATAATCCAAATCGTTGATGTACAATGTAAAAAGAAGCGGCCCCAACACTGATCCCTGTGGAAAACCACTGGTAACCGGCAGCCAACCAGAATAGGATCCCTTTATTTCCACTCTCTGTTTCCTGCCAATCAGCCAACACTCTATCCACGTATGTAACTTTCCTGTAATTCCATGGGCTCTTATCTTGTTAAGCAGCCTTATGTGTGGCACCTTGTCAAGGGCCTTCTGAAAATCCAAATATACAACATCCACTGCATCTCCCTTGTCTAGCCTACTGGTAATTTCCTCAAAAAATTGTAATAGGTTTGTCAGGCAGGATTTTCCTTTAAGGAATCCATGCTGAGTTCTGCCTATCTTGTCATATGCCTCCAGGTACTCTGTAACCTCATCCTTGACAATCGACTCCAACAACTTCCCAACCACCGACGTCAAGCTAACAGCTCTATAATTTCCTTTTTGCTTCCTTGCCCCCTTCTTAAATAGCGGAGTGACATTTGCAATCTTACAGTCTTCCGGAACCATGCCAGAATCTATCGACTTTTGAAAGATCATCGTTAATGCCTCCACAATCTCCACAGCTACTTCCTTCAGAACACGAGGGTGCATTCCATCTGGTCCAGGAGATTTATCGACCTTTAGCCTATTCAGCTTCCTGAGTACTTTCTCTGTCGTAATTGTGACTGCGCACACTTCTCTTCCCTGCCACCCTTGAGTGTCCGGTATCCTGCTGTCTTCCTCAGTGAAGACTGATGCAAAATACTTGTTCAGTTCCTCTGCCATCTCCTCATCTCCCATTACAATTTCTCCAGTATCATTTTCTATCAGTCCTATATCTACTCTCACCTGTCTTTTACTCTTTATATACTTGAAAAAGTTTTTAGTATCCTCTTTGATATTATTTGCTAGTTTCCTTTCATAGTTAATCTTTTCTGTCTTAATGACCTTCTTGGTTTCCTTTTGTAAGGTTTTAAAGACTTCCCAATCCTCTGTCTTCCCACTAATTTTTGCTTCCTTGTATACCATCTCCTTAGCTTTAACTTTGGCTTTGACTTCTCTTGTCAACCACGGTTGCATCCTTTTTCCACTCGAAAACTTCTTCTTTTTTGGAATATACCTGTCTTGCACATTCCTCATTTCTCGCATAAACTCCAGCCACTGCTGCTGTGCCGTCTTTCCCGCCAGTGTCTCTTTCCAGTCAACTTTGGCCAGTTCCTCTCTCATGCCACTGTAGTTTCCTTTACTCCACTGAAATACCGACATCAGATTTCGGCTTCTCTTTTTCTAATTTCACAGTGAACGCAATCATGTTATGATCACTGCCTCCTAAGGGTTCCTTCACCTCAATCTCTCCAATCACCTCCGGTTCATTACACAATACCCAATCCAGTACAGCCGATCCCCTACTGGGCTCAACAACAAGCTGTTCTAAAAAGCCATCTCGCAGACATTCTACAAATTCTCTCTCTTGAGATCCAGTGCCGACCTGATTTTTCCAATCTACTCGCATGTTAAAATCCCCCACAATTATCATAACACTGCCCTTCTGACAGGCCTTTTCTATTTCCAGTTGTAATTTGTAGTCCACATCCCTGCAGCTGTTTGGAGGCCTATAAATAACTGCCATCAGGGTCCTTTTACCCCTGCTATTCCTTAGCTCAACCCATAAAGATTCTGCACCTTCCGATCCTATATCACCTCTTTCTAATGATTTAATATCATTTCTTACCAATAAAGCCACGCCTCCCCCTCTGCCTACCTTCCTATCCTTCCGATACACCGTGTATCCTTGGACATTCAGCTCCCAGAGACATGCATCCTTTAGCCAGGTCTCAGTGATGGCCACAATATCATACCTGCCAATCTGTAGCTGTACGACAAGATCATCCACCTTATTTCTTATGCTGCGTGCATTTAAGTATAACACCTTAAGACCAGTATTTGATACTTTTTGCTTTGATTTCACTGCAACTTTATTGCACTGCAACTCATCCCAATGGCTACACATTTGCCCCATCACCTGCCTGTCTTTCCTGACATCTTTACTGCTCACTATCTTAGATTTATTTCTGTTTTCCCCTTCCTCCGCTCTATCGTTCCGGTTCCCATCCCCCTGCCAAATTAGTTTAAACCCTCCCTAACAGCTCTATTAAACTTTCCCGCCAGGATATTGGTCCCCTTTGGGTTCAGGTGTAACCTGTCCTTTTTGAACAGGTCATACCTCCCCCAGAAGAGATCCCAATGATCCAAGAATCTGAAGTCCTGCCCCCTACACCAGTGTCTCAGCCACGCATTCATCTGCCTGATCCGACTATTCTTGCCCTCGCTAGCACGTGGCACAGGTAGCAATCCCGAGATTACTACCCTGGAGATCCTGCTTCTCAGCTTCCTTCCTAACTCCCAGAAATCTCTCTTCAGGACCCGATCCGAGACATCCCGTACCCTGGCACCTGGGAGGCAACACACCATGCGGATATCTCTGTCAGGCTCACAGAATCTCCTGTCCGTTCCCCTGACTATGGAATCTCCCACGACTACCGCATTTCTCTTCTCCCTCCTTCTCTCCTGCACAACAGCGCCAGGCTCAGTGCCAGAGACCCGGTCACCCTGGGCGTTCCCCATCAGGTCATCCCCCTCAACAGCATCCAGAACAAGATATTTGTTGCTGAGGGGGACAGCCACAGGGGTGCTCTCCACTATCCGGGCATTTCCCTTCCCTCTCTTGACAGTGACCCAGTTTTCTAACCCCTGTAG
This sequence comes from Mobula birostris, assembly GCF_030028105.1. Lineage (NCBI taxonomy): Eukaryota > Metazoa > Chordata > Chondrichthyes > Myliobatiformes > Myliobatidae > Mobula > Mobula birostris. The sequence continues at coordinate 30,106,811 of NC_092401.1, read as the reverse complement.
CCTAGGGATGACTACTGACTCCTGTAGCCTAGGGATGACTACCTCCCTGTAGTTCCTGTCTATCACCTCTTCACTTTCCCTGATATGTAAATAATGCCAGTAAATTATGAAATAAGTCCAGGACCAGCCTATCGGCTCAGAGTGTCTGACCCTCCAAGGGAGGAGTTGTAAAGTTTGATGGCCACAGGCAGGAATGACTTCCTATGATGCTCTGTGCTGCATCTCAGAGGAATGAGTCTCTGGCTGAATGTACTCCTGTGCCCACCCAGTACATTATGTAGTGGATGGGAGACATTGACCAAGATGGCATGCAACTTAGACAGCATTCCCTTTTCAGACACCATGGTGAGAGAGGCCAGTTCCATCCCCACAACATCACTGGCCTGACGAGTGAGTTTGTTGATTCTGCTGGTGTCTGCTACCCTCAGCCTGCTGCGCCAGCACACAACAGCAAACATGATAACACTGGCCACCACAGACTCGTAGAACATCCTCAGCATCATCCGGCAGATGTTAAAGGACCTCAGTCTCCTCAGGAAATAGAGACGGCTCTGACCCTTCTTGTAGACAGCCTCAGTGTTCTTTGACCAGACCAGTTTATTGTCAATTCGTATCCCCAGGTATTTGTAATCTCCACCATGTCCACACTGACCCCCTGGATGAAAACAGGGGTCACCGGTACCTTAGCTCTCCTCAGGTCTACCACCAGCTCCTTAGTCTTTTTCACATTAAGCTGCAGATAATTCTGCTCACACCATATGACAAAGTTTCCTACCGCAGCCCTGTACTCAACCTCATCTCCTTCGCTGATGCATCCAACTATGGCAGAGTCATCAGAAAACTTCTGAAGATGACAAGACTCTGTGCAGTAGTTGAAGTCCGAGGTGTAAATGGTGAAGAGAAAGGGAGACAAGACAGTCCCCTATGGAGCCCCATTGCTGCTGATCACTCTGTCGGACACACAGTGTTGCAAACACACGTACTGTGGTCTGCCAGTCAGGTATCAAGAATCCATGATACCAGGGAAGCATCCACCTGCATCGCTGTCAGCTTCTCCCCCAGCACAGCAGGGCGGATGGTGTTGAACGCACTGGAGAAGTCAAAAAACATGACCCTCACAGTGCTCGCTGGCTTGTCCAGGTGGGCATAGACACGGTTCAGCAGGTAGACGATGGCACCCTCAACTCCTAGTCAGGGCTGGTAGGCAAACTGGAGGGGATCTAAGTGTGGCCTGACCATAGGCCGGAGCAGCTCCAGAACAAGTCTCTCCAGGGTCTTCATGATGTGGGAGGTCAATGCCACCAGTCTGTAGTCATTGAAGCTGCTGGGGCGCGGCGTCTTCGGCACAGGGACGAGGTAGGATGTCTTCCACAGTACAGGCTCATGTTGAATACATGGCGAAGTACTCCACATAGCTGAGGGGCACAGGCTTTGAGCACCTGGTACTGACACCATCCGGTCCTGCAGCCTTGCTTGGGTTGAGACATTTCAGCTGTCTTCTCACCTGTTCAGCTGTGAAGCCCACCGTGGTGGTTTCGTGTGGGGGAGGGGTATAGTCATGAGAGCAGGGTGGGGGACTGTGAGGAGGGGTAGGAGGGGAGAGTGGAATATGTGTTGGTTGGGGGCCGACAACAGATGGCTCATGTGGTGGATGGGCAGGGGTTACAATGTCAGATCTGTTAAAGAACAGGTTAAGTTCGTTGGCCCTGTCCACACTGCCTTCAGCTCCTCTGTTGCTAGTTTACTGGAACCCAGTGATGGTCCTCATCCCCCTCCAGACCTCTGTCATGTTGTTCTGCTGGAGTTTCCACTCAAGCTTCCTCCTATACCTGTCTTTAGCCTCCCTGATCCTCATTGTCCTTACAGCCATTCTTAAATAAAGGCATGACATTATCTACCCTGCGGCCTTCTGGTATGCCGCCTGTGGCTAAGGGAGATACAAAAACCACTGCCAAAGCCCCAGTACTTTCTTTCCTGGCTTCCCATGTCATCCTAGGATGCACTTGGTCAAAATCAAAGTCAAGGTAAATTCATTAACAGAGCACCTGCACAGTATGTCACCACAGATCACCTTGAGATTCATTTTCTTGCAGGCATTTATATGAAAATAAAGGAACACAATATTTATGAACAACTAGCTATTTATGAATAGCCAGCTTGAAAAAGTCACTAAATAATTATCATCAACAAATCCCTTGTAATACCAGAGGAACTAACACACTGGATCACTGTTACACTAAGACCAAGAATGCCTACCGCACTATCCCACCTCACACTTCCGAAAATCTGATCACCTGGCTGTACTTCTACTCCCTGAAGACTGAAGACTGCAGCACCAGCAGTGAAGACCAAGAAGGTATGGACAAGGGAAGCACAGGAGCGTCTGCAGGACAGCTTTGAATCGATGGACTGGACTGTATTCAGGGATTCATCTTTGAATCTGGATAAGTACGCAGCGTTTGTTTCTGATTTCATCGAAACCTGTGCGGATGAGTGTGTGCCTATGAAATTTTGCCTTACCTTCTCAAACCAAAACCCGTGGATGAACCAGGAGATTTGTAGTCTGCTGAGGGCTAGGTCTGTGGCATTTAAGTCTGGCGACCTAGACAGAAAACCAGGTATGATGTGCGGAGGGCTACTTCAAGAGTGAAGAAACAATTCCAAGCGAGGTTGGAGGCGACATCAGATGCACGTCAACTCTAGCAGGGTTAACTTACTACAAGGCCTGAATGGCAGTGACGCTTCACTACCAGATGAACTCAACGCCTTTTATGCCTGCTTGGAGAGGGAGGATGTAACTACAGCTGTGAAGATCCCTGCTGTACCCAGTGACCCTGTGACGCCTGTCTTGGAGGCCAATGACAGGTTGTCTTTCAGGAGGGTGAACCCTCACAAGGCAGCAGGCCCCGATGGAGTACCCGGTAAGGCTTCGAAAACTTGTGTCAACCAACTGTCAGGTGTATTAAAGGAATTTTTCAACCTCTCTTTGCTACGGTTGGAAATTCCCACCTGCTTCAAAAAGGCAAAAAATTATACCAATACCCAAGAGTAGTGTGAACTGCCTTAATAACTATCGCCTAGTAGCACTCACATCTATGGTGATGAAATGCTTTGAGAGGTTGGGCATGGCTAGAATCGACTCCTGCCTCAGCAAGGACCTGGACCCACTGCAATTTGCCTCTTGCCACAATAGGTCTACAGCAGATGCAATCTCAGTGGCTCTTCAGAGATATACCAGCTAGCTGAGTGGTGTTGTAGCAACAACCTTGCACTCAATGTCAGTAAGACCAAAGAGCTGATTGTGGATTTCAGAAAGGACAGGACAAGGGAACACAAACCAATCGTCAAAGAGGGATCAGAAGTGGAGAGAGTGAGCAATTTCATGTACCTGGGTGTCAAGATCTCTGAGGATCTAAGCTGGTCCCAACATATTGATGCAGCTATAAAGAATGCAAAACGGCAGCTATATTTCATTAGGTATTTCATCTAGTCAAGAAGGAATGAAAAGCTTACAAAAAGTTCAAAAAACTAGATGATAGAGATCTGGAAGGTTTTAAGGCTAGCAGGAAGAAGCTTAAGAATGAAATTAGGAGAGCCAGACTGGGCCATGAGAAGGCCTTGGCGAGCAGAATTAAGGAAAACCCCAAGGCATTCTACAAGTATGTGAAGAGCAAGAGGAATATGTGAGAGAATAGGACCTATCAAGTGTGACAGTGGAAAAGTGGGTAAAGAACTGGAGGAGATAGCTGAGGTCTTTAATGTGTGACGAGAATACACATAGATTAAGATGTTAGCTGGCCTGTGCTGGCACCAGTGGGATCATCAGTTGGTCTGCCACCTGTCTTCAGGAGAAAGAAAGATAAGGAAAACAATGGAGCAGCATTTGGAGATATTAATGAAGGGACGGGAGAGTTTAACGGAAGGAGAGCTGTCAAGATCGGCTCCCCCTATGAACCCTGAACTGTTTGAAGTGATGGACAGGCGATACCCCAGCAGGGGGATAAAAAGGGACAGGTTCGCTAAGGCAAGACACACACGACACCCCGAGATAACGAGACCCTGGAAGCGGTGCGTCTCCCACAAGTCGGTGGGAAGTTTTCGATGGCTGGTTGCGGGACCAAGCCATAGACGCACAGAGTGGAAAGGCACGATCAGCGGGAACCTGGTGTGTGTCCACCCTTGCCTGGGTGCCAGGTTCACAGCAGAGAAACGATCGTATCTGGAAACGGAGGGGTGACCTCAGAAGACATCACAAAGGGCTCGCCCGAAAGCTGACTGCGAAGAATATCGAAGGTCTGTGTGGAAGTCGTTTGAATATTCATTCGTTTTGCTCTCTCTCTCCTTCCCCCCACACTGTCCATCTCCCATGGCAGTGATTACTGCGAACTGAACTGAATTCAATTGAACTGAACTTTGCGCCACTTTGAAACTGGTCATTTACCCCTAGACGACGATAGAGCTTGATTGATCCTGTTATCTTAATTCTGTGTACATGTGTGTTTATCATTGCCGAACTGTTGCATTTATTATCCTTTTGATTAGAGTACTGTGTTGCTTGTTTCTTTAATAAAACTTTCTTAGTTCTAGTAATCCAGACTCCAACTGAGTGATCCATTTCTGCTGGTTTGGCAACCCAGTTACGGGGTATGTAACAATGAATACTTTGCTTCAGTATTCACTATGAAAAAGGATCTTGGCAATTGTAGGGATGACTTACAGCAGATTGAAAAGCTTGAGCATATAGACATTAAGAAAGAGGATGTGCTGGAGCTTTTGGAAAGCATCAAGCTGGATAAGTCTCCAGGACCAGACGAGATGTACCCCAGGCTACTGTGGGAGGCAAGGGAGGAGATTGTTGAGCCTCTGGCAATGATCTTTGCATCATCAATCGGGACGGGAGAGGTTCTGGAGGATTGGAGGGTTGCAGATGTTGTTCCCTTATTCGAGAAAGGGAGTAGAGATAGCCCAGGAAATTATAAACCAGTGAGTCTTACTTCAGTGGTTGGTAAGTTGATGGAAAAGATCCTGAAAGGCAGAATTTATGAACATTTGGAGAGGCATAATATGATTAGAAATAGTCAGCATGGCTTTATCAAATGCAGGTCGTGCCTTACAAGCCAGATTGAATTTTTTGAGGATGTGACTAAACACGTTGATGAAGGTAGAGCATTAGATGTCATGTATATGGATTTCAGCAAGGCATTTGATAAAATACCCATTGAAGGCTTATTGAGAAAGTAAAGAGGCACAGGATTGAAGGAGACATTGCTTTGTGGATCCAGAATTGGCTTGCTCAGAGAAGGCAAAGAGTGGTTGTAGGTGGGTCATATTCTGCATGGAGGTCAGTCACCAGTGGTGCACCTCAGGGATCTGTTCTCTTCATGATTTTTTATAAATGACCTGGATGAGGAAGTGGAGGGATAGATTAGTAAATTTGCTAATGACACAAGGGTTGGGGGTGTTGTGGATAGTGTGGAGGGCTGTCAGAGGTTACAGCGGGACATTGATAGGATGCAAAACTGGGCTGACAAGTGGCAGATGGAGTTCAACCCAGATAAGTGTGAGGTGGTTCATTTTGGTAGGTCAAATATGATGGCAGAATTTAGCATTAATGGCAAGGCTCTTGGCAGTGTAGAGCATCAGAAGGATCTTGGGGTCCGAGTCCGCAGGACACTCAAAGCTGCTATGCAGGTTGACTCTGTGGTTAAGAAGGCATACAGTGCATTGGCCTTCATCAGTCGTGGGATTGAGCTTAAGTGCTGAGAGGTAATGTTACAGCTATATAGGATCCTGGTCAGACCCCACTTGGAGTATTGTGCTCAGTTCTGGTCACCTCACTACAGGAAGGGTGTGGAAACTATAGAAAGGGTGCAGAGGAGATTTACAAGGATGTTGCCTGGATTGGGGAGCATGCCGTACGAGAGCAGGTTGAGTGAATTTCACCCGGGATTAATAAAGTATGACTATGACGATGACTATGACTTTTCTCCTTGGAGCGACGGAGGATGAGAGGTGTATAAGATGATGAGAGGCATTGATTGTGTGGATAGTCAGAGGCTTTTTCCCCAGGGCTGAAATGGCTAACACGAGGGGGCACAGTTTTAAGGTGCCTGGAAGTAGGTACAGAGGAGATGTCAGGGGTGAGTTGTTTTTTTTACGCAGGGAGTGGTGAGTGCGTGGAATGGGCTACCGGCAATGGTGGTGGAGTAGGATACAATAGGGTTTTTTTAAGAGACTCCTGGATAGGTACATGGAGCTTAGAAAAATAGAGGGCTGTGGGTAACCCTAGGTAATTTCGAAAGTAAGTACATGTTCGGCACAGCGTTGTAGGCCAAAGGTCATTGTATTTGCTGTAGGTTTTTTATGTTTCTCTCAGGAGTTTGAGGAAATTTGGTTTGTCACCTGAAATATTCAAAAATTTCTACAGATGTACCACAGAGAATTCTGACAGCCTGCATCACTGTCTGGTTTGGGGGTGGGGGGGGGCCACAGCACAGGATTGAAAGAAGCTACAGAAAGTTGCAAGATTTGTCAGCTCCATCTTGGATACTAGCCCCCAAAATATCCAAGTCACCTTCAATGAGTGATGCCTCAGAAATGCATCATCCATTATTAAGGACAGCCATCACCCAGGTTATGCCATGTTGTATTGTTACTATCAGGAAGGATGTTTCAATGTCTCAAGAACAGCTCACACTCAGGAACGGCTTCTTCACCTCTGTCATCCAATTCCTCAATGGACATTGAATCCATGAACACTACCTCACTTTTATTATATTTGTTTTGCACTACTTTCAACTTAACTATTTAACATACATTTAACATATATAAGTGCCATAATTGATTTACTTTTTTTTCTATATTATCATGTATTGCATTGTACTGCTGCTACCAAGTTAACAAATTTCACAACAAATGCCGATGATACTAAACCTGATTCTGATTCTAAGTAAAGGCTGACAAACCACTAATGTGCAGATAAAGACAAAAAATGCAAATAAAACAGGTCCTGGGAATGTGTTCTCATTTAATGTCAATAGGTTTCACGGATCCCAGCTTCATTGCGCTCTGCCCATTATCGTAGGTTGTGCATTCACAGCTGCGTCAGGTGTCCCGTCCTTCCAACTACACCAAGTTCCCCGAGAACTCCGAGCTCTTGAACTGGTACTGATATTGCAGAGGATGCGATCGGCTCCTGAGTCTGAACCCCCACCCATTCTACTTCTCCAAGTAACTATTCCCCAGAAACACTGCCATCTCTCAACTGCGTTCACCACAGAGCTTTCTGCTTCCAATCCCACCTTCCAACCTCACACAGGACCCTCTTTCCACTACCTCCTCCCACATCCCAACTTCTCACAGGAGCTCCCTCATGCCCCCCTCCCTCCCACTTCCCTCTCCCTCTCACTTCCTTCCCTCCTACCTCACTCAGGACTCCACTCCCTCACTCCCTCCTCCCACCCTCACACGACACTATTCTCCTCTCTCCCCACTGTTCCCCGTCCCCATCCCTTTTTTCCATCAGCCTACCCCTCCTGCTCTGCCTTGCAACCTCAAACAGGACACCCTCCCCCCTCCTCAAGATCTGGCCCTTCTGGGGCAGACACCCAGAGTGGAGCCTCTTCAATTGTCACAGAACTTGTTGTCCATCTGACTGCTCCCTTACTCTTGTGTTTCACATAACAACCTGATTGCAACTTCCCAGTCACAGAGGCGTGCTTCTGCAAATACTGTATACCACAGTCTCAGAGCCATACAGCAAGGGGTCTTCAGCCCATCACTACTATACTAGCCCCTCTATCTGATGTTCCATCCTCCGCCCTTTCATCATTTGCAATCCCCACCTCTTATTGGCTCCACCTCCATCTGCCATCACACACCTACATCATGTGATCCATTCACACACCCCTCCTTATTTCTGATATTGACCCAAAGTTTGTGTGTCTTTGGCAAGTTTTGTCTTTGTGCCCAGGGAGATATGTGAGCTGGAATTACAGCCAGAGAGTGATGCGTCTGATTCAGGAGGAGGGCGTCTGCGTGAGGAGCAGGAATTCTGAATATTACAAAAGTCTAAGGATACCAAACAAGACTCTGGGGTTGTTGCTGGGATCTCAGTCATCAGGGCTCAGCTGTAGGGCCAGGGGGTGGGATGTTAGGGTGGGTCCTGAGACCAGACACATTGGGAATGTTAGAAAATTGAAGAGATAAGGTATTACAGGAAAGTTTCTAACATGGATAAAGCAGTGGCTAATTGGTAGGAGGCAGAGTGGTAATAAAGGGACGTTTTTCTAGCTGTCTGCCAGTGACTAGTGGTGTTCCACAGGGGTCAGTGTTAAAACCAGTTGGCATCCTGGGCTTTTATGGGTACCTTGAACACAGCTCAACAATCAGCCAATTGCTCTGCAAGGCCAGACAGAGGAAAGGTGACCTGACAGTCATCTGGTTAGACCTAGCCAATGCCTACAGATCAATTCTACAAGTCTTCATCTGGGTTGGCCTGGACCACTACCATATCCCACCAGTAACGCAGGACATGATCACAGCTACTAAGGACGATCCAAACTATGCTTCACTTCCGCCCACTTTACAACCAGGTGGCAAGACCTCCAAAAAGCGATTCCAACTGGTGTACCATCTTGTTCATCATGGGTATGAAACTCCTCATAACAGCAGCAGCAGACATAACCCGAGGCCCAGTGTTGGAGCTCGGCATCCAATACAGGGGCGGGGGTGTTCATGGATGATATCACAGTAACCACTGTAACCCATGTTCAAGCAAGATGGGTATTAGAAACCCTGGACAATGTAGCCACCTGGGCTAGGATGACCTTCAAGGCCAGGAAGTCCAGATGCACAGTGATCAAAAAGGGTAAGGTTACTAGCACGTTTACTCTTCAAGTGAAGGGGGAAGCCATTCTATCCACAGAGGACAACCCGTAAAGTGTCTTGGAAAGTGGTTTAATGAGGCAATGACGGACAGCGCCAACATCACAGACTGAACAGTTGCTGAAAAGGATCGACAAAACTGGACTCCCTGGTAAATTTAAGACATGGCTGTACCAAAATGGTCTACCAAGGCTATTCTGGCTTTTCACAGTGTACAAGTTCCCCATGACCACTGTAGAAGGCATTGAGAGGAAAGTGAAGCACCTGCGGAGGTGGCTGAGGATCCCTCCAAGTTTTTCCTCTTTGGGGCTATACGAAAGATCGGGCCAGCAGCAGCTCCCATTGTCATTGGTAGTGGAGAAGTTCAAGGTGGAAAAGTGTCGAGTTATATTAACACTGAAGATCTCCGATGACAAGCTACCAAACCAAGTAGGAGTCACAACACGAGTGGGCCACCAACTCGGCCATAGACCAGGCAGTGAGCTACCTGCAATTGACTGAAGTCATCGACAACCTATGCCTGGGACAGTTCTGCACACTTTCAACGACGAGGGAGTGCATGTGCAAAGGGTAGGCGGGGCATGGCCCGGGCAAAGATACAGAACTGCGAGGATGAAAGGTAGGTATTGAAAGAAGTGGAGACAATGCCTGGATGAAATGGGACCTTCCCAAGCACAAGATCACTTGGGCAGGGGTTTGCAGTCTGGAGCCCTTCTGCATTTCTTTCCTCCTGTGGTCTGTGTATGACACTCTCCCTACACCAACACAGCTGCACACATGGAGGCTGAGAGCGGATCCCATCTGCAAGGTTTGTGGTCAGTGGGGTTCACTGGCATGCGTACTGCCAGGATGCAAAACAGCTTTAACACAAGGACGGGATAGATGGCGTCACAGCAACATCCTGGTGTCCCTTGCTGACACACTGGAGCAGGAGAGGTATAAAAAGAGACCAGCTGGCAGAGAGACATACAGGGCAGTCATTTTCATCAAGGAGGAGGCCACACCGGTCATATCAAAGAGGCCTAAATCTAATCTGCTGCAAACTGCCAAATCATAGAAGACGAGGCTCGATGTTGGGAGGAAGCTGCAGTTCCCGGCACTGTGCAAACCACACCTCGACCAGACATCATACTGTAGTCCACCAAAGACCAGAATCTCATCCTGGTGGAGCTCACAGTACCACGGGAGGAAGGCCCTGAAGTACCAGTCCTTATTCCAGGAGTGCAGGGACAAAGGACGGCAGACCTGGCTACTCCCCATAGAGATCGGTTGTCGAGGTCGGCTGTCTGTGCTGGGCCTTGACGAAAAGAGCAAGAACCAAGCAGCCCACAGGATGGGGGAGGAATCAGAAAGAGCCTCTTGCTGGACATAGAGCAGGTGAAAGGAGTTGAGCTAGAAGTCAGTAGCAGATGGACAGTGGCTTGGTCACCACTGCTGACCCGCCAACTGGAGAGTGTAGTGGTTAAGGGTTGAAACACTCAGTAAAGGCAGGGCACCTCCTGACGAAATCTGCTCCTGGCCAAAGGCTACGGTTACCTCATCAGGAAACTGAAGAGAGCACCCTGGGTGTACGACGCAGGTAACCTGTCAGGAATGTACCTCAGTGTTGTTCACCTACCTTGTCTCCACTGGTTGCCTTCTGCTGCTTTGTCAAAGGGAACCATGCCTTTTGACGACTATTCATTCAGTGAGTGAACATTTCCAAGATTACCCCTCGCATAGCCAAACACTAATTTTACAGCAATCTGCCCTCACACAGAAACCCACCTGAAAATAAAGGTTCTACCAATTCCCTTCAAGGTTCCATACACTTCCGACAACCTCTCCCTTAATTTCCACTTGATTTAATCTCTCCATTAACTTCCACACATCTCCTGATCTAACCCCTCCCCATAAATTACCGTTAGGATACCCAAGGACATCCTGGAGTTGGATGCAATGTAGGTAGGACAATGGTTCCAAGTCAGAGCCCTGGTGACAACCAATCCACCACAGCAGGTCCCATCAAGTTCAGATATACAAGGGATGATTGTTAAGTTCATGGCCTAAGGTGGAAGGAGATAAGGAGAAACTTCAAACTGTCTGCACTTTCACTCAAAGAGTTGAACTGCACGTGCATGTAACAAGAGCCGTATAACTCATCCCCTTCTACCTTAGGCCACGAACTTATCAATCACCCCTGCTGTGGACCACTTCTACAAAGAAGGGATCTGTATGCTCCATGGCCGCTGGACTAAGTGTGCACATGTAGGAGGGGACTATGTTGAAAAATAAATGTGCTAGATTTTCTAAAATTGACTCCTTCTACCTTAGGCCACGAATTTATCAATCACCCCTCGTAACTACCTCATCAAAGGTATTGAGGTTAACACACTACTGGCCTGCGCCTGACTACCAGAACTTACAAGGCTACGTATGGGCAGGGAGGCAAATAACAGAAGCTGGAAATTGCAGTCTGCATTTGGGCCTCATGCGGACTGGACCCTGGTAAGGGTTAAAGGGCAACGAACCCCAAACCTCTAAACCCACATTCAGGAAAACCTGTAGCTGCCTCTAAGGCCCCTTAACCCCAGCCGCTGGAAGTCTCCGCACAACAGGGTTCTTCAATTCCTACGTCCTGGCAACACAACACCTCAGCAGCTCAGGATCATTTGGTCACCTTCGTTTCACCACTTCGTGTCATAAGGTAGGCACTGGGAGCGGACCCAAATGCAAGACACAGACACTGAAGTACCAGGAACAGGACTTGACTGGAGAGCTGGGTTAGGGATGTGACTGGATGCAGACTAGGATCTGGGACAAGAACACAGACTTGGGCTAGGACATTGGCTAGGCAAGCAGGACCAGGACAAGGACCTAGGAACTGGGAGCCTGGACTTGGACTCTGAGCCGGAGACTGGACAAGGACCCAGAACCCGGGTCTTGACTCGGGCTCAGACCCCGGAACTAGGCGAAGACATGACTTGGTCTTAGGAGACAGTACTAGGCGAGGCTACAGGACAGAACAAGAGACTCCTGGGCAGGACGAGAGAACTCCAGCACAGGATGAGACACATGGACAGGACGAGGCACATGGGCAGGACAAGGGAACTCCAGCACAGGATGAGGCACATGGACAGGACGAGGCACATGGGCAGGACAAGGGAACTCCAGCACAGGACGAGGGAACTCTAGCACAGGATGAGGGAACTCCAGCACAGGACGAGGGAACTCCAGCACAGGACGAGGCACAGGGACAGGACGAGGCACATGGGCAGGACGAGGGAACTCCAGCACAGGATGAGGCACATGGACGGGACGAGGCACATGGGCAGGACGAGGGAACTCCAGCGCAGGACGAGGGAACTCCAGCACAGGACGAGAGAGAACTCCAGCACAGGACGAGGGAACTCCAGCACAGGATGAGGCACATGGACAGGACAAGGCACACGGGCAGGACGAGGGAACTCCAGCACAGGACGAGAGAACTCCAGCACAGGATGAGGGACATGGACAGGACGCAGGAACTCCAGTACAGGACGAGGCACAGGGACAGGACGAGGCACATGGACAGGACGAGGGGGCACATGGACAGGATGAGGCACAGGGACAGGACGAGGCACAGGGACAGGACGAGGGACATGGACAGGATGAGGGGGCACATGGACAGGACGAGGCATAGGGACAGGATGCAGGAACTCCAGCACAGAATGAGGTACATGGACAGGACGAGAACACGAAGTCTTGCCTTGGTACTCAGGAACAGCCGAGCCTTGGACTTGGGATGACAGGAACCTCAGAATCTTGGACCTGGGACGATAGGAATGCAGAACACAGAGCCTTGGGTCTAGAGCACAGGAATGTGGCACCTTGGACTTGAGAGACAGGAACACAGGAACATGGAACAGAGCCGGGACCCCTCCTTGGGAACAGGACTTAGGGCCGGGACAAGTACACGGAACACAGAGCCGGGACCCCTCCTTGTGAACAGGACTTGGGGCCGGGGCTCTACATAGAATGTTGAAAATGACAGGGTGGTTCCCAACACTAGGTAGCAGCAAATGGCCGGACCTACCTAGCGAAGGCGTGGACACCAAAACAGTTCCCAACACTAGGTAGCAGCAAATGGCTGGACCTACCTAGCGAAGGCGTAGACACAGAGACGGTTCCCAACACTAGGGCGCAACAATCGGCCAGACCTACCTAGCGAAAGTGTGGACACAGAGACAGTTCCAACTCAACGATAGACAGTTCCCTGTCTTGACACAGCAAGGCTCCGATCTCACTCCGGTGGTAGAACTTGACAAGGCTGCGAGGCAAAGTCTCCAGACACAGCAGCAGAACAAAGTGACCTGGGAATACAGGTCTATAATCCTTTGTAAGTGGTACCACAGGTAGACAGGGTGGTAAAGAAAACATTTGACTCATTAGCCTTCATAAATGAGGACACTGAGTACAGGAGTTGGGATGTTATGTTGAGGTTGTATAAGATGTTGGTGAGGCTGAATTTGGAGAAGTCTGTGCAGTTCTGGTCACCTATCTACAGGAAAGGTATCAATATTATTGAAGGAGTGAGTTATAGAGAGAGGCTGGGTAGGCGAAGACTTTATTCCTTCGAACACAGTGATCTTCTAGAGGTGTATAAAATCATGAGGGGCATTGATAGGTGAAAGCACTTAGCTTTTTGCACAGGATTAGTTAATCAAGAACTGGGGGGCATAGGTTTAAGGTGAGAGGGGAGGCATTTAATAAGATTTGGGAGGGGCAGAGTTTTTGACACTAATGGTGGAATCATTTGCCAACGGAAGAGGCTGATACAGGTATGTTAACATCTTTTGAAAGAATCTTGAATTGGAACATGGATTAGAAAGGTTTTGAAAGTTATGGGCCAAACAGATCGATCCCTGACTAGGTTATAAGCTTGAAACAACATCATGGGCAGAAGGACCTGTATTGTGCTGTACTGTTCTATGTTCTATTTTCTAAACACTGGCAAATGGGACTAGCTTGGATGGAGCATCTTGGTCAGCATGGACCAGCTGAGCCGGGGGACTGTTTCTGTGATGTATGACTTTGTGACTCTTTGACACAGAACTGCTAAGCAAAACCATGAAACCTCTGATAATATTTTGAAATCGTGGAAGAAAAGAGGAAGGAAAACAATATGTGAGTTAAAAATAAAAACAGCCTCCACCTCGTCTTTGCAACAGTAACCCTTCATGTCATGGTTTGAGAGAGTGATGGCGCCCACAGGAACCCACCACTGAAGATCTCGCTGGATCTCTTTCAGGAGTGCAAAGACCACTCTGTGTCCTTGCAAACCTGTGTCCCTCTGATCCTCTGGGTCACTTTATGGACCAGTGTTGTCCTACAGGAAAGGGGAATTATCTGAACTTATTAGCATTGAAGAGGAAGTTAGCTTCACAAAGATAATTGTTCACAGAGAATCCATCTTGAGCTTCATCATTTTCCCCTTGAGTGACAGCTCCCACTGTCCCTGACACAAAAATTCAAATGTGTAATCGGTGTTGTAACACACAATACTAACTGTCCATGATTTCATACCACATCTCCACTCCACCGTGGTAATGGCTATAAATGCAGAATCTTGGGTCTTGATACTGTGATTGTTTTAGGAGGTTTTAAAAAAAACAAAATGTCATTTTTTTTTTCCAGAGCAACATACACAAAATGCTGGAGGAACCCAACAGGTCAGGCAGCATCAATGGAGAGGAATAAAGAGTCAATATTTCTGACTGAGACTCTTCATCAGGACATTTTTTTTATTCAATCTTTGTTCTTTTTCTCTGTATTTTTCTCTCTCTCCATGCTCCTACATTTCATTCTCTCTCTTCATTTCTCTTTCTGTCTCTAATTTGACATTGAATTCATCTAGCTCTCTCCTTCCCATTTGCTTCCTAACCCTTCAACCTCTGAGGTTAAAGATATACCCTCTCTGTGCCAGTTTTCACCCAGAAACTCATTGCCTTCTCCACGCTCTTCGTTATTTGCCCCTGGTCAGCAGAAAACACGAATTCTGTGATGGCAAGTCAAACGGATCCAGTAAAACACATCCGACTAAACCTCGAGCCAGACCATTCTGAAGAGGGATGAACATTACACAAAGGTTTTTTCAAAGTAGAAGCTCCCTCCCAAGAGTGCTGGGAGATGGGATCCAACTGAAGCTGCCAAGAAGAGCTGAATGCTATCAGTTTAATATGGAAGCAGAGGCAGTGTAGATATGCAGGTGAAGAGAGGGAGTGAAACATCATACACAATGCAAATGCCTTGTGTAGGAGCATGCCAGAGGGGTACATTTATGGGAAGCTGCTCAAGGGAACACCACTTTACCCCTCAGCACCCCTCAATAACCATCAGCACCATGAGCACCCATCAGCACCTCTCAGTGCACATCGGCACTCCTCTGTGCCCATCAACACCAATTGGTACCCCTCAGCATCTCAACACCCATCAGCACCAATCAACACCAATCAACACCTATTAGCACTGCTCAGCACCCTGTACAAACTTCTGCAGGCACCTAGCACCACCCCATTGCCCCGAGCAGCAGCATTGCTGACTAGATTAGCTGTAAGGTGACTATTTGATGCAGCTGGCTGGTGGGCCGGCTGTTGTTTTCCAAACAAGAAGAGGAAGTGGGCAGGGCTAGCGGGGAGAGAGGCCACAGAGCCTTCGCAGCTGCTGGCTTTTCAAACCACTGCTGGTAAGCCAGCCCTCAAACAAACTCTGAGGCTGAGTGGGTTTCAGCGTGCTCCTGAGCCTACTAATGTTACACAGATTCACAGTGGCCCCTCCTCACTCTGGAGTATTGTTGCAGCCCCAGATTTCTCAAGCACCCTGGGGATGCACAGCCTCACATCCGATAGTACCAGCACTCTGAAATAGTGTAAATGGGATAAAGCAGCCGTTGTGACCCAGTTACTAACGTCTCTCAGAACTAAGATTTATGACAATCACAGAACTACAGAGACGTGTCGCACCCTCGAACATGATAGCAATCACAGTCATCTTTCTGCATCTGGATTAGAGTGTCTATAACCTTTGGTAGAACAAAGACATTCCTGGACAACCTGTTGAATGTTAGATCGAATGACATAACCATCCACTTGCCAAGGAAAGATTTAAAGGTACGTAAAGTGATTTATTTTCTGGGAGAGTGAGGTGAATGCTCACCGTTTGTGTTAGACACAACAAACAGCCAAATATGATCCCATCCAAACAGCAAACAGCCAAACAGCCAAATACAATCACCAATGAGAGGGAACTTGATGATGGTGAGGACAATATGAGTGAGGTTGATGTTCTGGAGCATGTTGATATTAAGGGAGAGGAGGTGTTGGAGTTGCTAAAATACATTAGGACGGATAAGTCCCCGGGGCCTGACGGAATATTCCCCAGGCTGCTCCATGAGGCAAGGGAAGAGATTGCTGAGCCTCTGGCTAGGACCTTTATGTCCTTGTTGTCCACGGGAATGCTACCAGAGGATTGAAGGGAGGCGAGTGTTGTCCCCTTGTTCAGAAAAGGTAGTAGGGATAGTCCGGGTAATTATAGACCAGTGAGCCTTACGCCTGTGGTAGGAAAGCCGTTGGAAAAGATTCTTAGAGATAGGATCTCTGGGCATTTAGAGAATCATTGTCTGATCAGGAACAGTCAGCATGGCTTTGTGAAGGGTAGATCGTGTCTAACAAGCCTGATAGAGTTCTTTGAGGAGGTGACCAGGCATATAGATGAGGGTAGTGCAGTGGATGTGATCTATGTGGATTCTAGTAAGGCATTTGACAAGGTTCCACATGGTAGGCTTATTCAGAAAGTCAGAAGGCATGGGATCCAGGGAAGTTTGGCCAGGTGGATTCAGAATTGGCTTGCCTGCAGAATGCAGAGGGTCATGGTGGAGGGAGTACATTCAGATTGGAGGATTGTGACTAGTGGTGTCCCACAAGGATCTGTTCTGGGACCTCTACTTTTCGTGATTTTTATTAACGACCTGGATGTGGGGGTAGAAGGGTGGGTTGGCAAGTTTGCAGATGACACAAAGGTTGGTGGTGTTGTGGATAGTGTAGAGGATTGTCAAAGGTTGCAGAGAGACATTGATAGGATGCAGAAGTGGGCTGAGAAGTGGCAGATGGAGTTCAACCTGGAGAAGTGTGAGGTGGTACACTTTGGAAGGACAAACTCCAAGGCAGAGTACAAAGTAAATGGCAGGATACTTGGTAGTGTGGAGGAGCAGAGGGATCTGGGGGTACATGTCCACAGATCCCTGAAAGTTGCCTCACAGGTGGATAGGGTAGTTAAGAAAGCTTATGGGATGTTAGCTTTCATAAGTCGAGGGATAGAGTTTAAGAGCCGTGATGTAATGATGCAGCTCTATAAAACTCTGGTTAGGCCACACTTGGAGTACTGTGTCCAGTTCTGGTCACTTCACTATAGGAAGGATGTTGAAGCATTGGAAAGGGTACAGAGGAGATTTACCAGGATGTTGCCTGGTTTAGAGAGTATGGATTATGATCAGAGATTAAGGGAGCTAGGGCTTTACTCTTTGGAGAGAAGGAAGATGAGAGGAGACATGATAGAGGTGTACAAGATATTAAGAGGAATAGATAGAGTGGATAGCCAGCGCCTCTTCCCCAGGGCACCACTGCTCAATACAAGAGGACATGGCTTTAAGGTAAGGGGTGGGAAGTTCAAGGGGAATATTAGAGGAAGGCTTTTTGCTCAGAGAATGGTTGGTGCGTGGAATGCACTGCCTGAGTCAATGGTAGAGGCAGATACACTGGTGAAGTTTGAGAGACTACTAGACAGGTACATGGAGGAATTTAAGGTGGGGGCTTATATGGGAGGCAGGGTTTGAGGGTCGGCACAACATTGTGGGCCGAAGGGCCTGTACTGTGCTGTACTATTCTATATGTTCTATGTTCAGTCATCTTGAGCACAAGTGGATTTGCCCTTGGGGTAACGCAGTCCCACAGCATGTTTCAGATTCCAGATTCCAGACTTAAGATATTCATATTTCATATTTTAGTTTAAAGATTTCAGATCAATTTATTATCACATTTACATTGAAACATACAGTGAAATGCATTCTTTGCATTAGCAACCAAAACAACCCAAGAAGGTGCTGGGGGCAGCCCACAAATGGGACCAATATAACATGCACCATGTTCAGCAGATCAATACAAGTAACATTGACAACACCACCAACAAGAGAAAAAAGAAGCAGAACACACCCCTTTCCCACCCTCCCACCCACTCACACACACACAGGCCTCCACCCATAGACAGTCCAACTCTTGGTCGACCTTGCAGACTTGCAGACACGGATGTTGGGCATCCAACATCCAGACATGCTGATCCAGGGGCTTCAAACTTCAGCCCTCAATCTCCAGTATCAACACCAGAACTCATTAATCATGGGAATTGGTCTGGACTCACGAGGACCTCCAACCCCAGGACTCATAGGCCTGGAGGGGTTACCAGCCCTAGTTCTTGGAGCCCATCAACTAGGATCCTTGACACAGGGTACACTAGTCTTCGTCCTCACTAGTCTTGACCCGAACCCCAGAGAATCCTGAACTCCTGCCCCTGAACTCTAACTCCCCCTCACCCCCATCCATAAATCCCAGACGGACCTCTAAAACAATGCACTGACCCCAAGACCATCCTAACGAACCTGAGAAACACAGAGATTTAGCTACAACCTCAATGGGCATCACAACTTGGCACCACCTCGATCACAGAGCATTACGAAATTCTGATGTAACTCTTTCAAAAGCCACAGATTTCACACATCTTGTTAACGCACTGAGTACTGGCCTTACTGGTGGAGAAGAAGTAACAGAGATGAGAAAGAGTTACTTGGCATTCCTCGGTAAGTTGAAATCGATAACTGCTACCTTACCGGTAACTGCTGCTTCACTCATTATGTTCCACCATTTTGGACTGTGCGGGAAGCTGACATGTCATGGTGTCCAAATGACAAGGAGAAGGTAATACTTTAAATTCAATCTGCAATTACTCTTGGATTGAGAGGTACAAACAGCAAGTGAAAACTTAGGCAGAGTAAAAGGACAATGTACCTGTGTTAAGGCGACCCTTTTGCAGACTCAGTATACACTCATCCACTGGAAACAGTCAACACACATTCTGATACAGTCTGCGTCTCTGAACCACTTTGTGTGTCTCTCTACACAGTACACATTTTGACACAGTCTCTGATTCTCTGAAACACTCTGTGTCTCTCTCCTATCAACACATTCTGAGGTGGTCTCCAACCTGAAACCCTTTCTCCATGTCTCTCCACAGACACATCCGGACACAGTCTCAGTGCCTCTGTCACAGTACCTGTGTGTCTCTCCCCAAAACACATTCTGACACAGTCTCGGACCTGAAACACGATCTGTGTGTGTCTCTCTCCACAGACATATTCTGACAGTCTCTGTGTCTCTGTCACAGTACCTGTGTGTCTCTCCCCACAACACGTTCTGACACATACTCCAACCTGAAACACTTCCTCCATGTCTCCCTCCATAGCACACATTCTCACATTCTGTGTCTCTGAGACAATATTTCTGTGTCTCCCTCCACAGCACATTCTGACACAATCTCTGCCTCTCTGAAACAGTATGGTGTGTCTCCCTCCACAGCACACATTCGGACAGCCTCAGTGTCTTTGAAACAGTATCTGTGTATCTCTCTCAACAGCATAAAGTCTGACACAGTGTCAGACATAAAACATTATCACTGTGTCTCTCTCCACAGTACACATTCTGACACAGACTTCGACTATCTGTGCATCTCACTCCATGGCACATTCTGACAGTCTCCAACTTGTAACACTTTCTCCAGGTCTCCAAATGTCTCTCCACAGCACACATTCTCACAGTCCCTGTGTCTCTGAAACAGTATGGGTGTTTCTCTCTCCACAGCACACATTCTCACAGTCCCTGTGTCTCTGAAACAGTATGGGTGTTTCTCTCTCCACAGCACACATTCTGACACAGACTCAGGCATGAAAAAGAAACATGGATGGTAGTTTGCCTCCCAGGTGCCAGGGTCCGAGATGCTTCTGGATGCATCCCAAAATATCCTGAAAAGGGAGAGTGAGCATCCAGAAGTCATGGTACATATTGGTACCAATGACATAGGTACAAAAAGGGAGGAGATCCTGAAAAAAAAGGAGTTAGCAAGGAAGCTGAGAAGCAGGACCTCAAAAGTGGGAATCTTGGGATTGCTGCCTGTGCCATGTGACAGTGAGGATAGGAATAGAATGACGTGGCAGATAAATATGTGGCTGAAGAATTGGAGCAGGAGGCAGGGATTCCGATTTCTGGATAATTGGGATCTCTTCTGGGACAGGTGGAACCTGTACAAAAGGGATGGGTTGCACATGAATCCGAGGGGAACCAATATTCTTGTGGGCTGGTATCCTGGAGCTGTTGGGAGTGGTTTAAACTAATATGGCAGGGGGGGTGGGAATGGAGATGATAGAGCCGAGGATGAGCCAGCAGGTTTACAAATAGATGATGGAAGTAACATGAAGGTAAGGAAGGACAAGCCAATGATTGGATACATATGCAGACAGAGCAAAAAGTTAAATTGTACCACAGAGGCAAAATGCAAAAGGTTGAAGAATTCAGGACTGAAGGTGTTATGTTTAAATGCACGTAGCATTTGGAATACGGTAGATGAACTCATGGTGCAATTAGAGATTGGCCTGTATGACATTGTGGGCATCACTGAATCATGGCTAAAAGATGGCCATAGTTGGGAACTTAGCATCAAAGGAGATATATTGTATTGAAAGGAAAGTCAGAAAGACCTAGGTGGTGGTGTGGCTCTGTTGGTAAGAGATGGAATTACATCTTTAGAAAGAGATGACCTAGGGTTGGGGAATGTTGAATGTTGGTGAATGAAGTTAAGAAACTGCAAAGGTAGTTATGGAAATCATATATAGGCCTCCAAATAGTAGTCAAGGTATGGGGTTGAGATAGCAAAGGGAGCTGGAAAAGGCATGTAAAAAAGGTAATGACACAATTATAATGGGCAACTTCAATACACAAGGGGATTGGGAAAATCAGGTTGGTATTGGATCACAAGAGAGGGAATTTGTTGAATGCCTACAAGATGACTTTTTAGAGCAGCTTGTGGTTGAGCCTATTCGGGGAAAGGCTATCTTAGATTGGGTGTTGTGTAATAATCCAGATCTTATTAGGGAGCTTAATGTAAAGGAGCCCTTAGGAGGCAGTGATCATAGTATGATTGAATTCATACTGCAATTGGAGAGGGAGAAGCATAAGTCAGATGTATTAGTATTGCAAAGGAATAAAGTGAATTACAGAGTCATGAGAGAGGAGTTTGTGCAGATGGATTGGAGGAGGATACTGGCGAGGATGATGTCAGAGCAGAGGTGGGTGAAGTTCCTGAGAATAGTTCACAAGCTGCAGGATAGATATGTCCCACAGAGGAAGAAGTTCTCAAATGGTGGGGGGAGGCAACTGTGCCTGACAAAGAAATTTAAGGACTGCATTAGACAAGGAAAGGGCAGAAAAGGTAGCAAAAGTGAGTGGGAAGCTTTTCAAATCCAACAAAAAGCAACTAAAAATATAATAAGAAAGGAAAAGATGAAATATGAGGGCAAACTAGCCAATAATATAAAGCAGGATATAACACATAACCATTTAACAATTACAGCACGGAAACAGGCCATCTCGGCCCTTCTAGTCCATGCCGAACTCTTACTCTCACCTAGTCCCACTGACCTGCACTCAGCCCATAACCCTCCATTCCTTTCCTGTCCATATATCTATCCAGTTTAACCTTAAACGACAACATCGAACCTGCCTCAACCACTTCTACTGGAAGCTCGTTCCACACAGCTACCACTCTCTGAGTAAAGAAGTTCCCCCTCATTTTAAATTATGAAGACACGCAGTCCTCTTTTTTTGTCATTTAGTAATGCATGCATTAAGAAATGATACAATAATTCCTCCAGTGTGATATCACAAAACACAGGACACACCAAGACTGAAAAAAAACTAACAAAACCACATAATTATAACATATAGTTACAACAGTGCAACAATACCATAATTTGATGAAGTCCATGAGCACAGTAAAAAGTTCAAAGTCTCTCAAATGTCCCACATCTCACGCAGACAAGAGAAGGAAGAAAAACTCCCCCTGCCATGCCCGACCACAGTCCGACTCTGAGTCATCCGAAAACTTCGAGCCTCCAATCAGCTCTCCGACACTGAGTACTGAGCACCATCTCTGTCCGAATGATTCGACCTCAATCTTGGTCGCCAACAGCAGGCAAAGCCAAGGATTTTGAGGCCTTCCCTCTGGAAGATTCCCGACCGCGCAGTAACAACAGCCGTGAACTGGCGTTTCAGAAATTTCTCAAGATGTTCACGTCTGTCTCCATCAAATCAGAATTGTCCATGGGCCCTAGTTTACCCCTAAACTTTTGCCCTTTAACTCTCAACTCACGTCCTCTCGTTTGAATCTCCCCCATTCTCAATGAAAAAAGCCTAACCACGTCAACTCTATCAATACCCCTCATAATTTTAAACACCTCTATCAAGTCCCCCCTCAACCTTCTACGCTCCAAAGAATAAAGACATAACTTGTTCAACCTTTCTCTGTAACTCAGGAGATGAAACCCAGGTAACATTTTAGTAAACCTCCTCTGTACTCTCTCAATTTTATTGACATCTTTCCTATAATTCGGTGACCAGAACTGTACACAATACTCCAAATTTGGCCTCACCAATGCCTTATACAATTTCAACATTACATCCCAACTCCTATACTCAATGCTCTGATTTATAAAGGCCAGCATACCAAAATCTTTCTTCACCACTATATCCACATGAGATTCCACCTTCAGGGAACTATGTACCATTATTCCTAGATTCCTCTGTTCTACAGCATTCCTCAATGCCCTACCATTTACCATGTATGTCCTATTTTGATTAGTCCTACCAAAATGTAGCACCTCATATTTTTCAGCATTAAACTCCATCTGCCATCTTTCAGCCCACTCTTCTAACTGGCCTAAATCTCTCTGCAGGCTTTGAAAACCCGCTTCATTATCCACAACTCCGCTTATCTTAGTATCATCTGCATACTTACTCATCCAATTTACCACCCCATCATCCAGATCATTAATGTATATTATAAACAACTTTGGACCCAGTACAGATCCCTGAGGCACACCGCTACGCACCCTCCTCCAATCTGAGACACAGTTATCCACCACTACTCTCTGGCATCTCCCATTTAGCCACTACTGAATCCATTTTACTACTTCGATATTAATGCCTAACGATTGAACCTTCCTAACTAACCTTCCATGTGGAACCTTGTCAAAGGCCTTACTGAAGTCCATATAGACAACATCCACTGCTTTACCCGCGTCAACTTTCTTAGTAACCCCATCAAAAAATTCAATAAGATTTGTCAAACATGACCTTCCATGCGCAAATCTATGTTGACTGTTCCTAATCAGACCCTGTCTATCCAGATAATTATATATACCATCTCTAAGAATACTTTCCATCAATTTACCCACCACTGACGTCAAACTCACAGGCCGATAATTGCTAGGTTTGCTCTTAGAACCCTTTTTAAACAATGGAACCACATGAGCAATGGGCCAATCCTCCGGCACCATCCCCGTTTCTAATGACATTTGAAATATTTCTGTCAGTGCCTCTACTATTTCCACACTAACTTCTCTCAAGGTCCTAGGGAATATGTTGTCCGGACCCGGAGACTTATCCACTTAAAAGCGCCGGTACTTCCTCTTCTTTAATCGTCATACTTTCCATAACTACCCGACTTGTTTCCCTTACCTTACACAATTCAATATCCTTCTTCTTAGTGAATACCAAAGAAAAGAAATTATTCAAAGTCCCCCCCATCTCTTTTGGCTCCGCACATAGCCGTCCAATCTGATTCTCTAAGGGACCAATTTTATCCCTCACTATCCTTTAGCTATTAACATAACTGTAGATCCTTTCGCATCTCCTCAAAGTTAGCCTTTCTCCAATCAAAAATCTCAATCCTAGGTCCAGTCCTATCCTTCTCCATAATTACACTGAAACTAATGGTATTGTGATCACTGGACCCGAAGTGCTCCCCAACACATACCTCCGTCACCTGCCCTATCTCATTCCCTAAGAGGAGATCCAACACGACCCCTTCTCTAGTTGGTACCTCTATGTATTGCTCCAAAAAACTATCTTGCACACATTTGACAAACTCCAAACCAACCAGCCCTTTTACAGAATGGGATTCTCAATCTATGTGTGGAAAATTAAAATCTCCCACAATCACAACCTTGTGCTTACTACAAATATCTGCTATCTCCTTACAAATTTGCTCCTCCAGTTCTCGGTCCCCATTACGTGGTCTATAATACACCCCTATAAGCGACACGACACCTTTCCTATTCCTTAATTCCACCCAAATAGCCTCCCTAGACAAGTCCACTAATCTATCCTGCCGGAGCACCGCTGTTATATTTTCTCTGACAAGCAATGCAACACCTCCCCTTCTTGCCCCTCTGATTCTATCACACCTGAAGCAATGAAATCCAGGAATATTTAGTTGCCAATCACACCAAAATGATACCAAAAGATTTTCAGTTATATAAAGAGTGAAAGGGGGGTGAGACTTGATATTGGACCACTGGAAAATTATACTGGTGAGGAAGAAACAGAAACATAGATTTGTGATTTTTCTTTTCAAATCTTTTTATTGTTAGATTATACAGAAAAAATAACATGAGTACATTAAAGTAACAACACATAATGTCTCAAAAAAGACATTATCTTAAAGGTTGAAAAAAAATTTTGTGATAACAATAAAAACCTACTAAGCAGAAAAGTGAGAAAAAAAAAGAACCCGTTAGGTGTACAACCCCAGAGCCATGCGTCATACAAAAAGCTTCTAAAAAACAATCATCAAGCTGCCAGCAACAAAAGAAAATATACTAAAAAATTTACAATTACATCATGGAAAAATTATATCAATTAGCTCAAATGATAATAACGAGCAAATGAGCCCCATCTTTTCTCAAAATCAAATAAAGGTTCAAAGGTTCGACTTCTAATTTTCTCCAAACCAAGACATAGCATCACTTGAGAGAACCAATGTGACAAAGTGGGAGTTGATGTATCCTTCCACTTCAACAAAATGGCCCTCCTAGCTATCAATGTAACAAATCCAATAACATGTTGGTCAGACACAGAAATACCATGAATATTTTGAGGAATTATTCCAAAAAGCACAGTTAATTTATTAGGTTGTAGATAAATAATTTTAAGTGCTTTAGAAATTGTTGAAAAAAACGACTTCCAGAACTGTTCCAATATAGAACAAGACCAAAACATATGTGTCAGTGTAGCTATCTCAGTTTTACATCTATCACAATGACTATCAACATTAGAAGAGATTTTAGAAAGTCTCTCCTTCGGCAAATGATAACGATGTACAATTTTAAATTGAATCAATGAATGGCTAGCACAAATTGAAGAAGAGTTAACCAACTTCAAAATCCGCATCCAATCCTCCATCATAAAAGTCAAATTAAGTTCCTTTTCCCAATCCTGTTTAATCTTCGATCAAGGACGCTTATCCCATTGTAATAATAAATTATAAATTCTTCCAATAGAATGCTTAATCAAAGGATTCATACTCATAATAGTATCTAACAGGTCAGCCTCCAATATGCAAGGAAAATTACTTAAATATTTTTGTAAGAAATGTCTAACTTGAAGGTCTTGCAGAAAGTGTGAGTATGAAAAGATTTGTGATTTTTATAAATGACCTGGATCAGGAAGTGCAGGGATGGGTTAGGAAATTTGCTGATGACACAAAGGGTGGGGGTGTTGTGGATAGTGTGAAGGGCTGTCAGAGGTTACAATGGGACATCGATAGAATGCAAAACTGGGCTGAGAAGTGGCAGATGGAGTTCCACCAGATAAGTGTGAGGTAGTTCATTTTGGTAGGTCAAATATGATGGCAGAATATAGCATTAATGGTATGACTCCTGGGAGTGTGGACGATCAGAGGGATCTTGCGGTCCGAGTGCATAGGACACTCAAAGCCGCTACGCAGGTTGACTCTGTGGTTAAGAAGGCATACAGAGCCTTGGCCTTCATCAATTGTGGGATTGAGTTTAGGAGCCGAGAAGTAATGTTGTAGGACCCTGGTCAGAACCCCTTGGAGTACTGTGCTCAATTCTGGTCACCTCACTACAGGAAGGACGTGGAAACCATAGAAAGAGTGCAGAGGAGATTTACAAGGATATTGCCTGGATTGGGGAGCATGCCTTATGATAATAGGTTGAGTGAACTCAGCCTTTTCTCCTTGGAGTGACGGAGTATGAGAGGTGACCTGATAGACATATACAAGATAATGAGAGGCATTGATCATGTGGATAGTCAGAGGCTTTTTCCCAGGGCTGAAATGGCTAGCACGAGAGGTCATAGTTTTAAGGTCCTTGGAAGTAGGTACAGAGGAGATGTCAGGGTAAGTTTTTTACGCAGAGAGTGGTGAGTGCGTGGAATGGGCTGCCGGCGGCGGTGGTGGAGGCGGAAATAATAGGGTCTTTTAAGAGACTCCTGGATGGATACAGGGAGCTCAGAAAAATAGAGGACTATAGGTAAGCCTAGGTAGTGTCATGGTCCCTTCTGGCAATCCCCCACCATGCCATTTACCTCAGGAATTGGGCCTCAATCACCTCATTTAAATTCCAATCATTCCCAGGTTCCACTAACTACACACACCTGCTTCCCATCAGAACCTGCAGGATAAAGACCCTGTGACTACAACAAGGAGCTGCCAATTTGTTGGTTGACTCTTGTATGAGTAGCCTTGTTCCATGGTTCTTAGGACTATCAGTTCTAATTCTAGCATCGTTCCTGAATTCTCTACTAAAATCAAGACTTTGGCTAAACACTCTCTCCGGACACCAGTTCCACACTCCCTACGACCATAATGCTTCTCAACTCGGCCTCTGTGCCTGTGTTCAGCACTTGGGTTCATACCACCGCCACGTCCTTGCAACAGGTTGTTCTGAAGTAAAGACATGTTCAGCACAGCTGTGGGCCAAAAGGCCTGTATTGTGCTGTATGTTTTCTATGTTTCTACGTTTCTGAGCTGTAATAAATTTATTACAAAGGCTGTAATAAATCTAGTCAAGAAGAAAAGAAAAGCTTACAATAGGTTCAGAGAGCTAGGTAATGTTAGAAATCTAGAAGATTAAGTCTAATAGGAAGGAGCTTAAGAAGGAAATTAGGAGAGCCAGAAGGGGCCATGAGAAGGCCTTGGCGAGCAGGATTAAAGAAAACCCCAAGGCATTCTACAAGTATGTGAAGAACAAGAGGATACGACGTGAAAGAATAGGACCTATCAAGTGTGACAGTGGGAAAGTGTGTATGGAACCAGAGGAAATAGCAGAAGTACTTAATGAATACTTTACTTCAGTATTCACTGTGGAAAAGGGTCTTGGTGATTGTAGTGATGATGTGCAGCAGACTGAAAAGCTTGAGCATGTAGATATTAAGAACGAGGATGTGCTGGAGCTTTGGAAAGCATCAAGTTGGATAAGTCACTGGGACTGGATGAGATGTACCCCAGGCTACTGTGGGAGGCAAGGGAGGAGATTGCTGAGTAGGTTGACTCTGTGGTTAAGAAGGCATACGATGTGTTGGCCTTCGTTAATTGTGGAATTGAATTTAGGAGCCGAGAGGTAATGTTGCAGATATATAGGACCCTGGTCAAACCCCACTTGGAGTACTGTGCTCAGTTCTGATCACCTCACTACAGGAAGGATGTGGAAGCCATAAAAAGAATCCGGAGGAGATTTACAAGGATGTTGCCTGGATTGGGGAGCATGCCTTATGAGAATAGGTTGAGTGAACTTGGCCTTTTCTCCCTGGAGCAACGGAGGATGAGAGGTGACCTGATATAGGTGTATAAGATGATGAGAGGCATTGATCGTGTGGATAGTCAGAGGCTTTTTCCCAGGGCTGAAATGGTTGCCACAAGAACACACAAGTTTAAGGTGCTGGGGAGTAGGTACAGAGGAGATATCAGGTGTAAGTTTTTTACTCAGAGTAGTGAGTGCGCGGAATGGGCTGCCGGCAATGGTGGTGGAGGTGGATATGATAGGGTCTTTTAAGAGACTTTTGGATAGGTACATGGAGCTTAGAAAAATAGAGGGCTATAGGTAAGCCTGGTAATTTCTGAGGTAGAGACATTTTTGGCACAACTTTGTGGGCTGAAGGGCCTGTATTGTGCTGTAGGTGTTCTATGTTTCTATGGAATGTACCTATGCAGAACCCCGAGCAAATATCCCTTGAATGTTTGTCACATTTCTTCCATATGTTTCTTTGAGAACATCTGTTTCCGATTTATGCTTCCAAGTTTCTACCTGCTAACCTCATATTTCCCCTTACTCCAATTAAACGTTTCCCTAACTTGTTTCCTATCCCTCTCCAATCCTATGGTAAAGAAGATAGAAATGTGATCAATATCTCCAAAATGCTCTCCCACTGAGAGACCTGACACTAGTTCATTTCCCAATACCAGATCAAATACAGCCTCTCCTCTTGTAGGCTTATCTACATATTGTGTCAAGAAACCTTCCTGAACACACCAACAAACTCCACTCCATCAAAATCCCTCACTCCAGGGAGATGCCAATCAATATTTGGGAAATTAAAATCTCCCACCACAACAACCCTGTAATTATTACACCTTTGCAGAATCTGTTAGATAGAGCTCTTAAAGATAGCGGAGTGAAGGGATATGGGGAGAAGGCAGGAAAAGGGTACTGATTATGGATGATCAGCCATGATCACAGTGAATGGTGGTGCTGGCTTGAAGGGCTGAATGGCCTACTCCTGCACCTATTGTCTATTGTCTGTCTCCCTATCTGCTCCTTGATGACCCTGTTACTATTAGGTGGTCTATAAAAAAACCCAGTAGAGTTATTGACCCCGTCCTATTACTAACTTCCACCCACAGAGACTCCGTAGACAACCCATGACTTCCTCCTTTTCTGCAGCCATGACATTATCCCTGATCGACTGTGCCATTCCCCCACCTTTTTGCCTCCCTCTCTGTCCTTTCTGAAACATCTAAAGCCTGGCATCTGAAGTAACCATTCTTGCCCCCGCACCATCCAAGTCTCTGCAATGGCCACAACATCATAGCTCCAAGTACTGATCCGCGCTCTAAGCTTGTTCATAATACTCCTCACATTAAAATAGATGCCTCAAACCATCAGTCTGAGTATGTCCCTTCTCTATCACCTGCCTATCCTCCCTTTCGCACTGTCTCCAAGCTTCCTCTATTTGTGAGCTAACCTCCTTTTCCTTCTTCACTTCAGTTCAGTTCCCAACCCCCAGCAATTTTAGTTTAAACTCTCCCCAATAGCCTTAGCAAACCTCCCTACCAAGATATCGGTCCCCCTTGGATTCAAGTGCAACTGTCCTTTTTGTACAGGAAACTCCTGCCCCAAAAGAGGTCCTAATGATCCAGAAATCTGAATCCCTGCCCCTGCTCAATCCCTCAGCCACACATTTATCCTCCACCTCACTCTATTCCTATATTCACTGTCACATGGCACAGGCAGTAATCTCGAGATTACTACCTTTGAGGTCTTGCTTCTCAATTTACTTCCTAACTCCCGTAGTCTGCTTTCAGGACCTCTTCCCTTTTCCTGCCTGTATTGTTGGTACCAATATGTACCACGACCTCTGGCTGTTCTCCTTCCCACTTCAAGATATTGTGGATGTGATCAGAAACATCCTGGAGCCTGGCACCTGGGAGGCAAACTACCAACCGTGTTTCTTTCCTGTGTCCACAGAATCACCTGTCAGACCCCCTAACTATAGAATCCCCTGTTTCTGTTGCCATCCTCTTCCTTTCCCTACCCTTCTGAGCCACAGGGCCAGACTCTGTGCCAGAGGCACGGCCACTGTTGCTTCCCCCAGGTAGGCCATCTCCCCCAACAGTACTCAAACAGGAGTACTTACTGTTAAGGGGGACAGCCACAGGGGTACTCTCCAGCATCTGCCTCTTGCCCTTCCCTCTCCTGACTACTACTCACTTATCTGTCTCATGAGGCCCCAGTGTGACTACCTGCCTATAGCTCCTATCTATCACCTCCTCACTCTCCCTGACCAGACGAAGGTCATCGCGCTGCATCTCTAGTTCCCTAACGCATCAGGGTCAGATGTCGGATCTCTCAGTGGGAGAGCATCTTGGAGACAGAAATCATAATTCTATCTCCTTTACCATATGTAGCCCCCTGTAAGCCTCAGGCTCGCTCAGCTCACTTTCATCTAGGGGGAGCAGCCTTTGGCCTCGCCAAACTGGGTAATCAAGATTGTGTGGGTGCCGTGTGATGTACCCCACCCCACCAAATAACAGACAGCACACACTGTATGATTTGCAGTTTACACTTCATAGATCTTACAGGAACTATATAATTAATAGAGATACAATATAAAAGGAAAGCAAAAGGTGCCAAACTTATCAAAGTTCAACCACTTTGTGCACAACCGTTGGAGCTCAAGTAACAGAGTCTTCTTTCCCACATTTGATCTCTTCTGCCCTCCTCGACCTGCCGCCTGAGACCAACCACGGTGGTCGACCAAAGCGTGACCAGCATGTCCTTCCTCTTCGGTTCTCGTCCCGAAAAACCCTGGGCCTTGGACTCCCGCTCGGGGTCTGTTCCATCGCCCAGCTTACAGCATCGCGTCTCCTCTCTCTATCCCCATCACGCCTTCTGCCCAAAGCCCGTGAAAACAATAGCTCACAGACACACAAGAAAAAATAACATCTATCCCAATTGGTTAGCAAATGAATACAATTCTCGTTATCAGTAATTATAACCCAAAAAAGCTGCTAGAGAGAGAACCACTGTCTCAGCAGTTAACATCACAGAGAAGCCATTTTATTTTTAACATAATAAGGAAGCCATTTTATTAGCCTTAGCAATAACATAAAAGAAGAAACCCCTTACACATAGCATTGGAGAGGGATAGGAACAGACAAGTTAGGAAAGTGTTTAATTAAAGTAAGGTAAAATATAAGGCAGGAACTTGGAAGCATAACTTGGGAACAGATGTTCTCAGGGAAATGTATGGAAGAATGCGGCAAATGTTCTGGGGATACTTGCATGGAGTTCTGCGTAGGTACGTTCCAATGAGACAGGGAAAGGATGGTATGGTACAGGAAACATGGTGTACAAACGCTGTTGTAAATCAAGTCAAGAAGGAAAGAAGAGCTTACAAAAGGTTCAAAAATCTAGGAAATGATAGAGATCTGGAAGATTATAAGGCTAGCAGGAAGGAGCTTAAGAAAGAAATTAGGAGAGCCAGAAGGGGCCATGAGAAGCCCTTGGCAGATATTTCTACAAGTATGTGAAGAGCAAGAGATAAGACATGAGAGAATAAGACCAATCAAGTGTGACAGTGGAAAAGTGTGTATGGAACTGGAGGAGATAGAGGTACTGAATGAGTACTTTGCTTCGGTATTCACTACGGAAAAGGATCTTGGCAATTGTAGGGATGACTTGCAGTGGACTGAAAAGCTTGAGCATATAGACGTTAAGAAAGAGGATGCACTGGAGCTTTTGGAAAGCATCAAGTTGGATAAGTCGCCGGGACCAGATGGGATGTACCCCAGGCTATTGTGGGAAGCCAGGGAGGAGATTGCTGAGCCTCTGGCGATGATCTTTGTGTAGCCCCCCCGGCCAACCTCAGGGTCGCTCGGCTCGCTGTCATCTAAGGAAACAGCCCTCGGCCCCGCCAAACTGGGTAATTAGTTTGTGTGGATGCTGTGTGATGTACCCCACCCCGCCCAAATAACAGACAATACACCAGATACAATTAAATGATTTACAGTTTATAGATATTAATGGAACTATTTAATTAAGAGAGAATAAAATATAAAAGGAAAATAAAAGGTGCTACTCTCATCAAAGTTCAATCTCTTCGTGCACAAAACAGTTGGAGCTCAGGACCCTTCTTCTTCACCCTTCTTGGACCACCTCGACCGGCCGCCTGGGACCAACAATGGTGGTTGACTAGATGCTCCACACGAGTCCATCTCCGTCTCCTTGCCGAAAGCCCTCCTCGGGGTCCGACCCCGTTAGCGGACATCACAGCACCTGGTCCATCCTCTGTCTCTCTCTCCCGCCTTCTGCCCCAAAACCCCGCGCATACAGTATCTTCAAATACACCAAAAACATAACAACTATCCCAATTGGTTCGTAACATATTCTTATCACACTCTAAACCAAAACAAGCTGTTAACGCAAAAACTTTCTCAGCGTTTAACATAACAAAAGAAGCATTCCCAAGTATAACATAACAAAGAAGCCATTCTAATTAGCCTACGCAGCAACATAAAAGACGAAACCCCCTTACATTTGCATCATCAGTGAGGACGGGAGAGGTTCCGGAGGATTGGAGGGTTTCGGGTGTTATTCCCTTATTCAAGAAAGGGAGTAGAGATAGCCCAGGAAATTATACACCAGTGAGTCTTAATTCAGTGGTTGGTAAATTGATGGAGAAGATTCTGAGAGGCAGGATTTATGAACATTTGGAGAGGCATAATATGATTAGGAATAGTCAGCATGGCTTTGTCAAAGGCAGATTGTGCCTTACAAGCCTGATTGAATTTTTTGAGGATGTGACTAAGCACATTGATAAAGATACAGCAGTAGATGTAATGTATATGGATTTCAGCAAGGCATTTAACAAGGTACCCCATGCAAGGCTTATTGAGTAAGTAAGGAGGCATGGGATCCAAGGGGACATTGCTTTGTGGACCCAGAACTGGCTTGCCCACAGAAGGCAAAGAGTGGTTGTAGATGGGTCATATTCTGCATGGAGGTTGGTGACCAGTGGTGTGCCTCAGGGATCTGTTCTGGAACCCCTACTCTTCATGATTTTTATAATTGACCTGGATAAGGAAGTGGAGGGATGGGTTAGTAAATTTGCTGATGACACAAAGGTTGAGGGTGTTGTGGATAGTGTAGAGGGCTGTCAGAGGTTACAGCAGGACATTGATAGGATACAAAACTGGCTGAGAAGTGGTAAATGGAGTTCAATCCAGATAAGTGTGAGGTGGTTCATTTTGGTAGGTTAAATGTGATGGCAGAATATAGTATTAATGGTAAGACTCTTGGCAGTGCGGAGGATCAGAGGGATCTTGGGGTCCGAGTCCATAGGACACTCAAAGCTGCTACGCAGGTTGACTCTGTGGTTAAGAAGGCATACAGAGTCTTGGCCTTCATCAATCGTGGGATTGAGTTTAAGAGCCGAGAGGTAATGTTGCATCTATATAGGACCCTGGTCAGACCCCACTTGCAGTACTGTGCTCAATTCTGTCACCTCACTACAGGAAGGATGTGGAAACCATAGAAAGGGTGCAAAGATGACTTACAAGGATGTTGCCTGGATTGGGGAGCATGCCTTATGAGAATAGGTAGAGTGAACTCGGCCTTTTCTCCTTGGAGCAACCGAGGATGAGAGGTGACCTTATAGAGGTGTACAAGATAATGAGAGGCATTGATCTTGTGAATAGTCAGAGGCTTTTTCCTAGGGCTGAAATTGCTAGCATGAGAGGGTATAGTTTTAAGGTGCTTGGAAGTAGGTACAGATGAGATGTCAGGGGTAATTTTTTATGCAGAGGGTGGTGAGTGCGTGGAATGGGCTGCCGGCAACGGTGGTGGAGGCGGATATGATAGGGTCTTTTAAGAGACTCCTGGATAGGTACATGGAGCTTAGAAAAATAGAGGGCTATGGGTAAGCCGAGTAATTTCTAAGGTAAGGACATGTTCGGCACAGCTTTGTATTGTGGTTTTCTATGTTTCCGTGTTTCTACCTGACCGGGTTCATTTCCCAATACCAGATCAAGTACAGCCTCTCCTCTTGTAGGCTTATCTACATATTGTGGATGTATATATAATGGGGGACGTAGAAATGGCAGATGAACTCACTGAGTACTTTGCATCTGTCTTCACTGTGGAAGATACTAGCAGTGTGCCAGAGGTTCGTGAGTGAGTACCATTGCTACTACAAAGGAAAATGTGTTCGGCAAACTGAAAGATCTTAAGGTGGATAAGTCAGCTGGGACAGATGGATTACATCCCGGAGTCCTGGGAGAGGTTGCTGAAGAGATACACTGGTCATGATCTTTCAAGAATCACTTGATTCTGGCAAGGTCCTGGAGGACTGGAAGATTGCAAATGTCACTCCACTCATTAAGAAGGGAGGAAGGCAAAAGAAAGGAAGTTATAGGGCAGTTGGCCTAACTTCAATGGTTAGGAAAATGTTGGAGTCTATTATTAAGATGAGGTTTCAGGGTACTTGGAGACCAGTTGTAAGATAAGTCAACGTCAGCATAGTTTCTATAAAGGGAAATCTTGCCTGACGAATCTGCTAGAGCATTTGATAAAGTGCCACACATGAGGCTGCTTAAGAAGATAAAATCCTATGGTATTAAAGGAAAAATACTGGCATTGATAGAGGAATGGCTGACAGGCAGGAGGCCGTAAACAGGAATAAAAGGGGCCTTTTCTGGTTGGCTGCCAGAGAATAGTAGTCAGTGTTGGGACTGCTACCTTTGCACATTGTTTGACAATGATTTAGCTAATGGAATTGATAGCTTTTGGAAAAGCTTGCAGGTGATGCAAAGATAGGTAAAGGGGTAGGTAGTGATGAGGAAACAATGTGATTGCAGCAGGACTTAGACAAATTGGAAGAATGGGTAAAAAAAAAGTGGCAGATGGATTATAGTGTTGGGAAATGTATGGTAATGCATTTTGGCAAAAAGAAAAATGTGGACGATTATCTAAATGGGGAAGGGGTTCAAACATCCGAGATGCAACAGGACTTAGGAGTCCTCGTGCAAGACTCCTAGAAGGTTGAGTCTGTGGTAAAGAAGACAAATGCAATGTTGGCATTTATTTCAGGGGGAATAGAATATAAAAGCAGGTTGATAATGTTGAGGCTTTATATGACACTTGTCAGGCCAACAGCTTTGGGCCCCATAGCTCAGAAATGATGTGTTGTCATTGGAGAGAGTCCAGAGGACGTTCACGAGGATGATTCCGGAGATGAAGGGGTTAACATATGAAGCTTTGGGCCTGTACTCACTGGAATTTAGAAGAATGTGGGGTGATCTCATTGAAACCTATCGAATGTTGAAAGAACTAGATAGGCTGGATATGGAAAGGATGTTTCCTATGGTGGGGGTATCCAGAACTAGAGGGCACAGCTGCAAAATTGAGATGGAACCTTTTAGATCAGAAGTAAGGAGGAAGCTCTTTTACCCAGGGAGTAATGAATGTGTGGAATGCTCTGCCACAGTCTGCAGTGGAGACCAAGTCCATGGGTATATTGAAGGCAGAAGTCGATCAGTCAGGGCGTCAAAGGATATGGCGAGAAGCCAGGTGTATGGGGTTGAGTGGGCTCTGCGATCAGCCATGGTGGAAAGGTGGAGCAGATTTGATGGGAGAATAGCTTAATTCTTCTCCTGTATCTTATGGTCTTATGAAACACTATTGCCATGTCTCTCTCCACAGCACAAATTCTGACAGGCTCTGACCTGAAACACTCTGTATGTATTTGTCCGCAGCACATGATCTGACACAGTCTCTGACCTCAAACAGTGTGTGTGTGAGTGTGTGTGTGTGTGAGTGTATGAGTGTGTGTGTCTGTGTGTGTGAGTGTGTCTGTGTCTGTGTGCATGTGTGTGTGTGTGTGTGTCTGTGTGTGTGTGGGTCTGTGTGTGTCTGTGTGTCTGTATGTGAGTGAGTGTCGATATGTTTGTGAGTGTCTGTGTGTGTGTGTGTGAAAGTGTCTGTGTGTGTGAGTATGCCTGTGTATGTGAGTGTGTGTGTCTGTGTGTGTGAGTGTGTGTGTGTGTGAGTGTGTTTGTCTGTGTGTGTGTGAGAGTGTGAGTGTGTGTGAGTGAGTGTCTGTGCGTGAGTGAGTGTGTCTGTGTGTGTGAGTGTGCCTGTGCGTGCGAGTGTGCCTGTGTGTGTGTGTGTCTGTGCGTGTGAGTGTGTGTGCGTGTCTGTGTGTGTGAGTGTGAGTGTGTGTGTGTGTGTCTGTGTGTGTGTGTTTGAGTGTGTGTGGGTGTGTGAGTGTGTGTGTGTGTGAGTGTGTGTGTGTCTGTGTGTGTGAGTGGTGTGTGAGTGTGTGTGTGTGTGTGTGCGTGTGATTGCGTGTGTGTGTGTGTGTGAGTGTCTGTGTGTGAGTGAATGTGTGTGTGTGTGAGTGTGTGTGTGTGAGTATACATGTGTGTGTGTCTGTGTGAGTGTGAGAATGTGTGTGTCTGTGTGTGTGTGATTGTGAGTGTGTGTCTGTGTGTGTGTGAGTGAGTGTGTCTGTGTGTGTGAGTCTGCCTGTGTGTGCGAGTGTGCCTGTGTGTGTGTGATTGTGAGTGTGTGTCTGTGTGTGTGTGAGTGAGTGTGTCTGTGTGTGTGAGTCTGCCTGTGCGTGCGAGTGTGCCTGTGTGTGTGTGTGTGTGTGTGCGTGTGAGTGTGTGTGCGTGTCTGTGTGTGTGAGTGTGTGTGTGTGTGTCTGTGTGTGTGTGTGAGTGTGTGTGTTTGAGTGTGTGTGGGTGTGTGAGTGTGTGTGTGTGTGTCTGTGTGTGTGAGTGGTGTGTGAGTGTGTGTGTGTGCGTGTGATTGTGTGTGTGTGTGTGTGTGTGTGTGAGTGTCTGTGTGTGAGTGAATGTGTGTGTGTGTGAGTATACATGTGTGTGTGTCTGTGTGAGTGTGAGAATGTGTGTGTCTGTGTGTGTGTGACTGTGAGTGTGTGTCTGTGTATGTGTGAGTGTGAGTGTGTGTGTGAGTGTGTGTGTGTGAGTACATGTGTGTGTGAATGTGTGTGTATGTGTGTGTGAGTGAGTGTGTGTGTGAGTGCGTGAGTGTGTGTGAGTGTGTGTGTGAGTGTGAGTGTGTGTGTGAGTGCGTGTGTGTGAGTCTGTGTGTGTGTGAGTATGAGTGTGTGTGTCTGTGTGTGTGTGTGAGTGTGAGTGTGAGTGTGTGTGTGAGAGAGTGTGAGTGTGTGTGTCTGTGTGCGCGTGTGATTGTGTGTGTGAATGTGAGCGTGTGTGTGTGTGTGTGAGTATACATGTGTGTGAGTGTGAGAATGTGTGTGTCTGTCTGTGTATGTGTGAGTGTGTGTGTGTGTGTGAGTGTGTGTGTGAGTGTGTGTTAGTGTGAGTGTGTGTGTGTGAGTGCGTGTGTGTGTGTGTGAGTGTGTGAGTGTGTGTGTCTGTGTGTGTGTGAGTGTGAGTGTGTGAGTGTGTGTGAGAGAGTGTGAGTGTGTGTGTCTGAGTGTGTGTGTGTGATTGTGTGTGTGAATGTGAGCGTGTGTGTGTGAGTGTGTATGTGTGTGAGTGAGTGTGTGTGTGTGTGTGAGTGTGTATGTGTGTGAGTGAGTGTGTGTGTGAGAGTGAGTGTGAGCGTGTGAGTGTGTGAGTGAGTGTGTGTGTGTGAGTGTGTGTGTGTGTGAGCGTGTATGTGTGTGAGTGAGTGTGTGTGAGTGAGTGTGAGTGTGAGAGTGTGTGAGCGTGTGAGTGTGTGTGTGAGCGTGTGTGTGTGGGGGGGGGGAAGACTGTTGCTGTTTCTCTCTCTACAGCACACATTCTGATATAATCTCAGACCTGTGTGATTTTCCTGAGTGAGTGTCCCCAGCAGTTTACTTTTAATTTTCAATTCAAGAATATGCAAACATTTTGAATTTCACCCTAAGAGCACATTTCCTACCAAGATTGTAGATTTACCAATTAAACATTAGGTATTGCCACGGAACAAGAAAGGAGTCAGATAACCAACATGGCTGCTATCCATGCTCCTTCTCCAGCGACACGGGCATAGCTCTGGGAGAGTAGCAACGTTGTAACTCTGGTAGTTGCCTCAGAGAGAGCCCTCAACTGCCCATTGTCACAGCTTGTTGAGATCAACCATTCTTGTTAGCTCCCTCCTCCCCACCTCCACTGCCAAGTTCCTCTATCTATTACACACATCACTGTACTGCATTGTGAATACTTTAAACCACTGTTTGTAATGCTGTAAATACATAC
This sequence comes from Mobula birostris, assembly GCF_030028105.1. Taxonomy (NCBI): domain Eukaryota; kingdom Metazoa; phylum Chordata; class Chondrichthyes; order Myliobatiformes; family Myliobatidae; genus Mobula; species Mobula birostris. The sequence continues at coordinate 30,068,798 of NC_092401.1, read as the reverse complement.
TGGGACTTAGGATCTGTGCACATTTTATTCTATCTTCATTCTTTTATCTAATTCCATAATCTTTATAATTGTTAAATGTTATTTTTTGTTGCATGTCGTGCCCTGACCAACACAACACAGTGAACGCCTAATACACGTAATCGTATATGGCACATAAAGTTGATCCTTGATGTTCCCCTGTCTTGTTGAAGTTAATGGCTGAGCCCCAAGTTCCAGACGTCCCATGATAAACTTCTTCACCTCTGTCCTTAGCTACCAAAGGAGAGATCCAATGTGGGAAGCTGGTTACTTTAAGTGAATAACAACTATCACTCATCAAGAAGAGCAAGGCTGATTAATTGTTGTACGTTAAATTGTGACCCCACTTGGAGTACTGTGCTCAGTTCTAGTCACCTCACTACAGGAAGGATGTGAAAACTATAGAAAGGGTACAGAGGAGATTTAAAAGGATGTTGCCTGGATTGGGGAGCATGCCTTATGAGAATAGGTTGAGTGAACTCGGCCTTTTCTCCTTGAAGCGACGGAGGATGAGAGGTGACCTGATAGAGGTGTATAAGATGATGAGAGGCATTGATCATGTGGATAGTGAGAGGTTTTTTCCCAGGGCTGAAATGGCTAGCATGAGAGGGCATAGTTTTAAGGTGCTTGGAAGTAGGTACAGAGGAAATGTCAGGAGTAAGTTTTTTATGCAGAGAGTGGTGAGCGCGCGGAATGGGCTGCAGGCAATGGAAATGGAGGCGGATACGACAGGGTCTTTTAAGAGACTCCTGGACAGGTACATGGAGCTCAGAAAGATAGAGGGCTATGGGTAACACTAGATAATTTCTAAGGTAAGGACATGTTCTGCACAGCATTGTGGGCCGAAGGGCCTGTATTGTGCTGTAGGTTTACTATGTTTCTATGTTAATGTTATTCCTAACTCATGTATGATTCATAGCTCTCAGTGTTTAATATTTTACCCTGCTTCTCCATGCCAGGGGTCTGTCTGTGCAGCATCTGGGATCAGGAAAGCTCTGCCCATCCACCTGCTGGTGCTGGTAAGTCCCAGCTCTCTGTAAAGTGAATGTAGAAACAGCGAGCGCCCAGTGACTGGGAGAAGTGGCAAATTTGTACAGGTATTACAACAAACCGCAAGGACCAGACCCTCTGCCTCATCTTGGTGTACTATCTCCTGGTACACCCTGATTATGTGCTAATGAGACCTCTCCCTGTTACAGACCAGAACCTGTGCCTCACTGAGAGCTGTGGGCCCAATACAGAATGTCACAATGTCCTGGGAAGCTTCTACTGTACATGTAAGGCTGGATTTTACTCTGATTCTGGAGACAGAAGGTTTGCAGATTCCACGGAGTCCACCTGTAAAGGTACTGTTCTATCCTGTACTCCATTCCCTCACCTCCGGGCATTGCTATCACCCAGACCGGGTTCACCACCAATGGACCAATGGGGGGAGGGAGGATCCCTGTATGACATGGCCTCAGTTGGTTTCTGATGTTGTACGTCTATTCAATACTTGAGTGGGCTCACTGAGTGGGGCTGGAGAGATGGAACAGTGTTAACCATTCCTTCCTTAGGTCTCTCACAGCATAGTGCAGATCACTGACCCCAGCTGCTCTCATCGAAGTAAAATTGCTCCACTTCAATGACAAGTGGCCAGTCCTGCTATAAGGGTTCCATCTGTGACAGAGACTGGCTCTTCTCTCTCCTGATCTGCAGAGGTTTGCAGCACCCTCCTTTTGGTTTACATCACACCAAGAGCTATCACCCGAAATCTACAGCTTTTACCTCTCCTTCATCTCTTTTCTCCCTCTCTTTCCTGGAATCACCAGGACAGTACTGACTGCAGTCTATTTCCTCTCCTATTCATCCTCTCTGCTACCTGGCAAAGAGTCTTGGCCCAAAACATCGACTGTACTATTTTCCATGGATGCTGTCTGGCCTGCTGAGTTCCTCCAGCATTTTGTGTGTGTTGCCTAGTACCCGACCTGTTCACTCAGACTGACTGACCTGCTGAGTGCTTCCAGCATCTGCTTTTCCAGTTGTTCAAGAGGAACTGTAACAGGAGTAAGTGGCCAGTTGTGTCATGAAGTCACTGAGCCCAGAGACAGGTCTTTCAACCCACCATGTCCACGCTGACCATTGAACCTAGCTATACCAGTCCTCAGGTTCCGCAATGGCCGATGGCATTGGCAACCCTTCAGCTGATCACTGGGGAGGGTGTTGCTGTACTGACGCCTCCCTTTCGGGTTACAGATTACAATGAGTGTTACACCGTTAAAACAAGCTGCGGCACGGATGCCACCTGCTACAACACCATGGGAGGTTTCTATTGTCTCTGCCATGCTGGCTTTGCTCGAGCTTCTGGTGAGAGGAAATTTACTGGTTACAGCGCCGGGTGTGAAGGTAAGGACAGGGAAGGTCCCTGGCAGCCCATGCTCCCTATGTTGACCACCTCCTTTCCCCTGTGACCTACGCTCCCCCGCTGTCCCCCCCCCCCCCCACCGATCAACTCCTTTAATCATCTTAAAAACTTCAGTGTGCCCCCTTCCCTTCACCTCTCCAGGGAGAACAACTTCTGTCTATAATGCTGGTCCACAAAGTACACCCACTTCATATCACTCAATCTGCCCCACCCTTCACAGAACATACTTCACCCTCCCCAGCCCCCATCAGATTTATGAATCCTTGAACGCTCTGAACCATGTTTACACAATCGACAACATTCACATTACTCAAAGAGCTTTAGAGCTTTCGATACTTTACCTGTGTTTAACCAGCTGTGGTCGTGATGCTCTCCAATAACATCCATGCCAAGAATTGTCAGTAATTGCAACTACAAACAAACTTGGTGCTGACTGCAGGCACCAATGACTCTTCTGTGACTGTGGAAGGGTGAACCAGGTATCCAGTGGTGGTCCCAAGGCCAAGACTGACCGTGTCTCCTTCTTACTGCAGATATCAATGAGTGTTTGCAGCAACCCTGTGGCCCCCAGGAAGTCTGCCACAACACCAAAGGAAGCTTCTTCTGTTCTCACACAACACGGCATGTGACCAGCAGACTTAAAACCACTCTCAGTAAGAAAGGACAATCACATTGTTCAATTCTAATTGATGAAAATGGAAAAACAATGCACTTGTGTAAGAATGGAGGATTAATGAAGCAGTAATTTAGCAGCCGCAGTCATACAGAATAGGAGGAGACTTGGAGAGAACTAAAGGTCCTCAGAGAAATTACAACAAGGAATCTCGTAGGTGTCTATCTTCTTGGAAGAAGACACAAAAACCTTCAGGAACAATTGGATGACCAAGGGACCCCTGTAGGTGAGGCAGTAAGAGATATAAATGAGCCCAAAGACTGGGAAATGCTGAGATGACTGCATCCTTCCCAGGCCTTTGTGCAGGAAGTCTGTGGAGGGCCATCCAGAATGACTCCAGCAGATAGCAGGGCAAGGAATGAGACCTCAGTATTTACAAACAGGGGGAAAGGACCACATTGGTCATTGGGAAAATGCTGGACTCTACAATTAGGGGATAGGCAGATAATGGGAAAATAATAATGACTGAAAGGGGAGAACATAGATCTACAGAGGAAGCCATGTGGATGTATGGAGTGGAGAGGTGCTCAGGCACCAGGGAAGGAGAGAGGAGGAGATGGAACTGGGGAAGACACTAGCATGGACAGAGTTGATCAATGTTCTCAAAGTCCTAAATGCTGTGGTAATGTAATATTGTTCAATGCCGTCAGGAGAGGGAAAGGGAACAGGCAGATAGTGCAGAGCATCCATGTCGCTGTTCCTTCAATAATAAACATACTGCTTATTGGAAGGGACGGCCTACCAGTGAAAGCTGCAGTGACTGAGTCTCTGGCACTGTGTCCGGCTCTGTGGCTCAGAAGGGAAGTGGGGAGAAGAGGAGTGCAGAAGCAATAGGGGACTCTATAGTTCAAAGTTCAATATGCATTTATTATAAAGTATGTATGCTGCATACAAACTTGAGATGTGTCTTCTTGCAGGCAGCCACAAAACGAAAAACACAACAGAACCCATTTTTTAAAATAACACACAACAAAGACCATCAAACACTTAATGTGCGAAAAGAAGAACAAATTACACAAACAATAAAAAACTAATATCACACAGGACATTAACTGCAGAGTCCCCAAAAAGGAGTCCACAGCCTCAGAGCCAATTCAGTGCAGAGGCAAGTGAAGCTGGTCCAGGAGCCCAATGGCTGCAAGTCATAACCACAAGGACAGTTCAGCGCTGAGGCAGCTGCTGATGGCTGCAGGCCACAGCTGCAGAATCAGTTCAGCACTGAAGCAAGTAAACGTTGCAGAGCAGTGAGCTGAACACTTGTTCATCCTTCATCCTCAGCCTTGATGTATTGATCAAATCACACAAATAGTAAACAAAAACACTCAGAACATGAACTGCAGAGTCCCCAAGAGTGAGACCACAGCTGCGGAGCTCGTTCAGCGATGAGGCGAGTAAAGCCTGTCCAGCAGCCCAATGGCAGCAGGACAACAACTGCTCCGAACCTGGCGGCCTGGAAGCCAAGATTCCTGCATCTCCCGCCTAACAGTAGTAGTGAGAAGAGAGGGTGACCGGTCAAATGCATGCAGATGGCACTGGACACCTATTTGTTTTCCTTTCTTGTGCTTAATGATTTTAACCTTGCTCAGTGTTTTAATCAGCACAGAGTAACAGAGCCAACTATGGATTTGTCTTCTGCCACTGGGCCTTTACACAGTGTCCACACCCAGCGATAGGAATCCCGGCTGTACCTGCACTCTCGGGAATTGAATCTGTCAAATTCCCCAGGAGATTGCAAAAGTGCCAGGTCATTTAGTCAGTTCAAAACATCCTTAAAAGGGAAATTACAGGCTGCAGACTGCAGTGATCACAGAGTGATAGGGCTGAGGATGGGGCTGTTGATATACCAGTAGATAAAACGTGTAGTGGGACTGTGAGGAGGGTCAGACAGATGACTGGGCAAAATTGCAGTCACTGGGATGAGGCAAAGTGTAACATGGGGGCAAAATCAGAAAGGGTGATGAAAACAGGAGTTAAGATGTTATACTTGAATGCTTGCACTATAAGATAGATGACCTAGTAGCGCAGTAAGAGATTGGCAGATATGATGTGAGTGCATCACTGAGCCATGGCTGAAAGATCATTGTGGAGAACTTAACATCCAAGGATACATATTGTATTGAAAGGATTGACAGGTAGGCTGAGGTGGTGGGGTGGATCTGTTGGTAAAAAAGTAAATCAAATCCTTAGAAAGAAGTGACACAGAATCAGAAGATGTAGAATCTTTGTGGGTAGAACTAAAAATCTGCAAAGGGTTAAAAGACCCTGATGGGAGTTATATGCAGGCCGTTGAACAGTGGCCAGGAGGTAGGTGAAAATTACAATGGGAGATAGAAAAGGCATGTTAAAAGGACAATGTGACAGTAGTCACTGAAGTATTTAAACATGCAGGTAGATTGGAAAAAACAGTTTCATGCTGGATCATAAGAGAGAGAGAATTTGGAGAATGCCTATTGGTGGCTTTTTTAGACCAGCTTGTGGTTGAGCCCACAAGGGAAAAGGTAATTCTGGATTTGGTGTTATGCAGTGAACGAGAGATTAGGGAGCTTAAGGTAAAGGAACCAGTGATCATAATATGGTTGAGAGAGAGAAGCTAAAGTCAGATGTATCAGTATTACAATGGAGTAAAGGAATTACAGAGGCATTGAAGAGAAGCTAGCCAAAACTGATTTGAAGGAGGAGCAGCAGGGATGGTGGCAGGTCAGCAATGGCTGGAGTTTCTGGAAGCAATTCAGAAGGCACAGGATGCATACATCCCAAAGAAGTGTTCTGAAGGGAGGATGACACATTCGTAGCTGACAAGGGATATCAAAGACAGTATAAAGGCAAAAGAGAGGACATATAATAGAGCAAAAATTAGTGGGACGTTAGAGGATTGGAAAGCTTTCAAAACCCGACAGAAGGTAACTAAAAAAGTCATAATGAGAGAAAAGATGAAATATGAAGGTAATCTAGCCAATAATGTAGAAGAGGATACCAAAAGTTTTTCTCGGATATATAAAGAGTAAAAGAAAGGCATAGAACAACAGGAATTCTGCAGATGCTGGAAATTCAAGCAACACACATCAAAGTTGCTGGGGAACGCAGCAGGCCAGGCAGCATCTCTAGGAAGAGGTACAGTCGATGTTTCAGGCTGAGACCCTTCATCAGGACTAACTGAAGGAAGAGTGAGTAAGAGATTTGAAAGTGGGAGTGGGAGGGGGAGATCCAAAATGATAGGAGAAGACAGGAGGGGGAGGGATGGAGCCAAGAGCTGGACAGGTGATTGGCAAAGGGGATATGAGAGGATCATGGGATGGGGGGGGGGACCCAGAGGATGGGCAAGGGGTATAGTCAGAGGGACAGAGGGAGAAAAAGGAGAGTGAGAGAAAGAATGTGTGTATAAAAATAAATAACGGATGGGGTACAAAGGGGAGGTGGGGCATTAGCGGAAGTTAGAGAAGTCGATGTTCATGCCATCAGGTTGGAGGCTACCCAAACGGAATATAAGGTGTTGTTCCTCCAACCTGAGTTGGAAAGAAAGGCATAGGCTATTTTCTAAATGGGGAGAAAATTCTAAAATTTTCTAAAATAAAAGTGCAAAGGGACTTTAGGAGTCCTTGTGCAGGATTTGAAACAGTGATGAAGAAAGCAAATGCAACGTTAGTAATCATTTCAAGAGAACTCAAATGTAAGAACAAGGACATAATGCTGAGACTTTATAATTTTATTTTATTTAGAGATACAATGCACACTAGACCCAGATAAGGCATTGGTCAGACTGCAACTAGAGTATTATGAGCAGCTTTGGGTGCCTTGTCTCTGAAAATATGTGCTGGCATTGGAGAGGGGCCAGAGGAGATTCACAAGAGTGATTCCAGGAGTGAAAGGGTTAACAAACAAGGAGCATTTCATGGCTTTGGGCCTGTACTCACTGGAGTTTAGAAGAATATGGGGGAATCTCATTGAAACCTATCGAATATTGAAAGGCCAAGATAGAGTGGATGTGGTGAGGATGTTTCCTGTAGTGGGGAATCTAGGACCAGAGGGCACAGCCTGAGATTAGAGGGACATCCCTTTAGAACAGAGATGAAAAGGATTTTTTTTTTGCTAGAGGGTGGTGAATATGTAGAATTCATTGCCACACACGGTCGTGGAGGCCAGGTTATTGCAGAGGTTGATAGGTTCTTGATAAATAAGGGTGTCAAAGGTTACAGGCAGAAGGCAGCGGAATGGGTTTGAGAGGAATAATAAGTCAGCCATGATGGAATGGCAGAGGAAATTCAATGGGCCAAATGTCCCAACTCTGCTCCTATGTCTTATGGTCTTATGGGAAATCTTCCACTGAAATATCATAACTGAAATGACTCATTTCTAACTCACAGGCCCATTTCTGAATTGTCTGACTAACCTCCTGAAGAACCAATCCATCATTGACAACTGTTTCGCCAAGGAACAGCAGCAGGTACTTTCATGTTTATTCATGAGCCTAAACACAAAATACTCTGCAGATGCTGGGGTCAAAGCAACACTCACAACACGCTGGAGGAACTCAGCAGGTCGGGCAGCATCCGTGGAAACAATCAGTCAACGTTTCGCGCCAGAACCCTTCGTCAGGACTGTAGAGGGAAGGGGCAGAGACCCTATAAAGAAGGTGGGGGGAGGGTGGGAAGGAGAACACTGGTAGGTGCCAGGTGAAAAACCAGTAAGGGGAAAGATAAAGGGGTGAGGGAGGGGAAGCAGGGAAGGGATAGGCAGGAAAGATGAAGAAGGAATAGGGGAAAACACAATGGGTAGTAGAAGGAGGCGGAACCATGAGGGAGGTGATTGGCAGCTGGAGGAGGGGGGCAGAGTGAAACTGGGATAGGGGAAGGGAGGGGGAGGGAATTACCAGAAGTTGGAGAATTCGATGTTCATACCACGGGGCTGGAGACTACCTAGACGGTACATGAGGTGTTGCTCCTCCAACCTGAGTTTAGCCTCATCATGGCAGTAGAGGAGGCCATGTATGGACATATCTGAATGGGAGTGGGAAGCAGAGTTGAAGTGGGTGGCTACTGGGAGATCCTGTCTGTTGTGGCGGACGGAGCGGAGGTGCTTGACGAAGCGGTCTCCCAATCTGCGTCGGGTTTCACCGATGTAGAGGAGGCCGCACCGGGAGCACCGGATGCAATAGACAACCCCAACAGACTCACAAATGAAGTGTTGCCTCACCTGGAAGGACTGTTTGGGGCCCTGAATGGTGGCAAGAGAGGAGGTGTGGGGACAGGTGTAGCACTTACGCTTACAGGGATAAGTGCCGGGTGGGAGATCCATGGGGTGGGAGATCCATGGGGAGGGACGTGTGGACCAGGGAGCCGTGGAGGGAATGATCCCTGCGGAAAGCGGAGAGGGGTGGAGAGGGAAAGATGTGCTTACTGGTGGGGTCCTGTTGAAGGTGGCAGGAGTTGCGGAGGATAATGTGCTGGATCCGGAGGCTGGTGAGGTGGTAGGTGAGGACAAGGGGAATTCTGTCCCTGTTGTGGTGGCGGGAGGATGTGGTGAGGGCCGAAGTGCGGGAAATGGAGGAGATGCGGGTGAGGGCATTGTTGATGACGGCAGAAGGGAAACCACGATCCTTAAAGAAAGAGAACATTTGAGATGTCCTGGAACAGAAAGCCTCATCCTAGGAGCAGATGCGGTGGAGATGGAGGAACTGGGAATAGGGAATGGCATTTTTGTATGTGACGGGGTGGGAAGAGGTATAGTCGAGGTAGTTATGAGAGTCAGTGGGCTTGTAGAAGATGTCAGTGGACAGTCTGTCTCCAGAGATGGAGACCGAGAGATCGAGAAAGGGGAGAGAAGTGTCTGAGATGGACCAAGTGAATTTGAGGGCTGGGTGGAAGTTTGAAGTAAAGTCAATGAAATTGATGAGCTCAGCATGGGTGCAGGAAGCAGCACCAATGTAGTCGTTAATGTACCGAAGGGAAAGTTGGAGAGCAGTACCAGTATCGGTTTGGAGCACAGACTGTTCCACATAACCAACGAAGAGGCAGGCATAGCTGGGGCCCATGCAAGTGCCCATAGCTACACCCTTGGTCTGAAGAAAGTGGGAAGAGCCGAAAGAGAAGTTATTAAGTATGAGTACCAGTTCCGCCAACCGGAGGAGGGTAGTGGTGGTGGGGAACTGGTGAGGTCTATTGTCCAGAAAGTAGCGGAGGGCTTTGAGGCCTTCTTGATGGGGAATGGAAGTGTATAAGGATAGGACATCCATAGTGAAAATGAAGCGGTTGGGACCGGGGAATTGGAAGTCATTGAAGAGGTGGAGGGCCTGGGATGTATCCCAGATGTAGGTGGGGAGGGACTAAACTATGGTGAACAATGGAGTTCAGGTAGGCAGATACAAGTTCGGTGGGGCAGGAGCAGGCAGAAACTATGGGTCTACCGGGACAGTCAGGCTTGTGGATTTTGGGGAGGAGGTAAAACCGAGCAGCACGGGGTATGGGAATTTTGAGTTTAGTGGCTGAGGATGGAAGATCTCCAGAGTTGATAAGGGCGGTGATAGTACGGGAGACAATGGTTTGATGTTTTTTGGTGGGGTCCTGTTCCAGGGGTAAGTAAGAGGAGGTGTCAGAGAGCTGCCATTTGGCCTCCGTGAGGTAGAGGTCCGTCCGCCAGACTACTACGGCACCACCTTTGTCAGCAGGTTTGATGGTGAGATTGGGATTAGTGCGGAGAGAGTGGAGGGCAGTGCGTTTAGAGGGAGTGAGGTAGGAACAGGAGAGAGGAGTGGTGAAGTTGAGACGGCTGCTGTCTTGGCGACAGTTGGAAATGAAGAGATTGAGTGCAGGTAGAAGGCCCGAGCGGGGTGTCCAGGAGGAGGAGGAGGGTTGAAGACGGGAGAAGGGGTCATCAGTAGGGGGAGGGGAAGCCTTGCCAAAGAAGTAGGCTCGGAGATGTAGGCGACGGAAGAAGAGTTCAGCGTCATGGCGGGCACGGAACTCACTGAGGTGTGGACGGAGGAGGACAAAAGTGAGGCCCTTGCTAAGGACAGAACGTTCTGCCTCAGAGAGGGGAAGGTCAGAGGGGATGGTGAAGACACAGCAAGGGTTGGGGCTGGGGTCAGGGGAGGGTGAAGAGGGGGAGGTCTCAGGAGAGAAGGGGTTGGGATATTCAGGGAGAGTGGGGTTAGGGGAGGATGAGGGATCAGAGGATTGGAGGGGCGATGAGGGGTAGAGGGAAGTTTGGGAGTCGTGGGAGGAAAGAGTAGTGGGGGAATAAGACGGGCGGTGGGACCCAGCAGCAGTAAGAGGGGTCCCGGTCCGGAGAGGGTCGGGACCTCGGTCCGAGCTGGATCCGGAGCTGGGGGCGGTGGAGCCTGTAGCCTGCAGGGCCCCAGAACTGAGATCGGAGTCGGAGGCGAGGGAGTCCATGACCCGCCAGGGGCTGGTGCCCATGTCCAGGAGGCCATGGTTCCAGTCAGGGTCAGAGCCAGAGGTGGATGGGCCTTCGGCCTGCCGAAGGCCTGAGAAGTCGAGGTCCGAGGGGTCGGGGTCCGGGCTGGAGGCGGTCGTCGTCGTGGGCTCCAGGCAGGCGAGCTTGTGGTCCTTCTTGGACACGAGGAAGGAGAAGAAACAGCGGTTGGAGGTGTGAATCCGGTGGAGAATAAAGTGTAGGAGAGGTCCATGGCAGACGGTGGAGAGCGCGGCCCAGAGTGGTGGCAGAGAGAGGGACAGGGCCCGTAGGTATCTGGAACCTACCAGCCTTCTCCTTCCCACCCTCCCCCCACCTTCTTTATAGGGCCTCTGCCCCTTCCCTCTTCAGTCCTGACGAAGGATTCCGGCCCGAAACATTGACTGATCATTTCCACGGATGCTGCCCGAACTGCTGAGTTCCTCCAGCGTGTTGTGAGAGTTGCTTATTCATGAGCCTTCCTCCTGATGGTGTGTTTCAATACGTGATTGGATATCAGGCAGATAAAGCCGAGTGCAAATCTCCTCCCACCTTTCTAATCAGTGCCAACATCCAGACCACAAGTCAGCTGGTTTTTGAGAGCAACAGAGAAGGGAGCTCTGTGGGGACCCTTGCCACATTAAAATAAACATTTAGATGTCGCTCACCTTTAAGACAGAAAAACTTCCCAGGATATCTATATAAGATCATTATCAAAGTCCGGGAATGGTCTCACAACTCCAGACACCTGGGCTCAATCCTGACCTCCTGCACTATCTGTGTGGTATTTGCACATTCTCCCTGTGACCACATGGGCTTTCCCCAGGAGTTCTAGCTTCCTCCCACATCTAAATAATGTGCTGAGCAGTTAATCAGCCATTGTGAATTAACTCTTAATGTAGCTGAGTTGGGGGGGTGGGGAGCAAAAGGAATCAAGAGGGCATTGGGGAATGTCCCTTACTGGAAAAAAAACATTGGGAGCACTCCAAAGGAGGGTCTGGAGCTAAAAGGATTGTCCTCTCATGGGAGAGTTAATAGGTTCTGTATTTCTTTGGGCTCAGAGAATGAGGGGAGACGAAGGTGAGCTAGCCAAGAATATAAAGGAGGATAGTAAAAGCTCCTTTAGGTATGTGAAGAGGAAAAAATTAGTTAAGACCAAAGTTGGGCCCTTGAAGACAGAAACGGGTGAATTTATTATGGGGAACAAAGAAATGGCAGACGAGCTGAACAGGTACTTTGGATCTGTCTTCACTAGGGAAGACACAAACAATCTCCCAGATGTAATAGTGGCCAGAGGACCTAGGGTAACGAAGGAACTGAAGGAAATCCACATTAGGCAGAAAATGGTGTTGGATAGACTGATGGGACTAATGGCTGATAAGTCCCCAGGGCCTGATAGCCTGCATCCCAGGTTACTTAAGGAGGTGGCTCTAGAAATCGTGGACGCATTGGTAACCATTTTCCAATGTTCTATAGATTCAGGATCAGTTCCTGAGGACTGGAGGGTAGCTAATGTTATCCCACTTTTTAAGAAAGGAGGGAGAGAGAAAACAGGGAATTATAGACCGGTTAGCCTGACATTAGAGGTGGGGAAGACGCTGGAGTCATTTATAAAAGATGAAATAGTGGCACATTTGGATAGCAGTAACAGGATCAGTTTAAGTCAGCATGGATTTACGAAGGGGAAATCATGCTTGACTAATCTTCTGGAATTTTTTGAGGATGTAACTATGAAAATGGACAAGGGAGAGCAAGTGGATGTAGTGTACCTGGACTTTCAGAAAACCTTTAATAAAGTCCCACATAGGAGATTAGTGGGCAAAATTACAGAACAAGGTATTGGGGGTAGGGTACTGACATGGATAGAAAATTGGTTGGTAGACAAGAAACAAAGAGTAGGGATTAACGGGTCCCTTTCAGAACTGCAGGCAGTGACTAGTGAGATACCGCAAGGTTCGGTGCTGGGACCGCAGCTATTTACTTTATACTTTATACTTTATTGTCACCAAACAATTGATACTACAACGTACAAGCATCGCAGTGATATTTGATTCTACGCTTCCCACTCCCTGGAGTACAAATCGATAGTATATATTAAAAATTTAAATTATAAATCATAAATAGAAAATAGAAAATGGAATGTAAGGTAGGTCAAAAAAACCGAGAGGCAGGTCCTGATATTTGGTGGATACGGCCCAGATCCGGGTCAGGATCCGTTCAGCAGTCTTATCACAGTTGGAAAGAAGCTGTTCCCAAATCTGGCCGTACGAGTCTTCAAGCTCCTGAGCCTTCTCCCGGAGGGAAGAGGGACGAAAAGTGTGTTGGCTGGGTGGGTCACGTCCTTGATTATCCTGGCAGCACTGCTCCGACAGCGTGCGGTGTAAAGTGAGTCCAAGGACGGAAGATTGGTTTGTGTGATGTGCTGCGCTGTGTTCACGATCTTCTGCAGCTTCTTCCGGTCTTGGACAGGACAACTTCTATACCAGGTTGTGATGCACCCCAGAAGAATGCTTTCTACGGTGCATCTATAAAAATTAGTGAGGATTTTTGGGGACAGACCAAATTTCTTTAGTTTTCTCAGGAAGTAAAGGCGCTGGTGGGCCTTCTTGGCAGTGGACTCTGCTTGGTTGGACCAAGTAAGGTCATTTGTAATATTGACCCCGAGGAACTTAAAGCTTTTAACCTGTTCCACTTGCGCACCACCGATGTAAATTGGGTCATGCGGTCCGCTACTCCTTCTGAAGTCAACAACCAATTCCTTCGTCTTGCTGACGTTGAGGGATAGGTTATTGTCTTCGCACCATGCCACCAGGTTCTTAACTTCCTCTCTGTACTCAAACTCATCATTACCTGAGATACGGCCTACAATCGTTGTGTCATCAGCAAACTTATATATTGAGTTTGATGGAAACTTGGCTACACAATCATGGGTGTACAGTGAGTACAGCAGGGGACTGAGTACTCAGCCTTGTGGGGTACCAGTGCTCAGAGTGAATGTAGAGGAGAGCTTGTCTCCTATTTTTACAGCCTGGGTCCTGTCTGTGAGGAAGTTGAAGATCCAGCTACAGATCTGAGTGCTAAGGCCCAGGTTCCGGAGCTTAGGAATCAGTTTATTTGGCATGATGGTATTAAAGGCAGAGCTGTAGTCAATGAAAAGGAGCCTTACATATGCGTCTTTATTCTCCAGGTGTTCTAAGGAAGAATGTAGGGCCAGAGTAGGGCCTCAATATACATTAATGATTTAGATGAAGGGATTAAAAGTAACATTAGCAAATTTGCAGATGACACAAAGCTGGGTGGCAGTATGAAATGTGCAGGGGATGTTGAGATAATGCAGGGTGACTTGGACGGGTTGGGTGAGTGGGCAGATGCATGGCAGATGCAGTTTAATGTGGATAAATGTGAGGTTATCCACTTTGGTGGCAAGAACTGGAAGGCAGATTGCTATCTGAATGGTGTCAAGTTAGGAAAAGGGGAAGCACAACAAGAACTAGGTGTCTTTGTTCATCAGTCACTGAAAGTAAGCATGCAGGTACAGCAGGCAGTGAAGAAAGCTAATGACATGCTGGTCTTCATAACAAGGGGAGTTGAGTATAGGAGCAAAGAGGCCCTTCTGCAGTTCTACAGGGCCCTAGTGAGACCCCACATGGAGTATTGTGTGCAGTTTTGGTCTCCAAATTTGAGGAAGGACATTCTTGCTATTGAGGGAGTGCAGCGTAGGTTCACGAGGTTAATTCCCAGGATGACGGGACTGTCATATGTTGAAAGATTGGAGTGACTAGGTTTGTATACACTGGAATTTAGAAGGATGAGAGGGAATCTGATTGAAACATATAAGATTATTAAGGGATTGGACACACTAGAGGCGGGAAACATGTTCCCGATGTTGGGGGAGACCAGAACCAGAGGCCACAGTTTAAGAATACGGGGTAGGCCATTTAGAACCGAGTTGAGGAAAAACTTTTTTACCCAGAGAGTTGTGGATCTGTGGAATGCTCTGCTCCAGAAGGCAGTGTTGGCCAATTCTCTGGATGCTTTCAAGCTCTTAAAGATAGCTGAGTCAAGGGATATGGGGAGAAGGCAGGAACGGGGTACTGATTGTGGATGATCAGCCATGATCACAGTGAATGGCAGTGCTGGCTCAAAGGGCCGAATGGCCTACTCTTGCGTCTATTGTCTATTGTCTATTAATTCAAACATACAGTACAAGCCCCTGAGAAAATCTGACAGGGTAGTTGCTGGGATGGTCTTACTAGTGTGAGAGTTTTGAACAAGGGATCACAGCTACAAACTGAGGCACTGAGAAATCTCTTCTGGCTGAGTGGTTGATTCTCTGGAATTCTCTGACCCTGAAGGTGATGAAAGCTGCATCATTGGAAATACTTAAGATGTAGCTGGGTTAATAATGGAATAGAAGTGTATCAGGAGAGTGCTACAGAGCAGTGAACAATAAGACATTAAGACACAGGAGTAGAATTAGGTCATTTGGCCAATGAGTCTGATCTGCCATTCCATTGTGGTTAATTTATTATACCTCTCCACCCCATTCTCCTGCCTTCTTTCTGTAACCTCAGATGCCCTCACTAACCAAGAACCTATCAACCTCCATTTTAAGTATACCCAATGACTTTGCCACACTACCCAGCAACCCTGATAACCCCAATTTACCCTAACCTAACCGGAATAATTTACAATGAGCAATTAATCTACCCAGCACACCTTTGGACTGTGGGAGGAAACCGGAGGACCTGGGGAAAACCGACACATTCCACAGGATGGACCATGCTAACATGGAGAATAGCCATGGGCATATTAAGAGGCCATGTGTTTGTAGTGAGAGAGATCTGAGGTGTGGTGCTGCAGGGACACAAGGGTCTGACGGAAGTGCTCTAATGGGGCTGGCATGAATGCAATGTACCAAATGGCCTCCATCTGTGCTGTAATTCATTTGGACTCAGTACACCAGATAACTTTCAGCTCCTTCTGTAGTTACTCACTAACTGGACGCCTTGGTGCATGAGGCAATGACTTGCCAAGTTAGCCAAAGGTGTCAGTGTCAGGAATAGGGAAAGGAAGCCGTTGGAAAAGTCAGGAGGAAATTCTATCCTGAGGGAGCTGAAGGCAGAGCTCCAGGAGAGGTTTGACAGTAGAGATGGAAAGAAGACCTGGGGGTGCGGACAGTTGGGCTTTCAGGAAACAGGAAAGAGGTCAAAGTGAGAATTGAGACCACAGAAGGGAGTCTTTAAAATGTGATACCACTGTCTGTGAGAACTTATGCTTATACATTCTGGAAACTGTTCCCACAGTTATAGAGCCTGTCGGATTAGGATGTAGAATTGTAGTTTAACTTTCCTATACTTATTTGTATATTTTTGTATATCAGTTATATATACCTGTATGGTTTAGTAAAGGGTATGGGGTGAAAGCAGGGAAGTGGGGATGACTGGAAGAATTGGATCAACGAATGATTGAATGGCGGAGCAGACATGATGGGCTGAATGGCCTACTTCTGCTCCTATATCTTATGGTCTTATAGTAAATTTACCAGTAATTACAACACAGTTGCTTTTGCATTTTTCTAGAAATGTCTTAGTTTTCAGTAGAAGGAGTCGCACCACTTGAATCTGGCTATTTTAATAGGTTAATTCTTACCAGTAGAATTTTGTTTACTCCAGTCCAAGTATGAGACAACCATGACTTCTCTTTCCTTTGTCTTTTCTTTGTTCTGTCAGCTCCTCTCTCTGCTCTTGCAACACTTAATAAACTTATTGTAAACTATAAATGTTATGCCTCTTTTTTGGCTTCTGAAGAAACTTTGGATCACAAAAGTATCAGCATCAACAAGCCTTACAGTAGGCAAGGTCATGGGATTGTTCACCCAAACACAGGCTGGGCTGTAACTCCTAATCCACAGGTTTGCCCCTACCTCAGTCCCATGCAGACCCTACAGCCTGCTCATGTCTCTGGAAAAGGTGGACATTTGACTCAAGATCAGGGCTGGCACCCTCTCCTGCCAATGATCCACACAGTGGGATACAAACCTGTCAATGAAATGTTTGATAACAACATTCTTTTCCCTGTCCAGCAGTTTACAGCACATGAGTTCTGTTCCCTCATCAACTCCACCCTTACATTTGCGAAGAGGATGTGTGAACAAACCAACCAGGCCTACAAGACACAAACAAGCCCTGTAACTTTAAAAGTAAGTTTCTGAAGCTCAATAACCTTAGCTCTGGGTAAAGGCAAAGTATAAACCAAGGGGTACAAATGTAAAATCCTCAGCACAGGGTCAATTGGGAGCTTAGGTAAAGTGTCTACCCTCAGAGTGGTGGGAAAAAGTGAAGGTGATCTAGCCAATAATATAAGAGGATACCAAAAGCTACTATCCATATGGAGCCCCTCCCTCGCCCACCCACAATCAAAGAGCTGGGATACAGAGCAACACACACGCACAAATACTGGAGGAACTCAGCAGGTCAGGCAGCATCTATTGAGGGGAATGAGCAGTCAATGATTCAGATCAAGGCCTTTCATCAGGACTGGAAATGAAGGGAACACAAGCCAAAATAAGAAGGTGGGGAAAGGGAAGGAGTACAATCTGGCAAGGGATAGGTAAGGCCGGGTGAGAGGGAAGGTGGGTGGGTGGGGGAGAGGAGATGAAGTAGGAAGCTGGGAGGGGACAGGTGGAAAAGGTAAAAACCTGAAGAAGGAATCTAACAGGAGAGGAGAGTGGACCGTGGAAGAAAGGGAAGGGGGGAGGGGCACCAGAGTGAGGTGATGGGCAGGGGAGGAGAAGAGAAGCAGTGAGAGGGGAACCAGAATGGGGAATGGAAAAAGAGAGAAGGAGGGAAGGGAAAGTAATTATTGGAAGCTAGAGAAATCTTTGTTCATGCCATCAGGTTGCAATTGGAGAACTGTACAATAGAAAGTTTTGAGTTAGGGTGAGGAAGGATAGGTGGGGGTGACCTCTAAAGACATGTATACTCTGTATATAATTCAGAGGAGATTGATTGGGGAAAGATGGAAAGGAATAACAGGATACGCTGTGGCATTGAACATATCCATAAACGACAATGGATCATTAGACATTGGCAGTATGGAAGCAGGATACCTAATGCAGTTTAAGCATCAAACCAGAGGACATAAGGCCAAAGGACAAATCCCAGGGGATCTCTGAACCACTCATGGGGCTTCAAGATCATGAAGCTGTGAAGGGGGAAGGAATCTTGACCTAATCATTAAATCTCTCTCACACACAGGACGTCACGTCATTTGGAAATAAATTCATTGCCGATGATTCTGGAGTGGAGCCAACCTCCGTCTTCCTGGATGCCATGGAGAGTTTTGCATTAGTTGCTGCACTGACCTCACCTTCTGAAGATCTCAGACCTATTATTACTGCGCACCTGGGTACAGTCTGCTCCCTGAACACTGACACAGCTGGTTATAGGGTGGTACATGGGCTCACATCGTCCTAAACATTTCTACTGTTTCATATCTCATCTGGTCAAAGTAACAGAGCAAACAATCTCAAGGATCTGAACCCAAAATGTCAACTGTTTATCTCTTCCGTGGATGCTGCCTGACCTGCTGAGTTCCTCCAGTTGTTCTGGATTTCCAGCATCTGCAAATTGTCCTATGCTTACAAAAGTTTGTACAGAACATTTAAGAGGCTCTGAGATAGGCACGTCAACGCATAGAGAGCGGAGGGATATGGATCATGTGCAGGCAGAAGGGATTAGTTTAATTAATAGTTTAATTGGTGGTTGCCGTCATGTCCGATAATGACAGAAAACCTGTGCAGGAGAGTTTTTAAAGTGGAGAAGCTGATGCACTGGGCAGTTCCACTTTCTGAACTTCAGATCCAGTGGTACGAACAAGGGTCACAAACTGTGCTCTTCCCTGGTTGCAACTGGTGACCATGACATCTTTTGTGCCTTTTGCCCTGCACAGAGTGTTGCAGTACTGGCTTCCAGGCCATCAGATCTCACTGTAGATCTTATCCGCCCGGAGCGCTGGAGCTGGCCCCACATACTGGGATAGGCATGTTCCTATCTCACCGGCATGTGAGACCGTCAGCTACCCTCACCTGGTTTAACCTGTCGGATGAAGTGCTGTGTCAGGAGTGTGGCCACTGTTGCATCCAAACAGCTACTTGGAGCCACAGGTAAGTGGCTTCGGTCCCCACTGAGCACAAGTGAGTGAGCTGCCCCAGAATGGATATAACAAGCCCCTTCACCAGCAGTGCTACCCATTCCTGGACACCCCATACATGCTAGAATAATCAGTTCAGCACAAGGTTATGGGCTTGAAGATCTCTTCCTGTGCTGTACTCTTCTATGTTCTATGTACACCCTGATCAAGTCTCTCATCATCGTGAGCTGTCCCAAGGTTAACAAAGTCTCTTGCTGTCATCATCAATGTTGGATCCAATTTGCTAAATTCCCCTCAGCTAATCACTGACCTCTTATTCCAAAACTTTTTTTGGAATATACACCGAGTGGCCACTTTATTAGATACACCTGTATGCCTTCTCATTAATGGAAATATCTAATCAGCCAATCACATGGCAATAACTCAATACATAAAAGCATGCAGGCATGGTCAAACAGTTCAGTTGTTGTTCAGACAAAACATCAGAATGGGGAAGAAATATCATCCAAGCGACTCTGACCTTGGAATGATTGTTAGTGCCAGTCTGAGTGGTTTGAGTACCTCAGAAACTGCTGATCCCTGGAAAGTTTCACCCATAACAGTCTCTAAACTTCACAGCTAATGGTGCAAAAAAAAATCCAGTAAGTGGCAGTTCTGAGAGCAAAATGGATTGTTAAAGAGAGAGGTCAGTGTAGAATGGCCAGACTGGTTCAATCTGTCAGGAAGGTGACAGGAACTCAAATAACCACACATTACAACAGTGGTGTGCAGAAGAACATCTCTGAATGCATATTGAACACATTGAACCTTGAAGAGGATGGGCCACACCAGCAGGTGACCACAAACGTACATTCAGTGGCCACTTTATTGGCCACAGGAGGTACCTAACAAAGTAGCCGCTGGATGTAAATCCGGGAGGGTGAAGATGGTGGTATAGCACAACAGTGAGGCATTAGGTTGGATTGCAACAGTTATAGACAGAGGAAGCTCATCACATTTCCCACTAGTGAATGACTCGTTTCTCTTGGACCCTAGGTCTTGACGTGCGCATAGTTCAGGTGAGTGACCAACGCTCTCAATCGAAGGCGCCCGAGAGAATAACACTCCTGGCAAAGGGAAATGTGCTGGATGTTTATGCAACAAGTGTGGTTGGCGATAAAAAAGCAGGTAAATTGTCAGCTCATTGCTTGAACGTAAGGATGAGCAGGAACAGCTGCTCGGCCCTTTGATAAAGATATAAAAGAGATAAAGACTAGCTTTATTTCTTGTATGTACCTCAAAACACAGAGCGAAATGCATCGTTTGTGTCAACAGCTGATAGAGTACGAGGATGTGGCAGGGGCAGCACACAAGTGTCTACTTGATTCCAGCAACAATATAACCTGTCCACAACTTAACCCATACGTCTGGGATATGGGAGGAAACCAGCGCACCTGAAGGAAACCCACATGGTCATGGAGAGAAGATATGAACTCCTTATAGACAGTGGCTGGAATTGGACCCCAATCAGTGATCACTAGCACTGAAAAGCAATTGGCTAACCTTTATGTCACTGTGCCGACACGGTACAGCAGTTGGTGCATGTCAGCAGATCTGATGCACCTCCCTTCCTATGGCCCAGAACTCCCTCTCTCCACAGTGGACTAGACGCTGACTATCTCTAAATTCCCTCGCGCTCTCTAGGGAAGAGATGCTGAATAATCATGACCCGTCAGGAGAAGAAATCCCTCCAACCCCTTTTTGAATTCAGGATCCACAGAGGCAGTTTCCACTACTTATCAACCCCCAGAAATGGTTTTAAGGCCATAAGACCATAAGATATAGGAGCAGAATTAGGCCATTTGGCCCATCAAATCTGCTCCATCATTCCATCATGACTGATTTATTATCCCTTCCAACACCATTCTCCTGCCTTCTCCCTCTAACCTTTAATTTGTAATAATACTATGAATATTTAGAATGAAAATTGAAAAATCACATTCTTTTGATTTTGTTTATTAATTGATGGGTGTACTGAAATACAGTACAACAAAGAAAATCTTTCAAGTTTCGTATACTTTTTCTTGCTGCATCCAAATCCAGCTGCGCGGCAACAAAGGCTATGTGCACGGGAGCATTTCAGTTATGGTGCAGCCGCCCACCTGCACAGTTTACAGAGAACAATGATGCAAACATTGCACTTGCTTTCGTTACTGTGTCAGTGAGTGGCACCTTTCCTTGTGAAAACTGGCCGTCACCGGGAGATCAGTGGTCTCCGAGAAGACAAACCACTGACCCACTGACCTGGGGCTGGCTGGTTGATGACGGTTCTGCTCTCAAATGCTGACTGACCAACTCTGTGCCTTCTGCCCCTCTCTCACACAGGAGCAGCCATTATTGTCTTCCTCTCCTACAAGGAGCTGAAGTCTCTGCAGTCAGGGGAATTTATCAAGGAGGGGAGATCGAGACCCTTCCAGATGCGGTCAGGGGTGGTCTCAGCTGTTATCGGAAACCAGAGGAACCAGCACTTCACCGAGAGCGTCAACATCACCCTGAGGCACACAGAGGTGAGTGCCAGAGGAAAGGATGGTACCACAGGCTGTGGTAACTGGTCCAGGGTATTACTCACGCTGAGGTGGGTAGGTGGTGCAAGGAGGCAGGACGGAATGACAGACTCTAGATCATCACAGGGTTCTACTCTGGACACTTGAGAGGTGGATAGGTGGTGCGAGGGGATGGGATGGTACCACAAACTCTGGGGACTGTCACAAGATTACACTCCAGATGTTTCAGGTCATTCACACATCAGTTCCCAAGTCCTCTCCTATCAGATTCCATCTTCTTCAGTCCCTTACTTCTCCCAGCTTCTCAATCACTTCATAGCCATCCAGCCACTTCCTGGTACCTAGTCTTACCTATCAGCTGCCAGTTTATACTCCTCCTCTCCCCCCCCCCCACCTCCTTATTCTGGCATCTTCCCCCTTCTCTTTCAGTCCTGATGAATGGTCTCGGTCAAAATGTTGACTATTTATTCCCACCATCATTTTGTGTAAATTCCCAAGTCTGAACTTGCACTGTCCCATTTGCACAGTACTCTGACCCGTACACTGCTCCACACACTGACCTGTACGCTGACCCAGCACAGGCCGGCCAGTATGCCTGTCCACGCACTGACCTTAACCCACCGACCCATACACTAATCCACACACTAATCCACACACTGACCCTCGGGTCAGGTTTAATTATTTTTGCCTTCCTCTCAATTGCTCCACCCTTCTTTAGGGACTCTGCGGTCTGGTAATCAGGGTCACTTTTACTTCACCCGCTTCCCCTCCTCACTGCTACTATCCATGTCTCCAGCTCACTCCTCCCCAAATTCTGGGATCACCTCCCCAAGCCTTGCCTGCTTTAGCTTCTTCCCTAAGCCCATCCTCGTGTACCTGCTGAGTGTCCACTTCCATTTGGCCAGACCCTCGGGAAGGACGTTGTGAAGTTTCATGGTGTTGAAGGTGACATTAACTCAAACTTTGATGCTGTGGATGTGTGTCCTGTGCAGGATCCGGTGATGGATGGATGGATATTTTGCGTTTACTGGAACCATTCCGGACATGCTAGTCACTGGTCACCCGAAGGGTGTAAAGTCTTTCAGTCCAACGACACACACACTACCTGTGGCTGCCACCATTTCTCCAGCTTTGCTATTCTCGTCTCAACCAGCCAGGTACAATCATGGCAAACTTACTGCTGTATACTACAGTGGCTAGGTTATCAAAACTGACAGCATAATCCCACTCATCCGGAAGGGACCTAGATTTATCTACTGATTGTTTCTTACCATTAACATTGCTGCCAGTAATCAAATAAATTCAATGTTTCAACAATGCTCTCAATTGCAGGAACAATTTTCATTTTTGTTCTGATTAATCTGTAGCAGGTGGTGACCTGGTTTCATTCCTGGACTCCTGACTCTTGCTCAGGATCCAAGTGTTCGCAGGGATCATGTCCGCTCATGCTTTCCCAGACAGGCATAGTTATACTCCAAGTCGCAGAAGCAGCTTTTCAGAACTTTAGACCAACATGTGAATGGGTAGGGAATGGTGGGGTCTGGCAGACACAATTAGTTAGTCTGGCATCCTGGGCAGCACAGACAGGGCCTGTTCCTGTGCTCTTCTGTTCTATGCTTTGTGCTGTATGAGGCAGGAATCCTTGTCATTGTCATAGAAAAGTACAGCACAGAAACAGGCCCTTCAGCCCATCTAATCTAGTCAAGCCAGCCTTCTCCTATCAACCAGTACTGGGACCATCGCCCTCCATACCCCTACCATCCATGTACCTATCCAAACTTTTCTAAAATTTTGAAATCAAGCTCGCATGCACAACTTGTGCTGGCAGTTCATTCCACACTCTCACAACCCTCTGAGTGAAGAAGTTTCCCCTCCTGTTCCCTTTAAACATTTCACCTTTCACCTTAACCCATGACCTTTTGTTGTAGTCCTACCCACCTCTGTGGGAAAAGCCTGCTTGCACTTACCCTATATATACACCTCATAATTTTATATATTCTAACCTATTCAATCTATCCATACAACTCAGGTCCTCCAGACCCAGCAACATCCTTGTAAATTTTTTCTGTACTCTTTCAACCTTATTTACATATTTTCTGTAGGCTGGCAACCAAAATTGAACAGAATACTCCAAATTAGGCCTCACCAATGTCTTAAACAATTTCCACATAACATCCCATCTCCTGCACTCAATACATTGATTAACAAAGGCCAATGTGCTAAGCTTTCTTTACGGCCTTATCAACCTGTGACGCCATTTTCAATAAATTATTCCTAGATCCCTTTGTTCTGCCGCACTCCTCAATGCCCTCTCCCCCAAAGTGCAAAACCTCACACTTGTGTGCATTAAATTCCATCTGCCATTTTTCAGCCCATTTTTCCAGCTGGTCCAGATCCTGCTGCAGGCCATGATAGAATTTTTCACTGTCCACTACACCCCAAATCTTGGAGTAATTCTCAAAATTACTGATCCATTTAACCACATTATCATCCAGATCTTTGATATAGATGACAAACCCAGCACCGATCCCTGCAGTAGTACACCACTAGTCACAGGCTTCCAGTCAGAGAACCACCCTTTGGCTTCTCCCACAAAGCCAATATCTGATCCAATTTACTACCTCATCTTGAATGCCGAGCGACTGAACCACCTTGGCCAACCTCCCATGTGGGACCTTGTTAAATGCCTTGCTAAAGTCCATGTAAACAACATCCATTGCCTTTCTTTCATCCATTTTCCTCATAACTGCCTCGAAAAATTCTATAAGATTGGTTAGACATGACCAACCATGCACTAACACATGCTGACTATCCCTAATCGGTCCATGATTATCTAACTACTCAGACGTCCGGTCCCCTAGAACCCCTGCCAATAACTTTCCCACTCCTGAGTTAGGCTGACTGGATGTTGGAGTGGTGTACCAATCCAGAGCTGTAGTTGCTTGGTCTCAGCTGCCTCATTCACTGAGTCCCACACTCCTTCCACAAAAGGAGGAAGATGACAAGCAGAGTGTGATCCCACCTTAACCCTGTTTGTCCCCATTCCCTGGTTCCTGGGAATCTGGAATAACAACATAAAGTGCAGTGGATCAACATGTGGCAGATCAGGCAACAGCTGTGGTGACATTATCCCTCAGAGTCATGGTCAGACAGCACAAAAACAAGTCTTTCAGCCTATCATCAGCCAGCACTCAGGCCTTAGCCTTGATGAAGAAACTGTTTCACCCTCCAAAGCTGCTACCCAACCCGCCAAGTCTCCCTAAGACATCCCCCTTTAGTTCACATTTCCTCTGCTGCTTCTCCAGCAACCCCCACTCCGCCGAGGGAGGGGTCACCAACACAGTCCGCCTCCTGAATGAGGAAGAGCCAGGTTTGTTCATGCCCTGTGTGGAACCACAGATCTGAAGGTGCAGGGGTTAAAATGCAATGGAACATGGGGTCCAGTCCCTCCCCCAACTGCTCCCACCATCCTTTCCATGCCTCTGATCTTCCCATTCACATATCCCGTGCAGATTCCCCAGCTGACACACCTTCCTGAGTGGGTAACAACAGCAAGTCCCCCACTGTCACTGGGTCTAGACCGCCAAACTCCCTTCCCACTGACAGTACTTTCCCCGGAAGGGCTGCAAGGGTTTGGAACAATTTCTCACCCCCACCTTTTCATGGGATAACTGTGGATGGGCAAGAAATGCTTGCCTTCCTGCGCCTCAGGGTCGGAGTTGGGCCAATACTCAGAACAGACTTGATGGGCCAAATGGCCTAATTCTGCTCCTTTAACTTATGGTCCTTTATCCATGATCAGTCCTACCTTACTTGAGTCATCTCCTATTCTTTAGGTACAGAGGAGATGTCAGGGGTAAGTTTTTTACCTAGAAAGTGGTGAATGCGTGGAATAGGCTGCCGGCGACAGTGGAGGAGGCGAATATGATAGGGTCTTTTAATAGACTCCTGAACAGGTATATGGAGCTCAGAAAAATAGAGGGCTATGGGTAACCCTAGGTAATTTCTCAGGTAAGGACATGTTCAGCACAACTTTATGGACCGAAGGGCCTGTATTTTGCTGTCAGTTTTCTGTTTCTATGTTTCTAAACATGTAGATATGACTAGATATTCCATATCTCTTGTCAACCACAGTTCCTTCACCCTACCATCATTTCTCTGCCTCAATGGGACAAACCTATCCAGAACCCCATGCAAGTGCTCCCTAAACCATCTCCAATTGTGCATTTCCCTAAGAACATCCATTCCAAATTTACGTCCCCAAGTTCCTGCCTAATCACATCATAAGTTCCCTTCTCCCAATTAAATTAACTATTTTCCAATATTCCATCCCTATGTTATTGATCCGGTGTAACCTGGGGAGTGTGTGGAGGTGAATGTACCGGGAGAGAAGATGATGTGCAGGAAGGGAGGGGGAGTCACTGGGCTCTCTCAGTAGTGCTGGGAATGACGGAGGAATTGTGTTTCAATGACCCTTTGGTTCGTTCCTGTGTGACAGGTGTGGGAAGACAATGATAAGTCCCTCAGCTGGATAACTCTAGTCGGACTGACCACATCTCTCATGTGCCTGGCCCTCGCCATCTCCACATTCCTGTTCTGCGTCCAGACAAAGAATTTCAACATCACCATCCACATCAACCTGTGTGTCAGCATGTTCCTGGGAGAACTGCTCTTTCTGCTTGGGATAGAAAGGACCAACAGCAAGGTGAGATGGCACCAGTCCTTCCCTCAACTCATCCACCCAAATGCTCTGGTTAAGTCCATCAATTTACCCAAACCTTCTTTATTAGCTTCCCTCAAATATGCCCATTAAGCCTCTTAGTGCCTTCAAACACATGGCTTCCAAACTGCCCATTTCCCTGTGCATTTTCTTATCCATCCTCTATGAAGGCCAGTTCCTGCTTTTCAAACCAGTTCCTACCATCACTTTAACCACAGCACACTCTTGCCTCAAGTTTGTGGGCTCAAGTCCCATTGTACCTGGGCTGCCTTTCTACCGGCTGAGACACTTCCGATGCTCTAAACCTCTGCTGCTTAGGCAAGATGGTCTGTATCACAGTGACCAATTACTGACCAACAAATAGTTCCAGGCTACAGTAAGGGGCCAAGGCATCACCCCCGATTGGTAGGAGATGGCTTGATCTCTGAGGTCCTAGTGAAAGACAAAGCCCTCTCCTGATGAAGGAAGAATGAATGAAGGGGCATCAAGACCTCAAAGCCAGTGAGATGGACAGGATGAATCAATTGTGTGGGTTGGCTATGGATGAGAGTCTTGTATTTTTACCAGTGTGTTACACCAACACAAATTATGCTCAGTACCCTCAGCCCAAAATTTACCCCCTAATCAACATCTCTGGATGCAGTTGGCCATTTGTGGGAGGTTGTGCACAAGTTGGCCACAGCTCTTCCTTGGTTAGAACAGAGAATACCAGCTGCCGTTTGGGCCACGGTGAAGGGTGGAAAGTGCTGAGAAGACCCAGGCTGTTCCGTTCCATGGGAACCACAGCTGAGAGCAGAATGGAAGAGGCCTTAACTGTTGGTCAGTGCCCCCAACCAATCAGCATCTTTTCAAGTTATAAGCTGGCCCCTGATTGGTTTGGTGGTTGCCACCAGGCCCTCTGATTGGCCCAGTAGCTGGAAACAGGCGGTGGTCTGGAACCAGGGCCTCTGACTGGCCCAGTGGTTCCCTCTTTCTGGGACTTGACTCTGTCCTCATCCCTGGCAGCCCACCTGGGATGAAGGTGAGGGTGAGAAAAGTGATGTGAGGATCCAGGGGGGAATGTTCCAGAGAACATGCTAACCTTAAACTGCTATGTCCTTCAGGTTGTGTGTGCATTGGTGGCAGGGTGTCTGCACTACCTGTTCCTCGTAGCCTGCGCGTGGATGTGTGTAGAGGGCATTCACCTCCACCTCATAGTCAGGAACCTCCAGAAGATCAGCAATGCCGGTGTCCACAAGGTGCTTAGGTGCTTCATGTACCCATTTGCATACGGAGTACCTGCTGTGATTGTCATTGTTTCCGCGGCAACCTACCCGGCTGGTTATGGATCATCCCTGTAGTAAGTAACTAACAAAGTCACCCAGGGCAGATCCTCATCTGCTCCCAGCGTGTTCGGTTTCTCCTCACACTTTCACTGAAACCATATCCTGGGAGGGGCAGAAACAGGAAACTCCCAGAGCCAGTGAGGAACTTAGCATCAACAGTTCCCCTCAGCAAAGTGAAATTAGTCCAGAGGCTCCAACGTCAGATCTCAGTCTTCTGTGGCTACAGGAGGGATGCCCAAGAACTGGATGATGAAGTCCAGTCAACTTTGATGGTCTCATTATTGGAATTCAGCCTAAACCTTCATTTGGGGAGGTCATCAAAGACAATCAACATGGGCTCAGGGACGGGTTGTGTCTGACCAACCTAGAATTGGTAATGAAGAGGGCCAGTGGTGGGGAGGGGGAGGGGTTGAAGTGGTCCATGTAGATTTTAGTGAGGCCTTCAATGAGGTCATAAAGTCCACAAGATCCAAGGGAGAGGCAAAGGGAATTAGTGCAAAGTCAGGAATAAAAGGCTGGTGTTGATGATGTCTTTGTGGCCAGAGGCTTGTGACCACTGGGGGTTTCCTGTGATACATAACATTGATTGTTTGTGAATGTAATGAGAGAGATGGAGATTATTAACAATCAGCTGTACGGTGGCACAAACACGGAAATCTTTAGACAGCAGAAAGAAAATTAGACACAGCCAAGTCTGTAGGGTAGAACACAGAAAGCAGAACAGTACAGCACAGGAATCGGCCCTTTGGTATACAATGTTGTGCCAAACTAACTTAGTAATCAAATGCTCAACTAAACCAATGCCTTTATCCTTCCATTCCCTGCTCATTCATGTGCCTATCTAAGAGCTTCTTGCTTGTGGTTATCGTATCTACCTCCACCACCACACGGCAGCACATTCAAAACACTCACCACTTTCAATGTGTATAAAAGAACTTAGCCCACCTACACCCTTTCACCTTTAATTGCACTCCCTCTGGTATTAGGCATTTCATCCCTGGGAAAAAGATACCAGCTATCTACTCGAACCCTCTCACAATCTTATAGACTTCCTCAACCTCCACAACCCCAGAGAAAGCAATCCAAGTTTGTCCAAATTCTCCTCATAGTACGTGCCCTCTAATCCTGGTGAACCTCTTCTGCACCATCTCCAAAGTCTCAACATCAATGTAATACTCCAGATGTGGCCTAACCAGAGTTTTATAAAGCTGCAACAGAACTTCTTGACTCTTGGACTCAATTCCTTCACTAATAAAGACAAGAATGTCATAGGCCTTCCTCAGCTCCATATTGACTTGTGCAGCCACATTCAGAGAGCTATGAACTTTGACGCCTAGACCCCTCTATATATCAACACTCTTAAGGGTTTTGCCATTAACTATATAATGTCACTTTACGTTTGATCTCCCAAAAAGAAACACGTCACATTTGGCTGGGTTAACCTCCATCTGCCATTTCTTAATCTACAAATCTACAACTGATATACAGTATATATCCTGCTGTAACCATTGCCAGTCTTCTACATTATCTGCAGACACCACCAATCTTCATATTGTCTGGGTAGAAAGGTGTCAGAGCAGGGAATGTGGGACATGAGAATGTATGATACAGAGGGCCATGGAGGGACCGAGGGCTGACACAGAAGATGAGGTGGGACAGATAGCCATGGCCATATATATTAACAGGACAGGCTTGAAGGTTCTTGTGTTCTTGTGTTAATGACAACTCTCCAATCATTTCTCTGTCTTCTGTTTCAGCTGTTGGCTGTCGGTCAAGAAAGGACTAATATGGAGTTTCATTGGGCCCATTTGTGCCATCATCCTGGTAACCGTCCTCAAATACCTGGGCAGAAAATTTGATCCCAACTACAAACACACCTAATATTCTGTCCAGTACAACTTCCCACACTCACCAGCCTGTGGCTGCATGATGGGTAGGGAGGGTTTACTGACAGTGATAAACAGAGTCGTGAGTGCATCGATCGCCCTGCCAGGGGTGGTGGTAGAGGCTGACACATTAGGGACATTTAAGAGACTCTTAGATAGGCACATGGATGAAAGTAAGATAGAAGGCTATGTGGGAGTGAAGGAGGGGAAGGGAGATGGTGAACAGCTGAGGGTTGCGCCAGGGCCGACTGCTTGCCCCTTCTGGGGATACATTCGCTCATTGGAGAGGGAGTATGCGGTCACGATGGGTACAGGGGGGATTTCTGGGAACAGTGGGCACCCCAGGAAATTGATTGTTTTATAGACAGTAATAATCATATTTTAATTTGGACTTGTTTACTGTCTTGTATATATTTGATGTTTGTATTTTGTGTATTTTTGTGTAAATAATTTTTTGTAGCTTTGTAAAAAAAAGGGAAGGATTAGATTGATCTTGAAGTAAGACCATAAGACCATAAGATATAGGAGCAGAAATAGGCCATACGGCCCATTGAGTCTACTCCACCATTCAATCATGGGCTGGCCCAAGTCTTCCAGTCATTCCTACTCCCCTGCTTTCATCCCATACCCTATGATGCCCTGGCTAATCAAGAACCTACCTACCCCTGCCTTAAATACACCCAGTGATTTGGCCTCCACAGCCGCTCATGGCAACAAATTCCACAGATTTACCACCCTCTGACTAAAGTAATTTCTGCACATCTCTGTTCTAAAAGGACGTCCTTTAACCCTG
Organism: Mobula birostris; assembly: GCF_030028105.1. Classification (NCBI taxonomy): domain Eukaryota; kingdom Metazoa; phylum Chordata; class Chondrichthyes; order Myliobatiformes; family Myliobatidae; genus Mobula; species Mobula birostris. The sequence continues at coordinate 30,038,875 of NC_092401.1, read as the reverse complement.
AAGTCGTGCCCTCTTGTCCTAGAATCCCCTACCATGGGAAATAACTTTGTCATATCTGATCTGTTCAGGTCTTTTAACATTTGAAATGTTTCTATGAGATCCCCCCTCATTCTCCTGAACTCCAGGGAATATAGCCCAAGAGCTGCCAGATGTTCCTCATACCCTTTCATTCCTGGAATCATTCTTGTGAACCTTCTCTGAACCCTCTCCAATGTCAGTATATCCTTTCTAAAATAAGGAGCCCAAAACTGCACACAATACTCCAAGTGTGGTCTCACGGGTGCCTTATAGAGCCTCAACATCACATCCCTGCTCTTATATTCTATACCTCCAGAAATGAATGCCAACATTGCCTTCTTCACAATGGACTCAACCTGGAGGTTAACCTGTAAGGTATCTTGCACAAGGGCTCCCAAGTCCCTTTGCACCTCTGCATTTTGAATTCTCTCTCCATCTAAATAATAGTCTGCCCATTTATTGCTTCCACCAAAGTGCATGACCATACACTTTCCAAAATTGTATTTCATTTTCCACTAAACTATCTAAGTTTCTCTGCAGGCTCTCTGTTTCCTCAACACTACCCACTCCTTCACCTATCTTTGTATCATCGGCAAACTTGGACACAAATCCATTAATACCGTAGTCCAAATCATTGATATACGTTGTAAAAAGCAGCAGTCCCAACACCGACACCTGTGGAACTCCACTGGTAACCGGCAGCCAGCCAGAATAGGATCCCTTTATTCCCACTCTCTGTTTCCTGCTGATCAGCCAATGCTCCACCCATTCTAGTAACTTCTCTGTAATCCCATGGGCTTTTATCTTGCTAAGCAGCCTCATGTATGGCACCTTGTCAAAGGCCTTCTGAAAATCTAAGCATACCACATCTACTGCATCTCCTTTGATTACACTGCTTGTAATTTCCTCAAAGAACTGCAGTAGGTTTGTCAGGCAGGATTTTCCTTTCAGGAAATCATGCTGGCTTTGGCCTATCTTGTCATGTGCCTCCAGGTACTCTGTAATCTCATCCCTAACAATCGATTCCAACAATTTCCCAACCACTGACGTCAGGCTAACAGGTCTATAGTTTCCTTTCTGCTGCCTCCCACCTTTCTTAAATAGCGGAGTAACATTTGCAATTTTCCAGTCATCCGGTACAGTTCTAGAATCTATTGATATCGGAAAGATCATTGTTAATGACTCCTCAATCTCTCCAGCTACTTCCTTCAGAACCCGAGGGGGCATTCCATCAGGTCCAGGAGATTTATCCAACCTCAGACCATTAAGTTTCCTGAGCACCTTCCTAGTCGTAATTTTCACTGCATAAACTTCACTTCCCTGACACTCTTGAATGTCTGGTATACTGCAGATGTCTTCCACTGTGAAGACTGATGCAAAATATACATTCAGTTCCTCTGCCATCTCTGCATCTCTCATTACAATATCTCCAATGTCATTTTCTTTTGGTCCTGTATCTACCCTTTATATACTTAAAAAATCTTTTATTATCTTCTTTGATTTTAGTCACCAGCTTCCTCTCATATTTCATCTTTTCCTTCTGAATGACCTTCCTAGTTTCCTTCTGCAAGTTTTTAAAAGCTCCCCAATCCTCTGTCTTCCCACTAGCTCTGGCTTGCTTGTATGCCCTCTCTTTTTCACTTACTTTGGATCTGACTTCACTTGTCAGCCATGGTAGTATCCTTCTTCCCTTTGAAAATTTCTTCTTATTTGGAATATATCTATCTTGAACTTCCCTCATTTTTCGCAAAAACTCCAGCCATTGCTGCTCTGCTGTCTTTCCTGCAAATGTTCCTTTCTAGTCAACTTCGGCCAGTTCCCCTCTCATGCCATTCTAATTTCCTTTATCCCACTGAAATACTGACACATCGGATTTTATTTTTTCCATTTCAAATTTTAATGTGAACTCAATCATATTGTGATCACCGTTCCCTCAGGGTTCCTTGACCTTAACCTCTCTTATCACCTCTGGATCATTGCACAACACCCAATCCAGCTCAGCTGAGTAGGTTAAAGGGTCGGCACAACATTGTAGACCAAACGGCCTGTACTGTGCTGTACTGTTCCATGTTCCACATGATCCTAACACCAACTTTTGACCTTACTATAAAAGGAGGTGGAACAGAGAAACAGACAACTTCACTACCACTGGATGAACAAAAGGATAATGGGACTGGTCAGGGGGATTTTACAACACTGACCAAATCACAAGAGGACAGCTATTGTTGTAGTCAATGTGGTAATAAAAGCTGCCCATCGGCTGCGCAGAGACTGCGGGAAGAAAAGAGTTAATGTTTCAGGAAGAAGACCTTCCATCTGTTTCGATACTCCTTAACTGCCTCATGTCCTGACTGCATCAACACCTCCACAATCTCTGCTCTTCATTCAGGAATTCACACAGATGCTGTTTCATTTCTCAGAGAACTAATGGCAGATTTCCCACACCTAAAGGATGGATAAATAAATCCAGCACAGACAGTACAATCTGATGGAGGTTGCTGTGGTCAAGTGGAACAGGATCTCAACATAGTTAATTGATGAGGTCAAGGCATGTGACTTTGGTCAGTGGAGAAGTTAAATATTTCCCACAAAACAAGGATCCTGAATCTTTTTGTGCTTCTAATTCTTGGCAGTATGTCAGCTGAGTTTACGATGTGATAGGAAGGATGTTGGATGTTTAGCAGAGAAACTGCAAAGCATCAGGTTTATTATCATTGGCATATGTTGTGAAATTTTATCCAGGATGTTCAGTGTTCCTTATACCTTTTACCCAAAGCGTCCTGCATTTGAAATCCAACAAATGTAAATACTTCTTCCATTGTGCCCTGTTGACCATCGTTTGATTATGTTGCTTCAGGTCACATCAGCCTGAAGTCCAATGGTTCAAAGGTAAGATCACCATGGAATCTGAAGTTAAACAACAAGGTGAGGATGTCTTGAAGAGTTGAGCTCAATGGTTCTGCTCATGCCAGTCTCATCACAGGAACAATAACCCTGAGGGCATCTCCTGAGACTCCAGAGATCTGAAACCAGCTTGATATGTTTCCTGGATGAGGGGCACGACACAATGAAGGTGCTGACTACAGTTAAAACACCTGTTGAATTAGGAGCAGGGTGACAGCACTTGAAACAAGACACACACTCCTGGAGACAGTGCGAGACCATGAGGGCAAATATCAGGGCCAGGATATACTGGGGGAGCTGCCTCAAGAAAGCTGTTGACGTTGAACTGATGATTGAGATTGGTAGGTTTATCTTACACAGAGAGCGCTGGATGGCAAATGGAAAGGTTGAGTAGAGAGCCCAGATCAGGCTTGAGATGAGATGGTCCAGTCTTGTTCCTGAATCTATGGAAGTGCCTCAAGGAGAGACTGTGTGACCTTGTGAACAAGATGCACTCTGTATGAAGGAGAGGGTTTATGGCAGAATATTACTGATAGGGGTCACTGATACACTGGCCCCTGGTGCACAGAGGGAAGCCAGATAAACACAGGAGGAGCTAGGAACAGGGCTGGAACAGAGAGATGACTGGGGGAATGTTTATGTTGGCTACAGGGACTGGGGGACTGATTCTGTGCTCTATGAAAAACATAGCAGGAGTATCCAGACACACTGATCACAACAACAGCACCCAGCACAGGATGAGCTTTCCTGTTGCTTTAACCCATGGTATTCCTTCTTGCCCCCTCTCCAGTTTAACATGATTCTGTTCATGGTGACAATGCAGAAGCTGAGGACGCAGATCACCCACCTGAACACTGAGGTCACCAAGATCAAGGACACGAGGTGAGTGCAGCCAGCGTCAAGGAGCTGGTGGAACAGGAGGTCTCCCAACCACACTAAGACTAAAACTTCTGCCTGTCCACATGGAGCTGGGTGGAGCAATCATTGTAGGTAGTGGGAGGATGAGGCCTACGCAGTGGCAGTGGATTGTTGTTGGGTTGAGATAAAACAGAAGAGATAAATGGGGTTAAATTTCAACTCTGCCAATAAGTAACAGAGAAAACACAGAGCGCTGGGTGCATAGAATGCACTTCCAGCGGTGATGATGGAGGCATATTCGACAGAGGTACTTAAGAGGTTCTTAAATAGGTACGTGAATGTACAGGGAATGTAAGGATATGGTCATTGTGTAGGATTAGTTTTGCCAAGTGTTTAATTACTCGTTTACTTCGTTCCACAAAACATCATGCACCAAAGAGCCTGTCCCTGTATTTCCCATGTTTTGTAAAACCAAAGACACTGATCAACAGGCAGAAGTTGAAAAGTGAAGTCAATGTCAGGTTTATCATAATCCAAACAAATTTATGTGTGAAGAGATGCAATGAAAAACTTATTTGCAGCAGCATCACAGGCACATAGCATCAGATAAGTAGCATTTTCAAAAGAAATTAAGCATAAATTATATATAGTTTTTACAAGAAAAATCTTTGTGTTCGTAAAGACTGTGTATCATTTATGTTTAATTTGTTTTTCTTGTGAATGCTGCTTCTCTGATGAAGAATAAGAGGTTTTAAATTAAGGGACCTGAGGAAAATTCTGAGGGCAGTTGGGCCCTGGTCAATAGGACCATGTAGATAGTTGGAGTAGTGTGGGGTAATATAAGAACTAGGAGCAGGAGTAGGTTATCTGGCTGGTCCCTGCTTTGCCTTTGAGCCATTTAGACCACAGCTGCTCTGGCCGTGGACTTCAGCTCCGCCTACCTGCCTTTTCATCATAACTCTTAATTCCCTTGCTATGCAAACATCTAGCTAACTTTGTCTTAAATGGTTGTACGTTCTAGTATCAATTATTTGGTGACAGTAAAGTATAAAGTATAAATATATTTACTGAGGTAGCCTCCACTGCTCCCCTGGGCAGAGATTTCCCCTCATTTCCATCCTAAATCTACTCCCCAGAACTTTGAGGCTATGTACCCTAGTTCTAGTCTCACTTGCCAGTGGAAACAACTTTTTCCTGCCTCTATCTTATCTATCCCTTTCATAATTTTACGTTGTTTCTATAAGATACTCTCTTATTCTGAATTCCAGCGAGTACAGGCAACTCGATCTCTCCTCATAGGTGAGTTGGGCCTGTTTTTGTGTAAAACCACAACTCCATGGCACATGGGCAAAGGTTCAAACAGAAGGTTGCACAGAGTGAAATTGTTAGAATATTGATCCAGTGGTGACAATTAGAACTGCAGTTGTGACAGAAGCCCACCTCATTCACCCAGACCAGCGCTGTATGTCAACATATGACAGAACTCAGTAGGTCAGGCAACAACTATGGAGAAGAATAAAGAGAAACTGTTTTGGGCCGGCACCCTTCAACAGGTCTCGACTGCTTATTCTCTTCCATTGGTTCTGTCTGACCTGCTGAGTTCCTCCAGTAGTGTTGCTCTGGATTTCCAGCATCTACTGTATCTCTTGTGTTTACAAACAAAGATATCTCGTCTTCAACATACAAAGCATTAGCAGGAACTACAGTACCCTCAGTGAGGGGACTGTACTTATACAGCTCTCCCTCAAGTGCTGCAACCAGCCCTGGATGGAGTAATGCACACTGAGCTATGGGTGTGTGGAGCAGGTGTACAAAACACCAACATTGGTGTTTCTCAGCTGAGGGGCTTGTATTAGTTTCACAGCTTTTCCTGAGAGGTTTGGCAGGGGTTCTGAGTGTTAATGTTAAAGAGAAAGATGTATTTCTGGAGCACCTGTCACAGCCAGTGAATGCCCTGAGGCATCTCACAGACAGGTCTGTGCTTCTTCAAACATTGTTGTTGAAGTGTGGTGCACAACAAGATCCTATAAACATGAACATGAACATCAGTCTCATTTGTCTGAAGGATAAACATGGTACTCTCAGTTCCCACACCGTGTCAAAGACCAGCCCCACCAACCAGCATCTGCACGGGATACAAGGTGGTCCCAGACTCTAACGATGAAGAGGGAGTTGGGGAAGGAGAGGTCATTCCTCACTTTCCTGCCATGCTGGTTAGTTTGCAAAGACTTAAATTCGATGTACATAATAGTGATTCAGTTGGCACCATCAACACATCTAGCACAAGAAGAGATTTGGAGCTAATCAGTTTCGACCCAAAACATTGACTGTTATTCCTCCTTACCCCACCCCACAACCTACTGCTCAACCTACTAATTTCTTCCAGTAAATTGTTTGTAGCTCCAGATGACCAGAGCTAATCACGTCTCATTGAATTCTTCACAGAAAACTGATCTTCAAAGCCATTGCACAGGGGTTTGTCTTGGGCTGCACCTGGATTCTCAGTTTGTTTCACTTCCACGGTACAACCACCATCCTCACCTACCTCTTCACCATCATCCACAGTTTCCAGGGAACCCTCATCTTCCTCATTCTCTGTCTGCTGAATCAACAGGTACGATTTATCCCTGACTGACTGCATTCCCTGCAAGAGATGTCCATCCTGTTTCTGTCTCCCTCCCCCTGAAGTGACAGTAGGAGCCACACCACTGTAGTGTGTAGGTTCAAGTCAGCAGATCCAGCAGCACCCATTCCACAGGCTTTCGGGGCTCCAGGCTTGGGAGTAGCCTGTCCATGAGGAAACCTTTGAAGATGACAGAGCTGGACATGAAATCTCAGAACACTGATGTCATGGTGTCAGTAAGCTTTCTTATCTCCTCTTTCTCCTCGTCCTTCATCCTCCCCTGTGCTCTCCCTCTCTTCATGCCCTTTCCCTTCTCCTCCTTGTACCCTCTCCTGCTTCTCTCTACTCCCCATCTTCAATCCATCCTGCCTCTCTCATACCATCCCCTCTCCTTTCCTCATCTCACTAATGAACAGTGTCTCTGGAACAACAGATGAGGATTTATTTTCTGCCTACCTGCCTTTCCTTCAAACAACTTCAATGTAGCAAAGCAAATCTCTCCACGTGTAAAGGGAGTTAGCCACATTACTCTTCACTGCCTGTGGTGGGGCCAAAACACCAACCCCAACTCTGGACAGACAGAGAATGGGGATCTGCTGGAGTTCACTGTCAGAGAGACTGGCAATGGCCTTTCTAAGCTTTTGACCTCCAGGCTCACTTCCAAGGACTTTTTACAACTCATATTCTCAGCATTATTTTTATTGTAAAATTATAGATGCTCTGATGATTAATCTGTTACATTTACAGATTACTTTTTTAATCTCAGTTTGACAATTTAAGTAATGAATTTAGAGGTTAAAATGTTATCTTATTAATTTAAATTTATATGTTTTAAAAGCCTAGATAACCCTCTCACTCCTCCACCTCTCTGTTTCTCACCCACCACTTCCTCTCCATCTCCCCACCTCCCTTCCTTCCATCTCCCACTTCCCTCTTTGCCCCTCTCCTTTCACCACCTACCCCTTCACCACCTCCTCCACTACACCCTCCCTCACAACCCCTCCATCTCCAACCTCCCTGCCACTTACCCCCTCCATCCCCTCCTGTGGGGTTAATTGATGTGTTGTTACCTGACCCACATCTGTAGGTGAGGGACGGATACCGTTCCTGCTGGAACAGAATGTGCAGAAACTGGAAGAGATCAAGCCTCACAGATTCAGCTTCCACCAGCATGCCAATGACCACAGTGTCGGTGAGTCCGCTGTCCAACAGTGGGGCAAGTCCTAAGTGTTTACACTCTGTCCTTACATCCCTTACCCTCAATACTACCTCCCCCCCAGCTTCACCAGCACACCAATTACCAGTACGTTGGTGAGTACACTGCCCAATAGGGAGGCGGGGGGGGGGGGGAAGGTTCGAGTGTTTACTCCTTATAGCCCTCGCCCTTAATACTCCACCCCATCAGAACAAAATTCCTGTAAGAATGTTCAGGAACACTCCATTCACTTTTCTTTACTTGGAGCATTGACTGCAAGGGTCAAGAAGTCACAGTCAAGCAGCTGTATAAAGCTTTGGTTAGGCCAGGCTTGAAGCTTTGTGTTCATTTCTGGTCATCCCATTACAGGACATGGATATGGTTGAAACAGTTCACCAGAATGCTGTCTGGATTAGAGAGCATGAGCTACAAAGAGAGGCAGGACAAACTTGGGTTGCTTTCTCTGGAGCAGAGGAGGGAACCTGATGGACATTTATAAGATTATGAGAGGCATAGACAGGGTAGACAGCTGGTATCTTTTTTCCAAGGGTTGAAATACCTAACTCCAGACAGCATGAAAGTGGGTAAGGTGAAAAGGGATAAGTTCGAAGGGAAAGCTTTTTATACCCAATGGTGGGTGCTTGGAAAGCACTGCTGGGCTGGTGGTGGAAGCGAATACTACACAGGCATTTAACGGCCTCTTAGATGATTGTGCAAAGAATGGAAGGATATGGACATTGTTTAAGTAGAAGAGATTTAGCTGAATTCAGCATTGTGTTCAGCACAGACATTGTGGTCCACAAGACCTGTTCCTGTGCAATAGAGTCATAGAGCAATACAGGACAGATGCAGGCCCTTCAGCCTAACCAACCAGAGTGCCCACCCAGCTAGTCTCAACTTCCTACATTCAGCCTATATCCCTTCAAGCCCCATTCCTCCATGTACCTGTACAATTGCTTCATAAATGATATAATCGTACCTGCTTCAACTACTTCCTCTGAATGCTCATTCCACATATGCACCATCTTTGGCATGAAATATTTTCCTCTCAGGTCCCCTTTAAATCTCTCTGCTCTCACCCTAAACCTATGCCCCTAGTTCTAGAAACAACAGGAATTCTGCAGATGCTGGAAATTCAAGCAACACACATCAAAGTTGCTGGTGAACGCAGCAGGCCAGGCAGCATCTCTAGGAAGAGGTGCAGTCGACGTTTCAGGCCGAGACCCTTCGTCAGGACTAACGTCAGGACAAAGTCAGGACAAGGGTCTGACGAAGGGTCTCGGCCTGAAACATAAACTGCACCTCTTCCTAGAGATGCTGCCTGGCCTGCTGCGTTCACCAGCAACTTTGATGTGTGTTGCCCCTAGTTCTGGTCTCCTTTACCCTGCAGTAAGAGGCTGCTACCATCCAGTTCATAAATTTAGACATTTAAGGTCATCCCTCATTCTCCTACACTCCAAGTAATACAGACCTGGCCTGGTGAACGTCCCTCTATAACTCAGCCCCTCGAGTCCCGGCAATATCCTTGTAAATCTTCTCCACATTATTTCCAGTTTAACATTGTTCCTATAATAGGAATGCATTATTTTACCTTCCTACATTTTACCCAGCACCCAGCCAAAGAAGTTTCACGCCCATGGTCGGTGATTCACACAGACAGACCTTTGTGTGGATGAAATGGCAGGTGCCAGCTGTCATTTTGTTGGTTTTACTCTTGTCCTGTGGTCTGGGGGCTTGTGCAGTGCAGTGGGGACTGAGTAATTATGTCCTTTAATGATGCTAAAGAAAGGACTCTTCTGCCTTTTGGACAGGTATAACAGATGCAGTGGTCCCTCTGGACAGGTCAGGACCTGACTCCTCGGCCAATATCACAAAGTGAGTGGTATGTGGACTGTGGACAGACCTCAACTAGAATTCAAAGTGGACTGTCTTCCGGACCTCGCTCTCCACCGCCTGCTCGTTCACCAAGACTCTTCTCTGAGACCAGGTGTTCAGTTATATCCAGAATGTGGCTTTGTAAAACATGGTCCATACCTGCTCCAATACAGAGATGTGGAAGGTTAAAAGTCATGTAAACAAAACCAGCTTGAATCACAATGAAATCTGGTGTTAACATTCACTAGAACCAGGCAGACTTTGGGAATGCTGGAAAAATAATCTGAAATATTGCCTAAAGTTTGCAGTGTTAGTATTTTAAAATTCCTGTACACTTCCTGAATTATAAAAATAAAAAACATGACAAAATGATAATTAAAGATAAGCTTTATCTGTCACATGTCCATTAAAACATGCAATAAAATGCATCACTTGCATCAAATGAAATCAGCAAGAATTGTGCTAGGCAGTCCACAGGTGTTGGCATCCACCCAGTGCCAAGAAAGTAGACTCACACTCACTAACCCTAACTGTGTGTCTTTGGAATGTGGGAGGAAACCCACACAGTAATGGGGAGAACATACAAATTCTTTACAGATAGTGGTGGGAATCGAAACCCGGTCTTATACTGTTTCACTAACCACTCTGCTACCTTGTCACTCATTTTGGAAAAATGGTTTTATTGGTGCATCTTTCTGTTTTTAATAGGGAAGGCAAATATCAGAGGCTTTTGTATGTTCTCCATAATGGATTGGTATTGATCCAAGATGAATCTCTTCAAACACAGGTCAACTGTGAAACTTCACCCTCTGAGCAGAGGTCAGCAGTGGATTCCGAAGGCTGGTGCAATGCTACAGGTGCTCTCTTCCTGATGGCATGACAAATCAGTTCTCAATCTGCATTCCAAGGCACCATGTGGAGGAGCATTACTCCCACCTGTCCAACAGCATTGGAAATGAACGGCTCCATTCACTATCTCAGAGCAGTAAGCCTCTGCTTACCACAGTGGGCAAAGCTTTGGTAAAGGTGCAACAGATGCAAAACACCTTTGACCACAGAGGTTGGGAAATGTAGTATAGCAATTTGGAACACACACAAAATCCTGGTGGAACGCAGCAGGCCAGGCAGCATCTATAGGAAGAAGTACAGTCGACGTTTCGGGCCAAGACCCTCGTCAGAACTAGCTGGAAGAGTTAGTAAGAGATTTGAAATCCGAAATGAAAGGAGAAGACTGGAGGGGGAGGGATAGAGCTAAGAGCTGGGAAGTTGATTGGCAAAAGGGATACAAGGGTGGGGAAGGGAGAGGATCATGGGACAGGAGGCCTAGGCAGAAAGAAAGGGGAAGGGGAGCATCAGAGGAAGATATAGTGAGAGGGACAGAGGGAGAAAGAGAGAGAAAGAAAGGGGAAAAATAAAAAATAATAAATAAATAAATAAGAGATGGGGTAAGAAGGGGAGGAGGGGCATTAACAGAAGTCAGAGAAGTCAATGTTCATGCCATCAGGTTGGAGGCTACCCAGATGGAATATAAGGTGTTGTTCCTCCAACCTGAGTGTGGCTTCATCTTGACAGTAGAGGAGGCCATGGATGGACATTTCAGAATGGGAATGGGATGTGGAATTATAATGTGTAGCCACTGGGAGATCCTGCTTTCTCTGGCAGTCAGAGTGTAGGTGTTCAGCAAAACAGTCCCCCAGACTGTGTCGGGTCTCGCCAATATATAGAAGGTCGTACCAGATGCAGTATATCACACCAGCCGACTCACAGGTGAAGTGTCGCCTCACCTGGAAGGACTGTCTGGGGCCCTGAATGGTGGTAAGGGAGGAAGTATAAGGGTATGTGTAGCACTTGTTCTGTTTACAAGGATAAGTGCCAGGAGGGAGATCGGTGGGAAGGGATGGGGGGTACGAATGGACAAGGGAGCCGCGTAGGGAGCGATCCCTGTGGAAAGCAGAAAAGGAGGGGAGGGAAAGATGTGCTTAGTGGTGGGATCCCATTGGAGGTGGCGGAAGTTACGGAGAATTATATGTTGGACCCGGAGGCTGTTGGGGTTGTAGGTGAGGACAAAGGGAACCCTATCCATAGTGGGGTGGCAGAGGACAGGGTGAGAGCAGATGTGCGTGAACATATACTGCGTCCAGTGCTCCCGGTGCGGCCTTCTATATATTGGCGAGACCCGACGCAGACTGGGAGACCGTATCGCTGAACAACTATGCTCTGTCCACCAGAGAAAGTAGGATCTCCCAGTGGCCACACATTTTAATTCCACGTCCCATTCCCATTCTGATATGTCCATCCACGGCCTCCTCTACTGTCAAGATGAAGCCACACTCAGGTGGAGGAACAACACCTTGTATTCTGTCTGCGTAGCCTCCAACCTGATGGCATGAACATTGACTTCTCTAACTTCCATTAATACCCCTCCTTGCTTTCTTACCCCATCCCTTATTTATTTATTCCCCCCCTTTCTTTATCTCTTTTTCTCCCTCTGTCCCTCTCACTATATCTTCCTCTGATGCTCCCCTTCCCCTTTCTTTCTGCCTAGGCCTCCTGTCCCATGATCCTCTCCCTTCTCCAGCCTTGTATCCCTTTTGCCAATCAGCTTTCCAGCTCTTAGCTCCATCCTTCCCCTTCCTGTTTTCTCCCATCATTTTGGATCTCCCCCTCCTCCTCCCCCTCCCACTTTCAAATCTCTCACTATCTCTTCTTTCAGTTCGTCCTGACGAAGGGTCTCGGCCCAAGACGTTGACTGTACCTCTTCCTATAGATGCTGCCTGGCCTGCTGCATTCCACCAGCATTTTGTGTGTGTTGCTTGAATTTCCAGCATCTGCAGATTTCCTTGTGTTTGCGTTTAGAAACTTGGAGACTCGTTTATCATTTCCACATCCTCTAACTGAATGTGTACCACCCTTGTAAATGGAACCAACCAGATACCAACAGTTCTGGATAGAATGGATGGTGAGAGGAGGTGTTTCCTTCAGAAGGAGAGTCTAGGACCTGAGGACACAGCCTCAAAATAAAGGGATGACCCTTTAGAACAGAGGTTGAGGCTATTCCTTCAGCCAGAGAGTGGAAAATTTGTGGAATTCATTGTTGTGGCAATTAAGGCAAGGATTGAAAGATTCTTGATATATAAGAGGATTAAGGGAGAAGACAGAAAAATGGGGTTGGAAAAACCAGCCACGACTGAATAGTGGAACAGACACCATTTTCTGTATCTCAGCTCTGTTATTAAACATGGCACACTAACCAATAGTCAGCACTAAACTAAGACCCCAGTGTTAGTTCATCAGAGTACTGGGTTGTTGGCAGAATCTTCCTTCTACCTAGCAGACTTTTGGAAAAACCCCAACATATTACAGAAACAACTGAAAACATGCACCAAAGCAAATCTTTAACTCATCCTGATGAAGGCTCTTGGCCTGAAACATCAACTGTTTATTCCCATCCAGCTGCAGAGTCTAATGTGTCTATAATTTGTTATGTGCTGTTTATGCATGTGGTAGAAGTACCTGTGCCCTCCAAAGTTTCATACGTTATTGTCTCTAGCTGTCACAACTCCAAATCCAGTAATGTGACACAATCACCTACCTGTCAGTGAGATGGGTTTGTGGTAAGGCAGGTGCTGGAAGACTGCAGCCCAGAAATTGTAGTGCATTGGAAGAAGACAGGAAGGGCTGGGTCAGAAATTGCATCATTGTGATGGGTGAAACCCCAGAGCTGCACAAAGTGACACAGGGATTATTATCCTGTTTTATCCCAAGAAAATCACCAAACCCTGGAAATAACAGGATTGTTTTAATTGGAATATTCAGTGGGTTTCCCATGGCTGAGGGGCCTGTCCTCAGGGAGAGACACAGGCTGCTGTGGCTGTTATCTCAGGTTCTCCATCCAAGGTCTGTGAGGACTGAGGATAATGAGTTCCAGGGAACAAAGAGACGTGGGGATCATGCAAGGACATGCAGAGGACCTGATGAAGCCTCGAGAAACTGAAGTATCTCCTCCTCCTGTACCTGCTATTCCATGAAATTATCATTCTGTCTGAGGACTGGATCCAAGGGCACATTGCTTTGTGGATCCAGAACTGGCTTGCCCACAGAAGGCAAAGAGTGGTTGTAGACGGGTCATATTCTGCATGGAGGCCGGTGACCAGTGGTGTGCCTCAGGGATCTGTTCTGGGACCCCCTACTCTTTGTGATTTTTATAAATGGCCTGGATGAGGAAGTGGAGGGATGAGTTAGTAAATTTGCTGATGACACAAAGGTTGGGGGTGTTGTGGACAGTGTGGAGGGCTGTCAGAGGTTACAGTGGGACATTGATAGAATGCAAAACTGGGCTGAAAAGTGGCAGATGGAGTTCAACCCAGATAAGTGTGAGGTGGTTCATTTTGGTAAATATGATGGCAGTATTTAGCATTAATGGTAAGACTCTTGGCAGTGTAGAGGATCAAACGGATCTTGGGGTCCGAGTCCATAGGACACTCAAAGCTGCTATGCAGATTGACTCTGTGGTTAAGAAGGCATACGGTGCATTGGCCTTCATCAATTGTGGGATTGAGTTTAAGAGCTGGGAGGTAATGTTACAGCTATATAGGACCCTGGTCAGACCCGACTTGGAATACTGTGCTCAATTCTGGTCACCTCACTACAGGAAGGACGTGGAAACCATAGAAAGGGTGCAGAGGAGATTTACAAGGATGTTGACTGGATTGGGGTTGACATGTCTTATGAGAATAGGTTGAGTGAACTCGGCTTTTTCTCCTTGAAGCAACGGAGGATGAGAGGTGACCTGATAGAGGTGTACAAAATAATGAGAGGTATTGATCGTGTGGATAGTCAGTGGCTTTTTCCCAGGGCTGAAATGGCTCGCACGAGAGGGCATAGTTTTAAGGTGCTTGGAAGCAGGTACAGACGAGATGTCAGGGGTAAGTTTTTTTATGCAGAGAGTGGTGAGTGTATGGAATGGGCTGCTGGCGGCGGAATGATAGGGTCTTTTAAGAAACTGCTGGATGGATACATGGAGCTTAGAAAAATAGAGGACTATGAGTAAGCCTAGATAGTTCTAAGGTAAGGACATGTTCGGCACAGCTTTATGGGCTAAAGGGCTTGTATTGTGCTGTAGGTTTTCTATGTTTCTATCTCAGAGTTCCTCAAAGCCAGTCACAGCTTTGCGCAAGCAAGGCAGTGCTGCTTTAAGAGTCCCACCCTGGTTATTATTCAAGCTGCTGAGCTTGGGCCAGTCATATACAAGTGCAAAGCTTCCTTGCAGACTCTGACAGCCACACTGTCTGCTGTTACTGGAGCCTGTTCTTCAGCAGAGCAGAACCATGGAGTGGAGATGCAGCAGCCCGGAGTGGGGTGAGTACCAACCATGGGAGAACAGAGAGAGCAGTAAAATGCAAGCAGCCTCCTCTGCCCGTTAATACCTCACTCTCTTCCCTGTCCACATTTTCATTACCCACCTCACTCAGAGCAGCTTGTCGATCAGTAACTCACTTCTTTAATGGAAGCTTGTTAGACATCCCACAGAGCAACAACTGTGGTACTCTACAGGTATTTAATTGTGTGTAAATGGCACGGACAACCGGTTGACTGTTACCGAGCTTTGTTTTTCTCAAACTACTAATGAATTAGCTATTCTCTGTCCTCTGATCAACCTGCATCCAGTCTGGCAATGTCCATTACCCACTGTCCCATCACCCAGATTGTCAAAACTCTCAGTAATCTAAGCAGCTTCATTCAAAGGAGCTCACTTCTCAGGTGAGAGTCAATGTCACCCGTGGGTGGCTGTGGAATGAGAGGGATCACAGCCAGTGACCAGACATTCACATTTCTCACCCAGCCATGAGACTCCAGGGACACCACCAATAATGAGATGACCAATCCGACTGGGTCTGGAGACGTGCAGTGGCGTGAATGTAACTGTAACTCATCAGTTACCCTCCCCCAGGTCTCTCCTACACCTGAGCTTCACCGACACAATGGTACTCCCCTATCTAGCCCCGGTTGAGCCTGAGCTTCCAGTAACCCATCCTGTCATACTCTGACCTCTCTGTCCCAACCACCCACAACATTATATTAAAAAAATTGCCAACTATACAAAGATAGGTGGAGGGGCAGGTAGTCCTACAGAAGCAAGGAATGCGCAGAATGACTTGGACAGATTAGGAGAATAGGCAAAGAAGTGACAGCTGGAATACAGTGTAGAGAAGTATATGGTCATGCACTTCAGTAGAAGGAATGAAGGCATAGACTATTTTCTAAATGGGTAGCAAATTCAAAGTTCAGAAGTGGAAAGGGACTTTGAAGTCCTCGTGCAGGATTCCCTAATGAATAACTTGCAGGTTGTGTCGATGGTGAGGAATGCAAATGCAATGTTCACATTCATTTCATAAGGAATATTAAAATCAAGGACGTAATGCTGAGGCTTTATAAGGCATTGGACAGACTGCACTTCAGACTATTGTAAGCCATTTTGGGTCCCTTTATCTAAGAAAAGATGTGCTGGCATTGGAGAGAATTCAGAGGTTTAAACGAATGATACAGGGAATGAGCATTTGATGGCTCTGGGCCCATACTCACTGGAGTTGAGAAGAATGAGGGGAGAATTTCATTGAAACCTACTGAATATTGAAAGGCTTAGATAGAGTGGATGTGGAGAGGATGGTTCTATTAGTGGGGGAAACTAGGACCAGAGGGCACAGAAGGATGTCCCTTTAGGACAATGCCACACGTTGCTGTAACACACAATGCTAACACACATTGCACCACACTCTGCTGTAACCAGTTAACCTGGCTCAGACAGGGAACCCACACAGAGTGCAGAGTTTGTCAACGCGCAAAGTCTTCGTACTTGCTGGGGCCAGTTAGTATCTGGGTCACCAATTTGTTCAGGGATGGAGGGGCTGGGGGGGGCTTGCAGGTGGGGTTCCAGTTTGAATACCACTGGCAACAGTATTACTGATAAAAATAACATTCCACTACATGACTGGGGAAGTTAAATAAGGCAGGAACTTCCTGTTTCCTTTTATTGTTATAAAAGTATCTTTGGAAATATGTTTTCTTAAACAATCTCCAAACAGGAGTCAAGGAAAATCTGCCCCTCCCACCAGTTCTGACAAAACAGTTCATGGGAGAATTCTCTTCCCCTGCTTTCCAGGAGGACATTCCTGTGAATGTGGGAGGATGTCATCCTTGGCAGCCCAACACGGCAGTAAGTAGGGAAGAAGTCCGAGATTGGAGATACCCTACAGCTAACAGCCCCTTGTGGGTTTGGCAGTGCTGGCGTTGAGCATTACACAGTGTTTTGAGAAGTTAGTGGATTTGATAGATTGTTCATTGATACAGCTTCTTTCAGCCCCCAAGGTATCTGTATTCCAACAATCTTCGGCCTCTTCACCTGCATTCCGTTTCACTGCTCCAGCATTGATGGAACTGCCTTCAGCTCAGGAATTCTGTCCTTGCAAATTCCCTCTCCTTCTCTCCAAAACCGATAGTGCCCAGAAAGGCGGGGGGGGGGGGGGGAGGACATTCAGCCCACGGGTTCTGTGCTGTGACCAGAAGAGCGGGCCCACCTGCCCTGTTTCCCACATCCTCACTTCCCTGCAGCCCTGTCGTTCACCCTTTCTCTCAACCATCAGCTCCCTGTGATTCTTTGTTATTTGCCTACCCAGTGTGTTATTGACCTCCACATGGGACGATTGACAGATCTTCAGGGGAACCCCACATGGTCACATAGAGAAGATCCAAACCCAATACAGACATCGCCAAAGGTCAGAATTGAACCAGTCATTGGCCTATAATTACCTGCATTATCCCTATTTCCCTTGTTGAACAAAGGCAGGACATTGCCGCTCTCCAGTATTCCAGGACTTTGCCCGGTGCTAGTGACACAAGTATTGTTGTCAAAGCCCCAGCAATCTCCTCACTTGCTTCTTTCACTATTGTAAGATATATGCCATCAGGTCCTGGAATCTTATCCATTGTATTGCTTTTCCTAAGTCCTAGCACTACTGCTCCTTAATCTCAACATGTCTCTGCACATCAGTGTGCTCCACTGTATCCACTCTCTTCCAATTCCTTCTCCTTGGTAAATAGCAAAACAAAATACTCATTTTGTACCTCAGCAATTTGCTCTGAGTCCAAGCACAACATTCTTCCTTCCTGCTTTCTCCTGACTCACCCTCTTTTTCCGAAGATCCTGCTTGCCAAGGACATTTTATGGTCCCCTATTTGGTCTTTCTAATCACCTGTTTGAGCACATTCCTGCTATCTTTGTATTCAAAGAGGATCCAATCTGATTTTAACCTCCTGAACCCTTTTAACTACGCTGTAGAAGGCTCTAGAAGCACAGATCTGCTTGTTGGCAAAATCAGCAGGCCTTCATTCCTGACCACTGCTCAGCGGTTCTGCCCACCCATTCCCCCAAACTCTTCCCCCCCCCCACCAACCACTCTACCCACACCCTCCCCCAACCCCTCAGCAGATCAGGTAGTATCTATGAAGGGGACTACACAGTCATGTTTCTGGACAATACTCTTCATCAAGACTAAAAAGGAAGGGACCAGAAGCCAGAATGAGAAGGTGAGGGAGAAGAAAGTATACCAAGCTGGCAGGTGATAGTTGAGACCAGGTGAGGGCGAACATGGTTGAAATAATGAGCTGGGAGATGACAGAAGAAAGAGGTAAAGGCTGAAGGAGGAAATTAATAAGAGAGCAGAGTAGACCATGGGAGAAAGGGAAGGAAGAGGGAAACCAGGGGTAGGTGAGGAGTAGAGAAAGAGTGAGAGGGTAACCAGAATGGGGAATGGAAAAAGAGGTCTCAGGTCTATGCACAAAATATCGACTGTTTATTCCCCTCCATAGATGCTGCCTGACCTGCTGAGTTCCACCAGCACTTTAGGTGTGTTGCTCTGGATTTCCAGCATCTGCAGAATATCCTGTGAATAATACAACAATCCTAAAATTCTGAACAGTCCTCTACTGCAGTGCTCCTGAAAGGGTCTGGATTTCTTTAGGAATAACATCACCAGATTCCGGACTTGATGTATGCTAACGTTAAGGATGCATACAGTTCCTCTCCCCTCCCCCCACTGGGAAGGTCAGATCACAACCTGGTGCATCTCAAACCCTGCTACGTGCCCTCTGGTGAAGAGTAAACCTGCAACCTCGAGGACAGTGAGGAAATAGTTGGAGGAGGCTTATAGACAATAGACAATAGGTGCAGGAGTAGGCCATTTGGCCCTTTGAGCCAGCACCGCATTTCACTGTGATCATGGCTGATCATCCACAATCAGTATCCAGTTCCTGCCTTATCCCCATAACCTTTGATTCCGCTATCTTTAACAGCTCTATCCATCCCTTTCTTGAAAGCATCCAGAAGCTTGGCCTCCACAGCCTTCTGGGGCAGAGCATTCCATACATCCACCACTCTCTGGGTGAAAAAGTTTTTCCTCAACTCCGTTCTAAATGGCCTACCCCTAATTCTTAAACTGTGGCTTCTGGTTCTGGGCTCACCCATCAGGCGCTCCAGGGTTGTTTTGAGGTGACAGACTGGCAGGCACTGTCAGCCACATGGAGAGGATATTGATGGGCTCACAGAGTGCATCACTGGTTACATCAACTTCTGTGTGGACTGCAATGTTCTGGCAAGAACTGTTCTTTGTTATTCAAATAACAAGCCATGGGTAACAAAGGACATTAAGGACATCCTGAATGCTATAAAGAGGGCATTGAGAGATGGAAATAGGGAGGAGCTGAGGGCAATACAGAGGGACCTAAAAGCCAGGATCAGAGAGGCTAAAGACAGGTATAGGAGGAAGCTTGCGTGGAAACTCCAGGAGAACAACATGAGAGAGGTCTGGAGTGGGATGAGGACCATCACTGGGTTCCAGTGAGCTAGGAACAGAGGAACTGAAGGCAGTGTGGACAGGGCCAATGAACTTAACCTGTTCTTTAACAGATTTGACATTGTGGCCCCTGCCCATCCCCCACGATTCATCTGTTGTCGGCCCCCAACCAGCACATATTCCACTCTCCCCTCCTCCTCACAGCCCCCCACCCTGCTCTCATGACTACACCCCTTCCCCACATGAAACCACCACGGTGGGCTTCACAGCGGAACAGGTGAGAAGACAGTTAAAACGTCTCCACCCAAGCAAGACTGCAGGCCTGGATGGTGTCAGCACCAGGGTGCTCAAAGCCTGTGCCCCTCAGCTATGTGGAGTACTTCGCCATGTATTCAACCTGAGCCTGAGGCTCCGGAGGGTTCCTGTGTTATGGGAGACGTCCTACCTCGTCCCTGTGCCGCATGCCACGCCCGAGTAGCTTCAATGACTACAGACCGGTGGCATTGACCTCCCACATCATAAAGACCCTGGAGAGACTTGTTCTGGAGCAGCTCCGGCCTATGGTTAGGCCACACTTAGACCCCCTCCAGTCCGCCTACCAGCCCCGACTTGGAGTTGAGGATGCCTTCGTCTATCTGCTGAACCGTGTCTACGCCCACCTGGACAAGCCAGCGAGTACTGTGAGGGTCATGTTTTTTGACTTCTCCAGTGCGTTCAACACCATCTGCCCTGCTCTGCTGGGGGAGAAGCTGACAGCAATGCAGGTGGATGCTTTCCTGGTGTCATGGATTCTTGATTACCTGACTGGCAGACCACAGTACGTGTGCTTGCAACACTGTGTGTCAGACAGAGTGATCAGCAGCACTGGGGCTTCACAGGGGACTGTCTTGTCTCCCTTTCTCTTCACCATCTACACCTCCGACTTCAACTACTGCACAGAGTCTTGTCATCTTCAGAAGTTTTCTGATGACTCTGCCATAGTTGGATGCATCAGCAAGGGAGATGAGGCTGAGTACAGGGCTATGGTGAGAAACCTTGTCACATGGTGTGAGCAGAATTATCTGCAGCTTAATGTGAAAAAGACTAAGGAGCTGGTAGTGGACCTGAGGAGGGCTAAGGCACCGGTAACCCCTGTTTCCATGTGTGGACATGGTGGAGGATTACAAATACCTGGGGATATGAATTGACAATAAACTGGACTGGTCAAAGAACACTAAGGCTGTCTACAAAAAGGGTCAGAGCCGTCTCTATTTCCTGAGGAGAGTGAGGTCCTTTAACATCTGTCGGACGATGCTGAGGATGTTCTACAAGTCTGTGGTGGCCAGTGCTATCATGTTTGCTGTTGTGTGCTGGGACAGCAGGCTGAGGGTAGCAGACACCAACAGAATCAACAAACTCATTCATAAGGCTAGTGATGTTGTGGGGATGGAACTGAACTCTCTGACGGTGGTGTCTGAAAAGAGGATGCTGTCCAAGTTGCATGCCATCTTGGACAATGTCTCCCATCCACTACATAATGTACTGGGTGGGCACAGGAGTATATTCAGCCAGAGACTCATTCCACCGAGATGCAACACTGAGCATCATAGGAAGTCATTCCTGCCTGTGGCTATCAAACTTTACAATTCCTCCCTTGGAGGGTCAGACACCCTGAGCCAATAGGCTGGTCCTGGACATATTTCCATGTGGCATAATTTACATATCATTATTTAATTATTTATGGTTTTATATTGTTACATTTATACTCTATTCTTGGTTGTTGCAACTGTAACAAAACTTAATTTCCCTCGGGATCAATAAGGTATGTCTGTCTGTCATTAGGAATGCTGGAAAGTATTCCTCCTCCTCTCCCGTGTGAATTACATCAGCCCTCATCCCCCAGACTCCAGAGAGCACTGACCAATCGTGAATCACAGAACAAACCCTCAGCCCCTGAGCTAAGTGTTAAAGCCAAGGTACAGATGCAAACAGAGCTGGTAGAACCAGTTAGCAGACTTAGGGTTGACGTAGATCTGCGATGTCTCATTCCTTTTTACTTTGACAGTGCTTTGCCTGGGTTATATCCTGTCCCTTCTTGTGGTGTCAAGTCAACCCTGCCAACCAGGATTCAAGCTTGAAGCTGATCTAGGCTGCACTGGTGAGTAACACTCCCTCTTTCAATGATCTCTCAGGAGCTGTAGTAAGCCACTTAAGTCTCCTTTGCTATTTAATAAGATTATAGCTGCAAACTGAATGTAAAGGAATACATCATATAAAAACAGAAACTGATGGAAACACTCAACAAGTCAAACAGCATCTGTGGAGACGAAAACAGAGTCTGAGTGCAGGACAAGAGAAAAATCAGTAGATGCTGGAAATCAAAGTAATACACACAAAATGCTGGAGGAACTCAGCAGGCCAGGCAACATCCATGGAAAAGAGTAAACAGTTGACGTTTTGGGCCAAAACCCTTCATCAACACCAATGAAGGACCTTGAACTGAAATGGCAATTCTTTTCCATAGATGCTGCCTTGCCTGCTGAATTCCTCCAGCATTTTGCTGAGTGCAGGAGCTGTTAAGTCTTGCTGCAACTAGACAAGCCATTGGTGAGACTATGTTTGGAGAATTACCTGCAGTCACTCAATGATAGAAGGGTATGACTGAGCTGGAGACAGTACAGGAGAGTGTTTCACCAGAATGCTGCCGTGATCGGAGGGTCTGAGCTGTGAAGAGAGACTGGACAGTCTTCCCTGGAATAAATGAGGCTGAGGTTCATAAAATCATGAGAGACATAGGTAAGGTGAATGGTCACAGTCTTTTCTTTGGGCTAGGGGAGACTGAAACTAGCGGGCACAGGTTTAAGGGGAGAGGGGTAAGATTTAAAGGGGACCTGAGGGGGCAAGTTTCACATACATAAAGGGCACATGAAATGAGCTGCCAGAGGAAGTGTAGAGACAAGTACAAAAATGTTTAAAAAACAAGTACATGTTGATGAAATATTCAGAGGGAGGAGGTATGGATCCAGATCTACAATGATAACTCATAACTTCAGTGATGACTCAAGTGCAAAGAGGATTACAAGGACCACTTGCATTAACTGGATCCACATTCCCTTGAGTACAGAAAATGAAGCAATGATCTAATTGATCCCTTTAAGATCACAGCTGAATTTGATTGGCTGAATTGAGAAGAGTCATTTCCCTGGGACACGAAGTGCAGTGCCGAACAGGGGGTGAGGCTTTACCCCTGGAGCCAGACAGACTGCAGTAGATAGGAAGACCATTTTCACAGAGATGGAGGCTAAAGTCTCAGTCAGCTGGAAAATTCAAAATGGGAATTGTTGGAGCTTTGGTAAACAGGGACATTATGGGTCACAGAGACCAGATGCATCAACGGACAAGAGATCCAAGACAAGATGTAAGGACCAGGTGGTGGGTTCATTTTGTGCTCAGTGGATCTGCCTCTGAATTTTCAACAGCAATCTGTGTGCCTACCACTCACCCCTCCTCTGATGTCCTGTTACAGCTACAATTACCTACAGGAGAAGAAAACTCATCCTTATCTCCCTTCTAGTTCTTAAAAGAGAATGTGGTGAGGAGGAAGCTGCCTAATTTTCAGGGCGGAGACAAGACCAGAGGTTACTGCATGAAGTTACAAATCCACTTGATCTTGCTATTACAGTTTCTTTGGTACAGGGGCACTTTGCCTCACTAAGTAACTCACAGGTAACTGGAAGTGTGTTGGAGACAGGGATGATTGTCCATTCCCTCTGGGCACCAACCCTTGCACAAGCTGCTCCCATTCTGCAGTGTTGGACATCCTCAACAACCTCACCCATACCGTAGTGGAGCTGACAGTATTGACCATAGGATTCCTCTCGCTGACAAAACTGTGGGAGAGGGGAAACCAAAAGTAATTTTCTATCCCCAGAACTATATCAGCCATCTGCATTCTCCACTACCCACTGGGAAACCTAACATGACCAGAGGCATGAGGGACCTAGTACACAGTGACCATATCCATGTAGGATCCAACATACAGTTTTTACAGTGACCAGAGATAATGGACCAGACACATGGTCCTAGCAGTGACTAGACATATGAGCCCCAACACATGGTCCATAGAGTGGCCAGAGATCCGTTTACTCCTATATCCCACAAGCTCAGACCAGCACAGAGGGAGTGCTGCACTGTCAGATGTGGCACATCTCAGAGGAGCATGTGCATCTTCTCCTGCAAGTTAAAGGTGCCAAAGCTGGACCAGCTAATCTGGGGACAAAGATCAGCCTTTCCAAATGATCTCCTCCTGGGAATGAATGTATAAAATGTACTGACCGCTATAATGTAAGTCACTGACAACCTGTTCTGTTTGTCTCAGATATCAACGAATGTACTGAAGTTGCTCAGCTATGTGGACCAAACACAAGGTGTCATAACATATTGGGAAGTTATTTCTGTACCTGTATGCAGGGATTCCAGCCTTATATCAATGCCTCCCACGGGACAAGCTGCCAAGGTATGATTCAAGGGCATGCATGGTCTTTGGTGGCACATGGGAGTCAATACATTTCATCAATGTTTTTGGATCATAGCTCCCTCCACCTCAATCATCCCCTCTTCCTACAATCAACATTCGTTCAAAATTCAAGCTGGGGTTCACCAAAGCTTTCCTGGGCTTTTACTCTGTAGTGATGCATGATCGATGCCTTCAGTTTAAAAAGGAGGATGTAAACTGTCGGGCTGAATATAACCAGAAACTTCAGCGGCCTCTCCATTGTTATCAGATATCTCCTACCTCAACAATGGCATCTTTATCTCAGATTTTCGTAACACACATCTATGTCTCAAAAGAATTTCAACCATTCCTGTGGTCAAGAACTTTACAAACTCTCCCACACTTCACTTTTAGTATCCTCGCTCACAACATCTTGGACTTGCTTTCTCTCTGACCTCCTCTGAATTGTGACCCTGCACTTTG
Source organism: Mobula birostris (assembly GCF_030028105.1). Classification (NCBI taxonomy): domain Eukaryota; kingdom Metazoa; phylum Chordata; class Chondrichthyes; order Myliobatiformes; family Myliobatidae; genus Mobula; species Mobula birostris. Next base: position 30,014,597 of record NC_092401.1, on the reverse strand, counting down.
GTAAATGGGGCCAACCTGGGAATGGTCAGGGATGGGTCTACTGAACTGCTTTCAGTGGGCTATCACACATACTTCCTTCTTCATGTATTCTGATATCCTTCCCCTTTTCCTACAATGTATACAATCTAAAGGCATTAGCATATTAACATTAACCTATTTTCCTCCGTTTTAAAACTATGACCTTATCTTGTATTTCTCAGTAACTAAGACCATAAGATGTAGAGCAGAATTAGGCCATTAGGCCAATTGAATCTGCTCCACCATTCCATCATAGGTGACTTATTAGCCCCCTCAGCCCCTTTCTCCTGCCTTCTCCCCATAACCTTTGACGACCTTACTAGTGAAACATAGCAGTTAGTGTAACACTATTACAGCCCAGGGTGTCAGAGTTCAGAGTACAATTCCGGTGTCATCTGTACGAAAAGTTTATACATTCTTCCCAGCGCATGGGTTCTGTCCCACAGTCCAAAGATGTACCAGAGAACAGGTTAATTGGTCATTGTAAGTTATCCTGTGATTAGGCTAGGATTAAATAGATGGGGTGCTGGGTGGTGCGGCTGGTCGGGCCAGAAAGGCCAGATCCTCTCTGTATCCGTAAATAAATATTTCCAATGATTCGGCCTCCACAGGTGGCTGCGGCAATGCATTCCACAGATCCACCACCTTCTGGCTAAAGAAATTCCTTCTCATCTCTTTTCTAAAATCCTTGGATTCTAAGACTGCGCCCTGTGGCCCTAGATTCCTCCACTATTGGAAACATGCTCACCACGTCCACTTTGTCTAGGTCTTTCAGTATTGTAGGTTTTAATGAGATCCCCCATCATTCTTCTGAACTCCGGCGTCTCCAGTCCCAGAGCCCTCAAACGCTTCTTAAACTTTAACCCTTTCATTGCTGGGATCATTCTGGTGAACATCCTCTGAACACTCATCAATTCTAGCACATACTTAATTAGCACATTAATGTTTACATCGCATTCTGGCCTATTATTAGAGACCAGATCTATTTCTTCCTGCTGTTACTGAGACTTACTCACCTATAACGTCACCATTAAAAAGTCTGATATAGCCAAGTGGTCATCAAACCAATTGTGTCAATACTGAATGGGGCTGTGGCTTTTTCCATTTAAAATTCCAGAGGTTGCAAGACACACACGACTGAGGAAACGGGCCGCACTTGTTGGACAGGAGTTCAAGGCACCTGATCATGGGAACAACATGCCATCTGAACACAGGACTACAACGGCACCTGATCATGAAAGCATTCCTGATAACAGGAACGCACTCGAGCCAGGAAGTGGGCACTTACCAGAGCCGGGGAATGGGAACACATTCAACCTGATCATGCAGAGCACATCAGAGTCAGATAACAGGAATATAAATGGGCCTGAAAATGAAAATGCAACTGAGCGAGGTAACCTGAGAACAGCTGAACCAGGTTACGGGAGCGCAGCTGAGCCAGGCAACAAGAGCTCATCTGATCCATATAACCAGAACACATCTCAGCCAAGTAAAGGGAGCATGCCTAGAACTGAAAGTGGCTATACACCTGAGCCAGGTAACAGAAGCACACCTGAAGCTGGAAATGGGAGCAAACGTGAGGCTACAACAGAGCTAGGTAACAGAGAAACCTTGAGAAAATTATGCATCCTATTCTCTATCTGTGTGATCGCTGTACTAACAGCTTCAAATGCTTCTCAGTTCCAGAAAGGAAGTGAGGACACTCATTACCTCATCATCTCTCAGCTTTTGTTATTCTTTTCCTAAAATGTTAATCTGTTTCAGAATTTGAACAAACCAGCATCCCCTTCCCACCCTACAACTTTCTCTGCTCCAGGACAATCCAACTCAACAAGTCCAGTCTATCCTCATAACTGTACACCCCACCCCAGGCCACATCATAGCGAATCTCCCCTTGCCCTCTCCAGCACACTTATGCCCTATAGTGACAACCCCAGACTGTACACAGTACTCCAGATGTGACCTCAACACTGTTTCACACCATTCTACATAACCCCCTGTTCTTAACTTCTGCGCTCCAACTAATGGAAGCAGATCCCATACAATATCTCAACCAATGCCAGGGGTCCCTGCAGCTGCACCAGGTCACCTCCACCCTCTGTACCTCTGTTCTGCCCAGGATCCAATCACTCAATGGATATTATGTGCCCTTGCTCTTCCCAATTTGCACCACCTCAGATATCAGGATTAAATTCTCTCTACTCTGCCCACCTTACTAACCAGTGTTGTTTACCATTCAACTGGGTCTTCTAATATAAATTAACAAACTCAGAGTGGATCAAAATATGAGCACATTTACTATTTTACTTGCAAGGGGAAACTACTTCCAAACAACACGCCCGAAAACAGTTTCCGATCATAGGTTTCAACCAAAGCACTTTTATACTTCTTTTTACAAGAGAACAGTAATTAGGATGCTCCATTACATTCCTCCATTATCTTTGTCTAAACATCTGCTCTTTAGAAGCCCCATCCTGTTTCCCTCTGTTGTCTTCTCCGGCCACAAAAAAAAATCACGTCTTAAAAAAAACAACTTCCTCTCATAAAACAGACTTGTGCAAATTTTCCCACACAAGCCAGCACAGTATTTTGGGATTTCTTGGACCTTCATTTTGTCACATTACATTTTACAGAAGTTACAAACTCATAAAGACTTCAGGGTTAGAGATATATTTCATCATCAGTCAGTATCATCCTGGGGCAAAGATTATGCTCCTCGCTGTTAGCAATGCCACAAATCTCAATCAACCTACATCACCTCCAAAGTGTAAGTGAGTACAACAGACAGCACAGGTCCCAGCACGTCCCCAGGGCACACCACAGGTGATGGGCTTCCAATCACAGTGATAAGCCCCCACCATCATCTGCCCTCCTGTACCAACCTTCCGCGATCATCCTCCCTCTTCAACCACACCGCATCAGCCCTGTAAGTCCATCACATTGCACCTGTGCTGCAACCCATCAACCTCCTGGGATGAGTGTTGTCCCAGAGAGGAGGGAACTTTGGAAGGGGATCTAAGAGGTTTCATGGGAACCTAATGGTTAACATTTTCATCCAGAGGGTGGTTAGTTCTTGGAATGAGCTACCAGCAGAAGTGGTTGAGGCAGATAAAATAATAATATTTACAGGTATATGGATAGGAAAGGTTTAGATGGACAGGTGTAACAAATGAGATTAGCTAGGGTGGGAATCTTGGACTACCTGGACCAGTTTGGCTGAAGGGCCTCTTCCATGCTGTGTGAGTCTATGACTCGTTCTGCTTGGAGGGGCTAGATCCACAATTGGGCCACATCTCCTTTCCTGAGGCGAATGTACCAAAGGAAGATTTATAATGATCAGTAGTTTGACTGCTTCCCATTATCAAGGTGAGCTTTTACAATAATTCCCTGAAGCTCCCTGGTGCTGGGACAAAACTCCTGTCTCTCGGTCAGTGAAGAATGAAGTATATTTCTCAGTGTGCTACAAAATCCACAAGTCCGAGGACGTGTCCTTCAGTGAAGTAGCCACTCTGTCTGCTGTCATTTCAGACCCTGGTCCATCTTCCACTCTGTCCACTGACGTCAGGAACCACAGTGATCCTGCTAGACAGTGGGATCCTAGACTGACCACTACCCTGGAGCAGGTGAGTTCATATGGACGTTTCTCGTGTGGCCTAGTGTCATTCCCTTCACAAACAGGGAGGCTGTTCCCACTCACTGTTTCCGCTAGGGTGCATGACAGCACTGTAATTGAAATGCTCCCTTTGTTGCAGCTGGAAAAAGTTTAGGAAACATGAAAGATGTTCTTTGTTGTACTGTAATTCATTATACCTCCTAATGAACAAATAAAATTAAAAAACATGATTTTTCAATTTTTATTCTAAATATCCATAATATGCATATTGCAAAAAAAACATTTAAAGTACTGTACCGCAGAGTTTTCAGGCCATGTAAAAATTTCCCGCTTGGAGCAATGGTTGGTCCACGCTGCTGTAAAGAAAATTTAGAGGGAATGTTGTCCCCACTCTTCCTCAGCTGACAATTCCTCCCATGTGAATGTCACAGGCGCTAACGCTGGAACCCTGCCCCATTCCTCCCCTCCCTTGCACAGCCTTTCTGGCCATTTCACATCCAGGCTGAGGTCACGGAACTCCTGTGTCCCACTCCCCAGCACTGTTACCCCCAATTGCTTTATCAGTGCCCAGCACCAGACGTTATGTTGTAATTTACACAAAGAGGCTGTGCAATGAGACATGCATGTAATGGCAGCGGGGACACCACAGCATCGGAGTCAGGAACAGCTGCTTCTCTTCAACCGTTCTTCAAACAACGAACACAACCCTAATCACTGCCTCAGTAAAGCAACACTGTCACATTACCACTACAATGGACTTTAAAAAACATCAAACACTACAGCACAGTACAGGCCCTTCAGCCCATGATGTTGTGCTAACCTTTTAACCTACTCCAAGATCAATCTAACACATCCCTCCCACAAAGCCCTTCATTTGTCTTTCATTCATGGGCTTATCTAAGAGTCTCTTAAATGTCCCGAATGTATCTGCCTCTGTCACCACTCTGGCAGTATGCTCCATGCACCCACCATTCTGTGTGTCACAAAACTACATCTGACCTCCCCAATCCCCTCCGTACTTTCCTCAATCACCTTGGAATTCTACCTTCTCGTTTGTTGGCTGTTTTCTTTCTGTTCTGATTGTTTCTCTTTAAAAGTTGTGTACGATTTATTTCTTTTTTACCTCGTAAATGTTACTTATCTGTTACTGTGTGCCTGTGATGCTGCTGCAAGTAAGTTTTTCACTGCACATGTGCACACACATACGTCTGCACAAATTCTTGATGTTCACTTTGACTTTAGCAGACACTGACAGACCACAAAGGTAAACTTAAACCTCTCTCTCATATCTCCTTAGCCATCTTCACCTGGGAGACTATTTTGCTCCATGATAACGAATGTGAGTCGCCTCTTCAATAAACCATGCTATAACCCCATCAAAGGATCACCACTTAAGGTGAGCAGTAACCCATCAAATTTGGATGATAGACTAGAATCCAGATTATGCCACTGTGTACATCACCCCAGTATCATCACCCATCGCCCCAGCAGTCATTTCCACACTCACCTCTCTAGGAGCTAAGTTTTTTTTCCCCCATAAACTTTCCTCCAATCACTTTAAAATTACACCCCTTCATATTAGCCACTTCTCCCCTGTCTACTCCATATATTTGCTTGTGGTTCTTTACCCAACTCCATGGGAAATTTGTTCCCGCTCAGCGAGCCACATGCCCCTGAAAAAAACACTCCTCACTCCATCAAACGCCTGATGATGTTGATCAGCCATTTCACAACTCCCCTCTGCAGGTTTCCCCCTGATGTTATGACATGGATATTTAGTAACCACTCTCAGCACCCTTTCTGAGCCATTGAACATCTGTGGAGAATGCATCTGTCTCTTCTACTCCCCACTGCTCCCATTGCCTAGGGCTTTCTGCTGAGATGCTGAGGCCTAGGTGTACAACTCCTGATGAGACCGACACCACATCTCAGGAGAAGATCTCAGCCCAAAGGTGGAGCCACATCTGTTCAGTATGGGGAGGTGAACCAGCTGTTTGTCCTGCCTCACCCAACAGACTTGCTACGCTAATGAATGATCAACTGTTTCCTTTTGCAAATGAAATATTAATGGGGGATGGTGCTTGAAACTATCTCCCTGCACTGAATGCAGGAGATCTCGATAGCGTAAAGCAATCTGAAGTCCTTTGAAAGCAATCACGGATGTTCACTGTGGAAGAGAAACACAGGAAACAATGTTTGTCACTTGGCCAAAAATCCCATTTGGGTTTTGACTGTCTCCAAGCTTTAGATGATCCTGATGAAGGGTCTCTGCCTGAAACGATGACCATTTCTTCCCCTCCATAGATGCTGCACCACCCGCTGAGTTCCTCCAGCATTTTATGTGTTTTGCTCTGGCTTTTCAGCATCTGCAGAAACTTTCGTGTTTAGGTGCACTTTGTGGTGGGCCTCATCCCAGGGAAATGACCCCTGAGAGATGTTCCCTCCTGGATCCTGTGGAGAGAAGTAGAAGAGGCAAGAACTCAGCCTGGAGCCAGGTGGTTAAAGTGTCCCAACCTGTATGATGCAGGACATGTGAGTCATGGGGACATGGGTGAACACACCACGTGTCCCACACCAGGGGGCACTGTTGGGACAGAAACAAACACTGGGTGCAGAGAGAATCTCTTGTTTTTCACCTACTGAAGTAACTTTTCTTTGCGCAGGATGTTGTCCAATACGTCACTCAACTGCTGATGGAGGACTTCCCACTGGCAGGCATGAGGCAGGATGAGCGGATAAACTCGGCCTCCAGTATCCTGATGGCGGTGGAGAGAATGGCCATCACACTGGAGTTGACCTCAGCCCTGGACCAAGTGATGGCCATGCCCAGCCAAGAAATGGGTAAAGCTGCACAGCACCAGTTCCCAGCACCTGCAGCACAAGGGGAGAGCATTACCAAGAACATCAAGCCACTGAAGGTCCTTCCTTCTGCTGGCGGAGCCGTCATACAGATTAGGGCTCAGAATTTCACCAAGTAAAAGTGGTGGGCTCTGGAGATAGGAGGAAGAATAAATGGTCATCATGTGAAAAATAGGCTGAAAGGTCTCAAATTGTACTGTGAAATTCTAGGAAGAGAAATGACTGACAAATAGAGACCACTTGCGAGAGGCAGCCCTTGTCAGTTGTGTGCCAGTGATCCACAGGAATCAGACATCAATCAGTGGATGAGGGGGTGGGAGTGACACGGTGGGGAACAAAGGAAGGGAGGAGGGAGTGTGATGCCTGGTAGATGAGAACAAGGCTCAGCTCCAGCCTCACCAGTGCACAGAGGGTGGGGTTTCATTCCTGCTAAGGTTTGTTGTCCAAGTAGCAGAAGGTCATCACTCCCAGGCTAGGCTACTACTGGGACGTGGGAAGTAAGTTCCTGAGAATGGAAGAGGCTTCTACTCATTGGTTTCACTCTTAGAACTGCAGGTTATTCATGTGGACAGCTCCCCCAGTGCTGACGGTATACAGCTACAAGCTAAGGACAATGCCCTGGGCGTTTCATGGACGACAGCCAACAACACCTTCGGGAAAGGTACCATACCCTTCTGCTCTCTCTCCACAAGACACTGCCTCCCTTTCTCACATCCTCAAAAGTCCACACTGCCCCTCCTGGCTGCAGTGTTTACCTCCACTCCAGGCCGTAGATTACAGCTTCATCTCCTCACTTCACATTTGTTCGTGCAGCATTTAGGGACAACCAGGCTGACCCATGGCAGTGCAGATGGGGCTTACCATAGTCACCGTTCAGTTTACCAGCTCTTGTTCAGTTCCGATGTCAAGTTCATTTTATCCAAGTATCTTTATTATCTCAGTCACGTGCTTTTGTCCCAGACAACCGAGGTTCCGCTGGTGAATTCAGCTATCTAAGATCTTCCTCACTGAGGATAATGTGGACCATGTTCCAGACAATCTAACGGGGATGTACCGTGAAAGAGAGGTTTTAAACCTGTTTCAAGACCGAATTCCACAACCCTGCTTGCCTTTTCACAAAAATGTCATAAGAGTCATAGGGCACCACAGCACAGAAACAGGCCACCTAGTCTCTGCTGTTGGCCCACACCCAGACCACAGCCCCCATACCCCTCCCAATGTGGAGATAGAGTCTGGTGGCTACTCCCTGAGACTGTGGGGGTAAGCTGCACCGTGAACTGCTATGGTCCATCTGCAGTAGATACCTCTCTACTGGGGAGGGAGCTCTGAAATTTAGATGATGTAAGGCTGCCGATACACTTCCACGGCAGGATGGTGTGTGATAAGGAGGGGAATTTGCAGGTGGTGGTGCCACTCTCCAAGGAATGGGTGAGAGGATACACTGATGGACACCTCAAAGAGAAACGATAAGAGAGAGGGACTGCTTCAGGTGGGGTTGGGTGGGGATCTGCTGTATGATAGGTACTGTGGGAGGGATCAGGTGTATGATGAGGGTTTTGGATGGGGGTCAGGTGCGTGATGTGAGCTGTGGGAGAATCAAAGTGAGTTTCCACTGTTTCCTCTCTAATGGTACATCCTCACTTCCCTCCGGTGTTTCCTGATTGATTTCTTCTCCTTCTCCCAGGTTCTGCTGTGTTTGCTTTCATCGTATACAACAATCTGGATCCAGTGCTGCAGGGAGCATGCTATAGAGACGAAGAGAGCGGAGACTTTCAGGACAATGTTCAACTCCACTCTAAAGTGGTTTCAGCTGCTCTGGAGTTCTCACCCAGAACCAGCTTTTCTGTGGTTGTAAAATTTGTCTTGAAGCGTAAAGAGGTTTGTGAGATTAGCAAGATCAGCTCAATACAGCCAAGCACCTGGTACATTGAATGTAACTTAATACCCAAGGCAGTTATTGATCAAGGCAACACACACACAAAGTACTGGAGGAACCCAGCAGGTCAGACAGCATCTTTGGAAAGGGAAAATCAGTCCAACTATCACTTGCCAAGCTTGTATTCCTACCCCAACTCCCAGGGTTTCAGCCTGAAACATCAACTGTTTATCCCCTCCAACCTGCTGAGTTCCTCCAGTATTTTGTATGCACTGCTCTGGATTGCCCGATCATCAAAAATGCTGCAATATAGGATCTTAAATTCAATTAAATACATCAGGAATAGAAGGCATGTGTTATTGACAGGAATTGCTGGAGTGTTGTGCCCAGTTCTGGGGTCCACACTGTGACATGGAGGCTTTACAATTGGATACTTGTATGAAAAGGCCTGTTTTACCTCCTCTAGGGCAGCACCCGAGACTGCAACATCAGACTTGAGGGTACTGCTAACAGATTTGTCTGAAAGCGAGGCCTTTGAAACAATCTTATTGTGCACCGTCAGTAACTGTCGTTCTGCTCTCCATACCTCCCCTTCATGTCATTCCACCTTAAGTCACCATCCAGAGCTGGACAAGAGCTGACTGTGTCACGTCATGTTCTGCAGGTAGGGACCACTGCTGGGAGATTGTCCTGTGTGTACTGGCACCACACCCCGACAAGGAGTTACTGGTCCACAAGCGGCTGTGAACTGGTGCAATCCAACTTTAGCCACACGACCTGCCAATGCAACCACTTGTCCAGCTTTGCCATCCTGATGTCTTTCAACGAGCAGGTGCGTGTTTGTCCTTCCCTACGAGTCACTCCTCTTTCAGAGTCTGAGCGATACACAAAAACTGAGAAGCCAATGTAAGGAAGGAAGTAAACATTTGTTTTACAAAGTAATGTCCAGAGCTGCCGGAGGTTACTGGGCTTATTCTGAGTGCCGATCTGTCATCAGGGACAGTTCAAAGTAAATTTATTATCGAAGTACAAATATATCACCTTGAGATCCATATTCTTGAGAGCAACCAACTTTGGTTCGGCCAACAATGGGGCAAGTGATGGGCAACAAGTTGTGTGACAAACCTGCAGCAATATGTACTGGGAGCCAGGAAGAGAGTGTACACTGATGGTGAAGACAAGGCTGAGCCTAGGTGGTCACCAGCCCAGTCTGTGAAGATTGTGTGCATGTACTGGCAGGCATACTCTCAGCCAGGGACACATTAAAATCCACCCCCAAACACTGGCTGGAGCAATCCCTTTGGGTAGTTTCAAGAAGGAGCTCAGCAACTTCCTAGTGTCCCAGATTCACTTCTACAGAAATAAATCTTCCCTGAGCATCTTTGCCTTGTTTGCTCCTTCTCCTGGGGACTGGATTCAGGAAGTTTGGAAAGAAGTGTAAAGTGGTACATTTTGGGAAGATATACCAGGACAGGACTTACACAGTGAATAGCAGGGATCTGGGGAGTTTTGTATAACAGGGAGACCCAGACTTCATCGTTGTGGACTCGCTTTCAGGGACTCTGCAGTTCATTTTCTGTGTATTGTTTGTTTACTTTTTATTGTTTACATGATTTATTCTTTTCTTGCACTTTGGATGTTTGTCAGTCTCGGTTGTGTGAGGTTTTCATGGACTCTATTGTGTTTCTTGGTTTTGTGGCTGCATGCAAGAAATCTCGAGATTGTATATGGTCTAGATTCTTTGATAATACTTTGAACAGAGTTCCCTGAAAGTGGAAACACAGGTAGACCAGGTGGTGAAGGATACATATGGTATGCTTGCTTATATCGGAGGGGCCATTGAGTACAACAGTACGTGACATTGGAGAGACCATACCTGGAATATGGGTGCCATTCTGGTTGCCCAGCTGTAGGGAGGATGTGATGAATCCACAGAGGGTGCAGACAAGATTCACATGGAAGTTGCCAGAACTGGAGGGTTTGAGTGATAAGGAGAGATTAGACCAGCTGGGACTGTTCTCCCTGGACAGCAAGAGACTAAGGAGTGATGTTGTAGAGGTTAATAAAACCATGAAGGGTGTAGGTAAGATGGATGGTCACAACTATTTCCCCAGGATAGGAGAGTCTGAAACTTGAAGGCACAGATTTAAGGTGAGAGGGGAAAGATTTTAAAGGAGACCTGAGGGGAAGGCTTTTCACAATGAGGTGGGTTTATGGAACCAGCCGCCAGAGGAAATGGTAGAGATGGGTACAATTACATTTAAAAGCTATTTGGCACATACATGGATAGAAAAGGCTTAGACAGATATAGGCCAGACCTAGGCAAATGGGACTAGCTTTGATGTGAATCTTGGTTAGGATGGATAAGTTGGGCCAAAAGGCCTGATTCTACGACCAGCTCCTACTGTGTATGATTGGGTTCTGAGCGGGAGAGCTCAGCTTAATTTGCTCCCTGATTCTATGGTCAAATTGGAAGGCACACTCACTTCATCTAGACCAAGTAGCTCAGAACGATTCCATTCCTCTGCTCCCCCATGGAACTGTGACAGCTCTCTCCCAGTGACCCAACAGCCACCCTCCTCTCCTCCCACAGAACTGTGCCAGCTCTATTAGGTGATCCAATGATCACTACCCACCCCCCACCAACTCCTTCCCTCCTTCTCTGCATTTTTTTGTTCCTTCTTCATCTAATTTCAAGTTCGTCAGTTACTGTACGTTTCAGTGAGCACTGGACCCCACTGGGCTGTATTTCTTCCTTTAGTCTCCAGTGGAGTTAGTGGGCACAGGGAGCACTCACCTGGAACATAGAGTCACAGAGAACTACAGCACAGTAGACCCTTTGGCCCATCTAGCCTGTACTGAACTGTTATTCTGTCTAGTTCTATCAACCCGCACCTTGAACAATAGCACACCATGCCCCTCCCATCCGTGTATTTACCCAAACTTCTTTTAAATGTTGAAATCTAAACCACATCCTGCATTTCACTGGCAGCTGGTTCCACACTAGCACCATCTTCTGAGTGAAGTTTCTCCCGAGGGTTCCCCTTAAATATTTCAGTTTTCACCCTTAACCTATGACCTCTAGTTCCATTCTCACCCAACCTCAGTGGAAGAAGCTTGTTTGCATTTAACCTATATTATCCTGTCATAATTTTGTATACCTAAATATACTTAATTATAAATCTTCCTTTACTAACAACTTGACAAGTTCTCCAGCACAAGGAGTGGTGCGGAGTGGCGCACAGTGACAGACGTGGTAACTCTGCCTGTGTCTGTGTGATGTTTAACTGCCCACTGATGGGGGAAGAGGAGAGTTGTGGTGGAAAGCAGGAAGATGGTTTAAGCTACTGTTGATTTGTGGTATCAATCAGACGCTGGGGAGAGTGAGGGAACCATGGGTGGGTTAAGGACTGTCAGCTCAAGACCACCCACTGAAACATCTGCAGCCCTAACCCATCACTTCCTTCCACAGCTACAGGGCTATTCGCAGGACTGCCTCTCAGTGATTACCTTCATTGGGATCCCGATATCACTGGTGTGTCTGCTCACCGCTCTTGCCACCTTCACCTTTTGCTCACAGGCCAGGAACGCTGTGAGCACCACCCACACACACTTGTGTCTCAGCCTCTTCCTGGCCGAGCTGCTCTTCCTGGTGGGAATCAACAGGACTGTCAACCGGGTGAGATACTGGGGTCAAAGTCAACGTCAACCAGGTGACTCACGTGTGTCATTGCTAGCGAAGCTGTGTTAGTGGTTGTTTACTTCACTAACAAAGTGATGAAATGGTGGGAATTACCCAGGAGATCCTCTGGTCTACCATCATTATCACAATTTCATCAGGACTAACTAACCAATCAGAGAGAGCATGTGAACTCCACACATGCATCGCTAGAAGTTGGGATCGAATCTAGGTTGCTGCAGTCATAAAAGCACTCCAGCACGGAAATACGCTCTTCATCCCATCTAGTTTGGACTGACCTGTTTTCCTGTCTGGTCCTATTAACTTGCACATGGACATAGCCCTCCATACTCCTCCCATCCAAATACTTTTTCAAACCTATCTTAGATGTTAGAATTGATCTGCATCCATCACTTCCACAGGCAGCTCATTTTAAATTTACAATACCATTTGAATGAAAATTAACCCCTCAGGTTCCCATTAAATATTTCACTTTTAACCCTAAACCTATGACCTCTAGTGTCACCCAACCTCAGTGGAAATACATTGCTTGTATTTTCCCTATATATACCCCTCATAATTTTGAATACTTCTATCAAGTCTTCCCTTATTCTGCTATACTCCAAGGAACAACGTTCTAATATATTCAACCTTCCCTTATAACTCAGGTCCTCAAGTCCTGGCAATCTCCTTGTAAATTTTCAATGCATACTCTTTCAATCTTATTGATCTCTCTCCCATGCGTAGGACTGAACACAATATTCCAAATTTGGCCTCACCAATGCCTTGTGCAACTTCAATGTAGCATCTTCTGTACTCGTTCCGATTTATGAAAGCTAATCTCTCTCTTTGTGACCCTATCTACCTATGATGCCACTTCCTAGATCCTGCAATTCTTTCACACTTCTTAGTGTTTTACTTGCTACACCACACACTCTAAGATGACTCCAAAGTAACGTAAGAGAGGGTAATGATCAATGGGGGTGGGGAATATCCAGTCTTCCGCCAAAGGGCCTTTGAAGCTGGAGGTGAATTGGCACTTGGAACGTTACTGTAAGATGATGGCATTAAACACGTGGAGGTCAGGACGAACACCAGTGGAAAGGTGGCACAACCCAAGGGAACTCCTCCATCACTTTTTATGTCTGACTTTTATGTGTGTTTGTTTTGTAGGCAATGTGTGGCATTGTCGCAGGGTGCTTACATTACTTGTTTCTGGTGGCCTTCACTTGGATGAGTTTGGAGTCAACTCAGCTGTATCTGATGGTCAGGAACCTCAGGAAGATGAGAGTGTCTAATTCCAGCCAGTTGGGGAAGGTCATCTACCCTCTGGGATATGGAAGCCCCGCGCTGGTAGTGGCCATCTCTGCAGTGATTTACCCCAATGGATACGGATCAGAGCGAAAGTAAATGTGGTGATTTATTCTTCCCTGGCAACGATAATTACTCTCTGCCCCAGCTCATGCTAACACAAGCTCTGACTACCCCTATCTCCATCAAATGGCACAGCATGAGCAACAAGCATATCAGCCCGAACTTCAGAAGCAACTAGATCCATGACACTCTCGTGTGCTATTGGGCCAGTCCAGGGAGACATGTACCCATTGTAGGACTGGGAGATAGGAATCCTCAGCCACTCTGGGCTTGGGAAGTTTCCCCTTAAATGAGATGTGAAGTGGCCAACTGTTAACTGAAAGCAGTTCCTCAAGCTCCTAGATTTATTTGATATCAATGAATTCTAACCACTTTTCCTCAACATGCTTCTCTTTGAATTTTAGCTGCTGGTTACAGGTGAAGAATGGTTTTGCCTGGAGCTTCCTGGGCCCGGTTTACTTCATCATTTTGGTAATTACTTCTTAAATTCCTGATATTGACAGATTATTTCTCATTGAATATCTTTTTACAAAGAATTTCACAATTAACTTTCTGAGCAGTTCATTTGACAATTTCTCTGATAACTAATTCTTGACTGCCTCTGGTGTGGATATGAGGGGTCATGTCCTGCCTTCAGAGATGCCAAATCGAGCCTGTCATTCCTGGGGATAGAGACCACTGCTCCTGAGGGAAGTTTACCAACAAACTTGGCGGGGTGGGAACCAAACTAAAGAGACGGAGGAAGAGACAATTAGCTCACAAATAGGGAAAGCTTGGAGACAGTGCAAGAGGGAGGATAGGCAAGTGATAGAGAAGGGAGGTGCTCAGACCGATGGTTTAAGATGTGTCTATTTTAATGCAAGGAGTATTATGAACAAAACAAACAAGCTTAGCGCATGGATCAGTACTTGGAACTATGATGTTGTGGCCATTACAGAGACTTGGATGGCTCGGGGCAGGAATGGTTACTTCGCGTGCCAGGCTTTAGATGTTTCCAAAAGGACAGGGAGGGAAGCAAAAGAGATTGGGGCGCGGCACTGTTGATCAGAGATAGTGTCACGACAGCAGAAAAGGAGGAAGTCATGGAGGGATTTTCTACGGAGTCTCTGTGGGTGGAAGTTGGGAACAGGAAGGAGTCAATAACTCTACTGGGTGTGTTTTTTTTTTATAGAGCACCCAATAGTAACAGGGACATCGAGGAGCAGATAGGGATACAGATTCTGGAAAGATGTAACAATGACAGGGTTGTTGTGGTGGGAGATTTTTATTTTCCAAATATTGATTGGCATGTCCCTAGAGTGAGGGGTTTAGATGGGGTGGAGTATGTTAGGTATGTTCAGTAAGGTTTCTTGACACAATATGTAGATAAGCTTACAAGAGGAGAGGCTGTACCTGATCTGGTATTGGGAAATGAACCTGGTCAGGTGTCAGATCTCTCAGTGGGAGAGCATTTTGGAGATAGCGATCACAATTCTATCTCCTTTACCATAGCTTTGGAGAGGGATAGGAACAGACAAGTTAGGAAAGCGTTCAACTGGAGTAAGGGGAAATATGAGGCTATCAGGCAGGAACTTGGAGACAGATGTTCTCAAGGAAACGTACGGAAGAAATGTGGCAAATGTTCAGGGGATATTTGCGTGGAATTCTGCATGGGTATGTTCCAATGAGACAGGGAAAGGGTGGTAGGGTACAGGAACCGTGGTGTACCATGGTCAAGGAGAAAAGAAGAGCTTATGAAAGGTTAAAAAAACTAGGTAATGATAGAGATCTGGAAAATTATAAGTCTAACAGGAAGCTTAAGAATGTAATTAGGAGAGCCAGAAGAGGCCATGAGAAGGCCTTGGCAGACAGGATTAAGGAAAATCCCAAGGCATTCTAAAAGTATGTGAAGAGCAAGAGGATAAGACATGAGAGAATAGTATCTATCAAGTGTGACAGTGGAAAAGTGTGTATAGAATTGGAGGAAATAGCAGAGGTACATAATGAATACTTTGCTGCAGTATTCACTACAGAAAAGGATCTTGGCGATTTCAGGGATGATTTACAGCAGACTGAAAAGCGTAAGTATGTAGATATTAAGAAAGAGGATGTGCTAGAGCTTTTGGAAAGCATCAAGTTGGATAAGTCACTGGGACTGGACAAGATGTACTCCAGGCTACTGTGGGAGGTGAGGAAGTAGATTGCTGAGCCTCTGGCGATGATCTTCAATGGGGACAGGAGAGGTTCCGGAAGACTGGAGGGTTGCAGACGTTGTTCCCCTATACAAGAAAAGGAGTAGGTAGCCCAGGAAATGATAGACCAGTGAGTCTTACTTCAGTGGCTGGTAAGCTGATGGAGAAGATCCTGAGAGGCAGGATTTATGAACATTTGGAGAGGCATATTATGATTAGGAAGAGTCAGCATAGCTTTGTCAAAAGCAGGTCGTGCCTTACCAGCCTGATTGAATTTTTTAAGGATGTGACTAAACACATTGATGAAGGTAGTGCAGTAGATGTAGTGTATATGGATTTCAGCAAGGCATTTGAAGAGGTACCCCATGCCAGGCTTATTGAGAAAGTACAGAAGGCAAACAGTGGTTGTAGACAGGTCACATTCTGCATGGAGGTCAATGACCAGTGGTGTGTCTCAAGGATCTGTTCTGGGACCCCTACTCTCTGTGATTTTTATAAATGACCTGGATGCGGAAGTGGAGGGGTAGGTTGGTTAGTAAATTTGCTGATGACACAATGGTTGGGGGTGTTGTGGATAGTGTGGAGGGCTGTCAGAGGTTACAGCGGGACAATGATAGGATGCAAAACTGGGCTGAGAAGTGGCAGATGGAGTTCAACCCAGATTGAGTGTGAGGTGGTTCATTTTGGTAGGTCAAGTATGATAGCAAAATATAGTATTAATGGTAAGACTCTTGGCAGTGTACAGCATCAGAGGGATCTTGGGGTCCGAGTCCATTGGATACTCAAAGCTGCTGCACAGGTTGATTCTGTGGTTAAGAAGGCATATGGTGCATTGGCCTTCATTAGTCGTGGGATTGAGTTTAGGAGCCCAGAGGTAATGTTGCAGCTATATAGGACCCTGGTCAGATCCCACTTAAGAGTACTGTGCTCAGTTCTGGTCGCTTCACTACAGGAAGGATGTGGAAACCACAGAAAGGGTGCAGAGGAGATTTACAAGGATGTTGCCTAGATTGGGGAGCATGCCTTTTGAGAATAGGTTGAGTGAATTTGGCCTTTTCTCCTTGGAGCAACGGAGGATGAAAGGTGACCTGATAGAGGTGTATAAGATGATGAGAGGCATTGATTGTGTGGATAGTCAGAGGCTTTTTCCCAGGGCTGAAATGGCTAGCACGAGAGGATACAGTTTTAAGGTGCTTGGAAGTAGGTACAGAGGAGATGTCAGGGGTAAGTTGTTTTACGCAGAGAGTGGTGTGTGCGTGGAATGGGCTGCCAGTGACGGTGGTGGAGGCGGATATGATAGGGTCTTTTAAGAGACTCCTGGATAGGTACATGGAGCTTAGAAAAATAGAGGACTATGGGTAACTCTAGGTAGTTTCTAAGATAAGGACATGTTCGGCACAGCCTTGTGGGCCGAAGGCCCTGTATTGTGCTGTAGATTTTCTATGTTTCTAAACACAAATGATCTCCAAAATAAAGCAATTTAAAAAACAATATCTACCCCTCTAGTCCTGATGAAGGGTCTCAGCCTGAAACGTCGACTGCACCTCTTCCTACAGATGCTGCCTGGCCTGCTGCGTTCACCAGCAACTTTGATGTGTGTTGCTTGAATTTCCAGCATCTGCAGAATTCCTGTTATCTACCCCTCAACTGGAGTTGTACAGGATGGACCTAGGCCCTTTGGTCCATCACACCAACACTTACCCATTCCCTTCATTTGATGCCAATCTCTGGCTGTTTACCTGCCCCTTTTAGAATGTCCTGTAACTGAACAGAATTGAATTGACTTTATTTCTTACATCCTTCACATACAGGAGGAGTAAAAATCTTTACATTACGCCTCCATCTAAATGTGCAATGATAGTAACTTATAATAATTCGAACACTCAATGTAATATACACTCAAATTAGCGTGAGTTCATCAGTCTGATGGCCTGGTGGAAGAAACTGTCCTGGAGCCTGCTGGTCCTGGCTTTTTTGCTGCGTACTGTTTCCCAGATGGTAGCAGCTGGAATAGATTGTGGTTTGGGGTGATTCGGGTCCCCAATGATCCTATGAGCCCTTTTTACACACCTGTCCTTGTAAATGTCCTGAATCATGGGTAGTTCACAACTATAGATGCACTGGGCTGTCCGCATCACTCTCTGCAGTCCTGCGATTAAGGGAGGTACAGTTCCCATACCAGTCAGTGATGCAGCCAGTCAGCATGCTCTCAATTGTGCCCCTGTAGAAAGTTCTTAGGATTGTGGGCCCATACCAAACTTCCTCAACCGTCTAAGGTGAAAGAGGTGCTTTTGTGCCTTTTTCACGACACATCTGGTGTGTACAGACCACATGAGGTCCTCGGTGATGTGGATGCCAAGGAACTTAAAGCTGCTTACCCTCTCAACCTCAGATCCATTGATGTCAATAGGGGCTAGCACGTCTCTATTCCTCCTGTAATCCACAACCAGCTCCTTTGTTTTTTCAACATTGAGGGAGAGGTTGTTTTCTTGACACCACTGTGTCAGAGAGATGACTTCTTCCCCGTAGACCACCTCGTTATTGTTTGAAATAAGGCCAATCAATGCAGCGTCGTCAGCAAATTTAATTAGCAGATTAGAGCTGTGGGTGGTGATACAGTCATGGGTATACAGGGGCCAGAGGAAGGGACTCAGTACGCAGTGAGAGTATTGAGAGGGGCTCCTGTATTGAGAGTCAGAGGGTTGAAGGTGAGGGAGCCCACTCTTACAACCTGCTGACAGGAAGTCCAGCATCCAGCTGTACAAGGCAGGGTCAAGGATGAGGTCTTTGAACTCTGAACTGTCCAAGAGCTTCTTAGACCCTAGCACCAGAAAAGCCAGACTCCATCCCTGAATTCACTTCTGTAGAAACGTTCATCCATTAAGTCTCGTGCTCGCTAGGACACTTGTACATCTGAGCTACCCACAGTGCTCATTCAACACACTACTTCCCAATGGGACTTTGCAGAGAGACACACTCAAAGATGTCCCGGCCATGATCCTGGGGTGTCTATTCACCCACACTTTCCGACACAGCTCTGCTGGGAGATACACTCAGAGATGTCCTGAAACATCTGCCTTCTACCTGGTGAACACAGGGCAATCAGTTGTAAAGATGTGCTGTGCATGTATGTGTCTGCCTTCACACCACAGGGTCTCCAGTTAGTGCTCAATATTCTGGCTAAAATGAAAGTTTCGATCATAGAACATTACAATATAGTACAGACCCTTCAGCCCATGATGTTACACTGACCTTTTAACCTACTAAGATAAATCTAATCATTTCTTCCTGCATAGACCTCCATTTTTCTATAATCCATGTGCCTATCTAAGTACCTCTTAAATGCCCCTATCTGCCTCTGCCTGCACCCCTGGCACCCACCATGCTCTGTGTAAAAAAAAAACTACCTCTGACGTGGCCCCATACTTTCCTCCAGTCACCCTAAAATTATGCACCATCCCATTAGCCATCGCTGCCCTGGGAAACAGTCTCGGACTGTCCACTTGATCTATGCTTTTCATCATCTTGTGCACCTCTGTCAAGTCATCTCTCATCCTATAGATGCTGGCATCAAGATCATAAAGTGTGTCTTAGAGGGAGAAGTAAGGGGTGAGAAGTGGGGGGAGGGGATGGATGAGGGAGTCTCTACTCAAGGTGTCATGTTCTTAGGGAATTGACCCTTATCAGACGCAGAGCAGAGGTTCCCTGGGCTCAGTTCTGTTGTGGAGGGGTCAATGTACAAGATTGGGAGTTTAGAAAGCTTGAGATTATGAGGGGAGGATTTGATCAGAGTTGATGCAGAGATGTTGCCCCACCTGGAGGGAATCCAATATTAAGAACAATATTCTCTTAAGAGCATATGAAAGCACTATAGGACTATTAAAACAAACTTCACACCATCACCCTGAGGCAATTAATCTGATCACTATTCTAGTTACTACTCCACACCCTTCTATCTAATTACCGCACTGTGCACTACACCAATTTATATACGATACATTGAAAATACATGCTGTTATTTATATATTTATGCACATTTTATTCCATATCTATACTTTAACCTCTAACTTTATCTTTTATATAATTGTTATTATTGTTGAACATTATTTTTTTGTTGCATGTTGCTCCCTGACCAAAACACTGGAGCAAATTACATACCGAATAAAGTTGATCCTTGATATTTTCAGAGGTAGAGGCCACCTGCCTAAATCAGTGGAGAGGTTCTTCTCCCAGACAGCCATGGCTGTTGTAGTGGGAGTCTTATCTCATTGGATAGCGGAAGAAGATCAAGAATCCCTAAATTCTGGAATGGCTCCAGAGGACTGCAAATGTCACTCCACTCTTTAGGAAGTGAGGGAGACAGAAGAAAGGAAATTGTATGCTAGTTAGCCTGACTTCAATGCTTGGGAAGATGTTGGAGTCCATCATTAAGGATGAGATTTTGGCATACTTGAGGGCACATGATAAAATAGGCCAAAATCAGCATGTTTCCTTAAGGGGAAATCTTGCCTGACAAACATGTTGAAATTCTTCAAGGAAATAGCAAGAAATATAGACAAAGGAGTCAGTGGATGTTGTTTACTTGGATTTTGAGAAGGCTTTGACAAGGGGCTGCACAGGACACTTCTTAACAAAATAAGAGTCCGTGGTATTACAGGAAAGATATTAGCATGGATAGAAGATTGGCTGACTAGCAGGAAGCAAAGAGCGGGAATAAAGGGGGCCTTTTCAGTTGTGTTTCATGGCCATCAGTACGCTTACTTTCACCTTATATGACAGTTGTCTGGATGATGGAATTGATGGTTTTACGGCCAAGTTTCCAGGTGATACAAAGGTAGGTGAAGGGGCAGGTAGTGTTGAGGAAGCAGGGATTCTGCAGGACAGGCTGGGAGAATGGGCAAAGAAATGGTAGATGGAATATAGAGTAGAAAAGTGTATTGTCATGCATTTTGGTAGAAGGAATGAAGGCGTAAATAGACTATTTTCTAAATCAGAAGAAAATTCGGAAATCAGAGGTACAAAGAGACGTGGGAGTCCTCGTATAGGATTCAACAAAAGTAAATTCACAGGTCAAGTCAGTGGTAAGGAAGGCAAATGCAATGTTAGAATTCACTTCAAGAGGACTAGCTAGAATATAAAGGCAAGGATGTAATGTTGAGGCTTTATAAGTCTGCATGGAGTATCGTGAGCAGTTTTGCACCACTTATCTAAGAAAAAATATGCTGACATTGGAGAGAGTCCAGTGGAGCTTCACAAGAATGATTCCAAGAATGAAAGGGTTGATGAATGAGGAGCACTTATTGGTTCTGGGCCTGTAGTACTGAAGTTTTGAAGAATCGGGGGGGAGGGGGGAAGAGAGGATCTCATTGAAACCTATAGAATATTGAAAGGTCTAGATAGAGTGGAGAAGATATTTTCAATTGGAGGGGAGTCTAGGACCACAGGTCACAACCTCAGAATAGAGAGAAGAAATCCATTTAGAACAGAGATGAAGGGGAATTTCTTTAGCCAAAGGGTAGTGAATCTGTGGAATTCATTGCACAAACAGCTGTGGAGGACCAGTGATTAGATTAGATTATGAGGACACGCAGTCCCCTTTCATTGTCATTTAGTAATGCATGCATTAAGAAATGATACAATGTTTTTCCAGAATGATATCATGAAAACACATGACAAACCGACTTAAAAACTAACAAAAACCACATAATTATAACATATAGTTACAACAGTGCAAAGCAATACCATAATTTGATAAGAACAGACCACGGCACAGTAAAAGTCTCAAAGTCTCTCGAAAGTCCCATCATCTCACGCAGACGGTAAACCTCCAGCGCCAACTTGCCGATGCAGCATCCTGGAAGCATCCGACCACAGTCCAACTCCGAGTCCATCCGAAAACTCCGAGCCTCCGAGCACCATCTCTGCCCAGCGCTTCGACCTCGGCCCCAGCAACAGGCAATAGGCAAAGCCGAGGATTTGGGGCCTTCGTCTCCAGAGATTCTCAATCGGCAGCAAAGCAGGCATTTCAGAAGTTACTCCAGATGTTCCTCCGCGCTTCTCATAGCTGTCTCCATCAAATCCGGATTGTGCATGGCATCCTACTTCACAAATACGATATTCATTCGGAACTGCCGCGCCGCCATCTTCTCCTCCCTCCATATATTTAAAGCAGAGGTTGATAAGTTCTTAATTAGTCAAGAGGTCAAAGATAACAAGGAGGCAGAAGAAATGGGGCTGAGGGATAATAAATCAGCTAGGGTGCAATAGCTGAGCAGACTCAATGGCCTAATTCTGCTCCTGTGTCCTTTGGTCTTATTGGTTATGCATCCATCCCCTCTGCTTCTCAGCTCTGGTATTTTCTGGTGTGGTTCAGTAAGATGATGCCCAGAGCCCTGTGGCCAACATGTGATGTTCCAGCCCTCAGAGTCTCTGCCTGCTTCAACCGGCATAGTTTCCCAGATCCCAAAGTGAAATGTTCCCTCTGCCATTCATTCAGATTGGATAAGTTTCTAGATTATGATCAGGCTTCACCTGATCCTCCAGACCATGAAGAGTCTCATGTCTCCCTCCCAAACACACCCACCCCCTGTACTGAGGTAGATAACGTGCATTCCTCTCTGTCATCACATCTAAACTGTAATGTATCCAACAGGCCAACACATTTCTCTTCACCATGACTCTCTACACATTGAATGAAGAGCTTTCCAACCGTGACACAAAAGTGTCAAAGATTAAAGACACAAGGTAAGATTACTGTGATGGGTTCAGGAGACAAAAATGAACCACAAAATTACTGGCAATAATGTGCAGCTTACTAAAAGCTGAGAGCAACTGTACAACACTATAATGCATTCCCGGGTGTGTGCATGTGAGGGTGGGGGGTGGGGATTAGCACAATGCCCTACTGCCCCAGCAGTATCACCAATTAGAACTCAATTCCCACTGCTGTCTGAAAGGAGCCTGTATATTCTCCCTATGATGGTGTGGGTTTCCCTTAGGTGCTCTGGATTCCTCCCACATTCCAAACATGTACCTGTTAGAATTAGTTCATTAGTTAGTTTTGGACATGCTAAGTTGGTGCTGGAAACATGGTGACACTGGGCTGCCCCCAGCACATCCTCCAACTATGTTGGTCATTGACAGTAAAGACCCATTTCACTGTTAGTTTTACTGTTTCAATGTACATGTGACAAATAAATCTAATCATCTTAAGGCTTTCTCACTTTGCTTAAGATGTAAACGATTCTCCATCTGAAGCCTGGGCTTAACCTATAGTAAGTTTAGCTGCTTACACATTGACAATAGGAGTAATGCACAAAAAGCTGGAGGAACTCAGCTAGTCAGGCAGCCTCTACAGAGGGAATGGACATATTGGGCTGAAACTGTTGCTGACAGCTGACAAAGTTACGACACATACCAGTGATAGTAAACCCGATTCTGATTCTGTAGTTTCTCTCCATTACAGGATGCTGATATTTAAAGCCATTTCACAGGTGTTCATCCTGGGCTGTACTTGGATCCTTGGCCTGTTCCACTTCCAAGAGGAAACAGTCGTGATGGCCTATCTGTTCACCATCGTCAACAGTTTCCAAGGCACTTTCATCTTCATCATTCTGTGCCTCCTGAATCCCAAGGCAAGTGGTATCATAGTTGATTATTTAAATATTTACAGTGAAATAGAATTACTTATAACCTAGGGATGCAGTTGACTAAATGAGTCAGACACAAATGTGTGTTTCATTCCTGAGATTTTTATACTTCTCTTGCCGGGAGACCAATATCACATCTGCTCTTTATACTTCCTAACATCATCCTAAACAACCTCGACTTTAATTATAAGGTCAACCATCCCTCCCAAACTTCAATGCTTTGGTTGAAGTCTCAGCCAAGAGCACGCAGTCAGGGCCAACAGCTGAGTGTGTTACTGAGAGCCGTACTATCACAGCAGTCACCTTTCAATTGAGATGTTCACCCAGCTAACCAATTACACTCTAGGTGAAAGTCAATCATCACCAGTTGCTATGGGGAACAGAGCAGATGCTTCTCTCCTGGTAACCTGGGCAATATTTATGCCCCACTCAAAAACAAATGTGGACTTTGCAAATATGCGTTTGAAAATTGCCTGGATATCTTTCCCTTTGATCGGGAGGTTGAAGCTGAGGCCCTAGACTGTAAAAATGACAATAATTTGCCATAAATTGGCTCAACTGGAGTAGAATAGGGCCATTCCACCATGATACTCCCTGTGGTGGGATCAGAACACCAGTCAAACCCTGGAAGCCAATGGTACCAGGCCAAAGTTCCTACAGGCCACCAATAGCAATCACCAGTCCCTCTTTCAAAATCATAAGCTATTTTGTTAATGGTTAACCAATGAGCTAGTAAAAGTGGTTTCAGGGATCTCAGATGATCTTATTCAGGTGTAATCTCTAATAAATTTCCTTTTTTTTATACTTAAGATAAGGGCTGAATACCAGAAGTGGATTTTCTCCATTTGCAAGACCAGGAGAGTCTTATTCAATTCTGAATCTACCAAAACGACACTATCTGTCACATCGGTGAGTGTGTCCATGTTAGTGACAGCACTTCACAAATTTACAATCCTTGCCAACCAGCACAAGCACATCTCCTACAGCAACCCTACCTGGACACACACCACCATCATTATCTCCTTTATAGTCACTGGGCTAAAAGGTCTGGAACCCCCTTCCTCACAGAGCATCATGATACACAGTCCATTCGGGTCTGTCTTTCCAAGGGGCTGTCAGCAGCAGACAGCTGTGTTGAGAAGGAGAAGGGAAGTCAGCAAGTCCAGAACTACCAGCCTGATGACTGTGAGTCCGCAAGTCCACTGGATACTGGGGGCCTGGAGGCTGGCTGTCTGTCTGCGTGAGCAGCTAGGTGGGTGGGTAGGAGGGTTGGAAAGGGGTTTTGTTTGCTTTTTTTTAAAAAATTTTGTTGTTATGGTGGCATTGTTGTTCTACTGAACAATGTGAACATGCTAATTGGATGCCGGAATGCAAGGTGACACTTGCAGTCTGGTCCCAGCACTTCCTTGGGTGTGCTCGTTATTAACTCAAACAATGCATTTCACTATATGCGTTGATGCATACATGATAACTAAACAAATCTAATCAGAGATATAACATTTCACAGTGACAATGAGAGACATCAGGAAATGGGCCGTGTTTACTGGGTTAGTCTGAGCATCAAGAGTGGTGAGGAGGAAATGGTGATTGCTGAGAGACTCATGGATGGGTGGACTTCAGTTCAATCAGTGTAGAGTTTGCAGATTCTCCTGGTGAACAATGGTGGTAAATGGCCAAAGAATCAACAGGGGATCTGATTGGCGTGGGTGAGAGGGAATAAATGGCAAGGGGTACATGAACACATGGAGGAAGTGATGAACTACTCCCTGGACCTGGTGCTCTCCTCCTGTGTCATAACAAGTGAATACATAGAGGGGGAGTAGGTCTGAACATGAAGGTCTGTCACATCGTTATTGAATGGGCATCCCAGACCAGTTCTGTGATGGTAGCACTGTGGGTGATTTTTACCAGAACAACAGGTCTACATTTCTCCACAGAGTTCCCCAAAGAATGTCGCACGTCATCCTCACCTGTCATATTTCACCCAGACAAAAATCATGTCAGCTGGGTAACACTGGGGAAAGTAGTGTTTGAAAGTAGAATTTTCAGTATGGATACGGGAGTTGTCCCTCTGAACATGGATAAATCTAAACTTCCTCGCACATTCAGAACTCCAGACTAAAGCCATGTTCCTCTCCACAGGAAACAGTGTGACCAAATGGATCCAGGTTTCTGCTTTTACAGAAAATGCAGCAAGATCTGTTTCAAGAAAATGTGAACGTGCTACTTTCTAAAATGACATTCATCTCTCATATCTGCTTATTCACCAGAACCATCTCCAAATGGGTCCAATGACCATGGCAAGTCGCCTCGAAGTGGTCAATTTTACCATGCATTTGTCAAGATGCCTTTCGTTGAAAGTTTATTCCATTAACATTTCTACCCTAAAGGCAGAAGTGAATTTTCTACTGACGACTTTGGAAGGAGACAGCTTAATCCCTATGGATTATTTAGAGTAAAGCAAAGTATTTCGAAGGATTGACTGATCCTTTAACATAAGAGATTATGTAGATGTTGTAACTCCAGAGCAACACAGCAGGTCAGCAGCATCTATGGAGAGGAATAAACAGCTGATGTTTCATGCCAAGACCCTTTATCAGTACATGATGAAGGGTCTCAGACCAAAACATCAACTGTTTATTACCCTCCATAGATGCCACCTGACCTGTTGAGTTCCTTCAGTACTTTGTGTTGACCGTTACTTTTATGCAGAATGTAGCTTATTTATCCTCTGTAAGACATTTCAGGATCTGTTATAATATATGGGTCTGTTATTAGCCAGTTGGTGATTTCTTACATCTGGTTTTGGAGTTAAAGTGAGATGCAGCAACTTCTTTGTAATCGCTTAAGAATGGCTCCGCATAAGCAATTTAAACATTTGTACGTTTATGAATAAGTGTATGTAATTTTATCCATACATTGATAAAAGTATGGAACTAATTCAAAGCTGAGTGACTCCAATGGCTGCAGAGTTCTTCCTTCTGGTAAAGTTAATGATCCCACTCCAGTTTAAATACAAAATTTAGTTTGCATTGGGAAATATCATCCTGTAGAACAGCAGTCCCCAACTACTGGGCCGCAAAGCATGTGCTACCGGGCAGCGAGGAAACGATATGAGTCAGCTGCACCTTTCCTCATTCCCTGTCACGCACTGTTGAACTTGAACATAGGGTTGCCAACTGTCCTGTATTTGCCGGGACATCCCATATATTGGCCTAAATTGGTTTGTCCCGTATTTCCCCCGCTAAGGTAGAGCATTCCTACGAAACCTTTCGTGCCAAAATGGTGTGAAGCGAAGAAGCAATTACCATTAATTTATATGGGAAAAATTTTTGATCGTTCCCAGACCCAAAAAGTAACCTAACAAATCATACCAAATAACATATAAAACCGAAAATAAATAACACTAACATATAGTAAAAGCAGGAATGATAATGATACACAGCCTATATAAAGTAGAAATAATGTATGTACAGTAATGCCCGGAAGATGAAGGCAAAACCGACTTGTGGGGGAAAAGAAACTGGCACGTATGCGTATCACGTCATGCATGCACACACAGGTGCCTGCGCAAGGCTTCATGGTCATGGTAGTCTTTCCTGGCGTAAAGTGTCCCAGGATTTGACTGCTACTTTTGTCCCTTATTTGGGAGTGAGGAAGTTGGCAACCCTAACTGTAAAAGACATGTTGAGGTGAGTTTAACCCTACTTGAACACTCCCCCCACCCCCTCCAGTCGGCCGGTCCGCAAGAATATTGTCAATATTAAACCGGTCCGCGGTGCAAAAAAGGTTGGAGACCCCTGCTGTAGAAGACCATCCACTCTCTCAATTACATGTCTACATTGAAAGAATGCAGAACATTATAGTGCAGGACAGGTCTTTCAGCACATTTTGATGACCTTTTAACCTACTCCAATATCAATCTAATCCTTCCCTCCCACAGAGCTCACTTTTTGTATCATCCATGTCTCTTAAATGCCCCAGTATATCTACCTCTATCACCACTCCCAGCAGCACATTCCATGCAACGCCCACTGTGTTAAAAAAAAACCTACCCCTGAAATCCCCCTCCAATCACTTTAAGATTATGCCTCTGGTATTAGCTATTTCTATCTTGGGAAAAAGTCTCTGGCTGTCCATTTAATCTATGCCTCTTATCATTTTGTACACTTCTATCAAGTTACCTCTCATCCACCGTAGAAGTACAAGAAAAAGTGCAAGGGACATCCCTCTGAAGCCACATCCAAGCTCTTGTCACCATAGAGAGTTCAACAAAAATAATGCAGATGCTGAAAATATGGAATAGAAAATTGATAGAAACACTCAGCAGATCGGGCAGCATTTGTGGGTCAATTTTAACACTTTAGGTCACGGGGAAGCAGAGGTGAGTCATCTACCTGGTGCTTCAGGTTGAAAAAGATCACAAAAACAGATTTCTCTTTAATAGCAACATGCTGGATATCACCATGGATGAGACCTCCCTCTTCTCTCTCACTTGCTGTTTAATTCTTATAATGTTCAAAATGAAATTATAAACACAAAAGACTCAGCTGATACTGAAAATTAAGAGCAAAGTACATACACAAAATGCTGAAGGAACACAGCAGGTCAGCCAGCATCTAGGGACAGGAATAAGCACTCAATGTTTCTTGCTTCTGCTCCCTTTTTGGTGAAGGGTCTACCTAAAACATCGAGAGATTATTCACTCCTACTGCAATTACAGAGCAATACCTGGAGTATTTACATTTTGGTCATCTTACCCATGGGAAATAGGTATCAAGGAGGAACAGCACAGATTCACAATGTTAGAGCTGGGGTTATATATTTTCTAGAACGCAGGAGAACTAATGATCAATGATCACATAACCACTTTGAGGGCTGGAGAGTAGATCAGATATCTGGTCTCTTTGCCCCATGACGCAGTGAAAAACTTACAGAACCATTAACAACAGTACAGCTGTCACTGGGCCAGGGACGGGAGTCGGGCGTGGCGGGGGAGGCCAGAGACTGGAGTCAGGGATACCATTGTCACGAGGGCACAGACTGGATACAGAAGTCATGAGGGCTTTTTTGTGTGAATGAAGTCACCGAAGTGCTGGTAGTTATTAAGCAGCCTCTTTATGTGACAAAACAAGATACAGCAGGCATCATATTGAGTGCCTTTCAGTGGAAAGGTCTGCTTGGTCCAGCCCTATACATTATTTTATATGCTAAAGATCAAAGAAAAATTCTGAATTCAAACAATCCATATTTAGTGTTTCCTTTGAAATACCATAAGACAAAGGAGCAGAAATCGGTCATTCGGCCCATCCAATCTGCTCCGCCATTTTATCATGAACTGATCCATACTCCCATTTAGTCCCACTCCCACGCCTTCTCATCATAACCTTGATCGCCCTCTCTCACACCTCTCTCCTTAACGGCCATTCTACAGACACCCAAATAATGAATTTAAATCAGCATTGTCTACCCATTTTTCAGAGTTGCATTTTAGATTTGGTCTTCAATGCATATTCAGAGCTGAAGATTGGTCACTGAAGTCAATATTCACTTTACATCTTAATCCCAAAATCATTCTTGGCAAAATAAATTTGTACCATGAAAGGCCAGCCTTACAGAGGATCTACTCAAATAGGGCAGCAGAAATGCCCTACTTTGGAACCCTCCCAATTACGCCAAGTACATCTACATCTACCTTATCATCCCTAATGGCTACCTTCAGAATGCTAAGCAGAAAGATTGTTCCAGAAATTTGAACAACGGTCTTTAGAAATAGAGCTTTATTCATACGCCTGTTGGCTCTTTCCCTGCTGGCCAATTGCAGCTTGATCACATTATTTGTCTTCACCCCTTCATTTTCTGATAGCCAAAACTCTTTATCCAGAGACACCAGCAAGGTAAACGCATCAGGCTCACAGGCCCTCTCATCGATGTGCAGGACAGACCCAAAAATACACTGAGGGGACCTGCTGAAGTTCCTCCAGCATTTTGTGTGTGTGGCTTGGATTTCAAGCATCTGCAGATTTTCTGTTGCCAGAAATACACTGAAAGCTGCACCCTGCCAATTTTGAGTGTCTGTGACTCGCTTCTTTCTGCTTTCACCGTTTTTGCTCCTAGACCTCTAATATAAATAGCCTATCTGGTTGTTGGCAAGGGTAGGTCAGTTATTGATACTGGTGCCCTGTCCACTAACATATTGCATTGCTGGGCCCCTAACAATGCTGTTGTGTACATATGTGGGTCACCAGCACTGGCAGTGGGGACCACCACATCTTTTCTAAACTAGAAGCCAGCTTCACCAGCTCTATGATCTGATCAACAGTCAGATTGCTCAGTGTGAGTGCTGAAGGAATGGGAGATTGCATGCCTGCCAGGACTTTCACCTATACGTCTTTCCTCTTTTTTGGGTACTGCCTCAAACCATGTCCCGGTAGGCCACAGCTGTAGCATATCAACTCCTTTACCCTCCATGTCTATTCCAGCAGTTCTTTGCTATGTGCCCCAACTGCCGGCACACAAAGCAAACCCTTTGTGACATCACAGCAGCTGCATCTACTATAGCCACTTTACAATTTCTTTTGTATTTCCTTTAAGTCTATCTCACTGGCCCATAAAACCTTAGCAGAGTAGGTCCCTAAATCCCTAAACCTAGAACTTACTGGTGGGAGAAGTCAGGCATTCCTTTATCATTTTTTGGAAGACTGGGTCATCCCTCCCTGGATTATCCAACTCTCATATGCTTGATGTTTATGTTCTGCATATTCCATAGATCTCACCAGCTCTTTGAATCACTGCTACTATCATTCCCCAGTTACTCTCACCTCCCTCCAGATGCTGCCTCACTTCCCGTTTAAAAGAGCATTCCCAGTAGTTGTCCGTGTACCATCCCGCACCCCCAGGCCATACTGTCCCACATATTCCTTGGGCGCTTCACTTTTACCAGCACGTCTATATCTTCAGGGCGCATCTGGAGGATTTCAACCATTTCCTCAAGCTTGCCCCAGAATTCCAAATTACCACAGACAACTTTAATTGAGGGCAGCTCTGATAAAGTAACTTGTTTCTCCCCTGGGGTAAAGGGATTATGAATGCTTGTAATCCGGGTCAAGGGTTGGCTCGGATCGTCAGGGTTCTCTGATGTTGCCTGACCTCAACAGATGCCATCCTGACAGATACATCTGAGTAAAATTTCTCCATGAAATATCTCTGCAATATTTCCCACATTACGCAAAACAAAAATAATGGGCACCAGTTATAGCGTATGTGCTCTGCAATCTGCCACTTTTGAGCACCTGACTCATGATGCCTGCTGTATTCTCGCATCTGCTCAATGAAGGCATGCGCGCACAAACACACTTGCTTTCGTATATGGAAAAAATGCAGCTCTTGAAACAAGTATACACGCCCTACACGCTCTCGAACTTTCAGTGACCACCCTTCGCAACTGATGGCTCCGTCTCACCAAATTAACAAAGTTCTGTCTCTTACATAAACACACATACACACGCAAATACTACTTTTATGTCCACCAGTTCAGCTCTCAGTGTTCATGATACCTCACGTTCACATGTACCACTGACCCGAACAGACTCAAGTATTATAAATACTCACCTTAGACTGCTAAGATCGCTGGCCACAGGATGGGATGCAAGAAGGTATCTCACTTCTGACACCAAATATTGTTGCATGAATGAAGTCACCAGAGAAAAGTACTGGTAGTTATGATGCAGCCTCTTTATTTCTCAAAACAAAATACAGCAGGCATCGTACTGAGTCCCTTTCGGTGGAAAGGTCTGCTTGGCCCAATCCCTACACATCATCTCATATACTCCAGACCCGGCAACATCCTTGTAAATTTTCTCAAGATTTTGGGAAATCAAATCAAAGAAAAATTCAAGACAATTCAAACAAATCCATATTTACAATCCTTCCTTTAAAATACACAGCCCTTACACACCTCTTTCCTTCACACCCATACTAGACACCCAAATACATACAAATGACAAATTTAAACCAGCATCATCATCCAGAGATGCATTTTAATATTCAGTGCATATTCAGATCTAAAGTTTGGTCACTGAAGTCAATACTCACCTTATGTCTTAACCTCAAAACGACTTAACAAGGGCAGAAACTGGATAGAGGGATACAGATGTCATGGGGGTAGAGACGAATACTGGGGTACAGATGTCATGGGGGTAGAGACGAATACTGGGGTAGAGATATCATGGGATCAGAAACTGGATACTGGGGTACAGATATCATGGGGGTAGAGATGAATACTGGGGCACAGATGTCATGGGGGTAGAGGCGAATACTGGGGTACAGATGTCATGGGGCAGAGACTTGATACTGTGGTATAAATGTAATGGGACCAGTTACTGGATGCAGGCATACAGATGTCATGGGACCAGACGGAGGATACAGATCTTACATCCACATTGTGTGGTGGGTCTGCATCAGTCCCATCTTCCAGCACCTGGCCTGTGGCCTTCAATGCCCAAATGATTCAAGTGCTGATCAAAGCACTTTCTAACCGCTGTCAGTGACTCTGCTTTCACTATATCTCCCACAGTGTGATCCACTTTCCCAGTGAATAAGAGATCACTGGAACTAGATCTCTTACTCCATGCACTAAATCCATGTCCTTAATTCTTCAAATTTGTCACATTGACAGGAGTTTAAATACATTTTAATGAAATTAGTTTCAAGTTTAATTTGGAATAAAATTTGATCTTTTTTTCAAAATAGGATCCTTTTTGTCAAATCTCGTGCCCCAGACCAGCTGATCAAATAACCAGTTCCCGAACGGCCGAATTTCAGAAAATTCAGGGTACCTGTTCAATTTCACACTGACCAAATAAGCGGCAGATCATACCTAATTCAAGCCATTTCACTACTTACACGACCTTCACTTACATCAGGCTGCATCTGTGATAAAACAGTGACTAAATGGAACTCTAGATCAGAACTGGCAGAGGAAAGTGTTAGTTAGTAGAGGGGATAGGAGACAGCTACATAGCAGGAACATACTTGATAGAGCAACACACAAAATATTGAGGAACTCAGCAAGTCACGTGGCATCTATGGAGGGAATAAACAGTCAATGTTTTTGTCCAAAACTCTTCCATGAGACATCATAGGCTGGCATTACCATGGATATACCCTCACTGAAGGATAGTAGGTTGGTAGGCTAATGAGTGTGAATAGACAGTATAGACGGAAACTGAGATACAGGTTAGAGCTATAGGTCAGATCTGCAGTGTTAGTGAAGTGAGGAAGTTATGACAGATGAAAAGCCCTCAGGAGAACTGTACAATCTCAGTAACTGTAATATTGAGATTATCAAATCTGATATTGAGTGGTTGAAAAATGCCTACTGGGTGTAATACTGGATGTGATATTGTCCATTTGTGATACTAAGGTTGTTAAATCTGACTCTTAAGTGCAGAAGGTTGCAACGTACCCACTGCGTGAGACTGCTGCTCTTCAAGCTCAGAGTGGACATTGGTAGAACAATGTAAGAGGCCACAGCCAGGCAGATCAGGATGAGAGTTAAATGTAAAACTGCTCTCTCTCTGCTAACCTGTCTTTAAATCACCCTCTTTTCTTTTTCCTGAGTACCCCAAAATTTAACTGTATATTGAGGTCAGTCAGTGCCAGTAATATCAAGTTTTGATGGGGGTCACTGACATCCGATTCCATGAAATGTCATGGTCTGGGACAATCCAGGACATATGTGAGGCTGCTTCTAGCCTTTAATAAATGGTAACATGTAGTTATTTTAACTGCTGGTTTTCAACAGCTATAACAGAACAAGTGACAAAATTCATGGGATACAACATCCCATGGAAAGGGTCCAGAGTAGGTTCACGAGAATTACCCTGGGAATGATAAGGTTAACATATGAGGAACGTTTGATGGCTCTGGGCCTGTACTTGCTGGAGCTTAGAAGAATGGGGTAAATAAATGATGTAATTAAGGAGGAAAGAGTACAGAGAACATTCATAAGGATGTTGCCGGGTCTGAAGGATCTGAGTTATATGGAAAGATTGAATATGTTAGTACTTTATTCCTTGGAACATAGAAGATTAAGAGGAGATTATGAGGGGGTATAGTTAGGGTAAATGCAAGCAGCCTTCTTCCACTGAAATTGGGTGGGAGTACAACTAGAGGTCAATGGGTTAAGGGTGAAAGATGAATAGTTTAAGGAGAACATGAGGGGAAACTTTTTCCCTCAGAGGGTTGAGAAAGCGTGGAACAGCCTGTCAGCAGAAGTGGTGTATGCAAGTTCTATTTGAACATTTAAAGAGAAATTTGGATAGGTATGGAGGGCTATGGTCCCGGTGCAGACCGATGGGCACAGGCAGTTTAAGTGGCTCAGCGTGGATTGGATGGGCTGATGGGCCTGTTTCTGTGCTGTACTTCTCTATGATTCAATGATGCTAATGGGTGTGGGAAGGGGGAACCTCACTGAAATCTATCAAATATTGAAAGGCCTATACAGAGAGGATGTGGGGAGGTTATTTCTTACAGTAGGGGAGTCCAGGAACACAGGGCACAGGCTCAGAATACAAGAAAGACCATTCAGAAGAGTGATGAGGAAGAATTCCCTTACCCAGAGGGTGGTGAATCTGAGGAATTCATTGCCACAGAACAGCTGTTGAGGTCAATTCATTGAGTATATTTAAAGCAGAGGTTGGTAAGTTTTTGATTAGTCAGGCTGTCAAAGGTTTCAGAGAGAAGGCATGAGAGAATGGAATGGGGTTGAGAGGGAAAATAAATCAGCCATGACTGAATGGTGGAGCAAACTTTATAGGCCTAATGCCACAATTCCACTCCTATGTCTTCTGGTCTAATGCACCAAAACAGACTTTTAAGGGACTCCTGGATAGGTACATGGAGCCACAGAAAAATAGAGGGCTATGGGTAACCCTAGATAATTTCTAAGGTAAGGACATGTTCAGCACAGCTTTGTGGGCCCAAGGGCCTGTATTATGCTTGTAGGTTTTCTATGCTTCTATAACCCTAAACTCTAAGTTCTTTTACTGTTTTTTCTTTAGTATTTCATCGATGTACTTAAGTTTTAAAATGGTCTATACTGTACAACCAGCACTCAAAACTAAAGCTTTCCTCTGTACCTCAGCACATATGTAACACTATTTTTCTCAATTAGCACAACATGGGTAGCCCAACAGTTAATAGATTAGATTCCAGTAGTTTGATACGGGTTAAATTTATCCATTTTTTTTCCAGTATTAGTGTGTCACTGACAAGCATTTGTTGCCCTTATAAAGAAACCACCTTGAGGGCACTACAAAGGGGTGCAGCCACCCCTTTAATGTTGTTGGGAAACAGTCCCCATAGTTTCTCATGATTAAACAGTCAGCCATTCAAGCCCACTGAATCCATGCTGGCTCCCAGAGCTAACCCAATCCTCCACATTTCCATGCTCCCATCCCCCATCAACCCTACCCAGATTCTCCCATTCCCCCTCCCCCATCAGTACCCAAGGGGTAAGTTACAGGAGCCAATTCATCTACCAAGGAACACATCACTGGGATGTGCATAGCACCAGGGCAAATGCCAAGACCACAGTCAGAACAGGATGGCAGGACTGACCCAAGTCTCTAGATCTCTGTGGCACTAATGTTACCTCTGCATCCCAATGCTATGCCAGAAACAGGGATGGACTTCGGGAGTGCAGGGGGAACTCTTAGTTAGTTTTTACCCTGTGCTTGCTGACCTCAACCTTCTCAGTGATCATGGGCATTGGGTTTGGGTGCGGCTGATGTGCCAGCCTCAGCCAAAAATTGCAGGTGGCACAAAATGCAGCCACAAGACACCAATGGGACAGGAAGTGTTGGTCTAATCAATGGTGCCACCAGTTCTGCCCTCTGCCTCCTCCCAAGATGCTGATGATGGGTGAATTTGGCAAATACCATTTTTGACTCTATGAAAGGCCAAATTACATGCATGTAACCAATTAACCAACTAACCCATACATCTTTGGAATGTGGGAGGAAACCAGAGTGGTCATGGGTAGAACATACAAATGCCTTACAGACAGCAACGGATTTGAACCCATCTCTGGCCCTGTAATAGCATTCGCTAACCATTATGCTATCAGGTCACAGCCTAGTGAAGGACCTGAGTTCAGGAGGCACGGTGAGAGTGACTGATCTCGATGTCACGACATCATTTGACTAAACTCGTCACCACTCTAGTGATTGAAGTCTTAATTTGTGCAAAGAGGAATGATTTTGGATTCCTGCTATTTAATTCTGGTGCCATTCATACACAACAGCGTTCTGCTATAATATATTATAATGCAAAATCAAGTGTGTAAGTGAAAAATTGGCAAGCAGTAATAACACTAGCACTACTTAAGTTTAGGAGAACTTAGTTATGTTCCAATTCAAGGACAAAACAATGGATGTTAAAGCCTCATTTATTCCACCCTTGCAGATACCAGACAAGATGCAAGTGCTCCCTCTCATTTCCTTTAGCCACAATTAAAACCAATACTTCACATGTTGGCCGTTAGAATGACACATTAAGCCAAGATTTGTGCTCCAAATTGGCTGATGCCCATAAGAAGTGTCATTTGGTATTCTACACAAAATTTACAAGTTATCCAACACCATAACAACTGGATTATTTAAGAGGCCCTGCATTAATTGTCTCCCAGGTTTGACTAGACTCCAATGATTAACGATGAACATTCAGCGTCTTTGCACATCATCAAGCCACATTAAGGCTCTGAGATAAACAATTCCTTTCTTCTAGCATGTTAGCCACAATACAATCTTCTGGATAAAATTTATATAATATGCAAGCATCGTATCACAATTAGAATCGCAACATGGAGCAACAAGAAACAGCAAACACCAGGAACAGCAAGTGGCAGCAGATTTTTGAATCAAAACTCTACCTCCGTTAGTTAAGCACAGAAAAAGAACAATAGCACAGGGCTTCCCACAAAGTGTTCTAAAGGAGCAACCCTGTCAAAAGAACGACAAATGCCACCATTTAGGAATGGAGTGTGGTGTAAACACCTCCTGGTTGTATGGTAAATTGGAATTAATAACTGACTTTTTTTTAAAATTGTTGCAGTTACAGTGTACTTGGTAAAAATGAAGGCAACAATTCACCAAAATGCCATACACATCCAAATCTTGTGTTGGTCCAGAGCAATTTTGATACAGTCCAAACAGTGACTGGAGACATACTTGGCAGAGCTTTGAGTGCACTTCATATTTGGGACACAGCTAGACTGAATCTCATCATTACTTGTCTTTTCCACACCCTTTGAAATAGTCAGTGGAACCCAAAGTTCTCTTTTCTTTGCTGGTAGGCTCTCTTCCTGGTCCTTACAAGGACAGCATGAACTACAGTTACCAGCAGTACACAGGGAGGCTGAAGTGCATGACTGAATTTGTGCTGTCTGCCTGGATCACAATGTTCATTATCTGTAACATACAACACAATGAAACATTTCCTGCATTTTATTCACAAAAGAGAATTTGCTTCCAAATAAGGGGCTAATAGATCTAATCCAGCTTCTATCTCTTATGCACTCTTACCACTGACTCAGGAATCAATTGTCTAGCTCCTCCTTCCAGGAGTTACCGTGATCCCATGGTTTGTGACAATTTAAGCCTGGTGGATCGCTAACCACAATGAATTAAGACAGCTTTTATCCACCATCTGCGCATGTCAATATTAATCCACTGTTTTATGGCATAAAATTGTTTTGTAGTAACCAGCATTGTTTAACAAGCTGAAGCGGGCAAGCGTTATTGGTGAAAGGAACTGCTGGCAAAACCATGTCCAGTTTTAAAGACTCAGCCACCCTTCTCACTTCCTTTGCTCCATCTCTTGCTGGAAACAACACCGGGACGCCTCCCTGTTCTGCAGCCTCTCTTCCTGTGTTCCTTCCACTAGCCCCCTGTCCAACAGCAAATGACATCGTTTGTCTCTGTCATCTTGCATTTCCTGCTGGGTGAACTGCCTCATCGCTTCCCAAATCCTGCACAACATGTCTTCCTTTTCACCCTCGCTCTTCTGCTGTCGCCGGTTCTTGATTCCTTCCCAGTTCTTCCGCAACCTTTTCTTCCGCTGCTCCTCCGTTTCCTGCTCACGGCGCCTTTTAATTCCATCCCAGTTTCTGCGTAGCCGGAGCTCTCGTTCTTCCTCAGTCTCTTCCTGCCGTCGGACTTTAGTCGACTCCCAGTTTTTCCTCAGCCTCTCCTGTCTCTGCTCCTGGGATTCCTGCTGCCGCCGACTTTTAATCAGTTCTCTGTTCTTACGCAACCTCTCGTCCCTCTGTGCTTCAGTTTCCATCTGACGGCACCGCTTCATAGCCTCGCGGTTTTTACGCAGCCGAATATCTCGCTGCTCCTCAGATTCCATCTGCCGGCGAACCCTCATTGCTTCTCTGTTCTTACGCAGCCTATCTGCTCTCTGCTCTGCCGTCTCTCCATCCCGGTGCTTTTTCATGGCCTCCCTGTTCTTCCTCAGTTTCTCTTCTTTCTTCAAATCCACAGCTTGTTTCTCTGCTAACAGCTCTCCGATAACTGGATCTTTCAAATTGAAAAGGAAACAACAAATGATAATTAAAGATGTGATACCATGTAGCTTCGAAAGAGATGCTGCTATTTTACAGATGAGGTTTTGAATCAAAAATGCTGTCTGACTGGCAACAGCTTTAAAGAGAATTTAATATGGTACTGGAAAGAGCAGACTGCAGAAGCAGAATTCGATTATACTCCTTTCTAGTCGCAAGTTATGAGTGTCTATGTCATTAATTACACATTTTGATTATATCAGTAGTGAAGCATGCCAACACACACAAAATGGTGGACGAACTCAGCAGTCCAGGCAGCATCTATTGGAAAGAGTAAGCAGTCGACGTTTTGGGCCGAGAAGGGTCTTGGCCCAAAGTGTCGATTGTTTATTCTTTTCTATAGATGTTACCTGGCCTGATGAGTTCCTCCACCATTTTGTGTGTGTTGCTTTAGATTCCAGCATCTGCAAAATTTCTCAACTTTGTGAAACATGCCAAGTTATCCATATCAGAATGCAGAGAAATATGGATACTTGTACAGATGCAGTGCCTTATACAAGAATTCAACCCTAACCCTTTGTTCACATAAATGAGTATTACAACCACAAATTTTGATCAATTTACCTGAGAATGTTTACTTGTGAATCACGTTCTCCTTTTTCACAGAAGAGCCCAATAAATGGAAAATTGTCAAGCATGAAAAACTAAAAATCCAAAAATTTAAATGTCAGCAGTTCAAAGGTACTCATCCCCTTTGCTCAGTACTTGGTTGGACCACCTCTCGCAGTTACTACCTTTTTGGGCAAGTTTCTATTAACTTTGCACATGATGGAGCAAGACTCGTAAAGACAAAATACTCTGCAGATGCTGAAGTCAAAGCAACACTCACAACACACTGGAGGAACTCAGCAGGTCAGGCAGCATCCGTGGAAACGACCAGTCAATGTTTCAGGCCGAGACCCTTCATCAGGACTGAAGAGGGAGGGGGCAGGGGCCCTATAAAGAAGGTGGGGGGAGGGTGGGAAGGAGAAGGCTGGTAGGTCTCTATTAACTTTGCACATGATGGAGCAAGACTCGCCAAATCCTCCATAAAAAATTGCTCAAGCTGTGCCACTTTAGTTGGGGACGAGAAGTGGACAGTAATCCTGAGGTCTTGCCACAAATGTTGGATCAGCTTAAGGGTAGGACACTGACTGGGCCGCTCAAGGACATCAATTTTCTTCATTTGAAGCCACCCCATAGCTGTTATGGCAGTGTGCTTTAGGTCTCTGAAAGACGGACTTCCTCTCCAGTTTAAGCTAGCAGTTTTTATCCAGAATCTCTCCGTATTTAGCAATATTCATCTTCCCATCAACTGCAACCAGATTTCCAGTTCCTACTGCTGAAAAGCATTCCTATAGCATGTTGCTACCTCCACCAAATTTTACAATAGGGATGGTGTTACCAGGCTGATGCACAGTATTAAGATTTATGCCACACGTACCTCTAAAAAAAAGGCATATCCTTACCCTTAAAAGACTTTGCAAAGAGTAACTTAGAAAATTGTTTAAGACATGGAATTGTTTAAGACCTGGTCAGATGAGATTAAAGTGGAACTTTTTGGCCTCAACACTAAGCGGTACATACAGCATTCAGCAGCAGGAACTGGTCTTTCAGCAGGACAACAACCCAAAGCGCACTACCACAGCAACCATGGAGTGAAGTCAAATGAAGAAAACTGATGTCCTTGAGTGGCCCAGAGTCCTGACCGTAACCTGATGGAACATCTCTGGCAAGACCTCAAGACTGCTGTCCACTGCCACTCCCCAACTAAACTGGCACAGTTTGAGCAATTCTGAAAGGAGGATTTTTTGGATTCTTGGACTGTCGTCCAAGAAAGTGTACAGAAAAGACTGAAGTGGAAGGCGACCTATATCCTGGTGGGAAATTGTGCACGGGAGGGATGGGATGTTAAAATAGAGTTGCAGGGGAAAGGGAGCCACAGCGCTAGAACAGATAGAGGAGAGGTTGTGGAGACATGCTGTTAAGACCTCAGATAAAGCAAGGAATTAATGAGCACGGTGCAACTAATGTACTGAACTGTGTATATTTCAATGCAAGTAGTATTATAGGAAAGGCAAATAAGCTCAGAGCATGGAATTATGATATTGTAGCCACTAGTCAGACTTGGTTGCAGGAGGAGCAAGACTGGCAGTTCATTTTTCTGGGGTTCCATTCCCTGAAACGTAACAGAGCGGGAGGAATTAAAGGAGGGGCTGCAGCAGTACTAGTCAGGGAAAATGCCATGGCAATGGTCAGTCATGACAGACTGGACAACTCGTCTTGTGAGGCGTTATAGGTAGAACTGAGGAATAAGAAAGACATGACCACGTTAACGAAGCTATATTTCACACCACCCAACAGTCCGCAGGGTTTAGAGGAGCAAATTTATAGAGAGATCACAGACTGCTGCAAGAAACATAAGATTGTGATAGTGACACATATTGACGGGACTCAGTACCAATGGCATAGAAAGTGAGCAGACACCACACAGGTTGGCCGTGTTGAGACAGCGTGCTGATGTTTGGCAGGCCGGGTAGTGACCGTGTGCTGCAAGGGTGCAGGTTTGAAAAGGGGCCATTGTTACGGCTGAGCCCAATCGTTTGCCCGATTTAAATAGTTGCAATGGATCCACCAGTGCCAAAAAGTGATCCCATTGGGATGAGTCTCAAATTAGCCTCTGATAACCAAGTTCAATTCCTGATCTTCACATGGCGGAACTGTTTACACTGACAGAAGGGGCGAAGGCAGATCACTGGCACCTTAAAACCAGTTGCTTTGGGCAGGTGTGGCTCATTAGCCTGGGAAGGCAGCACACCTCGAAGGAAAACTTTGATTTAAAACCTCGGCTGCCTTGCAGCTATACCCACTCGTGGGAAAGGCTTTGGGAGTAAACCCCAAAGAATTCTGGAGTCAGAACCTCTAAAGGAGTCTGATGTTAATTCAACGTCATTCTGGCAGCTCCTGCAGTTCAGCCATCATCAAAACATTATGCCTGGCATCCCTTTTGACATCAGCGTCTAGACCAAGAGAGCGATCGTGACGCTTGGGCAACTCATGCTCTTCATAGACTTCCTGCCCAGGATTTGGTGATGCCAATCTCCACAACCAACTCAAGACCTGGAGCGATGGGCGAGTGGCAACAGTGGCAGGCATAAGATGGTGCTAGGAGCCGCTAGTCACAGACCTGTACTCAGGCAGCCAAGGCAGGACAGTCGTTCTCTTCTCACAAGGCAAGGGCAGAGTTCGGCAGCCACCTTGGCAATGGAGCAGCCCTCTTCAGGGACTGCACTGCTCCCCCACTCATGAGAAAGGGTCTGGAAAAGGTGACCTAAAGAAAGCTTGCCTCACTCTATCCTGTCAGCAAACCGCAGCTGACTGGACATCTATTTTACGGTTGAAGTACCTCAAAACCAAAAAAGAAAGAAGAACCGCCAGGAAGCTGAGCAAACTCTGTGTTGGAGCCTGGAACATCAGGACACTCATGGACAATATGAGTAACAGACCAGAGAGGTGAACTGCACTTGTAGGACACAAGCTTCAGAAGTACAACGTCGACATTGCAGCATTCAGTGAGACACGCCTGGCCAAAACTGTTGATATCACAGAAGTAGAAGCTGCCTACATGTTTTTCTGCAGTGGCAAGGGAAAAGGATGACGCTAAAAAAGCCACAGTTGGCTTTGCCATCTGGACCACAATAGTCAGGAACCTGGAGTCCTCCCCAGAGGCATCAACGATCGCCTCATGGTAATGAGGCTGCCTCTGAAAGCCAAGACTCATCTGACTCTGATCAATGCCTACACCATGACTTACACTTCTGAACAGAAGGAACTGTTCTACCAGGAACTCAGCCACCTACTACGCTCTGTCCCCAAAGACATCAAGATTCTGCTACTTGGCGACTTTAATGCCTGAGTAGGCAGTGACCATCAGTCTTGGCCAGAAGTCATTCGCAAGCATGGCCGTGGAAAGGAGAATTCAAATAGTCAGCTACTACTCACCTTCTGCGCAGAAAATAGGCTGACAATCACCACCACCCTCTTTCAGCTTCCAGACATCCACAAGGCAACCTGGATTTAACGGTGCTCCAAGAACAGGTATCTGATTGGTTACGTGATCACAAGGCACTGGGACATCAGGGATGTGATCATCATCAGTGCGATGAGGGGTGCAGACTTTTGGACTGACCACATTCTGCTGAGAAGCAAGTTGTCATTTCAGATCACCAGGGTGCACAGGCTGCCACTGAGCAGAAGCTGAACATTCAACAGCTTGCTGACCCCAGCACCAAAGACGAACCGATCAGCAAACTGGAGGAACATCTTGAACAAATGCCTGAGGAAACAGACCCAGAAAAGGCATGGGCATCCTGTATAGCGCTGTAAATGCCATTCTCTGGCACCCCAAGAGGTTCGATGAGAACAACTCTGATATCATCACCCTCCTCAAGCAGGAGCAGGAAGCCTTGACACACTGGCTCAGTGACAAGCAGTCAACCTCCAACTATGAACGCCTGAAGCACCTGCATACTAAGGTCCAGGCTGAGCTGTGGAAGATGGAAGATCAGTGGTGGGAGGACAAAGCAGCAGAGCTTCTACGCTGACCAGAATAACACAAAGAAGTTTTTTGATGGTCTAAAGGCAGTGTATGGATCTTCCTCCAACATCATGGCACCAGTCCACTCCTTGGATGGAGCACTCCTCACTAACAAAGGCGACATTGTCCAACGCTGGGCAGACCATCTCAAACAGCTGCTGAACAGGCCATCCCAAACAGATGATCAGGCCATAGAAGACATGCCCCAGTGCCCAGTTTTCGAAGCCCTTGATGAGCCCCCTCACACTAGTAGAAGCTAGGAAGGCAGTCAATCAGCTGCAGTCAGGCAAGGCCCCTGGCCCAGATGGGATCCCACCAGAGGTCTTCAAAGGAGGGTGGGGAAACCCTTCTTCAGAGCTCAAGCAGCAGTTCTGGAAGAAAGCCTGTGTACCACAGGACCTATAGGGATGCAAACATCATCCACCTGCACAAGAACATGGATCACAAGGCATCCTGAGACAACTACAGAGGCATACCTCTCCTGAGCATAACTGGGAAGATCATGGCCCATATCATACTGAACAAGACTACCTCTCACCTCCTTGATGACGTTTGTGAGCCAATATGGATTCAGATCTAACAGAGGGACAGTGGACATGAACTTTGCTGTCAGACAGATCCAGGAGAAGTGCCAGGAACAGAACATCCTCTTTCTGGACCTGACGAAGGCAATTGATACAGTCAGTTGCACAGGCCCTTGGTGCATCCTTACCAATTTAGGCTGCACCCCACCCCCAACCCCAAGGTTGGTCAGCATTGTCAGGTCATTCCACGATGACATGATGGTCAGGGTCATCAAAAACTGCTGCATCTCTGACCCCTTCCTAGTAACTAACAGCGTCAAGCAGGGCTGTGTCCTCACGCCTACCCTGTTCAGCCTGTTGTTTGCCATGATGCTGTTCTCTCACAGATTGATGCAGGAATAACAATTTGCTACAGGACTGATGGACACTTCTTTGATCTGCAATGCCTCAAGGTCAAGACCAAAATGTTGGAAGCAATAGTACAAGACTTGCTCTTTGCAGATGACTGCTCTCTTGCAGCACACTGCAGGAGCTCACTGTGGGAGCAAGAAAATTTGGCCTAACCATCAGTCTGCAGAAGACACAAGTCCTACTTCAGCCCACATTTCATACCAATCCTGCAGAACCACGAACTGAGATTGAAGGCATACAGCTCAATAATGTTGACACCTTTACCTACCTGGGAAGCTGCCTCACCTCCTCCTGCAGTCTAGATCGAGAGGTCTCAAACAGACTTGCAAAAGCTGGGGCATCCTTTGGCAAGCTACGGACATGTGTGGGGAAAAGGTGGCATCTGGTTGAAGACCAAGATGGCAG
The DNA here is from genome assembly GCF_030028105.1 of Mobula birostris. Classification (NCBI taxonomy): domain Eukaryota; kingdom Metazoa; phylum Chordata; class Chondrichthyes; order Myliobatiformes; family Myliobatidae; genus Mobula; species Mobula birostris. Next base: position 29,970,813 of record NC_092401.1, on the reverse strand, counting down.
TCTACAGAGCAGTCATTCTGACTTCTCTGCTGTATGGCGATGAAACATGGACCCCATACCTCAAGCACATCAAGGTGCTTGACCAGTTCCACCTGCGATGCCTTCATAAGATCATGGGCATCTCGTGGCAAGACAGAGCCCCCATCACAGAAGTGCCCTACGAAAGACCAAGAGTTCTGGCACAGAGACAATAATCACGAAGGCTCAACTTCGATGGGTTGGACATGTGGTCCAGATGGAAGACAACCAACTTCCAAAGATAGTATTCTTTTCCGAGCTGGCACATGGCAACATAAAGCAAGGAAGCCCCACAAAGCACAATAAAGACTGTGCATCCTTGAAGGCATGCAACATCTCTGTGACTGGTTGGGAGGACTTGACCAAAGACTGTAACACCTAGTAGTCTACAAAGACACCAGCACATACAAAGAGCAGCAGCTGAAGGACCTCCATCTAAAGTGCAAGGACCGCAAGGAGAGATGACTCGATCCTTCAATGGCCGTAATGTGGCCGACCTGCGGGTGCACCTACGCTTCCCAGTTCAGTCTTCCCTCTTATCAGAGGCGTGACGTCATCATCGTTCCCAGCAGATTTCCAAGAAGAGACTGTACTCCCATTCTGTAAAAAGGACTAGATGGGATAGAATTTGTCAAGTACGTTCAGGAAGGTTTCTTTAATCAGTACAGAGAAACATGATTAGCTCCCCCAACAAGAGAGTAACTATACTTGATCTGCTATTGGGGAATGAGACAGGGCAGGTGACAGAAGTTTGTGTAGGGGAACACTTTAGACCTAGTTGTCATAATTCCATTAGTTTCAAAATAAATATGGAAAAATATAGATCTGGTTGAACTTCTAGATTGAAGAAAGACTAACTTTGATAGTATCAGAAAGGATCTGGAAAGTGTGGATTGTGACAGGCTGTTTTCTGGCAAAGGTGTACTTGGTAAGGAGGCCTTCAAAAGTGAATTTTGATAGTACAATTTTTCTATGTGTCTGTCAGAATAAAAAGTAAAGATAACAGGTTTAGGAACTTCATTTTCAAGAGATATTGAGACCCTGCTTAAGAAAAAAAATGGAGGTGCATAGCAGGTATAGACAGGTAGTAACAAATGAAGTACTTATGGAGTATAAGAAATGCAAGACAACACTTAAATAAATCAGGAGAGCTAAAAGAAGGCATGAGGTTGCCCTAGCAGACAAGGTGAATGAGATTCCCAAGAGCTTTTTCAGATATGTCAATAGCACAATGAACAAAATTGGTCGTCTGGAAGATCACAAGGTAATCATGCATGGAGTCAAGAGATGTGTTGATCTTAAGTGGATTTTTTACATCAATATTTACTCAGGAGATGGACTCAAAGTCTATAGAAGTGAGGTGAAGCAGCATCAATTTCCTGGACCCTGTACAGATTACAGGGGAGGAGGTGCTGTCGATGGAAATTAGAGTGGAGAAACTCCCAGAGCCTGACAAGGTGGGAAGCAAGTGCAGAAATTGCAGGAGCCTTAGCAGACATATTTAAATTATCCTTAGCGACAGGCAAGGTACCAGAGGATTGGAGGATAGCTAATATGGTTCCACTAGTTAAGAAAGGCTCTAAAAATAAACCAGGAAATTATACGATAATCCTGACATCAGTGGTGGGAAGGTTACTGGAAGGTGTTCGAAGGGACCGGATATATGAGTATCTGGATTGACATGACTGATTAGGAATAGTCAGCATGGCTTCATGCATGGTAGGTCAAGTCTAACCAATCTTACAGAGCTTGTCATGGAAGTCACTAGGAAAGTTGATGAAGGCAAGACAGTGGAAGTTATCTATACGGACATGAGCAAGGCATTTGACGTCCCACATGGGAAGTTGGTCAAGAAGGTTCAGTCGCTCAGATAAGATAGTAAATTGGATTTGACATTGGCTTTGTGGAAGAAGCCATAGTGTTAGTAGATGGTTGCCTCCCTGAGTGGAGGCCTGAGACTAGTGAAGTGCCACAGGGATCGGTGCTGGGTCCATTGTTGTTTGTCATCTATAACAATGATCTGGGAGACAATGTACAAACTAGTTAACCGGATCAGTAAATTTGTGGATGACACCAAGATTGGGGATGTAGTTACCAGTGAAGGCGGCTATCATGGCTTGTACGAGGATCTGGACTAACTGTAAAAATAGGCCGAAAAATGGCAGATGGAATTTAATACAGACAAGTGCAAGGTGTGGCACTTTGGTCGGACCAACCAATCTAGGTCTTACACAATGAATGGGAGGCTACTGAGGAGTGCCGTGGGATAAAGGGATCTGGGAATACAGGTCCTAATTTGTTGAAAGTGGCATCACAAGCAGATAGGGTCATAAAGAAAGCTTTTGGCACATTTGCCTTCATAAATCAAGGTACTGAGTACAGAAGATGGGATGTTATGTTCAAGTTGTATAAGATGTTGATGAGACCGAATTTGGAGTATCATGTGCAGTTTTGGACACCCAACTACAGTAGTATGCAAGTAAGGTTGAAAGAGTACAGAGAAGATTTTCAAAGATGTTACTGGGTCTGAAGGACCTGAGCTATAAGGAAAGGTTGAATAGATTAGGACTTTCTTCCATGGAACGTAGAAGATTGAGAGGAGATTTGATAACGGAATACAAAATTATGAGGAATATAGATAGAATAAATGCAAGCAGGATTTTTCCACAGAGGTTGGGTGGGACTACAACTAGAGGTCATGGACTTAAGAGGAACATGAGGGGAAACTTCTTTACACAGAGGATTGCGAGTGTGTGGAAAGAGCTGCTAGCATAAGTGTATGCGAGCCATATTTCAACGTTTAAGAGAACCTTGGATGAGTACATGGATGGTAGAGGTATGGAGAGCTATGGTCCCAGTGCAGGTCGAATGGGAGTATGTAGTTTAAATGGTTTGGCACAGACTGCATGGATTGAAGGGCCTGTTTCTGTGCCGTACCTTTCTGTGACTATGAATGCACAAATCTTGCTCCATCATGTTGTGCAAGGGTAATAAAGGCTTATCCAATAAGACTATTGGCTGTCGTAGCTACCAGATGGTTCAATTAAGTACTGAGCAAACGGGGATGAAAGCATGTAAACTGCTGAACTTTCACTTTTTGAATTTTTAGTTTTTCATGCTTTACAATTTTCTGTTTTATTTTGGCTGTACTGCGAAAAAAGGAGCATGTGATTCACAGATAAAAATTCTCAGTTAAATTGATCAAAATCACCAGTTGTAACACTCATTTATGTGAACACAGGGTTAGAGGCTGAATATTTTTACAAGGCACTGTACACTGAAGGTAAGCACACGGTGATGTCTGTGTACACACCCATGTGACCCTTCAAAAGTGGAAATGGATGAAACAGGGTACCCAGACAGGAGCCCTTATGAAAGTTGAGGAACACAAGAGTATGAAAAAACACTTGAGGAGGAAAAAAAAGTTAAAAAAAATTCTTACCACATTCTAGTACTATTCAGCAAATGACTGTCAGTGTAACAGGCGAATGTTACTGAGCTTAGTGACACAGACATGTAAAATAGCACCTGGTGTCTATCTCTCCATTAATATCAACTTTGTCCAACTTCCTTGCAGGCAGGAATTGTTTAGCCCTTGGCTAAATGGCAAAGAGGATTTTAAAATTATCTGCTTTTTATGTTTTTATTTAGTGATATGGAACTTACTTTATGTCATTTTAAAGATACTCTCAAATGCATATTAAGAAAATACATTTAAATTAAATGTGTCAATAGACAATGAAATAGCATCTGTGGGGTGAAGAAAAGGTTAAATATAGAATGGAATCAAAAGAAATTCAAAAAACTTGACACTGCATTTTACTTCACACTCAGCAAGAGCCAGGCAGTGAATCTAACTATACGGACTAACAGGCTTGCTATCCTTCAAAAACTTAAATTCCTTTTCAACTACCCACTTGAGCCTGTTATGCTTTACAGTTACAAATATGTATTCCATGACATGACAACCACTAGGATAACGAAAGAAAATTATTATTTAGAGATACAGATCAGAAGAGAGCTTCAAGCTGCACTGCCCAACAACCCCCCACAACCCTGAATTAACCCTGATCTAATCACATGATAATTTATAATAACCTACCCATTATGCCTCTGGACTGTGGGAGGAAATCAAAGGACCCAGAGAAAACCCACACATTCCACGGGAAGAACAGACAGAGACTCCTATCAGAGGATGCCGGGATTGAACTCCAACTCTGACACCATGAGCTCCGAAAACATCATGCCTACCACTATGTGGCCATTCATTAAATCCTCCATCCATTCTTTTTGTGAACATTCTAAATTTGTCTTCTCATTACCAGTAATGTTTATTTTTTCTTGATCTCCATAAGACATTTGGCCCATTGAGTCTGCTCACAGCTTGATCCAATTTTCCTCAGCCCCAATCTCCTGCCTTCTCCCCATATCCTTTCGTGCCCTGACCAATCAAGAATCTATCAACCTCTGCCGTAAATATACATAAAGATTTGGCCTCCACAGCTGCCCATGGCAAAGAATTCCACAGGTTCACCACTCTGGCTAAAGAAATTCCTCCACAACTCCATCCTAAAAGGACTCCCCTCTATTCTGAGGCCATATTCTCTGATCTTGTACTCTTCCACAGTAGGAGACACCCTGTCCACATCCACTCCATCAAGGCCTTTCACCATTTGATAGGTTTCAATTAGGTCACCCCTCATTCTTCTGAATTCGAGCGAATACAGGCCTAGAGCCTTGAAAAGCTATTCATATGACGTCATTCAAAGGTTCTAAGATTCATTATCTAACATACGACTCTGAAACTAATCTTCTCCAGATAGCGGCAAAACTAAGAATATGTACGTCGTTCAGAGAGAAACATCAAACCCACCCCCTCCCCCACAGAAAAAAGACGACATTCCGATCATCAACCCCCAAAACCTTCCTCTTCACACACAAAATGGAACAGGAACATTAACCCTCCCCCCCCCCCCAGCACAAAAAACACTAACAGAACACATCAGAACATCAACCCACAAACACCCTCCCCTCACACAACAAAACAGAAAAGGAATGGGCGATAAAAAGCACAAAATGTAAAAAACCATAAGTCTGAAAAAGTCCACAGGCCATAAACGCAATAGTCCCATCCATAAATGCAGAACCACAAAACTATCCTCCGATGTCACCGACATTCACTAAAAGTGAGGGACACCACATGTGCGCATAGGCCTACTGGTCTGCCACAGCGATAGGCCACTCTGGGATTCCTTCTCCAGCAACGATCAAAAGGAAGGCAGTTGGCGCTGACCTCTTGCTCGCCATCCGCATTCACCTTGGTGTCTCAATCTTCCTTAACACTTTAACCAGCAAAATGAAGTCAAACATCGGTCTTGAAAATTCTTCATGTCAAGGCTGCTCAAGTACACAATCACTTCCTAGAATCTTCTTGGACACAGCAAAGTGCTAGGTCACTCAAACCATCTCCAAACTGTACATTTCAGGCTCTAACTGTCCCAGAAACACAGTTGAAGTGAAAAACAGATGCAAGAGAAGTAAAAAAAAAAGAAATTTTATTGAGTTATCTGGGAGATGTCAACTGAGGAAGCATTGTACGCTGGTGCCATCTTGACCCGATGAGTTGTTTACGGATACAAGCGCTCAATCCTGGAATCATTTTCATGAACGTCCTTTAAACACTCTCAAGTTTCAGCACATCCATAGGGGCCCAAAACAGTCCACAATACTCCAAGTGAGGCCTCACCAGTGCTTTTTAAAGTCTCAACAATACATCCTTGCTTGTGGAGGCATTAGTAATGATCTTTCAAAAATCACTAGATTCAGGAATGGTTCTGGAAGAATCATCATTTCAAGATGAGTCTAGTCATCTTGAAACGAATGTTAACATCACATTTGCCTTCCTCACCACAGACTCAACCTGCAAATTATCCTTTAGGGAATCCTGAACAAGGACTCCCAAATAATATTGCGCCTCAGATTTTTGTATTTTCTTTCCACTTAGAAAATAGTCTACCCTTTCATTTCTTCTATCAAAGTGCACGACCATACACTTCCTGGTACTGTATTCCATCTACCACTTTGTCCATTCTGCTAATCTGTCCTTTTGTAGCCTCAAAACTACTTTCCCCTCCATGTATATATATCATCTGCAAACTTTGCAACAAAGCCAATTGCATCATCAAATCATTCCCATATAATGTAAAAAGAATCAGTCCCAACACCGACCCTTGTGGAACACCATTAGTCACTGGCAGCCAAATAGAAAAGGCTCCCTTTATTTCCACTCTTTGCCTCCTGTCAATCAGCCACTGCTTTATCCATGTTAAAATCTTTCCTGTAACACTTGTTAAGCAGTCTCATTTGTGGCACCTTGTCAAATGCCTTCTGTTAAATCCAAGTATATAACATCCACCAATTCTCATTTATCTACCCTGCTTTAAAGAATTCCAAAACATTTGTCAGGCGAGATTTTCCCTTGAGGGAACCATGCTAACTAAGGCCTATTTTATCATTGCCTCCAAGTACGCTGAGACCTCATCCTTAATAATCGACTCCAACGTTTTCCCAGCCACTGACATCAGATTAACTGGCCCACAGTTTCCTTTCTTCTGCCTCCCTCCCTTCTTGAAGAGTGGAGTGACATTTACAATTTTCCAGTCTTCCTGAATATAGTGATTTTTGAAAGATCATTACTAATGCGTTCACAATCTCTACAGACACCACTTTCAGAAATCTGGGGTGTACACCATCTGGTCCAGGTGACTTATCTACCTTCAGACCTTTCAGATTCCCAAGAACCTTTTCTCTTGCAATAGTAACTGCCCACACTTCATGACCCCTGACACTGGAACTTCTACCATACTGCTAGTGTTTTCCACAGTGAAGACTGATGCAGAATGCCTATTCACTTCATCCACCATTTCCTTATTCCCCATTACTACCTCTCCAGCATTATGTTCAAGTGCTCCAATATCTACCCTCACCTCTCTTTTGCACTTTACGTATCTGAGAAACTTTTAGTATCCTCATTAAAATTATTGGTCAGCTGACTTTTGTATTCCATCTTTACCTTCTTAATGACCTTTATTTGCTTTCTATTGGTTTTTAAAAGCTTCCCAATCCTCTAACTTCACACTCAGTTTTTCTTTATTAGAAACATACAAACACAGCACAATACAGGCCCTTCAGCCCACAAAGCTGTGCCGAATATGTCCCTACCTAGGCTTTACCCATTGCCCTCTATTTTTCAAAGCACCATGTAGCCATCCAGGAGTCTCTTAAAAGACCCGATCATTTCTGCCTCCACCACCGCCACTGGCAGCCCATTCCACGCACTCACCAAGCTCTGCGTAAAAAACTTACCCAACATCTCCTCTGTACCTACTTCCAAGCACCTTAAAAATATGCCCTGTCGTGCTAGCCATTTCAGCCCTGGGGAAAAGCCTCTGACTATCCACACAATCAATGCCTCTCATTATCTTGTACACCTCTATCAGGTCACCTCTCATCCGCCGCCGCTCCAAGGAGAAAAGGCCGAGTTCACTCAACCTATTCTCATAAGGCATGCTCCCCAATCCAGGCAACATCTTTGTAAATCTCCTCTGCACCCTTTCTATAGTTTCCACATCCTTCCTTTAGTGAGGCAACCAGAATTGAGCACAGTATTCCAAGTGGGGTCTGACCAGGGTCCTACATAGCTGCAACATTAGCTCTGGGCTCCTAAACTCAATCCCACGACTAATGAAGGCCAATGCACCGTATGCCTTCTTAACCACAGAGTCATCCTGCGTAGCAGCTTTGAGCGTCCTATGGACTTGGACCCCAAGATCCCCCTGATGCTCCACACTGCCAAGAGTCTCAGAATTAGTGCTATATTCTGCCATCACATTTGATCTACCAAAATAAACCACCTCAAACTTATCTGGGTTGAACTCCATCTGCCACTTCTCAGCCCAGTTGTGCATCCTATCAATGACCCGTTGTAACCTCTGACAGCCCTCCACACTATCCATAACACCCCCAACCTTTGTATCATCTGCAAATTTACTAACCCATCCCTCCACATCCTCATCCAGGTCATTTATAAAAATCACGAAGAGCAGGGATCCCAGAACAGATCCCTGAGACACACCACTGGTCACTGGCCTCCATGCAGAACATGACCCATCTACAAACACTCTTTGCCTTCTGTGGGCAAGCCAGTTCTGGATCCATAGAGCAATGTCCCCTTGGATCCCATGCCTCCTTACTCTCTCAATAAGCCTTGCATGGGGTACCTTATCAAATGCCTTGCTAAAATCCATATACACTACATCTATGGCTCTACCTTCATCAATGTGTTTAGTCACATCCTCAAAAAATTCAATCAGGCTCGTAAGGTACGACCTGCCGTTGACAAAGCCATGCTGACTATCCCTAATCATATTGTGCTTCTTCAAATGTTCATAAATCCTGCCTCTCAGGATCTTCTCCATCAGCTTACTAACCATTGAAGTAAGAAGTATTATATGCCCTCTCTTTGGTTTTTATGTTGGCTTTGACTTCTTTTGTTAGCCATCATTGTGTCATCTTTCCTTTAGAACATTTCTTCCTTTTTGGGATGTATATATCCTGTGCCTTCCAAATTGCTTCCAGAAATTCCAGCCATTGCTGCTCTGCAGTCATCCCTGCCAATCAATTCCGGCCAACTCCTCTCTCATGCCTCTGTAATTCCCTTTACTCCACTGTAATACTAATACATCTGATTTTAGCTTCTCCTTCTCAAATTTCAGGGTGAATTTGATCATATTATGATCACTTCTCCGTGGATTGTCACCTTGTCGTGGTGGAGAAGCTTGTGTGGTCCTGTGATCCCAAGAGCAATGCCATCTGGAGCTATGCTCCTGGTAGGGTCACCCATGGCGGTAAGGTCGAGGGTGAAGTCCCTGACAAAGAACAATCCAACCAAGATCTCAACTGTGGAACAGGCGGATGAAGTTACTTTGAACTCAACGGCTGTGAAGGCGGATGAAGGCTGCAACAAATCCATCAGCTCCAATCGTCGTGGTTTCCACACCATTCGAATCAGTTGGTTGATTTGTGAAGTATCGTGTGCTTCTTGGAGTGCAACATCAAGTACACGTTAAACAAATACACGCACAGGCGTCTTCACTCTGTGGGCCACTTCTTCAGAACGGAGACCACCATCCTCGACATCGAAGGATTACCACGACAATGAAGATTATGATCACTTGCCCCCAAGGGTTTTTTTTACCTCAAGATCTCTGATCAATTCTGGTTCATTACACAACACCGATCCAAGACATCTGATCCCCTAGTGAGCTCAACCATTCTAGAAATTCCCCTTTAAAATCCAGCACCAACCTGCATATTGAAATTCCCCCATGACTATTGTAACATTACCTTTGGCATGCATTTTCTACCTCCCATTCTAATTTGTAGACCACATCCTTACTACTGTTTGGGCAGTCAGTATACAACACCTATCAGGGTCTTCAACTGTGCTACAAGTTCATCTGCCTCATTACATACCCTGTGTGCATTCAGAATATAACATCTCCAATCCCGTATTCACACTTCTCAATTTTCTTTGTCGTTTAGGTTGCACCTCATCCTGTTGACTGCAATTTTGCCACATCAACTTCACATTACCTCTGTTTGTAAACCAGCTACCTCATCTTCAGCACTATTATCGGCCTTTTCTATGATACTTCTTGCACTGAAATATACATGGCTCAGGAATCTAGTCACACCATGTTCAATCTTTTGATTCCTAACTTTGTCAGAGGTCTTACCAACATCTGCCTCCACAACCTCACATCAACTGTTCTGGCACTCTGGTTCCCATCTCCCTGCAGCTCTAGTTTAAACCCCACCGTGCAACATTAACAAACCTTCCCACTAGGATATTATTCCCCCTGCAGTTCAGGTGCAAACCGTCTCCTCTGTACAGGTCCCACCTTCCCTGGAAGGGAACCCAATGATCCAAAAATCTATGCACTCCCTCCTACACCAACTCCTTAGCCACATATTAAACAGTATATTCTTCCTAGTTCTGGCCTCACTTGCACATGGCCTGGGTAGTAATCCTGAGATCACAAACCTGGAGGTCCTGCCCTTTAACTTTGTACCCAACTCCCTGACTCCCTATGCAGAACCTCATTACTCGTCCTACCCATGTTATTGGTACCTACATGGACCATGACCTCTGGCAGTTCACCCTCCCACTGAAGAATGCTGAGTACTCAATGCAAGACGTCCTAGGCTCTGGCATTCGGGAGGCAACATACCATCCGGGAATCTCGTTCTCAACTACAGAACCTCTTGTCCATTCCCCTAACTAACGAATCCTCTGTCACCACAGTGTGCCTTTTATTCCCCCCTTCCCTTCTGAGTCACAAACTGGACTCAGTGCCAGAGACCCAACCACTGTCATCCCCCCCCCGACAGTATCCAAAATTATATACCTGTTGTTGAGAGGGATGGCCAATGGCTATTTAATCCCCTTCCCCTTCTTGGCTGGCACACAGTTTACTCTGTCCTGAACCTTGGGTGTAACTACCTCTCTATATGTCCCACCTTCAGCCTCCCGAATGATCTGGAGTTTATCCTGTTCCAGCTCCAACACCTTAACACAGATTGTTCGAAGCTGCAGTTGGATGTACTGCTCGCAGTTGTAGTCATCAGGGACACTGGAGATCTCCCTGCCTTCCCACATCCCGCAAGAGGAGCATTCAATTATCCTGCCTGGCATCTCTACTGTTCTAGCTGAACAAATATAATGAAGGGAAGGAAAAAATAACTTAACCTTGAGCTTTTCTTTTCTTTCACTGACTCAAGACTCTCTTCGCTGAAGCCTCAAAGAGCTAAAGCCTCAAGACCACTACTCTGACTGTCCACTCAGACGACGGCCACTGCACTCGTCTTTGCCTTCCTTTAATTTGCTCTTGCTAATTAATCTCAAGCGTGGCTTGGTCGTTGATCAAAGCTCGGTTTCCCTGATGCAACCTGCTGCTCCATTTTCTACTCAGGCAGTGAAATCCTCTCAGGAAAGAGAGGATCTATCTCAATGTAGAGAAATCAATTTTAATATAGCACAGGAATAGGTCCTCTAACCCATAAAGTTGTGTTAAACCTAATAAACTAGAAATCATATGCTTAACCAATCTAATCTCTTCTGACTACACAACATCCCTATCCCTCCATTCCCTGAATAGAGATGTGCCCATCTAAGAGCCTCTATGGCATCTACCTCCCTGGCAGTGCATTCCTGGCACCCACCACTGTGTAAAATAAAAGTTTGCCTCCCCAACTAAACTATCCTTGTTCTGAAGAACAGAAGAGTCCACATTTCCTACTTTCCCACTGTGCTAAGCTTTTAATGAAAATGTTTACCTAAGTGGGAGGTGTTTTTTTTTGTTCCTTCATTCACAGGGCCAACAATGGCGACCCCTAATGAGAATTGAGCCTTGTGCCCCGTTCATAACTGACTGCTTTCATTTCAGAGAAAACCACACTGCTGCATGACTGAAGTCACAAATATGCCAGATCAAGCAAAGAGAGTAGACTTCGCTTCTTGGCAAAACATTAATGACCAGATGGGTTTTGCTACAATTTGGTACTTTCAAAGTCATTACCAAAGTCTTTTCCACAGCCCACAGATGCTCTGGTAGAACCTAAACAATGATCACCAATCTAAACTTCTAGATTACCAATTCGGTCCTTCAGTCTAGTTGCCCCTATATTACAGGATTTCCAGTGTGCACTAGTTAAAGGTTATGCTGCACCTGTTAATAAGGCACAGTGTTAAGCCCCTCATGTGCAGACTATCAACCCATGATCTGTTAGACCACCAGGGAAATCAAAAAGATCAAAGCAAGGTATCGCACAACACCTCCACAGTCTGTTAAACACCATCCAATTTGTTTCTGGCCAAAGTTGCATTGAACAATTTAATGAACTGCAACCAAATTCATATCATGATTAAACGTGTGCTCCCATGGCCAATATAAATGGCCAGAAAGAAAGCTTTCATCTCCAAGAGGTCTAAGATTGCAAGGTCTGTTATCAGCTTTCTCGTCCATCGAACAGATATAACCTCCCATTGACATTCACTCTGGAAAACTTTATACAAAGTACAATGGGAGTTCAGAATAGAGCAGGAGGCACTGACTGTGCCCCAAATTACAATAACAATGCAAAGCAAGCAGGGCTGGAAAGTTCCAATTAATGATGAGCTGACTTACTTTCTGACTTCAAGCTAGATGTAGTAACTGGATGTCTATCGCCCAACTTCAATCCCTTGATCTTTTCTCAACTTTTCTGCTGAATCTGAGCGTTTTGAGGCCTGATCCAGGTCTTCACTACACAACTAACACCTACACAAAAAGGGTTGCAATTTATATTCCTTTCCAGGACCAAATTCATTTGCTTAAATTTCAATTAAAGGAGTCCATTAATATGAAAAGAACTGCTTGACATTATTATTATTTGTCTCGATGACGCCAGGGAACTACAGCAATGTTCTGTGGGCTGTGGACAATACTTCTAAATATACTTTTAAATATACATCTTTCGAATTACTCTCACTGCAATCTGCAACATGTAATTTTCCTCCAAGCAACGTACTTTTAAATCAGTTTAACGATCTACAGATTTCACGAATGTCTGAAGATCTCGGAAGACCAGGGAGGTATAGCACCTACTCAGACAAGGGTTCATCACCATAGCTGGAAGTGAGGCGGTGGGGGGGGGGTGGAGAGAAGAGGGGTGGGGGAACTCCAAATCAGGCCGAATCGCAGAGGGATGAGGCACCCTCTACCCAGCATCTTGTTAGAAAAAGTGCAGTCGCTGGAGAACAAAATTGAGGACCTGAAGGCAAGATTGCTGTGTCAGAAGGAAATGAGGGACTGTTGTATTCTATGTCTGACCAAGACCTGGCTGTCTCCCAGCACACCAGATACAGCAGTCAAACTGAAGGCTTCTCAATTTTCCATATGGACCGAACCGCTGATTCAGAAAGGCAAAAGGAGGTGGTGTGTGGTTCATGATTAAACTCTCAGTGGTTCTCCAATGTGACAATTTTGTTGAACTCGCGTTGCCCTGACCTTGAACACTTAACGGTCAAATGCCATCCATTCTATTTATCTAGAGTGCTCTCTTCCATAATACTGTCAGGATTACATACCAAGTGGCCAACTATAATCAAGCCCTTGAAATATTGTATGATGCCATCTAAACAAGAAACAATCTATCCTGACACATTACAAATCAGTGGAGCACTTCAACAAAGCCTGCTTAAAGAAAACCCTGCCCTATTACCCTCAGCATATAACCTGTAGCACCAGAGGTCCCAACACACGAGACTACTGTTATACAAAAATAAGGAATGCCTCCCATTCCATACCTGGTATGCATTTCAGTAAATCAGATCACTTGGCTGTCCTTCTCCTACTTGCATACAGGCAGAGGTTAAAGAGCAAAGCTCCAGAGATTAGAACGACGAGGAGGTCGCGGGAGGCAGAGGAGCGGCTACAGGATTGCTTCAAGTCAGTAGACTGGACTGTGTTCAAGGAGTCATCTATGGATCTGAATGAATACGCGATGGCTGTCAATGGTTGTGACGGACTGTACTAAGAGTTGTAGACGCGTGCGTCCCCACAAAATCATTCAGAATCAAAAGCCCTGGATAAACCATGAGATCCGCAATTTGCTGAGAGCTAGATCAGAGGCACAGAGGCATTCAAGTCTGGTGACCAAGATAGTTACAAGAGGCCCGGGTTCGATCTCCGGAAAGCCATCTCACTGGCAAAGCGGCAATTCCACACTAAACTTGAATCAATGAAGGGTGCTCGATGGTCATGAAAGGGCTTGAATACTGTCACCTCTTATAAAGTTAGATCAAGCAACACAGGCAACAGCAGGGCTTCGCTTCCAGATGAGCTCAATGCCTTCTATGCTCGCTTTGATCATCAAAACATGGAGGAACCATCACAAACTCACAGCCCTTGATGATTCTATGATTTCAGTCTGAGACCAACACGTGAGCAGCCTTCAAAAGGGTGTAGTCACGAAAAACATCCAGCCCCAGTGAAGCACCTGGCCAAGTATTAAAGACTGATCAAGTACTGATCAACTGGCTGGAGTGTTACTGACTTCAGGAGAAGGAAATCAAAAGTCCATGAGCTATTCCTCATCAGACAATCAGAGGTGGAAGATTAACAACTTTAAATTCCTCAGTGTTATTACACGTTTGTACTTATGAGGACCTGTCCTAGGCCCGGCACACAACTGAAATTACAAAGAAGGCATAATAGCACCTCAATTTCTTTAGGAGTTTGTAGAGATTCAGAGTGACATCTACAACTTAGGCAAACTTGTATAGGTGTGTAGTGAAGAGTATACTGACTGGCTGCATCACAGCCTGGTATAGAAACACCAATGCTCTTGAACAGAAAATCCTACAAAAAGTAGTGGATTCGGCCCAGTCTGTCACAGGTAAAGCCCTCACCACCATCAAGCATATCTACAGCTATGTGGCGAATCTCGGGCCAGTGGATGGGTATCGTGTGTGGAGAACCTCAGGCTAGCAATTGGGTATTCTGTGAGGAGAACCTCGGGCCAGCAATTGGATATTGTGTGTGAAGAACCTCAGGCTGGTGGTTTGGTATTCTATGTGCAAAATATGGGGCCAGTGGTTGGGTATTCTGTGTGGGGAACATGTGGCCCCACAGAGTACATACATGTCACCACATAAAACCCAGAGATTACTTTTCCTGCAGGCATACTTAGCAAATCGAGAACAGTAACTGTAGACAAGATCATGAGCCTGATGGTTGAGGGATAGTAACTGCTGGTGCAAGTACTGAGGCACTTGTATCTTCTACCTGATGCCAGCAGTGAGAAAACAGCATTACCTGTTAATCTTTGATGATGGATGCTGCTTTTCTACAGCAACGTTTCATGGAGCTGTGCTCAATGGTTGGGAGGGTTTTACCCATGATGTACTGGGTCAATTCACTAACTTTTGTAGGATTTTCCACTTAAAAGCACTGATATTCCCAGACTAGGCCTGATGTAGCCAGTCAGCACACTTTCCACCACACATCTATTGAAGTTTGCCAAGGTTTTTGATAACATGCTGAATCTCCACAGACTCCTGAGGAAGTAGACCTGCTGTCGTGCTTTCTTTACAATTATATTTATATGATGGGTCCAGGACAAGTCCTTTGAGATAGTGACACCCAGGAATTTAAAGTTACTGACCTCCACTTCTGATCCTCCAATGAGTACTGGTTCATGGGCCTGTGGTTTCCTTCTCCTGAAGTCTAAATCAGTTCCTTAGTCCTACTGACAGTGAGTGAGCGGTTGTTGTTATTATACTACTCGGCCAAATTTTCAATCACTCTCCTGTATATTGATTCATCACCACCTTTGATATGGCCCACAACAGTGGTGTCATCAGCAAACTTACATATGGTTTTGGAGCTGTACTTAGTCACACAGTCATAGACGTAAAGTGAGTAGAGCAAGGGACTCTACATTGGACATCATTTCCAGACCCCAGTCAGTTCTTATTGACAAAAGCATCTCCTCTACAATCTCCATCAGCACAGGAACACTACAAAGAGATTGTAGAGGAGATGCATTTTGTCAATAAGAACTGACTGGGGTCTGGAAATGAGGAAATCCAAGAACCAATTGCACAAGGGGTATTCAGTGTGGAGTACAGTACTGTCAAAAAAGTCTTAGACATCCCAATTTTTTTGTATAAATGCTGTTTCATTCTGACTTTTTGTCTTCTGAATTACTGTGAGAGTGGAAAAGGGCAAATTTTAAATTTGCAAACATTTGTTTCCTTAAAAAAAACTAGACATCAGAATTTTTTTTGTATCTTTTTAAAGAAAGTAACATATTAAGTAATAGACCACTCTTCAAAGAAAAATATGATTACTTTGCGGGTACATAGCCCAGAGCATGATGAAACAAAGATAAGAAACAGGATGCTGATGATCAATGACATAATGAGTTGAATGAACTAAACTGATTAACTGAAACAGAAACAGGTGGAGAAGGGTGAAAGGCAACCAAGCTGAAAGATGAGAGTGTGGCAGATGTGACAGTTTAACCTTCAAATTCTTGCACTACGGCATGAGTGAGCATAGCAACACACAAGGTGGTCATCTGGCATCAGCAAAATCTCTCCCAAGTAGAAATTTCCTAGCAGACAAGAGTTTCAAGATGTGCTGTCCAAGTTCTTCTGAAGAAGCACGAAGAAATGGGCAAGGTTGAGGAGCAGTCAATTCAATTCAATCAATTCAGTCAATTGAATTAAAATCAATACAATTCAGTTGCTCGCCATGGAAACTGAGTGCAGCAGACAAGATGTCCTTCTACATCAAAAGTAGTCCAGTACTATTAGCTCTGAACTCACAGAAACCTCTAGAAACTAAATCCAGAAAAGTCTTGTCAGAGATGGTCTTCATGGAAGAGTTACTCCCAAAAACCATTCCTCCGATGTGGAAACAAAGCCAAGGGACTCAGCTACCCATAGAAACACAAGAACTGGGTTGCTGAACAATGGCAGCAAGTGGGCTGGCACAGTAAAATAATAACCATAACAGAATCAATGAAAGACCACACCAACTAGGACATTCAACCACTGTGCAAAGACAGAAAGAAAGGAAATAATAAGTAAGGAAGCAAAAAATATCCAGAACTTGAGATAAAGTCTTTGAGAGCAAGTCCACTAGTTCTGGAAACGTTTCAATGATGGGCAAGTGAAGTTGAGTGAGGTTATCCCCTTTGGTTCAATAGCCTGATGGTTAAGGAGTGGTAACTATTCTTGAATCTGTTGGTGTGAATCCTGAGGCTCATGTACCATCTTCCTGACGGGAACAGTGAAAAGAGAGTACATCCTGGGTGGTGTGGGTCCCTGATGATGAATGCTGCTTTCCTGCAACAGTGTTTCATATAGATGTCATTAGGGGGTGTTAAAGTACAGGCCTTCAACAGTTAGTTCATTCAGCAGTTTGGCATACACTATATTGGCCGAAGGGCTTGTTTCTGTACTCTATTGTTCTAACTCTCTGACTACTGATAGTCTTCAAGTCTCGTGACAGCCCAACCTTGAGTTGAGAAGTAAGGTCCAAATACATCTCAGTTAACACTATGGTTGTAAATAGTAACACACTTCAAGACACAGCGTCCCCCCACTACCCTGCTGAAGAAAGACTGTGTCTGCGGGACCATCTGGTGGTTGTTCTCATTAATCTGGTCGTTGTCATTAATGTAGTCAGAGTCAATTGAACCTGCAGAATTGTGTATTCTCAATACTTTTTCCAGGTGGTATTCATTAGAAGTACAGATTCTGCAGCCAAGTTAAGACAGATGCTAATCAGCAAGAAGTTTCCTTTCACCAATCCGACCCGATACTGAAGATATAACAGGGCTACCTTCCCCAATCCCCAAAACTTAACCTGTGCATCTATGCTGCCACCTTCTGGTGGAAATAGCACAAATCTGTGAAAAGAGAGGAGCTCTGGGACCTTGGCTGGATAACTCCAGTATCATCTGGGTTGTCTACGTTGGCTGTACCTCCACCTCTGAGTCGGATGCTCAGTCCATTCATTTTTAATTTTATTATACTTAGTCATAATAGTCTGATACAAGTGAGCAGTTTGTCAGGTAAGTTCAGGGGGCAGTTACGATCTACGGTCATATTCAAACTAAAATAATATCGTGAAATAAAGGGCAGTAGTGAAACTATAATTAAATAAAATACCAGGCAGAGTATTAATGGTCACATATACTCACTTTTCACCCTCAATTTATTCAGACTGAATTTAAAATGCTCCAGCCCTCATGATGGTAATTAACCTTTAGTTAAACCTCTAGATTATCAGCTCAGTAATATGTCTCTACTACCACATTTTGACAAGTTCCACTGCTATAATGCCCATTCTAATTTGGCCATATTACATGCTCATAGCAATTCTGGAGAAAAATCTGCATGAGGAACCTGTAGATTATGAATTAGAACTGTTAATTACAATAACTTACGAATAAGAGTTCAATATTGCTAGAGAAAATTTTTAGGGATAGGATACGTGAGCATTTAGAAGCCCATGCCCTAATAGGGAGAGCAAGCATGGCTTTGTGCATGGCAATTCATGCTTCACCAACTTGATTTTTTGACAAGGTGATGAGAGAGATTGATGAGGTTAGAGCAAAGGACGTTTTCTACATAGATCTTATTAAGGCATCAGACAAGGTCCCTCATGGGAGGCTAATCCAGAGTAAGATGCATAGGGTCCATGGGAAATCGGCTGTTTGGATTCAGAAATGGCTTGTACATAGAAGACAAAGGTTGAAGGGACCTATTCAAGCTGGATGTCTGTAATTAGTGGAATTCCACAGGGATCTGTGCTGGGACCTTTGCTGTTTGTAATGTATATAAATAACCTGGATGAAAATGTAGATGAGTGGGTTAATAAATTTGCAGATGATTGCTGGAGTTGTGGATGATGTAGAAGACTGACAAATAATAGAGCACAATATAGCTCAGTTGCAGACATGGGCTGAGAAATGGCAGAAGGAGCTTAATTCAGATAAAGGTGAGGTGTTGTACTTTGGTAGGGCAAATGCAAGGAGAAAGTACATTGTTAATGGGAGAGGTCCTCAACGGTGTTGCTGAGCAGAGCGATCTTGGGTTCCAAGTTCATTGCTCCTTGTAAGTGGCTACACAGATCGATAAGGTGGTTAAGGCAGCTTATGGAATGCTTGGTTTTATTACTTGAGGCATTGAGTTCAAAAGTCAGGAAGTTATGTTGGAACTTTATAAAAATCTGGTTCTGCTACATCTGAATCATTGCTAACAGTTTGGGTCACCCCACTATAGGAAGGAACTTTAGGCTTTGGAGAGAGTGCAGAAGAGGTTTACCAGGATGCTGACTGTTTAGAGAGCATGTACCATCACGAGGCTGGATAAACTTGGGTTGTTTTCACTGCAGTGCTGGAAGCTGAGTGGAGATCTGATAGAGGCTTACAAGATTATGAGAGGCATAGATAGAGTGGACAGAGAATATCTGTTTCCCCGGGTTGAAATGTCTAATACCAGAGGGCATGCATTGAAGGTGAGAGGGGGTAAGTTCAAGGGGGATGTGAGGGGCAAGTTATTTTACTCAGAGTTGTGGATGCCTGGAATGCACTGCCTGGTATGGTGGTAGAGGCAATACATCACAGGCTTTTAAGAGACGTTTGGATAGCCACATGGATGTAAGGAAGAAGGAGGGATATGGTCACGGTGTAGGTAGGATAGATTAGTGTTTGGGTGTTTTTGATTTGCTTTTTAGCTGGTTCAGCACAACACTATGGGCCGAATGGCCTGTTCCTGTGTTGTACTCTTCTAAGTGTTGATACTCAGAGGAATTAGGGAAAATTCCTCAAAATCAATAAGAAGGGGGAAAATGTTACAGGCAATCAATTCTAACCTAAGTTACTCTTCAAAATCTTAAAAACATGACGAGAAGCAGAGAGCGCTAAATAAAATTTTATGTCAAAAGTCATCGGAATATGGCAGGCCAATTGGCCTCTTTCTATGCAATACAAGGTAGAAATTTGGACACTGAGATAAAGTATGTGCTAGAGTGAAGGCTCTTTACTATGGTTATATTTGTTACAGAAAACAGGAAGTCTTTGGCATTGCAAAAAGCTCAGAGTAGCTCCAGCAGTACTTTAAGATTAAGAACAGGCTTCATCATTTTTAAAAATAAACATGTCAGGATAGTGGGCTGACAATACTCTGAATTCAATGTACCATGTCACATGATTTAAAAAATTATTTTAATTTATTGAACTTGAACTTAATATACAAAAGTTACCTTGCAGAAGTGGAAGGCCTTTTAAGGACAGTTCGGTCATAGTTCTCCGGAGTTGATCCCAATCTGTAAAGATTTTGAAACAGGACATTATAGTGATAAAAGATATACATTTGTCAAATTGCTGAAAATATTTTAAGTCTCTGGTGAATTAGCACAGCCATAAACAGAATATTGGTTGCCACATCAATGAAGGAAATCTCAATATCAGGACCAGAATTCATTCTTTTTTTTTTGCTTTCATACAGATAACCTCAATGGTACAACACTGAAGTAGTAACAAAGATTAAACTTTAAGGATGATTGAAGTCAGCACCTTTAAATTTTAAGCTTTCTCAAACAAAGGAGCTTAGAAGTTTACAGAAACAAAGTTGTTAATGGATCTTAACTTTTGCAACCAAAAATTTGCAAAATAGATCATGATGACAATACTTCCACACAAAAGAAAAAAACGCAAACTTATTATTTTTTTTCCTGTGTCAATGCAAGGACGCAAAGTTTGTTTTCTTCCGGTTCTTACTGACTTTCCCCTGGACTGTACAATAAGAGTCCTATTGGTTATTTTTAAATAAAATTGGGTCATGTGTGTGCTCTTCCAGCCATTCCTCCATCCCCAAATCCAACAATACTCTGCTCCAGCACTTGTCAGGTGATGGCTCCAGACTTGCTGATGGTTCTTCAATACTCTGCCCAAAATGTTATGATTTCTGGAGCAAAAGCCAGAAATTTGACTACGAGAAGCATCACTGTTGTACCCATTCATGCCCTATCTGATGTTGTGTACCTTGAGGAGGGTACTGAACCATACCGCAGCATGAAAAGTAGGAAATAAACTGAACGGACAGTAAACACCCATATCCATTGAATATCAATCAGCTCTGCTGCTTCAATAAGTCAAAAGCCAGATTACATCAATAAAATAGAGATGAAGTGCAGTTGTAGAGATAAAACATGGCAAGACTGTAGAATAAATGATAGGATAAAGAGGCATGGAGATGAACAGATTAATCTTGGAGTGTGCACCCACAAATTCCCGAAGGCAACAAGATTATTTGTGTAATGCAGTGAAGCAGCATTCCAGACACTTCATTAACCAAGGAAGGCTTAGAAGACAAGGCAGGGAAATTATCTTGAATTATCCAAATCATGAGTTAGGCTACAGCTCCACATAATTTTGGTCACTACATTCCAGCAATAAAGACAGCACTAAAAAGCTCATGGAGCTACTTACACAAGTGTTGACTGGGAAGGAACAATTGGGCAGTCTGGATTCACTTCTTTTGGAACAG
Organism: Mobula birostris; assembly: GCF_030028105.1. NCBI lineage: Eukaryota > Metazoa > Chordata > Chondrichthyes > Myliobatiformes > Myliobatidae > Mobula > Mobula birostris. Next base: position 29,949,626 of record NC_092401.1, on the reverse strand, counting down.
AGTAGGTTGAAGAGAAATTTGCAAGATCTAAATAGAGTGGATAAAGTGCCTAATTGAGCAAAATAGAGACACTAATACTGCAGGCACAGATTTAAGGCAACCAGTAAAAAGAACAGAGTTGAGGAAAATATTTATTTTCCCCACATCAAGTGATCTAAAACTACATGTCTAAAGGATGGTTGAAGAAGAAACCATTATCACATTTAGCTAACACCTGGGCAAATTCCTGATAAGCCGTGAACCAAGAGCTGGGACATAAAATTATGGTGGAAACACCTTCTCAGCTGGCGTAGAAAGCACAGCAAGGTCAGCCCTTGAGATTTATTCAACACCCTGCCCAAAGCATTTATTTTTCTGTGTCAATGGTAACAAAAAAAAATTAATTATTCTACCAAATGGTAAAACCCAACCTAATGCTCGGGATGGTATACATTATAACGAGCAATTAATTGGTAGAGAGCCAAAAAAACCCAGTGCTCAAGTTTCTGAAGTTCCTGCACTTACAAAACAAGTATTTTGCAGCTTTAGTCTTTTACCAGAATATACAGGATGGATTAGGAGATTTAAATTCAGATTTTGCCACTAGCTGTTAACTGGGTGGACTCCGGAGCTGTGAAGCTTTCTTCTGGAACCCAGTTACTTTCCCGAGCACTATCTGTACTTTCTAGAAAGTCACAAAAGAGGCATTGCCATGGCTTTCCACTCTCTGAAACCTGCACTGTTTCTCTCCAAACATCCAGACCTTTAACATCTACCAAGAAAATTTGAGAAGAGCGCACAGGTATATACAAGAGTTCTAAAATGAAATGGCTTTTTCTAGTACTTAGACATTGTTAGAGATTGTTAAGGTCTTACCACAAAGAAAAGGATGTCCATTTGAAGACAGCTCATTCATAGTTCTTCAGAGATAATCCTGTTTCTACAAAGGAAAAAAGCTCTGAAATAGTATATTTTACAATGCAAATAGCTATAACCCAAAATTATTTTAAACAACAAAAATATGGACCTAAATAAAAGGTAGAGCACTGCACAAAGAAGGCCTGCTCAAGAATTCGACTTTTACTGTTCAAAATACTCGAACATGTAAAAATAACTAAACTTAATCAATAGCACTTCTCTGGTAAACAATCACAGCAAACAATGGAGAGGAAAGCAAAGGCAAGGCAGAGTGACAGAGCTGGGGTTTGCAAAGGTGAGGCAGAATCGAAGCCAACAGAGGCAAGGCCCCTCCACCAAAACCAAGAGCGAGGAAAAACCCGAGGTTTGATCAATCTAAGCGCCAGGCCAATTTGGAAAGGTCGGGTATGGGCCGAAACACAGCAGCTGGATCCAGGCCCAGAGCCTATCAAAGCCACAGTGCCTGGGTCCTAGAGCAAGGAATGACCCAATGTTTCCACAATGTAAATGCTGAGCCGGATTGAAAAGATAGGTGTTGGAACCAGGGGCAAGAATCAGGCAGTTCTGCACTGAACTAAGGTTGTGGCCTGCTCCAGGTGTCTGTGGACACACTTTTGTGCTGAATGCTATTTGATTACTTTTGTTTGCATGATTTGTTTTGCCCTCTCTGTACATTAGGCTTTTGATGGTTTTCATTTTTAATGAGTTGTTTTGAGGCTGTCTGTAAGGAGATGAATCTCAAGGTTGCAAAATGTATACATACTTCGATAATAAATGAACTTTGAACCTCCAAGAGAATATCATTGTAAAACTCTAAAGGACATGCTTCAGACCAAAAATAATCCTTTGTATAAATGGACATTTTTATCTTAAAGTCACTCTGCAGTGTTTTATGTTGTTGCCAAGACCATAATACGTCACACAGTAAGGAAGTTCTCATCAAAGCTTTTGTGAATATTCCAGCTCCAGACATTGCAGAGCAACACAACCTGATAGCATGTACATTGATTTCTAATTTCTGATTATTTGTTACCCCTTCACTCTTTTTCCACTTCTCCATTCTGGTTCCCTCTCACCCTTTCTTTCCTCCTCACCAGCTCCCTATTGTTCCCCTCCTCCTTCCCTTTCTCCCATGGTTTACTGTTTTCTCCTATCAGATTCATTCTTCTTCAGCCTTTTACCTCTTCTACCCCAGTTTCTTACTTCATCCCCTCCCTCAGCCACCTTCCCCCTCACTTGATCTCACTTATTACCTGCCTATTTGACTCCTTCGCCTCTGCACAGCTTCTTATTCTGGCTTCTATCCCCTTTCCTTTCCAGTCCTGAGGAAGGGTCTCAGCCAAAATATCAACTGTTTATTCCTCTCCATTAATGTTGCCTGACCTACTGAGTTCCTCCAGCATTGTGTGCGCGTTACTGAGGGTTTGTGTCCACAACAACAAACCAGGGCAGAATCAGGACCAGTTTTGATTTCCCCCAAAAAAACAACCAACACCCACAGGTAAAATGACTGCCTTATAGGCAGTGGAAAGTGCAGCTATGTAATTACCCCAGAACCAGCACCAATGGGAGACTCAGAAAGATGGAAGCTAGATTTTGTCACTTTGAAACCAAGGACCACTGCTCTTCTGCATGATGGCCAACCCATCCAAAGAACATTTTACACAGAACCAGTGCAATGAGCCAAAAGTTTCCAGCTGAAAGGTCACAATAACTATTGCTACTGAAATGTATTCGAAAACAGGGCAAGATAGATTTCAAATTTTATGAGAAAACCTAACTTCACAACCAGCGTCCTAGAGAAAGGCTGAGAAAGTGCAAGTCAATCCATCCTGATAGACCCCAAAATCCTGCACGTGACATCTATTTATTTCATAATACAAGCCCGAATAATCACTTCTACTAAACCATCTGAATGAATGTTTCAAATGGCAATCATTGTCAAGATTAAAAAAAACACCCCCAGCACTTGATCAGAATTAGTTTTATTATCACCAGCATGTGTCATAAAATTTGTTAACTTTAGCAGCAGTACAACGCGATACCTAATATAGAAAAAATAAGTAAATCAATTACAGATGTATACATGTACATTAGATAGCCAGATTAAACACAGTGCAAAACTGAAATAATATTTTAAAAAGTGATGTAGTGTGTTCAGTGTCCATTTAGGAAACACATGGCAGAGGGGAAGAAGCCATTCCTGAATCGCTGAGTCTTCTGTACCTCCTTCTTGACAGTAACAGTGAGGAGAGTGCATGTCATAGGCGATGGGGTCCTTAATGATGGTTTTCTCAGGTAACACTCCTTGAAGATGTCTTGGCTACTATGGAAGCTAGTACCCAAGATGGAACCTACTAATTTTACAACTCTCTCCTCTTCTGATCCCTCTGTGAGGATTGGTTCGTGTTCCCTCATTTTACCCTTCCTGAAGTACACAATTAGCTCTTTCATCTTACTGACATTGAGTGCAAGATTGCTCCTGCGACACCACTCGACTAGCTGGTGGACCTCGCTCCTGTACGTCTTCTCATCTCCATTTGAAATTCTATGTAACGCCAAGTTAAGATTTTTACTGCTATGCTGCAGGTATTTCATTTTAGCAGTTCTGTCAGAGGAGTCTGTTCTGCTTTTAGCATGTTTGGGTTTGAGCTAAACACAAGAGGCTCAGTTGTTCATCTTCAGAATGTCGTGTCAGCCAATCAGGATGGTGCAATTGGGAGAGGTGTTTGTGACAGACACTGGTGTGGGTCAAGGTCTTATAGGCGGGAGATTACTGAGGATGCCGTCCCTGTTGTACAAGGTGCTTTGTACAGATGAATGGCTTCAAGGAGGAAGGACCAATACTCCTGTGGGGGAGTCCATTTGCTCGAGGTGGATTTGAAGCAACATTCAGAAGGTGGTGTGTTTTTTCCACACAGACCATGGGTCCAGCGTGAGTTAAAGACAACTTCAAGATGAACTCCTATTTGTGTGCACATTTGAACTAGGTTAACTATAATGGGCCCTTTTTTACTTTTTTCCCCACCAACTGTTCGATAAAACTAACATTTGTAAATATACTTTCTTTGCCGTATCCTGTTTATTTCTTGCCAACAGCTAATTGCACGGGGCGGATCAAGGTTCAGGTGGTCAAGACATCCCATCTTCTTGGTTTTGGCGGGACCCAAGTCATACTGACTCCCTAGACATACAGAGTTTGAGGAAGGTGGTTTTCTCACTGCTGAGTCCAGTGGCTGTTAGCAAGGGGCTTACTACCTACATCTCTAGAAACACCCAGTAAAAAGGGGTTTTATCTACTAACAATGGTGGTTGTATCAGCAGTAAATTTATAGATGGCATTTGAACTATATCTAACCACAGTCATGGGTATAGAGGGAGTAGAGCAGAGGGATAAGCACACATCCACAGTGTGCCAGTGTTGATAGTCAGCAAGGAGATCCGCACAGATTGTGGTCTTCCAGTTAGGAAATCGAGGATCTAATTGCAGAGGGTGGTACGGTACAGAGGCTCAGATTAGGACAGTAGGTATGATGGTGTTAAACACAGTTATAGTCATCGAACAGCATCCTGACATAGGTGTTTGTATTGTCCAGGTGATCCAAGGCCACGTGAAGGGCCTTTGACATTGCATCTGCCATAGACCTATTACGGCAATAGGCAAATCGCAGTGGGTCCAGGTCCTTGCTGAGGCAGGAGTTGGACCTGAGGCAGGAGTTGACTCTAGCCATAACCAACTTCTCATAGCATTTCATCATCACAGATATGAGCGTTACTGGACGATAGTCATTATGGCAGCTCATCTTGGGCACTGGCATAGTTGCTGTCTTTTTGAAGCAGGTGGGAACTTCTGACCGCAGGTTGAAAATGTCCTTGAATACTCCTGCCAGTTGGATGGCACAATTCCTCAGAGCCTTACCAGGTACTCTGTTGGGGCCTGCTGCCTCCTGAAAGAGTCTGACGTTGGCCTCAGAGACAGAAATCCCGGCTGCAGCAGGGATCTTCACAACTATAGTTATGTTCTCCGTTTCAAAGCAGGCATAAAAGGTGTTGAGCTCATCTGGTAATGAAGCATTGCTGCCATTCATTCTATTGGGTTTCACTTGGTGGAAAGTAATGACCTACAAACCCTGCCAGAGTTGATGTGCATCCAAAATCACCTTCAACCTAGCTCAGAATTGCCTCTTTGCTCTTGAAATATAGCCCTCTATAAGTCATACCTGGTTTTCTTGTAGACCTGGGTCACCAGACTTAAATGCCACAGATCTAGCCCTCAGCATTCAACAAACCTCCTGGTTCATCCATAGCTTTTGGTTTGGGAACATACAGCAAATTTTCATGGTCACATACTCATCAACACAGGTTTTAATGAAGTCAGTAACAACTGTGGCATACTCATCTAGCTTCGAAGATGAATCCCTGAATACAGTCCAGTCCACCGATTCAAAGCAGTGCTGTAAGTGCTCCTGTGCTTCGCTTGTCCATACATTCTTGGTCCTCACTACTGGTGCTGTAGTCTTCAGTCTCTACCTATACTCAGAGAGTAGAAGTGCAGCCAGGTAGTCAAACTTTCCTAACTGTGGGTGTGGAATAGCACAGAAAGCATTCTTGACGGTAGTGTAACAGTGGTCCAGTGTGATGATAAATACTTTAATTCTGCATCTGAATTCCTCTATTATTGTCACGTCTCACTGATCATTACAACTTAAATTAAAAAGTAATTTTTTTCAGTTAATGAAATAAATGAAGTACAGCTGGACTTTACAACTATGCAAATGCTACACAGAAAGACACAGAAGGCTCCCCTGCGAGGATGCTAAGTTTAATGATAGAAGCAAAGAAATATAATTCTGGGTTTTCATGATAAAACTGTATAAAACAACAGGCCACAGTGCTGTGTCTACTAAAGGATGGCTCTGATAGCACCAGACAGGATGCTGTCTGGGTATGAAATTCAGGCAGAGAGGTTGCCATGAGGATATGAGATGCAGGCATTTTAGATGAGAAGGACCAGACGAGAGTGTTTTTCTTTGGATAAATGAGACTGGGTGGGGGATGATACAGTGAGGTATAACAGGCTTCCAGATTAACATAATAGCCACATTCTCCTAAACGCTCATTAAATAAAGTGCATGATTTATCAACTGGTAGGAAGATCTGAAGATTTCACACAAGGCCTGTGGGGAATGTGAACCTGGCTGAGGAGTGGAGGCAGAAAGACTCAAAGGAGCAACAACACCCAAGTATACTAATCCAAATCCAAGCAGCAGTGGACTAAAGTTGATAGTGTGAGGTAGACGAGAGGGACTCCTTCACCTCTGCATGGCAGAGAAAGGAGAAGGGATGAAGGTTAAGTTAGGAGGAGGTGGGTTACTGGGGGTCAGGAGTGTCAGCTGGCAATGTCTGGCAGAGGTGGGGGAGTTGGTAGACACGGGATTGGGTTGGCAGTCTGTAGCTGGGCAGGGGGGCAGAAGGGTGGGTTGGCAGGTTGTGGCATATGTGAGGTGGGTAAGTTGGCAAGTGAGTAGTTGGGGAGGCGATGAGGTAGGGATGTGGGAGTCAGGGGCTGGATGGGCTGGTAGTGTGTGGCGGGGGTGGGTGGGAACGGAGGGAGAGTGAGGAAGAACTCAGGGATCCATCCCACGCATCTCCACCATCGGTGGTTGGGCCGAAGCCTCTGCTCCCATGCTGAATTGGTGTGAAAAGCTAAGAGGGAGGAAGGTTGGGGAATAAGGGATCGCTGTCTAGTGGAGGGCGGAAGGCCTGTGTTTATTTGGGCGGACGAGGAGAGGGAGGGCTGCGAGGGACATGGGTAGAGGCCTGTGCTACTCTAAGGGAACTGAGGGAGAGGAGGGGTGAGAGGCGGGACTGGACAGTCACGGCCGCCGCCACATCCGATTTTTTTTTGGGGGGGGTAGCGGCCAGAACCGGACCGGGAGTTCCTCGGGCCTCTCCTTCCTCCCAGCCGTACCACCGCATTTCTAAGCCCAGGACCCGTTTTTCCTACACCTCCTCTCCCTGGGTCTACGACAACATCTTCCCCCCCACCACCCGGGCTGTTACAACAACATCGCCTTTCGCCCCCCACCCCCACCAGGATCCCGACAACTCCATTTCGGTCCCCCGTCTACACCCCCGGTGTCCAGAACTTTCGACCCCCTCCCCCCCAGACTCACCTCCACAGGGGGTGGGGGGACGCAGGCAAGCGATCGGCGCGGGCGCCTAAACGCCTGAGGATATGCGCAGGCGCGGAGATGGCGAGAAGGACCCAGCTGGTCAGCCGTGACGGCTTGCAGAGGAGGGGCGGGAGCCCGGCTGTGGGCATGGGCGCAGGCGCAGCAGGAAAGGAAGGAGGTGGGACTACGGGCCATGTGACGGTTGTTACGGAAGCTCGGCGGGCAGGGGATGAACGAAGCGCGGAAACGGTGGGAGGTGAAAATGAGCCTGGATAAGACGGAGCTTTGCGACAGTCTGTTATTATGGGTAAGTGTTGGGTAGGAGGGGGTGACGGATTTTGTTTTGGGGTGGGGGGTGGTTTCAGCCCCGTTCTGTGCCGAGTTAGAGGAGGCCACAACTTGTATCGCCATTGCGCCGGTAACCTCCACCTGCCGAGGGCCGGAACGTTCTGTTCCTCCCGCCTCCGTCTGACCCCGGACACCTCCCTGGCCCCACTGCTGTCAAGTTCACACACTCCATCCTCCACCCTCTGCTACCTTCCTCCCCCCTCAGTACTACCCTCCGTCCCACGCCTGCGGGCTGTGATAGGGGTTAAAGGCTGGAGAGGGCCGTTCGGCCCATAGTGCTGTTCCTAGCCATGAGATCATTGCTGCGGCTGCTTTTCTCCAGTAACCCAGGCCCTTCCATCCCCTATCTGCCCGAGGGGTGGTGGTGGGATTAGGATCCCTTGCATTGTGATCTAGGTGAGGGTCGATGCACCGACATTCTCCCATTTGCCTCTTTCGGAGATACAGGTCGTTATGAAATATACCACCTCGTTAATGACTTGGAGCAGGGATTTCCACTGAATTCATATTTAAGCAGATTTCTTTTAAAGTCAGCCAAATGGCAGCCGAGTGTGTCCAATAGATCACTGTTGAAAGTTCGTTGACAATCTAACTTGTTTTTCTTTGAATTATATTTTGAATGTTCATTCTGCTTATAAAGTTATGGCTTTATTGCCTTGAACTAGCTTTATTTGTCACATATACATTGCTACATCAATACATGCAGGAATTCATTATTTGCTTCAAGGACCAACAGATTCCTAGAATGTGCAAGTTCACAGCCTGCAACTGTTCCCGTGCTTCTGGCACCAACATATCACGTCCATAACTTACCCTTCCTGACCTGTGCATCTTTGGAATGTGGGAGGAAACCATGCTGTCATGGGGAGTTCAGTATATTTATTACTGTCCAGAAAGTTTTCAGAAGGAATGCAACTCTGTTCTGGTGTGCAGCACAAACATTCTAAATTTATGGATTCATAAAGTGTTTTGCAGTAGTTAGTATTCTGCTTCAAAGCAGTTGATGGAGGCTTGTGGGTGCTGTCTGGAGAGTGCCGACGCTGGTTACTCCTGTTGTCCAGTGGGTACTGCCGTAAATTACTCCTGCTGTCTGCCTGGAGAGTGCTGGTGTTGGTTACTCCTGCTGTCCAAAGACTGCCAGCGTTGATTACTCCTGCTGTTCAAAGCAACAACCTCATTAGCATGTCTGTAGTAATAGAGGAATTATAAGGATTTATTTTCTGTAACTTTGTACTTCTTTCTTATCCTAGCTCCAGACGTTTCACGTGCCATCACCTTGTGCCACCAAGGAACATCTGACCAGCGGAGTTGCAATTGCCCAGGTTCTTAATCATATGTACGTTAGGTTTTGGTTACATCACAGTTAATGTGAGAGTGAGAATCACTGATGAGCAGTGTTCTTGCATATGGTTTAATTCTGGTTCAGTCACTTGACAACTAGTTACCAGGGTTTAATGATGGTGAAAACTTCAACCAAAGACCGAAGTGGTGGAAGAACTCATCATCAGGCAGCATGCACAAGGAAGAAATTGTCAACACATCAGATCAGCAAACTGTCATCAAAACTGGAGACACAAGAAACTGAGCATATATTAAGTTGCAGAAAGGAGAACAGGTGGAGGCAGTGGAGGGAAAAATTGTGATGGGGAACAAACCTGTACTTACTACTCTGAATACAGGTTAGAGACAGAAGAAAAAAAGAAAGAAAGGAACTAATTTAAACTGAAATATCCAACTACATCACTGGAGAGAGAGAGAGGACAAGTCTGTTGTCTGAAATGGTTAAATTCAGCCTTGGGCACTGGGAGCTGCAGCATTTCCATATGGAAGATGAGGTGCTTTTCCTCGAGCTTACAGTGGCCATTGTTGGAAACATACAACACTATAGTTCTGACGAAGGGTCATCGACTGTTTCTCTCTCCAGAGATGCTACCTCACCTACCAGGCTCTTCCTGCATTTCCTGTTTTTTTCCCCAACCTGTTTTACAATCTGGTAACACTTAAGATGTGGCTATAGCAGCTGTATCATGAAAATTTTAAAGTTTAAGTGCAATGTTGACAGCACTGTCAGCCAATATGTGGGAGCTGGGGCAGAATGTACAGTACATGATGATAGGCTACTTAAAGAGCACAGGAAACAGAACGTAGGCTTGTGAATCCCCAGAAAACTCTGCATAAAGTCAATCTATCCTGCAGCATTGTAGTCACTGTCTGATCGACAGCAGAATTATCTAATAATCTTCACTCTACATGACTATCATTTTGTTAAACTATACAGACCTGGAATTATTTTTCATACACAAGAGATTCTACAGATGCTGGAAATCTAGAGTAACTCACACAAACTCCTGGAGGAACTTAGCAGGTTAGACAGCATCTGTAGATGAATAAACAGTCGATTATTCAAGCTGAGATCCTTTATCAAAACTGAAAAGAAAGAAGGATTTCTTCCCCATTTCTTTCCAATCTTGATGAAGGTCCTTTCCACTTGAAACATCAATTGTTTATTCCCCTCCACAGGGGAACTCAGCTGCCTGATCCGCTGCATTCCTCCAGCATTTTGTGTGTGCTGCTCATAATTTTTCGTATGTAACGTTGAACAGATGCTGTGTATGTAGGGTTAGAGGGAAGTGAATAATTGTATCCTGGTATACAGAGTACATTTTCCTGTATAATTCACCATACTTATACCTAATTTAAAGTAGAAGCATCCATGCCAGCTCCTGGCACTAGTTTTTCCACTATTGAAAGAGTATAATTAGTTTAATGTGGATAACTGCCATTAGACTGTAATTGTACACAGCAGAATTTATAATGAAAACCCTTAATGGAAACTACCACTGCCTGCAGATTTCACTGTAGACCATGAAGTTGACTGAGTTGGAGATATTGTATGTCTGCATTCTTTTATTGTTGGATCTAAATACAGGACCTTCATGCCCAACTGGGAGTGTGTTCGTCAGAGCAATGATTCCAGAAACAGATCACCAACAATTTCTCAGGGATAGTTATAAGAGAAATAAATGCCGGCTGTGCCAGAAATGCCCATATTCCAAGCAGTGAATTGATGTGTCAATAGATGTATATTTCTTTAATGCAAAAGAATGTCACCAAATACAGTACAATAATAGAATCAGATCCTTGGACTTGTTTTAACATCTTAAAGTGGAGTTGTTGTCATCAAAGGGCCATTGAAGCCCATTGTGTGGAGATACTGTTCTGTGGGTTTGGAGGGCAGCACGTTATATTAGTGAGATGAACATCTTCCTTCTCTGTCTGAGTGATAGGGAATATCCAGAGCCATAACAGCAGTTCACTTTGCTGAGGTTTGACAGGTGCATTTTGCTGAGCATAGCTGTTCCATCAATTATGCCCGACGCAATTCCATTACCAAAACAAATCTGTGGAATTCATTGCCAAGTCATTGGCGATTTTAAAATGGAGGTTGATAGGTTCTTCATTGGTAAGGGTGGCAAAGGTTACAGGAAAAAGACAGGAGTGTGGGTTTGAGAGAGGTAATAAATCAGCCACGATCAAATGATGAGCAGACTCAATGGGCTGAATAGCCTAATTTCGCTCTCGTGTCTTATGGTCTAAAATATGAATTCTGGTGCAATTTTTGAAAGCTGTAAAACTGTCCGTGCTTCAGTGTTGATACTTCGCACAAGTGATGCTAATGCAAAGTAACACACATCAAAGTTGCTGGTGAACACAGCAGGCCAGGCAGCATCTCTAGGAAGAGGTACAGTCGACGGTTCGGTCTCAGCCCAAAACGTCGACTGTACCTCTTCCTAGAGATGCTGCCTGGCCTGCTGCGTTCACCAGCAACTTTGATGTGTGTTGCTTGAATTTCCAGCATCTTCAGAATTCCTCGTCTAATGCAAAGTAACCATTTTAAAACTGTTCTCTAACTAGAAATGTCAGTCTTGGGTTGCATCCAGTCAAGATATCCAAGTTGCACGCCATCTTGGACAATGTCTCCCATCCACTACATAATGTACTGGGTGGGCACAGGAGTACATTCAGCCAGAGACTCATTCCACCGGGATGCAACACAGAGCATCATAGGAAGTCATTCCTGCCTGTGGCCATCAAACTTTACAACTCCTCCCTTGCAGGGTCAGATACCCTGAGCCAATAGGCTGGTCCTGGACTTATTTCCTGGAATAATGTACATATTACTATTTAATTGTTTATGGTTTTATTACTATTATTTATGGTGCAACTGTAATGAAAACCAATTTCCCTCGGGATCAATAAAGTATGACTATTAACCATGCGTAGTGGATTACAGCATGTGTAATGACGTGTGGCAGATTACAACGTGTGTAATGTCACACTTGACGGACTACAGTGTATTTAGTGGATTAATTTTTTTATGAACATGGTTTAGGAATGTAGTATGTTAGTAGAATATTTCAGAGTTGAATATTTATAATTGACTATAAAACAACGAAATTCTTTACTTGCTCATGTCTGTAAATACTTCACACTTTTCAGTTGGTGTGTTTCTTTCCTTTAGTGATCCCTCCTGGTTTAATGAGGCCTGGTTAGGTCGTATTAAGGAAGACATCGGTGACTGGAGGCTGAAGGTATAGCGGTGAAATAAGAATCATTTTGTTCTTTCATAATGGGAAAAAGTAAATGGATAATCATGTGTTTTGGGATCTGTCTGCACAAAACACAATGAAAATAGGCTATGGCCATAGAATAACAGGCCATTTACCAACCCAGATTGTCCCATTTTCCTGTGTTTGAGTCATATCCCTCTAAACCCTTCTTACTTGTGTACTTGTCTGAATGTTCTTTTAAGTGTTGGTATTGTACCTTCCTCAACCACTTTCTCTGGCAGTTCATTCCATATACCCATCACTCTCTGCATGAAGAGGTTGCCCCTTAAGTCCCTTTTAAGCCTTTCATCTCTCACCTTAGATCTGTGCCCTTCCTTGGGAAAGAGACTGCACCTTCACCCAATCTATACCCTCGATTCCAAGCAGCATTCTCATAAATCTTCTCTGCACACTCTTCCATTTAATAATATCTCTATGATTCTTGGGCTCTCAATCTGCCCTGCAATTCAGTATGATAGCGGCTGATCCACATTTGCTTCACCACCTCTGTTGCAGTTCCCCAAGCCCTCAATTCCTCGGTCTTTCAAATGTTTATACATCTGCACTTAAATTGAACATAATGATCTGACTTCCACCACCACTGGACAGAGAATTCTAGAGATTCACTGCCATTTTAGGAAAGAGGTCTCTCTGCACCTCTATTTTAAATGACAGTTCTCTTATATTGTACCTACAGTATGTCCACTTGATCATAAATCTCTCATCAGTGAAGACATCACAACACCTTCCTGCTAACCCCCTTAAGATCTTGTTTTTTTGAATGAGGTCAGCCCTTATTCTTCTACCTCCAAGGAGTACAGGCCCAGTCTATCGGATACAGATGCAAATGTGATAAAACAATCCTCTCATCCCAAGAATTACCCAGAATAATCTCCTTCAGGCTGCCTCCAATCCCACTCTATCCTTTCTTAGGTAAGTGTGTTCTGTACTCCAGGTGTGGCCTCACCAACAGCCTATACATCTGGAACAAAATCTCCTTGTTCTTAAACTTCAGCCCCTTTTCTGTAAAGACAATCATGTTTACTCTTTATCTAATTTTTGGACCTGTCTGCTAACGTTTTGTGATAAATCTTCTCAAATACCTGGATCTCTCTGAACTTCACTCACTTGCAGTCTCTCTCCATTTAGATAATAACCTGCCTTCTGATTCCTCTCTCTGAAGTAGATTACCTCACAGTCCCCACATTAAACACCACCTGCCAGATCTCACCCAGTTGCTTGCTCCTGTCCCATTATAGGTTAACTCGTCCTCACCCCCTCCTCCTTGTATTTTTGGCAAACTAGGTACAGGCAGGTTTACCAGAGCTGTTGGGAGTGTTTGAAACTAATATGGCAGGAGGATGGGAACCAGGATGATAGAGCTGAGGGTGAGCCAGCAGGTTTACAAGTAGATGATGCATGTAACATGGAACTAAGGAAGAACAAGCCCATGATTAGCAAGACAGAGCAAAGACTTATATTATCACGAAGGTAAAATTCAAAAGGGCGAAGAATGGAAGACTGAAGGTGCTGTCTATAAATGCACATAGCATTCGGAAAAAGGTGGACAAATTCATGGGGCTATTAGAGATTGGTCGGTATGACATGGGCATCACTGAGTTTTGGCTGAAAGAAGGCCATAGTTGGGAGCTTAACATTGAAGGATGTACTTTGTATCTAAAGGGCAAACAGGAAGGCATAGACACTCTTGTGGTTCTGTTGGCAAGAAATGGAATTGACTCTTAAAGATGTGACACAGGGTCCGAGAATGTTGAATCTTTGTGGATGGAGTTAAGAAACAGCAAAGGTTAAAAAATCATTATGGGAATAATATATAGGCCTCCAAGTAGTAGCCGAGATTGCAAAGGGAGCTGGAGAATCCATGTAATAAGGGTAATGATACAATTGTCATGGGGGACTTCAATATGCAGGGGGATTGGGATAATCAGGTTGGTGTCGGATCGCAAGAGAGAGAATTTGTTGAATTTGTTGAATGAGGTGGCTTTTTACATCAGTTTGTGCTCAAGTCTACTCAGGGAAAAGCTATCTTAGATTGGGTGTTGTGTAATAACCCAGATCTTATTGGGAAACTTAATATAAAGGAACCCTTAGGAGGCAGTGATCATAATATGATTGAATTCATACTGCAATTTGAGAGGGAGAAGCATAGGTCACATAAATCAGTATCACAAGGGAATTACAGAGGCATGAGAGAGGAGATTGCCCACGTGGATTGGAGGAGGATATTGGTGGGATTGACAACAGAGCAAAGATGGCTGAAGTTTTTGGGAATAGTTCACAGGATGCAGGATAGATAAGTCCCACAGAAGAAAAAGTTTTCAGGTGACAGGGATAAGCAACCATGGCTGACAAGGGAAGTTAAGCGCTGCATAAAAGCCAAGGGCAGAAAAGGCAGCAAAAGTGAGTGGGAAGTTGGATGATTGGAATGCTTTTAAAATCCAACGAAAGGCAACTGAAAATGCTATAGAAAGGGTAATGATGAAATATGAGGGCAAGAGAGCAGGACACAAGAAATTTTTTCAGATATACAAAGAGCAAAAGGAAGGTGAGAGTTGATATTGGACTACAGGAAAATAGTGGTGAGGTAATAATAGGGGACAAAGAACTGGTAGATGAACTTAATGGGTATTTTGCATCAGTCTTCACTGTGGAAGACACTAGCAGTATGCCAGAGGTCCAGAGTATCAGGAGCATGAGTGACTATCGTTGCAATTACAAAAGAAAAAGTGCTGGGCAGACTCAAAGGTCATAAGGTGGATATGTCAGCTGGACCAGAAGGTCCATATCCAAGTCCTGACAAAGGTTGCTGAAGCAGTAACTTGTGCATTAACCATGATCTTTCAAGAATCACTTGATTCTGGCATGGTCTTGGCAGACTGGAAGATTGCAAACGTCACTCTACTCTTTAAGAAGGGAGAAATGCGACAAAAACGGTTACTTGGACTCTAATGATAAAATAACTCAAAGTCAGCATGGATTCTGTAAAGGGAAATCTTTTAGAGTTAGTGGATGTCATTAACTTGGATTTTCATAAGGTATTTGATAAGGTGCCACACATGAGACTACTTAAGATAAAATCCTATGGCGTTACAGGAAAGATGCAGGATAGAGGAATTGCTGACAGTCAGGGGTAGCGAGTGGAAATAAAGGGGCCTTTTCTGATTGGCTGCCAGTGATTAGTGGTATTCCTCAGGGTCAGTTTTGGGACGACTACTTTTCACGTTGTTTGTGAATGATTTCGATAATGGAATTGATGGCTTTGTGGCAAAGTTTGTGGATGATACAAAGATAGGTGGAGGGGTAAGTAGTGCTGAGGAAGCAATGCAATTGCAGCAGGACTTAAACAAGTTGGAAGAATTGGCAAAAAAAAGTGGCAGATAGAATACAGTGTTGGGAAATGTATGATGATGCATTTTGATAAAAGAAACAATAGTGTGGACTAAATATGGACAAGATTCAA
The DNA here is from genome assembly GCF_030028105.1 of Mobula birostris. Taxonomy (NCBI): domain Eukaryota; kingdom Metazoa; phylum Chordata; class Chondrichthyes; order Myliobatiformes; family Myliobatidae; genus Mobula; species Mobula birostris. Next base: position 29,934,114 of record NC_092401.1, on the reverse strand, counting down.
ACAGCAGAGGGACTTGGGAGTCCTCGTGCAAGACTCTCAGAAGGTTACAGGTTGAGTGGTAAAGAAGGCAATGTAATGTTGGCATTTATTTCAAGGGGAATAGAATATAAAAGGAAGGGGATAATGCTGAGGCTTTATAAAACATCAGTCAGGCCGCACTTAGAGTATTGTCAAACTAATTTCCCCTGGCATCAATAAAGTATGACTATGACTAGTTTTGGGCCCCGTATCTCAGAAAGGAGGTGTTGTCATTGGAGAGAATCCAGAGAAGCTTCACGAAGATGATTCTGGGAATGAAGGAGTTAACATGAGGAGCGTTTGACAGCTTTGGGCCTGTACTCACTGAAATTTAGAAGAACGCAGGGGATCTCGCTGAAACCTACCGAACGTTGAAAGGACTAGATTGAGTGGATGTGGAGAAGATGTTTTCTGTGGTAGGGTTATCCAGAACTACAGGGCACGGCCTCAAAATTGAGGGGTGACCTTTTAGATCAGAGGTAAGGAGGAATTTTTTAAGCCAGAGAGGGTTGAATCTGGGGAATGCTCTGCCACAGACTCTGGTGGAGGCTAAGTCCGTGGGTATATTTAAGGTGGAAGTTGATCAGTCAGGGCATCAAAGGATATGACAAGAAGGAAGGTGTACGGGGTTGAGTGGGATCCGGGATCAGCCATAATGGAATGGCAGAGCAGACTCAATGGTCTGGATGGCCTAATTCTGCTCTTATGTCTTATGGTTTCATGTTTTGTTCCCTTTTCTGGGTTATTAATATAAATGGCAAACAACCGTGGACCAAGAACTGGTCCCTGGAGGACTCCAGCATGAGAAGGGCCCATTTATTCAGATTCTCTGTTTTCTATGAGGCAGTCACTTTTCAAACCATTCTACCACACTTGTCCCCAATAGCTTGGGCTCTTAGTTTGTTCACCAGCTTCCTATGTGGCATCTTGTCAAATGCCTTTTGGAAATCTGAATACACTCCATCTATAGGTTCCCCTCTGTCAACTCTCCCTGTCACATCTTCAAAGAATTTAAGCAAATTTTTCAAACATGATTTACTCTGCATAAACTCATATTTATTAGTTTTTATTCTATTTGATTTTCCTGAATGATCCTTCCTGTTATTTGAAGTTAGCCTATCTGTTATCCAAGGGTTATTTGCCCTAGGTATCTGCCATTTATGCAGTGTGGAGGTGGTATTTACAGTGTTTGCTGTGATGAAAGCTGAAGCAAAGGTTGATATAACATCTGCCATTTCTGTTTCCTGTTATTAATTCATCAGTCTCATTGTGAGACCCCACACTTGCCTTAGCCACTTCTTCCTAATTACATACACTGCAAATAATATGGCAACTCTATTGGATTTGATATTACATGCTACTTTTGTCTCAAAATCAATTTTATCCATTCCTTAATATTTTGATGCCTGATCCTAAAACTTCCCAGACCTACTTAATGCCCTAGTTTTCAGTTTAACATTATCCTTGACTTACTTTGATAACTATAGTTTGTGCCTCTTTCTCATGGAATCTCTCTTTCTAATTGGGAAGAATTCCTGTTGAGTGTTATGGACCAGCTGTTTGAAGATTTGACCCTGTTCATCTACTGATCAGTCCATCTTAAATAACTCCACCTATGAACCATGGCAATTGGCCTTATTTAAGATGAAGATGGTGTTTTTGATCCTGTGTTGTTCACCCTCAAACTGCATCAGTAATATTGTGGTCATTGCCTGTGAAGGAATCTTTAACCACAAGATCTCTTATTAATCCTTTCTCATTATTAATGGCTCAATCTAAATTAACCCGTTCCCAGACAGGTTCTATAAGATACTGTTATGAGAAACAACCCCTATCAGATTCCACAGATACCTTTTCTGTCATACCCGTGTCTGTTTAGTTCTTCCAATCATCATGTAGATTAAGATTTTGCAAGACAGTTTCTGTTCTCTTGAAACGAGCTCTTGGTATTTACCCATTTGTAATGCACCATATCACAGTGTAGAGGTGGTTACTGCAGTTACACCACCTGAGAGAAATTCCCGTTGATCGAAATCAGTGGTTTCCAAACATTTTTGGGTTACCATTCCTCAGATCCCAGACCACATTCCTAGCATTCCCCACTCCCTTTCTGCACATTACATGAAAGCTATAAAGAATTTTGATTTACAATGCACAGTATAAGAAAATAGGAACTGCAAATTCAAAGCAGTGACAAATAATTGCAAAATTATTCAAATCTATTGAGTTACAAATAAAATTATTTCCCTAATTATAGTAAAACAATTTTTATCAACAATGTTAGAGTATACATTGGTTGTCTGACTGTTCACTACTTCATTGTTTTTCACCTTTCAATGAGATGGCTGGGTTTGCTGCAGTGATATCAGCTTCTCAACATCAGGCTGATAGTCACTCAGGTGTCTCAAATCCCCCCATTCAGTAATCTGAAGTCTGTTTCATTGTGTTGAAAGAAGTTGGGTGACCGCAGTGAAACCACACTCCAATAAATATGATGTTGGAAAGGCAATAAAGAATATCTTGACCTTTTTCCACAGTGGAGTAGCATTGAAATTTCTTTCTCCAGTCAAAAGTCTTGATATAATTTTTTTGAACCTTGGCTTCAGCTCAGTCATTTTGTAGTGAGATCAGTTCTTCCTCCATCCTTCCTGTTAATGTTTGTGAGGGATTCTGACTGTTTAAATCTCTCACAATGCAGGTAAGCAACTTGAAGAAAATCCTTCAGAGTATGTTGGAGTATTACCATGATGTAAGTACTTTCAAACCCTTATTTTTAAGATATGGAAAGTAACTTGAAATTTGCACTGTATGGCTGGATGTTTCAAGTCAATGCTGAAATTGTTTCAGAAGCCTGTAAAATTCCATGTGGTGACAGGTTGTGAGTCTTGTAAGATTTATTTACTTACCTGGAAGATTTTGGATGCATGTAGACTTTGTGAAGATAGTATGCAATGTATAAACATGATACTTTGCAGATGCTGAAAATCCAAAGAAACAGACACAAAATGCTGGAGGAGCTCAGCAGGCTCTAGAGCATCTATGGAGGGGAATAAACAGTGGCTGTTATGGGCTGAAACGTTAGCTATTTAACCCCTTCATAATCGCTGACTGACCTGCTGGGTTTCTGCACCATTTTTGTGTTTGCACTGTGATTTGCTGGTATGTATCCTGTGCCATCTATTAAGAAAGAATTTGATTTTTAATCGCAATGCCTATCCTCACGGTGTCTCAATGCCAGTGGGCATTTTAATTTGGTGGTCTATATTATAGCTTCTTTGTGGTGAGCATCTCTAGAACATTAAACAATCTCCATTATATGAAAGTTGATATTAAGGAGGGATATGTCAAACATGGGCAAGTAGGAGTAGTGAAAATGGGCATCATGACAGCATTAAGTTCATGTCAGAGTGAGCTCTAAGGGCCCATTTCTATGTTTAACCTTTCTGTGATTTAATAAACAGATATGTAATGAATAAAGATAAAAGATTACCTTTATTTGTCTCATCTACAACGAAATGTACAGTGAAATGCGTAGCTTTGCATCAGATCAAATCTGTGAAGATTGTGCTGAGCAGCCCACAATTGTCATAGAATATAAGCTTATAGCTTACATTGTCTCCATGCTTCTGGTACCTACTTAGCATGCCACAACTCACTGAACCTAACCCATCGTCTTGAGAATGTGGGAGGAAACCAGAGTACCCAGAGAACGTACAAAGTCCTTACAGACAGCAGTGGGAATCGAACCCCAATCTTACAGCTTGACCCGTAAAGCATTGTGCCTATTGCTACACCATCATGCCATCCCACAGGCTTGCTGAATGATCCGAAGAGGATCGAGGGCCTCTTGTTTATTTATACAGCGTAGTATAGGCTCTTCCGGCCTTTCGAGCCACACTGCCCAGCAACCCCCGATTTAACCCTAGACTAATCACAGGGTAATTTACGGTGACCAATTAACCTACCAACAGATACATCTTTGTAATATGGGAGGAAAGCACAGCACCTGGAGAAAATCCACAGGCATACATACTCCTTACAGATGATTTTCCAATTAAACTCCAAACATTGCGGCCAAAAAGTTCTATATTAACTTCATCAGTCCACAGGACTTGTTTCCAAAATGCATCAGGCTTGTTTAGGTGTTTCTTTGAACCTTTTGAATAGAACTTTTTGGCTGCAATGTTTGGAGAAAAAAGGGTGCAGAATTTCATGAAAAGAGCCCCTCTCCAACTGTTAAGCACGGGGCTGGATCGATCATGCTTTGGGCTTGTGTTGCAGCCAGTGGCACGGGGAACATTTACTGATAGAGGGAAGAATGAATTTAATTAAATACCAGCAAATTCTGGAAGCAAACATCACACCGTCTGTAAAAAAGCTGAAGATGAAAAGAGAATGGCTTCTACAACAGGATAATGATCCTAAAAACGCCTCAAAATCCACAATAAACTACCTCAAGAGGCACAAGCTGAAGGTTTTGCCATGGCCCTCACAGTCCCCTGACCTAAACATCATTGAAAATCTGTGGATAAACCACAAAAGAGCAGCACATGTAAGACAGCCCAAGAATCTCTCAGAACTCGATGCCTTTTGCAAGGAAGAATGGGCAGAAGTCCCCCAGACAAGAACTGAAAGACTCTTAGCTGGCTACAAAAAGCAGTTACAAGCTGTGATACTTGCCAAAGGGGGTGTTACTAAGTATTGACCATGCAGGGTGTCCAAACTTTTGCTTTGGGCCCTTTTCCTTTTTTGTTATTTTGGAACTGTTAAGGATGGAAATAAAAAAGTTTTCTTGCTTAAAATATTAAAGTAATGTGTCATCTTTAACCTTATGCCTCTTGGAAATCAGGTCATCTTTTACTCGCTTAGCTATTCACAGTAACAGAAATTTTGACCGGGGTGCCTAAACTTTTGCATGCCACTGTACATCCCAAAGAGGAGGAAATATTCTAAAGGGAAGATGACACAATTGTGGCTAACAAAAGAAGTCAAAGCCAACATAAAAGCCAAAGAGAAGGCATATAATAGAGGATAAATTAGTGTGAACTTAGAGGATTGGGAATTTCTGGAAGCAATTCGGAAGGCACGGGATATATGTGTCCCAAAGAGGAAGAAATGTTCTAAAGGCAAGGTGACACAATCATGGCAAACAAGGGATGTCAAAGCTAACTTAAAAGCCAAAGAGAGGGCATTTAATAGAACAAATATTAGTGGGAAGTGAGAGGATTAGAAAGCTTTTAAATACCAACAGAAGACAACTACAAATGTCATTAAAAAGGTACAGATAGAATACAAAAGTGAGCTAGCCAATAATATTAAAGTGGATACCAAAGGTTTCTTTAGATACACAAAGTGTAAAAGAGAGGTGAGAGTGGATATTGGACCATAGGAAAACAACACTAGAGAGGTAGTTGTGGGAGACAAGGAGATGGTAGACAAACTGAAGACGCATTTTGCGTCAGTTTTCATTGTGGAAGACAGTGGCAGTATGGTGGAAGATCCAGGAGTCAGGGGTCATAAAGGTTTGAAGATTGATGATTCATTTCAACCAGATGGTGTAACACCCCAGGATTCTGGAAGAGGTGACTGAAGAGATTGTGGAGGCATTATTGATGATCTTTCAAGAATCACTAGATTCAGGAATGGTTCCGGAAGAATGGAAAATTGCAAATGTCACTCCACTCTTCAAGAAGGGAGAAAGGCAGAAGAAAGGAAATTATAGGCCTATTAGTCTGAAATCAGTGGTTGGGAAGATGTCGGAGTCGATTGTTAAGAATGTGGTTTCAGGATACTTGGAGGTTCATGATAAATTAGGATGTAATCAGCATGGTTTCCTCGAGGGAAATTTTTTTGCCTGACAAGTGTGTTGGAATTCTTTAAAGAAATAAGAAATTGGGTAGACAAAGCAGAATCGGTTGATGTGGTGTACTTAGATTTTCAGAAGGCCTTTGACAAGGTGCCACACGAGGCTGTTTAACAAGCTACGAGCCCATGGTATTACAGGAAAGATCCTAGCATAGATAAAGCAGTGGCTGATTAGCAGGAGGCAAAGAGTGGGAATAAAGGGAGCCTTCTCTGGTTGGCTGCCAGTGACTAGTTGTGTTCCATAGAGGTCTGTGTTGGGACCAATTCTTCTTATGTTATATGTCAGTGATTTGAATGATGGAATTGATGGCTTTGTTGCAAAGTTTACAGATGATACGAAGATAGGTGGAGGGGCAGATAGTTTTGAGAAAATGGGCTCCAAAAGGACAGACATAAAGAAAATGGACAAAGAAATGGCAGATGCAATACAGTGTCAGTCCTGTATGGTCATGCACTTGGGTAGAAGAAGTGAAAGGGTTGACTATTTTCGAAGTGGAGAGAAAATACAAAAATCTGATGCGCAAAGGGATTTGGGAGTCCCTGTGCAGAATTCCCTAAAGGTTAATTTGCAGGTTGAGCCTGTGGTGAGGGGGGCAAATGCGATGTTAACTTTCATTTCAAGAGAACTAGAATATGAAAGCAAGGATGTAACGTTGAGACTTTATAAAGCACTGGTGAGACCTCACGAGCAATTTTGGGTATCTTATCTTAGAAAGGATATGCTGAAACTGGAGAGGGTTCAAAGGAAGATCACGAAAATTATTCCAGGATTACATATCATATGAAGACCGTTTGATGATGCTGGCTCTGTATTCACTGGAATTCAAAAGAATGATGGGTGACCTCATGGAAATCTATCAAATGGTGAAAGGCCTTGATAGAGTGGATGTGGGAAGGATGTTTCCTATGATGGGAGACCAGAAAACACAGCCTGAGAATAGAAGTGTGTCCTTTTAGAATGGAGATGAGGAGGAACTTCTTTAGCTTGAGAGTGGTGAATCTGGAATTCGTTGCCACATGCAGCTGTGGAGGCCTGGTCTTTATGTATGTTTGGGACAGAGGTTACAGCATGAAGGGATACGGGGTTGGGGAGGGGGAGGCGGGAGATTGGGACTGAGAGGAAACTTGGGTTCTGCCATGATGAAATGGTGAAGCAGACTTCATGGGCCAAATGGCCTAATTCTGCTCCTATATCAAGGGTTTTCTGGGTCAAAAGATGAAGAGAACAGTAAACCATTGAAATAAGTTGGTTACCAAGAGTTCTCATGTTGAGGAGTATTGGACGCAGTAAAATCTGTGAGTTCTGCGCATTAATACAGAAAAATGATTCAGAAATGTACCTTGCAAAGTTATCTTTGACTGTTGACGTTGAAGCAAAGCTTTAGGTTCACTTGAATTAAAACTATTGCTGTGAAATGTATAATCTCATGAATGAGTTTTCCTGTTCAGGTGCTGGGACACCAGATTTCTGAGTACAATCTGCCGGAGGTCAATCTAATAGGAGAGCACTCAGATACAGCAGAGCTTGGCCGAATGCTACAACTTGTGCTGGGCTGTGCTGTCAGCTGCGAGAAAAAGCAAGGTAAGGAATCAGCATTGCATTGGGTGATATTCTAGGCTGCAATGTTTGGATGGACCATTATCATGGCATTTTCATGTTGCTATGGTTTATTTTATGCCAGGGGTCAGCAACCACTTTGCCTCTGTGGGCCAGATCGCATATTAATGAGCGGACAGTGAGTCAGATAAATGCCATAAAACAGGGGTCCCCAACCTTTTTTGCATGGCAGACCGGTTTAATATTAACAATATTCTTGCAGACCGGCCAACCGGGGTGGGGGTGTGGTTATTCAAGTAGGGTTAAACTCACCTTAACATGTCTTTTGCAGTTAGGGTTGCCAACTTTCTCACTCCCAAATAAGGGACAAAAGTAGCAGTGAAATCCCGGAACACTTTACCCCAGAAAGACTACCATGACCATGAAGCCTTGTGTGCATGTGTGCTGTGCACATGTGATGTGCGCATGCGCGTACTTACCAATTTTTTTTCTCACAAATCGGTTTTGCCTTCATCTTCCTGACTATACTGTACATACATTATTTCTACTTTATATAGGCTGTGTATTTATCATATCATTCCTGCTTTTACTGTATGTTAGTGTTATTTATTTTTGGTTTTATGTGTTATTTGGTATGATTTGTTAGGTTATTTTTTGGGTCTGGGAACGCTCAAAAATTTTTCCCATATAAATTAATGGTAATTGCTTCTTCGCTTTACGCCATTTCGGCACGAAAGGTTTCATAGGAACGCTCTACCTTAGCGGGTTAAATACGAGACAAGAGCAGGCTGGTATGGGACAAACCAATTTAGGCCAATATACGGAATGTCCCAGCAAATACTAGACAGTTGGCAACCCTATGTTCAAGTTCAACAGTGCATCACAGGGAATGACGAAAGGTGCAGCTGACTCATATCGTTTCCTCACGGCCCGGTAGCACATGCTTTGCGGCCCGGTGGTTGGGGATCGCTGCCATAAAAAACTTGAAATATGGGAATAACCATATAACATACAACAATTACAGCACGGAAACAGACCATCTCGGCCCTTCTAGTCCGTGCCCATTTAAATACATCTAGTTATGTTTTGCCTCAAATTAATGAATAACGCATGCTAGAAAATCATTTGTTCTTAAGGTTGCCTACCCCTGTTTTATGTTATCTGCCTCATGACTTCAGATGTGGGTCTGACAAAAGTCTGATAACAAGCTCAGTGGTATCAAAGCACTTGTGCCCAGCAAAACTATCTGTCATTTAGCACTAAGTGTTCTAAAATGATCCTTAGCACATGAAAAATGTCACTGCCTCAGCAAGAATATCTTTTCTTATCCCAGAATACATGGTGGGATAATTATAGCAAATTCGTTTTTTAATCACTCTTTGCAGTGTCTTGGATTGTTTGGTGATGATGCTCCTGGTGCTTTTAATGGCAAGTGTTTTTGAACTTGTTGAAGCTATTTAAAGCATTACATATGAAATGTGTTATTAATGGACCATAGCATTCAATATTACTTTAAAGGAATTTGAAGCATATTCTGGGAAAAGGTTTGAGAGCAATTTATGACTGTGATTCTCAAGGGTGACATGTTTGATTTTGGTCTATGGTTAATACAGCACTATTTTGTATAAAAGACACAAAATGCTGGAGGAACTCAGCAAGTTGGGTAGCATCTGGAGAGAAATAAAGAGTTAACATTTTGGGCCAAGACCATTCATCAGAACTATTTTGAATAATCACATTTAAATCTTCTGCTGCTGCCCCCTTTGCCCTAGATCCATGGGACCCTTCAGTACAAGGGTCTTTCTTGTACCTACAGTTATTCTCATTATTAATCATTTGCAAATTCCTTTGCCCTGCCCCCACCCCAGCTACCAGACTAGAAATGGAATGCTATGCTATGCTGGCATGTAACATTCCATCTTGTCTCCCAGCTGCTCTGGTAATCCCCAGAGTGACCAGACAATTCCAATATAAGTTGAGGCCAGAATTGGAATTCTGTCCTTGAAAGGGACTTCTATGCTCTGCTGCAGGAAATTGCTAACCTGATCATTTCTGAAACTTTTCTGACTGAGATACAGTTCTAATGAATTAACTGAGGCAAACAGTGTTTTTAATGTTATGACTGTGATGTTACCATACAACAAAGTATTTTCCTCTTGCAGAATACATCCAGCACATCATGACACTTGAGGAGTCTGTACAACATGTTGTAATGACAGCCATTCAGGAGGTAAGCAGATATGTCATTTGTCTGAAATGACTTAATTCTAAATTGTATTTTTCAAATTGCTGCTTCATTTACTTTGCAAATGAACATGTAGAGAAACACCAAATACTTTTGTTCTTTTGTTTTCTTTCCATCCATGTTCTTTTATTTTCCAGTCAACTCATTACTGCAGTAGATGGCATATTGCAGGTCGACCTTCACTAATCCGACTACCTGTAATCCGGTTCCTTTGATAATCCGCACTGATTTCAAATTTCCCACACAACTGTAATTTCAAATTTTCCAGGCCACTGTACCAATCTGCTATGCATTGTTTTGGTTGCGCTAGATCTGTTCACGTGTTGGCGCGCTCCTGTAAGCACAGGCAGGCAATTCCTGCTAGTTTTCCTGCATTTATTAATATCATTTGTGTGAGGCGTGGCCACCCAGTACCCGCCTGTCTCACCCACCAGCGGCGGGAGAGCTGGCGCACGCTGGGTCGGTCCACCTTCTCGCCCGCCTGCCGGCAGTCGCGCACTGCCCTCCGGCGTCACTCGGCCGGTGCTCCATTCTCTTCTGCCTACGACCTCAGATCAGACGTGGTAACCCGCTGAATTTAAGCATATTACTAAGCGAAGGAAAAGAAAATAACGAGGATTCCCTCAGTAACTGCGAGTGCAATGTAGCCTTTGGGGTAACTGCAAGTCTGTGTCTTTGCTATCGCTTAGCTCACGCTTGAGTGCTGGTAGTGGGTGCGCTTTATCTTTTGCCAGTGGGGGGGAAGGATTGTTGCTCGTTGCCGCTTACTTGCCCGGGGGGGGGGGGGGGTGGACTTTGGAGTTCTAACATCTAATTGTTGTTCATTCTTTGGGGCACTCCTCTGTTTCCATAGATGGTTGCGAAGAAACAGCATTTCAGGATGTATATTGTATACGTTTCTCTGACATTAAATGAACCTTTGAATCCTTGATATTTTAAAGGTATGGTGAGGCAGTTAGCTATTGCTTAGTGTGATCCTTCTAAAATTTGGCATTTTCACTAATCCAGCACTCCTCAGGTCCCAATGGTGCCAGATTATAGAAGGTCGACCTGCATTTGGTGCGAGGCTTTGAGTTCCTGTATTATATCACCTTGTCACCTGGGCACACTTGCTTTTCCTTCCTTAAAATATGCTGAACTTCTATTTATCCCTCTATTTCTTTATTCTACTGTGAATGTCTGAAAGAAAATGAATCTCAGGTAGTATATAGTGACATATACTACCGGAGATTCAAAGCATACTTTGATAATAAATTTACTTTGAACTTTGTTTATTGCACAGTTCCTTATTCCAAACCAATTTAGTTATACCAGTTACAACCAAACTCAAATCTCTGGCAGTACCAGGAGAAATGCTTTCAGATGTCATTTTAAGAATTTATCATTATGGAAAGTGGAAACTTCTGCTGAGCATATTAAAAACAAAACATTTCATTGCACTTATGTCATAAATTTTATTACAAAAGCTTGTTAGTAAATTATGATAAATCTTAATAGTTGCTATATTTCTAAAAGAATTACAAATGCTGGGCTGATATCTGTTTAATTTTCCTTAAATTTCAAACTGAGAACATGTAATTTTTTTAAAGAACGGCAAGAATGTTGTGAGAAAAATAGTATTAATTTTCAGATAGAAAGAATTTGTTTTTATGTTCTTGAGGCTTCTCAAATGTGCAAATAAGAAACACAGTAACCACGTAAGTACTCAGCAAGTCTGCACAAACTTTGAGTGACCATTTCACAGAGCTTAGTACATGTTTGTGAAGCCAAACGGGATATTCCTCCTCTTCTTTGTGAAGCCAAACAGAATATTTCTCCTCTTCAGACTCATTTGCCTAGAAAGCGCTTCAGAACAAAAACCACACCATTTTGAACTTCCTGTGGGAAGAAACTTGTATCTGATCAACCACTGTAGTTAGACTCCAATCCCGCTCCGTCTATTGCCCCCATCACTGCACTACACTGTAGACACTTAAAACCACTTTTTATAATGTATATATTGCAAATACATGCTGGTATTTGTGTATTTATACATATTTATTTCATATGTCAAATTTTATTAACTTTTTTTTTATATATTTCTTTATTCTTTATAATTGTTTGGTGTTTTTTATTGCATGTGCCAACACACCTCAGTAAAATCCCAATACATATACTGTACCATGCAAAAGTCTATGTATATGTGTATGTATTTTATTTATTTATTTTAGCTAGGATGTCTAAGACTTTTACACAGTACTGTATTTGTCAACATGAACAGAAACCAAATTTGTAAATCTGGCAGAAACAAAGGATGTTGGAAATGGCAAAGGTGGAGCACAGCATTAGATGTGTGGGGCGGGTGGCAGAGATGGAGAGGTTGGTGCGGGTGCAGAAACACCCAGCCCTCAGACACCAGACAAGGACATTTGATTCCAATCAATTGGTTCATTGATTATTACAGAATATCTCTCTGGTGATTCCAGTTCCTCCCCTCTCCCTTCCCCTTTTTCCAGCCATGATTCCCCTCTTCCTGCCCCTTTCACGTTCTCAGTCCACAATAGAGACCTATATCAGAATCAGGTTTATCAAGTGGAAAGCTTTCAACTTAGGAAGTAGGAGCAGAATTAGGCCATTTGGCTCATTGAGTCCGCACTGCATCATTCTGATTTATTATCCCCCTCGACCCCATTCTCTTGCCTTCTCCTCGTAACCTTTGATGCCATGACTAATCAAGAACCTATCATACTCTGCTTTAAAAGCACCTAATGACTTGGCCTCCACAGGTGTGGCAATGAATTCCACAGATTCACCAGCCTCTAGCTAAAGAAATTCTTCCTGTGTTCTAAATAGAAGCCACTCTATTCTGAGGTTGTGTCCTCTGATCTTGAACTCACTATAGGAAACATCCTCTCCACACCCACTATATCTATGCCTTCCAATATTCGATAGTTTCAATTAGATTCCTCCCCCCCCCCATTCTTCCAAACTGCAACAAGTACAGGCCCAAATGCTCCTCCTATTTAAACCCTTTCATTCCCACAACCATTCTCATGTTTCTCCTCTTGACCCTCGCCAATGCCAACACATTTTTTTCTCAGATAGGGGGCCCAAAACTGATCACAGTCATCCATGTGCAGTTTGACCAATGCCTATAAAGCAACAATATTACATCCTTGCTTTTTATATTCTAGACTTCTTGAAATGAATCCTACGACTTGCTTTCCTTACTACTGATCAGCCTGCAAGTTAGGGAATCCTGCACAAGGACTCCCAGTCCCTTGATACCTCTGGTTTTTTTTTTTTAATTTTCACCCATTTAGAAAATATCCTATACCTTTTTTCCTTCCACCAAACCTCCCTGCCCTATATTCCTTGCCCATTCTCCCACTTTGTCTAGGTCCTTCTGCAGACTCCTTGCTTCCTCAACACTACTTACTCCTCCACCTGTCTTCGTATCACCAGCAAAGCTGGCCACAAAGCCATCAATTCCGTCATCCAAGTCATTGACATGTATCGTGAAAAGAAGCAGTCCCGACACTAGCAACTGCTAACATATTAGTATCTTTCCTGCAATATCATGGGCTCTTAACTTCTGAAGCAGCCTCACGTGTGACATTTTATCAAAGGCCTTCAGATAATCAAGTAAACAAGATGCTTTGACTCTCCTTTGTCTACCCTACCTGATATTTCCTCAAAGAATTCCAACATAGTTGTCAGGAAATACTTTCTCTTAAAGAAACCATGCTGACCTGGCCTAATTTATCATGTGCCTCGAAGTACTACTACTTCTTCTCAGTCTTGTTTTACAGCGGTTGCCAATTAAGATAGAAGAACGATTAGGGCCAAGTGATCATAATATGATCAAATTCACCCTGAAATTTGAGAAGGAGAAGTAAAATCAGATGTATCAGTATTACAGTGGAATAAAGGGAATTGCAGAGGCGTGAGAGAGTTGGTGAGGATTGACTGGAAAAGAACACTGGCAGGGATGACAGCAGAGCAATAGCTGGAAATTCTGGAAGCAATTTAGAAGACACAGGATATATGCATTCCAAAGAGGAAGAAGTATTCTAATTTTCCTCCATGTTACACTTCAATGCATCCCATTGACTGCAATTTTGCTTTATCATCTGCCTGTCCTTCCTCACAGTGTCACTACATACTGCATCTACTTGTGTACCAACAGCTCAATCCTCAGCCCTATGACTCCAGTTACCACCCCTCTGCCAAATTTGTTTGAAACCTGCCTGCAAAGATATCAGTCCCCATCAGGTTCAACTGTAACCTGTGTTTTTTGTACAGGTCATAACTTACTCGGAAGAGAACCCAATGATCCAGAAATCTGAAACCCTGCCCTTCGCACCAATTCCTCTATCACACATTCATTTGTCAAGTCATTTTATTCTCACCCTCACTGGCACATGGCACTGCCAGAAATCCAAAGATTTCTGCCCCTGGAGATCCCGCTTTTCAGCTTTCTACCTAAGTCTCCATATTCTCTCTCCAGGACCTTCTTCCCCCTTCCTACCAATTTCATTGGTACCAATATGTACCATGACTTCCAGTTGCTCACCCTCCTCCCTTAGAACGCCATGCACCCAATCTGAGACTTCTCTGGGAGGCAACATACCATCCACAGAATCTCCTGTCTGCTGCTCTAACTATGGAATCCCCTAGCATATCCTCTTCTTTTCCCTTCCCTTCTGAGCTACAGAACCAGACTCTGTGCCAGAGAGCATAATTCTCTACTTATAACCCTCTTGATTATTTTCCTTGTTGCTATCCATGTTGGTAATGATAATTGAACATTTTTATATTTGTCATTGCATGATTTGTAGTTACAGCATTTTTCCTTGCTCTTCAGCTTTTGACCAGAGACCCTTGTGAACCAGCACATAGTGACAACTACAGTGAAGTGGACTGCCAGGTATTTATAGGGTTTAATTTTTGCCTGAAATCTTCATAAGTGCATTATAATAATTCAGTGATGGTAATGTTATATGATTACCATTTATGTGGGGAAGGTGATCAAAACTGTTAAATAAATTGGCACAATGTGTTAATATTATATCCCAATGTAAAGGTTAAAGGTTAGCTGTATTTATCGCATGTACATTGAAACATACAGTGGAATGCTTTTCTGTGTGTACAGCCAACATAGTCAGATGTACAACCAGCAAGTATGTTTGTTCTGACAGTGAACTAGGTAATCATGTAGAAATTACTGAAATAAGATCTCCTTTCTTTCTAGTTGAAAAGATTCAGCTTGTGTGATGAGGTAGAATCAAGAGATGAGCTCTCTCAGCGCTGTCACGAACTCAATCTTCAGGTGCGTGCTTACAAGTTGAGCCTCTGCTCATGTGGCAGTGGCTGAGTGCATCTCTGTGTTCAAAGGTGAAATGTGGGCAAAGTTAGGTCACTAGCTCCTCAGACCTACCCTGCCATTTAACAAGCTGGTGTCATCCTCTGTGTTGACACTGTTAATACCTCTTGCCATCTTGCACATCTCAGTCAAACGCACTCTCTCTT
The DNA here is from genome assembly GCF_030028105.1 of Mobula birostris. NCBI lineage: Eukaryota > Metazoa > Chordata > Chondrichthyes > Myliobatiformes > Myliobatidae > Mobula > Mobula birostris. Next base: position 29,918,917 of record NC_092401.1, on the reverse strand, counting down.
CTCCAAACTTTAGTGCCTACAAACATGGCCTAGCCAACATTCCTTCATAAAACAATCTGTTTGTTCCATGGATTAACAACAGAACAACTTCCTCTGACCTGTGTGAGCTGCCTGTGTGTCACTGAACACTCACACTCAGATCGGTTTTGGAAATGGCAAAGATCATCCTCATAATGCTACTGCTCTGCTCTCTACATTCACAATTGTATGACTAGACACAACTCAAATGCCATTTATAAATTTGCCGACGACTAAACTATTGTTGGCAGAGTTTCAATGGTGACAAGGAACCATACAGGAGCAAGATAGATCAGCTGGTTGAGTGGTGTCACAACAGCGACCTTGCACTCAACATTAGTAAGACCAAGGAATTGATTGTATACTTTAGAAAGGGGAAGTCAAGGGAACACACAACAGTTATCAAGGGTTCAGAAGTAGAAAGGGTGAGCAATTTGACAAGGTTCCACACAGTTGGCTTAGTCAGAAAGTCAGAAGGCATGGGATCCAGGGAAGTTTGGCCAGGTGGATTCAGAATTGGCTGGCGTGCAGAAGGCAGAGGGTCGTGGTGGAGGGAGTACATTCAGATTAGAGGATTGTGACTAGTGGTGTCCCACAAGGATCTGTTCTGGGACCTCTACTTTTCGTGATTTTTATTAATGACCTGGATGTGGGGGTAAAAGGGTGGGTTGGGAAGTTTGCAGACGACACAAAGGTTGGTGGTGTTGTAGATAGTGTAGAGGATTGTCGAAGATTGCAGAGAGACATTGATAGGATGCAGAAGTGGGCTGAGAAGTGGCAGATGGAGTTCAACCCGGAGAAGTGTGAGGTGGTACACTTTGGAAGGACAAACTCTAAGGCAGAGTACGAAGTAAATGGCAGGATACTTGACACATCAAAGTTGCTGGTGAACACAGCAGGCCAGGCAGCATCTCTAGGAAGAGGTACAGTCGACGTTTCAGGCCGAGACCCTTCGTCAGGACTAACTGAAGGAAGAGTTAGTAAGAGATTTGAAAGTGGGAGGGGGAGGGGGAGATCGAAAATGATAGGAGAAGACAGGAGGGGGAGGGATGGAGCCAAGAGCTGGACAGGTGATTGGCAAAGGGGATATGAGAGGATCATGGGACAGGAGGTCTGGGAAGAAAGACAATGGGAGGGGGGATGACCAAGAATATGGGCAAGGGGTATAGTCAGAGGGACAGAGGGAGAAAAAGGAGAGTGAGAGAAAGAATGTGTGTATAAAAATAAATAACAGATGGGGTACGAGGGGGAGGTGGGGCATTAGCGGAAGTTAGAGAAGTCGATGTTCATGCCATCAGGTTGGAGGCTACCCAGACGGAATATAAGGTGTTGTTCCTCCAACCTGAGTGTGGCTTCATCTTTACAGTGGAGGAGGCCGTGAATAGACATGTCAGAATGGGAATGGGATGTGGAATTAAAATGTGTGGCCACTGGGAGATCCTGCTTTTTCTGGCGGACAGAGCGTAGGTGTTCAGCAAAGCGGTCTCCCAGTCTGCGTCGGGTCCCGCCAATATATAGAAGGCCACATCGGGAGCACCGGACGCAGTATATCACCTCAGCCGACTCACAGGTGAAGTGTCGCCTCACCTGGAAGGACTGTCTAGGGCCCTGAGTGGTGGTAAGGGAGGAAGTGTAAGGGCATGTGTAGCACTTGTTCCGCTTACAAGGATAAGTGCCAGGAGGGAGATCAGTGGGGAGGGATGGGGGGGACGAATGGACAAGGGAGTTGCATAGGGAGCGATCCCTGCGGAAAGCGGGGGGGGGGGTTAAGATGTGCTTAGTGGTGGGATCCCTTTGGAGGTGGCAGAAGTTACGGAGAATAATATGTTGGACCCGGAGGCTGGTGGGGTGGTAGATGAGGACCAGGGTAACCCTATTCCTAGTGGGGTGGCGGGAGGATGGAGTGAGAGCAGATGTACGTGAAAAGGGGGAGATGCGTTTGAGAGCAGAATTGATAATGGAGGAAGGGAAGCCCCTTTCTTTAAAAAAGGAGGACATCTCCCTCGTCCTAGAATGAAAAGCCTCATCCTGAGAGCAGATGCGGCGGAGACGGAGGAATTGCGAGAAGGGGATGGCATTTTTGCAAGAGACAGGGTGAGAAGAGGTATAGTCCAGATAGTTGTGAGAGTCAGCAGGCTTATAGTAGACATCAGTGGATAAGCTGTCTCCAGAGATAGAGACAGAAAGATCTAGAAAGGGGAGGGAGGTGTCAGAAATTGACCAGGTAAACTTGAGGGCAGGGTGAAAGTTGGAAGCAAAGTTAGCTTTCATAAGTCGAGGGATAGAGTTTAAGAGTCGCGATGTAATGATGCAGCTCTATAAAACTCTGGTTAGGCCGCACTTGGAGTACTGTGTCCAGTTCTGGTCGCCTCACTATAGGGAGGATGTGGAGGCATTGGAAAGGGTGCAGAGGAGATTTACCAGGATGCTGCCTGGTTTAGAAAGTATGCATTATGATCAGAGATTAAGGGAGCTAGGGCTTTACTCTTTGGAGAGAAGGAGGATGAGAGGAGACATGATAGAGGTGTACAAGATAATAAGAGGAATAGGTAGAGTGAATAGCCAGCGCCTCTTCCCCAGGGCACCACTGCTCAATACAAGAGGACATGGCTTTAAGGTAAGGGGTGGGAAGTTCAAGGGGGACATTAGAGGAAGGTTTTTTTTTACTCAGAGAGTGGTTGGTGCGTGGAATGCACTGCCTGAGTCAGTGGTGGAGGCAGATACACTAGTGAAGTTTAAGAGACTACTAGACAGGTATATGGAGGAATTTAAGGTTGGGGCTTATATGGGAGGCAGGGTTTGAGGGTCGGCACAACATTGTGGGCCGAAGGGCCTGTACTGTGCTGTACCGTTCTATGTTCTATTTCAAGTTCCTGGGTGTCAACATCTCTGAAAATCTACCCTGGACCCAACATATTGATGCAATTTCAAAGAAGACATGACGGCGGCAATGTTTCATAAGGAGTTTGAGGAGAATTGTATGTCACCAGATTACTACAGATGTACAGAAGAGATCATTCTAGTTGCATTACTGTCTGGTATGGAGGAGCAATTGCACATGATCAGAAAAAGCTGCAGAAAATTGTGAACTCAGTCAGCTCTAGCATTAAGAATATCTTCCAAAGGTGATGCCTCAGAAAGGTGGCATCCATCATAAAGGACCCCCATCACCCAGGATGTGCCCTCTTCTCATTGCTACCATCAAGGAGGAGGTACAGAAACTGAAGGCGCACAGTAAACATTTCAGGACCAACTTCTTACCATTCACCATCAAATTTATGAATAGGCAATGAACCATGTACAGTACCTCAGTAATTTTTCCCTCTTTCTACACTACTTAGTTTATATGTTTATACAAAGGTTTCAAAAGCACATTTAATGTCAGAGAAGTGTATATAATATACATTACATCCTGAAATGCTTTTTCTTTGCATCCATCTCTGGGCACACAGCCGTAGATCTTCCAGCTCCCCCGACGACACACGGGTCTCCTGCTGTAACACCAGCCTTCGATCCGCCCGTCTCCAGAACCCCGAGATCCTAGGCCTCCAAAGTTAGGCTGAGCCCTTGACGTGCCGAGCAACGGCTAGTTGTGAAACCCCAGGAGCGGGTCCCATTCCTGCAAAAAACCATAGTCAGCGTGCAACTCCAGGTCAGGGTCTTCAAAAGAACCCTGAAAGGGAAAAAGGAAAAATGAAAGATGGAAATAGAGCTGTTTCCGAAGATGCAAGCAAAGGAGTGGCCGTTTAGCGCCATCATCACTTTGCTCTGCCCCCCGAGTGTATGTGTTTTCATGTTTTATTGAATCACTGTGGATTTAATTTGTTTTTTTTTATGTTGATCAACAGAAAAGAGTTTTGTATCAAAGTGAAAACAGATCTCTACAAAGTAATCTAAATTAATTACAAATATAAAACAATATAATTGATTGCATAAATATTCATCCTCTTCAAGTCAGTATTTAGTAGATAAACCTCTGGCAGCAATTACAGCCTTGAGTCTGTCTGGATAGCTGTGTCAGCTTTGCACATCTGGAAACTACAATTTTTCTCCATTCTTTACAAAACTGATCAGGCTCTGACAGACTGCATGGGGATCATGAGTTAACAGCCCCTTCCAAGTCCAGCCAAAAACTCCCAATTCAATTGAGGTCTGGACTCTTGACTTAGCTACTCCAGGACATTAACTTTGTTGCTTTTAAGCCATTCCTTTGTAGCTTTAGCTTTATGTTTGGGGTTATTGCCTTGCCAGAAAAAATATCTTCTCCCAAGTTACAGTTCTCTTGCAGACCTCACAGGGTTTTCCTCCAAAATTTCCCTGTATTTTACTGCATTTATTTTGCCTCTGCTTTCACAAGCCTTCCAGAGCCTGCTGCAGTGAAGCATCCCTACAGCATGATGCTGCCACCACCATGCTTCACGGTAGGGATGGTTTCTTCCTGGGTGTCAAGGTCCCTGAGGATCTAACCTGGTCCCAGCATATCGATGCAGTTATAAAGAAGGCAAGACAGTGGGTATACTTCATTAGGAGTTTGAAAGAGTTTGGTATGTCAACAAATACACTCAAAAACTTCTATAGATGTACCATGGAGAGCATCCTGGCAGGCTGCATCACTGTCTGGTATGGGGGCGGCGGGGTGGGTGGGGGGTGCTACTGCACAGGACTGAAAGAAGATGCAGAGGGTTATAAATTTAGTTGTCTCCATCTTGGGTACTAGCCTACAAAGTACCCAGGACATCTTCAAGGAGTGGTGTCTCAGAAAGGCAGCATCCATTATTAAGGATCTCCAGCACCCGGGGCATGCATTTCCTCACTGTTACCGTCAGGTAGGAGGTACAGAAGCCTGAAGGCACACTCAGTGATTCAGGAACAGCTCCTTCCCCTCTGCCATCTAATTCCTAAATGGACATAGAACCCTTAGACACTACCTCACTTTTTAACATATTATTTCTGTTTTTTTGCACAGTTTTTAATCTATTCGATATATGTATACTGTAATTGATTTACTTATTGTCGTTTTTTTTTCTTCTATATTATGTGTTGCATTGAACTGCTGCTGCTTAGTTAACAAATTTCACATTAGGCAGAAAATGGTGTTGGATAGACTGATGGGACTGAAGGCTGATAAATCCCCAGGGCCTGATGGTCTGCACCCCAGGGTACTTGAGGAGGTGGCTCTAGAAATCGTGGACGCATTGGTAATTATTTTCCGATGTTCTATAGATTCAGGAGCAGTTCCTGAGGACTGGAAGGTAGCTAATGTTATCCCACTTGTGAAAAAAGGAGGGAGAGAGAAAACAGAATTATAGACCAGTTAGCCTGACATTAGTGGTGGGGAAGATGCTGGAGTCAGTTATAAAGGATGAAATAGTGGCACATTTGGATAGCAGTAACAGGATCGGTCCGAGTCAACATGGATTTACGAAGGGGAAATCATGCTTGACTAATCTTCTGGAATTTTTTGAGGATGTTACTATGAAAATGGACAAGGGAGAGCCAGTGGATGTAGTGTACCTGGACTTTCAGAAAGCCTTTGATAAGGTCCCACATAGGAGATTAGTGGGCAAAATTAGAGCACATGGTATTGGGGGTAGGGTACTGACATGGGTCGTAAATTGGTTGGCAGACAGGAAACAAAGAGTAGGGATTAACAGGTCCCTTTCAGAATGGCAGACAGTGACTAGTGGGGTACCACAAGGCTCGGTGCTGGGACCGCAGCTATTTACAATATATATTAATGATTTAGATGAAGGGATTAAAAGTAACATTAGCAAATTTGCAGATGACACAAAGCTGGGTGGCAGTGTGAAATGTGCGGAGGATGTTGAGATAATGCAGGATGAGTTGGACAGGTTGGGTAAGTGGGCAGATGCAGTTTAATGTGGATAAATGTGAGGTTATCCACTTTGGTGACAAGAACAGGAAGGCAGATTACAATCTGAATGGTGTCAAGTTAGGAAAAGGGGAAGTACAATGAGATCGTGGTGTCCTTGTTCATCAGTCACTGAAAGTAAGCATACAGGTACAGCAGGCAGTGAAAAAAGCTACTGTAATGGTATGTTGGCCTTCATAACAAGGGGATTTGAGTATAGGAACAGAGAGGTTCAGTAGTAGTAGTAGTAGTACAGGGCCCTGGTAAGACCACACCTGGAGGATTGTGTACAGTTTTGATCTCCAAATTTGAGGAAGGACATTCTTGCTATTGCGGGAGTGCAATGGAGGTTCACGAGGTTAATTCCCAGGATGGCGGGACTGTCATATGTTGAAAGATTGGAGCGACTGGGCTTGTATACTCTGGAATTTAGAAGGATGAGAGGGGATCTGATTGAAACATATAAGATTATTAAAGGATTGGACAGGATAGAGGCAGGAAACATGTTCCCAATGTTGGGGGGAGTCCAAAACCAGAGGCCATAATTTGAGAATAAGGATTAGGCTATTTAGAACGGAGTTGAGGAAAAACTTTTTCACACAGAGGGTTGTGGATCTGTGGAATGCTCTGCCTCAGAAGGCAGTGGAGGTCAATTCTCTGGATGCTTTCAAGAAAGTTAGATAGAGCTCTTAATGATGCGGAGTCAAGGGATATGGGGAGAAGGCAGGAACGGGGTACTGATTGTGGATGATCAGCCATGATCACAGTGAATGGTGGTGCTGGCTCAAAGGGCCGAATGGCCTACTCCTACACCTATTGTCTATTGTCTGTTCCCGTCACATGCCGGTGATGATAAACCTGATTTTGATTCTGTTTCTGATGATGTGCAGTATTTGGCTTATGCCAAACATAGTGTTTAGTCTGATGGCTAAAAAGCTCAATTTTGGTTTCATTAGACAATAGGACATTCTTCCAGCTGACTTCAGAGTTTCTCAAACGCCTTCTGGCAAACCTTAGCCAAGATTTCATGTGAGTTTTTCAACAGTGGCTTTCTCTTTGCCATTCTCCCATCTCAGCCACTGAAGCTTGTAACTCCTCCAGAGATGTTGTGGGTCTCTTAGTGGTTTCTCTCACTAGTCTCCCTTTTGTCCTCAGTTTTGGAGGATGGCCTGCTCTAGGCAGATTTACAGCTCAGCCATATTCTGTCCATTCCATGATGATTGACTTAACTGTACTCCAAGGGATATTCTTTGACTTGGAAATTCTCTTGTATCCATCTCCTGATGCATGCTTTTCAGAAACCTTTTTGTGGAGTTGCTTAGGGTATTCTTTTGTCTTCATGGTGTAGTTTTTGCCAGGATACTGACTCACAAGCAGTTGGACTTTCCAGATGCAGGTGTATTTTTACCATAATCAACTGAAAGATCTTTGTGATCATTTAACTAATTATGTGGCTTCTAAAACCAATTGACCGCACCGGTGATGGTTTGGTGTGTCATATTAAAGGGACTTTATTTTTGTGTTCTATATTTGTAACTAATTTAGATCACTTTGTAGAGATCTATTTTCACTGTTTGTTGATCAGTATCAAAGAAAGCCAAATTAAGTCCACTGTGATTCAATGTTGTAAAACAATAAAACATGAAAACTTCCAAAGGGGGTGTATTGTAAGGTACTGCTGCCGCAAAAGAACAAATTTTATGACACCTAACAGTGATATTAAGCCTGATTCTGATTAGTATGCAGTATTTTCCCCTGTCTTCAGCAACTGTTGATTAGATAATGCCTTTTGGTTCACATAGGGTTCATGTAACACATCGGATTCTAATCAGACATAACAAAAGAAGATGTTGTTGACAGAATAATCACGTCTGCTCTTCCATTCAGTGAGACCACAGCTGATCTTTCTCCTAAATTTACTGCAGCAGCCTCATTGTCTTACGATCTAAAATTCGATTACTCTCTGCCTTGAATATTCTTGGCGACTGAGCCTCCACTGTTCCCTGAGGTGACGTCTAGTAACCGACCATCTCTGGAAGAACATAGAACATGGAACAGTACAGCACAGTACAGGCCCTTCGGCCCACAATGTTGTGCCGACCCTTAAACCCTGCCTCCCATATAACCCCCCATCTTAAATCCTCCATATACCTGTCTAGTAGTCTCTTAAATTTCACTAGTGTATCTACCTCCACCACTGACTCAGGCAGTGCATTCCACGCACCAACCACTCTCTGAGTAAAAAACCTTCCTCTAATATCCCCCTTGAACTTCCCACCCCTCATCTTAAAGCCATGTCCTCTTGTATTGAGCAGTGGTGCCCTGGAGAAGAGCGCTGGCTATCCACTCTATCTATTCCTCTTATTATCTTGTACACCTCTATCATATCTCCTCTCATCCTCCTCCTTTCCAACAGTAAAGCCCTAGTTCCCTTAATCTCTGATCATAATGCATACTCTATAAACCAGGCAGCATCCTGGTAAAACTCCTCTGTACCCTTTCCAGTGCTTCCACATCCTTCCTATAGTGAGGCGACCAGAACTGGACACAGTACTCCAAGTGTGGCCTAGCCAGAGTTTTATAAAACTGCATCATTACCTCACAACTCTTAAACTCTATCCTTCGACTTATGAAAGCTAACACCCCATAAGCTTTCTTAACTATCCTATCTACCTGTGAGGCAACTTTCAGGGATCTGTGGACATGTACCCCCAGATCCCTCTGCTCCTCCACACTACCAAGTATCCTGCCATTTACTTTGTACTCTTCCTTGGAGTTTGGCCTTCCAAAGTGTACCACCTCACACTTCTCCGGGTTGAACTCCATCTGCCACTTCTCAGTCCACTTCTGCATCCTATCAATGTCTCTCTGCAATCTTTGACAATCCTCTACACTATCCACAACACCACCAACCTTTGTGTCATCTGCAAACTTGCCAACCCACCCTTCTATCCCCCACATTCAGGTCGTTAATAAAAATCACGAAAAGTAGAGGTCCCAGAACAGATCCTTGTGGGACACCACTAGTCACAATCCTCCAATCTGAATATACTCCCTCCACCACGACCCTCTGCCTTCTGCACGCAAGCCAATTCTGAATCCACCTGCCCAAACTTCCCTGGATCCCATGCCTTCTGACTTTTTGAATAAGCCTACCATGTGGAACCTTGTCAAATGCCTTACTAAAATCCATGTAGATCACATCCACTACACTACCCTCATCTATTTGCCTGGTCACCTCCGCAAAGAACTCTGCAAAGAATCAGGCGTGTTAGACACAATCTGCCCTTCACAAAGCCATGCTGACTGTCCCGGATCAGACCATGATTCTCTAAATGCCCATAGATCCTATCTCTAAGAATCTTTTCCAACAACTTTCCCACCACAGACTTAAGGCTCACTGGTCTATAATTACCCAGACTATTCCTACTACCTTTTTTGAACAAGGGGACAACATTTGCCTCCCTCCAATCCTCCGGTACCATTCCCGTAGACAACGAGGACATAAAGATCCTAGCCAGAGGGTCAGCAATCTCTTCCCTCGCCCCGTGGAGCAGCCTGGGGAATATTCCGTCAGGCCTTGGGGACTTACCCATCCTAATGTATTTTAACAACGCCAACACCTCCTCTCCCTTAATATCAACATGCTCCAGAACATCAACCTCACTCATATTGTCCTCACCATCATCAAGTTCCCTCTCATTGGTGAATACCGAAGAGAGTAATTCATTGAGGACCTCGCTCACTTCCACAGCCTCCAGGCACATCTTCCAACCTTTATCTCTTATCAGTCCTACCTTCACTCCTGTCATCCTTTTTTTTCTTCACATAATTGAAGAATGCCTTGGGGTTTTCCTTTATCCTACTCGCCAAGACCTTCACATGCCCCCTTCTTGCTTTCCTCAGCCCCTTCTTAAGCTCTTTTCTTGCTACCCTGTATTCCTCAATAGACCCATCTGACCCTTGCTTCCTCAACCTCATGTATGCTGCCTTCTTCCACCCGACTAGATTTTCCACCCCACTTGTCACCCATGGTTCCCTCACCCTACCATTCTTTATGTTCCTCACATGGACAAATTTATCCCTGACATCCTGCAAGAGACCCCTAAACATCGACCACATGTCCATAGTGCATTTCCTTGCAAAAACATCATCCCAATTCATACCTGCAAGTTTTAGCTTTATAGCCTCATAATTTGCCCTTCCCCAATTAAAAATTTTCCTGTCCTCTCTGATTCTATCCTTTTCCAGGATAATGCTAAAGGCCAGGGAGCGGTAGTCACTGTCCCCCAGATGCTCACCCACTGAGAGATCTGTGACCTGACCCAGTTCGTTATCTAATACTAGATCTGGTATGGCATTCCCCCTAGTCGGCCTGTCAACATACTGTGACAGGAATCCGTCCTGGACACACTTAACAAACTCTGCCCCGTCTAAACCATTGGAACTAATCAGGTGCCAATCAATATTAAGGAAGTTAAAGTCACCCATGATAACAACCCTGTTATTTTTGCACTTTTCCAAAATCTGCCTCCCAATCTGCTCCTCGGTATCTCTACTGCTGCCAGGGGGCCTATAGAATACCCTAATACCCCAATAGAGTAACTGCTCCCTTCCTGTTCCTGACTTCCACCCATACTGACTCAAAAGAGGATCCTACTACATTACCCACCCTTTCTGTAACTGTAATATTATCCCTGACCAGTAATGACACCCTTCCTCTCCTTTTTTCACCCCTCTCTATCCCTTTTAAAGTACTGAAATCCAGGAATATTGAGAATCCATTCCTGCCCTGGAGCCAGCCAAGTCTCTGTAATGGCCACTACATCATAATTCCATGTATGTATCCAAGCTCTCAGTTCATCACCTTTGTTGCTGATGCTTCTTGCATTGAAGTACACACATTTTAGCCCTTCTACCTTACTCCCTTTACACCCTTTATTCTGCTTTTCTTTCCTCAAAGCCTCTTTATATGATAGATCTGGCTTTACTCCATGCACTATACTTGCAGTTCTCGCATGACCTTTATCCTCCTCCACCTCACTATCTGCTCTAACACTCTGGTTCCCCTCCCCCTGCAAATCTAACTTAAACCCCCCCGCAGCAGCACTAGCAAACCTTCCTGCAAGGATGTTAGTCCTCCTCCAGTTCAGGTGCAATCCGTCCCTTCAGAACAGGTCCCACCTTCCCTGGAACAAGGCCCAGTTGTCCAGAAACATGAAGCCTTCCCTCCTGCACCAACTCCTTAGCCACGTATTTAGCTGCATTATTTTCCTATTTCTAGCCTCAATAGCACGTGATAAAAAGTTTCTTTTTATCTTAGTGCAAGATTTCAGGCCCCCCCTGTTGTGAGGTTGTGAATCCTACTCTGTATGTCAAACTAGAGGAAGTATCAATTCCTAATCTGCCATGCGAATCTGCCTTGTCTTCCTAATCTGTTGTACCTTTCAGTGAAGTGAATTGTTATTCATCCGACCTCAAGAGTATACAGGCTAGTCTGGTTATTTTTTCCTTGTGACAATCTGCCATCCTGGCAATCAATCCAATGAACTACCATAGCAATCTCTCTGTTAAAGTGTATCCTCGCATAGTGAGATCAGGCCTGTACACATCATTTAGGTTGTGGTCTTAACAAGCCTTCTGTGATTGGAGACATTTTTCTCTGTTCTTGAACTCAAATCCTCTCATAATGCCACACAGGTTTTCACATAAAGAGGATTGAACATGTCAGTGAGTCAAAATGGATCTGTTCAAATGCAGGTTGTCTAATAATAGGTCAACTACATTTTAATATATGTCAGTTAGTATATCATAATCGTAATGCAACATGCAGTGTATGTTTGACAAAAAGGCAGTTGTTTCATATGAGTACTTTATTAAAGTGGTTTCCTGGAGCGTACACAGTTTGATTTGAGTTCGCAGGCCCATTTATTTCTAACTAAGATGGTCAGCTCACAGAAACAATTCTTTTGTCATAATTTCCACTGTGATAGTGAAGACATTATTCTTATTTTACAGTTTCTGGGCTAGGATTTTTTTTTGTTCAAAGTAGAAGGAAAATTACCCTCTGGATATTAATTTCCTGATAACAAAAAAATTGAACTCCTTAACAATATCGTTTTTGGAAATGAGATATAAATTCTAATAGCCATTTGTACTTTTGAAGTAACTTATGCTATCTTTTCTTGGGACGACAAGGGTTCAACACAGCATCTACCCATTGTTTTCACGTTGTTGCACTTGTAATTCTTTTCAAGTCAACTAAAATTGTTTTTCAGTTAAACAGTTAATTTATTGGAGAATGCACATTAAACTCAAATCTGTTTTTTTTTAAATAATTTGTGATACTTTTCTGAGTACTTCATAGCTTTATGTTGGTTCATAAAGTATTTATAATGTGCATGGTAATAGTGTGGGTGAGAATCCCTGTGTGTGGATGGAACATCACCATCCCAGCCCAGTTATCAATGTTCTGTTAAAGCTGAGCCACACACGAGTAGTTGCAGATCCCTCTGCATCTTGCAGTTCTACAGTCTCTTGCAATTCAGATTGTGTTTTTTTTAAATGTTTTCCTGCAAATGAACAAATTCACATCCTTCCCACATTAAGTGTTAGTTTCTTCCCACTCGCTTAAGCCTGTTCCTGTCCCTTTTATAGCACTTAAGTCCCCTCCACATCATAGGCAAACTTATCAACAATACCTTTGATGTTTCATTTCAAAGATTCCAAAGAGCTGAGACTCTAGGACTGATCCTGTGTCACAGCACTCTCTGCATCTTGCCAGCCAGGAAAAACGCTCTTTTAGCATTCTTTTCAGGTGCTACTGGAAATTTCAATACTGTCGCCTTTACACACAGCCCATTTCTTCAAAGGACTCCCACAAACCATGGTTCCTTTCACAAAACTGCACTGATTTTGCTGATTACTTAAGTGACTTGCTCTAACAACTTTAATAATAGCTAACATTTTCCCTGTGACAGGTGTTCCACTCACATGCCTGCAGTTTCTCCATTTCTGAATAAAGGAGTTGCATTTGCTATTTTCCAGTTAAATGCAGCCTTTCAAAACAAGGAAGTTTTGAGAAATTAAAGCTAATGCATTAATATGCCACTAACCATTTCTTGTAAGATGTTGCAATGCAGTCCATTAATAAGTGGAAATCCTTACTTCCATAACTCCTACAGTCTGTTCAGTGCCACATTCTGATTTCTAATTTACAGCTTTACGGATGTTACCTGTCTTTATCAGAAGACTGATAGAGTAATTACCTGCTTAATTCAACTGCCATCTCCTTTTCAATTATTACTTTCCTGGACTTGCTGTTAACAAGACCAATACTTTGTTAACTATTTTTGTTTTGATGTATCTCTGGAATTTTCTTGATCATTTATGCTTTTCCAATATACCGGTTTCCTTTTTTATTAATTATAGTCATTCTTTTCTGTGTCCAGTCTTCTAATTTGCCTGCCATCTTTGTGCAAGTATAAACATGAGATTCTGCAGATGCTGGAGCAACACACACAAAATCTTGGAGGAGCTCAACAGGGATGCTGAGTAACTTGCTGAGTTCCTCCAGTATTTTGTGTGTTGTGCAATTATATGCTCTTTCCATATGATACATTTTTTTTTTTAGTTAATATTGATGGCAAGCCCTCTGAGGGATTTTTCTTTCTATCTGAAAGCTCCATCCTGCATCCAGCTGCAGTTTGATTGACTGATCACTTAATTTTACTGCTTCACTTCAGCTAACTCGACTTTCATGCCTTTATACTTGGCCTTATTGAAGTTAAAAATGTAAGTCTCAGCCCTAGGGATGCCTTGTGTTGCACAGTACAGGTTGAGTACCCCTTAATCTGAAATGCTTGGGGCTGGAAACGTTTCAGATTTCAGATTTTTTTTTTTGGATTTCAGAATATACAGTAGGATACCTTGGGAATGCCATCATTTCTGATTGAATTTATGTGCTGTTGATAAGTAGTCTGTCTTAAACCTGTTCATCATACATATGTACTGATGAGCCATTCAGAGTGTTAGATTTTCATCAGCAATTATCTTGGCAGACTCCCATGAATTTCTCTGCTGCTTCATGATCATCAGACACTTTATCACTACAAATCTTAAAAAAATTTAATGCTGTGCCTTTTCTTAAATTTCTGCAACCAGCCTGCTGAATATGCACAATTACCTTCAATTTTCAGTTCATTGCAATTGATCTTTGATTGTTTCATGATCAGCATGCCATTAAAAGGCATATGTTCACTCCAACACTGACGAATCCACTCTTTCAATACACATCAAGATCTTCATTTTTTACTTAATGCTGTTTTTCTATTTTTCATTACCTTCTGCTCATTCCATATGTGAGGTCACTTCTTAGAACTGTCTGTGGATTGTAGAGACCTACGTGTCGCCTGGGAACCTTACCAGTGCCGTATGTAATTTTCCATTTGTGGTGTCATGTCAGCATGCAAAAAAATTTGGATTTTATAGGCTTTTTGATGTTGAAATTTCAGATAAGGGGATAACCTGTATCATGACTAGAGTAAACTGTTCGTAGAACACCCTGTTCTAATTCCAGCCTATCTTTGTAAATCTGATGTTCACATTTATACATTGATTAAAATGCCTCATGATTACCTTTTTTGACTTGCTCCCATACATCTTCCTTTAAACACTGTTCTGCCATGTGGGTTCTTTAAGGGACTTGCCTACAACTCTCAGATTTCTCATCTTCATTCAACCTGCATCTAGAACTTAGAACATAGCATAGTGCAGGCCCTTTGTCTAAAATGTTGTACCAGACTTTTAACCTACTTCAAGATCAATCTAACCCTCTCCTCCCACATAGCCCTCCATTTTTCTTTCATCCAGGTGCTTATCTAAGAGTCTATTAAAAGTCCCAATTGTGGTGGGAAGCGCCCACATAGGATACCACAGAGGAGCGTGGGCGCAGAGCGGGGTTACAAGTGAGTTTAAGGAAACGGGGCTTTAAGCTCCCTATATGACTATCTTGCTGGCAAACTTGCAGTCTCTGGTAAATAAAGTCAATAATCTCACAGCTAGTGTGCTGAATCAGAGGGACATTAGGACCATGTGTGTTCTTTGTTTCACGGAATCCTGTTTAACCCCTTCCATACTGGATGCAGCAATTCAGATCTACGGGTTTACTATACACCATCGGGATAGATCTATAGAGCCTCTCAAAAGTAGATGTGGTGAAGTATGCCTCATGATCAACTCTTCTTGGTGCACAAATATATCAGTGCTGTCCCAATTCTGCTCACCAGACCTGGAATATCCAGCAGTAAATGCCGTCCTTTTTACCTACCACGGGAGATTTCCGTGATCATTTTGGTAATGGTATACATTCCACTTCAGGCCAATATTAATCAGGCTTTAGATGATCTGAGCAATGGGATCAACATGCATGAAACAGCACATCCTAATGCCTTCACCGTTGTTTTGGGAGATTTTAACCAGGCCAGTCTAAAAAAAAAAATCACTAAGCAACTACATCAACAGATCACTTGCAAGACCAGAGGAAACTGGACATTGCTACACCACCACCCTGTTCCACTCCCTCACGTCAGGAAGTCTGATCACCTGGCTGTACTTCTACCCTTGAGTATAGGCAGAGATTGAAGACTGCAGCGTCAGTAGTGAGGACCAAGAAGGTATAAACAAGGGAAGCACAGGGGTGCCTACAGGACTGCTTTGAGTCTGTGGACTGAACTGTGTTCAGGGATTCATCTTCAAACCTGGATGAGTATACTACGGTTGTTAACGACTTCGTTAAAACCTGTGTGGATGAGTGTGTGCCTATAAGGACTTACTGTACGTTCCCAAACCAAAAGCCGTGGATAAACAAGGAGGTACGTCGTCTGCTGAAGGCTAGATCTGTGGCATTCAAGTCTGGCGACCCAGGCCTGTACCAGAAAACCAGATATGATTTGCGGAGGGCTATTTCAAGGGCAAAGAGACAATTTTGAACGAGGTTGGAGGCAACATTAGATGCACAGCAACTCTGGCAGGGTCTGCAAGACATTACTTCCTACAAAGCGAAGCCCAATGGTAGTGATGCTTCACTACCAGATGAACTCAATGCCTTCAATGCCCGCTTTGAAAGGGAGAGCACAACTACAGATGGGAAGATCCCTGCTGCACCTGATGACCCTGTCATCTCTGGCTCAGAGGCCGATGTTAGGCTGTCTTTAAAGAGAGTGAACCCTCACAAGGCGGAAGGTCCAGATGGAGTACCTGGTAAAGCTCTGAAAACCTGTACCAACCAACTAGCGTGAGTATTCAAGCAACACACACAAAATGCTGGTGGAACGCAGCAGGCCAGGCAGCATCTATAGGAAGAAGTATAGCTGATGTTTCGGGCCGAGGGTTTTGGAGTATTCAAGGATATTTTCAACCTCTCACTGCTGTGGGTGGAAGTTCCCACTTGTTTCAAAAAGACAACAATTATACCAGTGCCTAAGAAGAAGAATGTGAGCTGCCTTAATGACTATCACCCAGCAGCACTCACATCGACAGTGATGAAATGCTTTGGTAGGTTGGTCATGACTAGACTGAACTCCTGCCTCAGCAAGGACCTGGACCCATTGCAATTTGCCTATCGCCACAATAGGTCAATGGCAGATGCAATCTCAATCACTCTCCACATGGCTTTAGACCACCTGGACAACACAAACACCTACGTCAGAATGCTGTTTATTGACTACAGCGCAGCATTTAATACCATCATTCCCACAACCCTGATTGAGAAGTTGCAGAACCTGGGCCTCTGTACCTCCCTCTGTAATTGGATCCGCGACTTCCTAACCAGAAGACCACAATCTGTGCGGATTCATGATAACATCTCCCCTTCACTGACAATCAGAACTGGCGCACCTCAGGGGTGTGTGCTCAGCCCATTGCTCTACTCTCTATATACACATGACTGTGTGGCTCGGCATAGCTCAAATACCATCTATAAATTTGCTGACGATACAACCATTGTTGGTAGAATTTCAGGTGGTAAAGAGACGAAAGAGCTGATTATGGATTTCAGGGAGGGTAATACAAAGGAACAAATACAAATCCTCATAGAGGGATCAGGTGGAGAGAGTGAGCAGTTTAAAGTTCCTGAGTGTCAAAATCTCTCAGGATCTAACCTGGTCCCAACATATTGATACGGTTATAAAGAAGGCAAGGTAGCAGCTATACTTCATTCGGAGTTTGAAGAGATTTGCTTGTCAACAAATAAACTCAAAAACTTCATTAGATGTACCGTGAAGAGCATTCTGACAGGCTGCATCACTGTCTGGTATGGGGTGGGGGGGGGGGGGGGCGTGGAGAGGCTACTGCACAGGACCGAAAGAAGCTGCAGAGGGTTGTAACTCTAGTCAGCTCCATCTTGGGTACCAGCCTACAAAGTACCCAGGACATCTTCAGGGAGTGGTGTCCCAGAAAGGCAGCGTCCATTATTAAGGACCTCCAGGACCCAGGGCACGCCCTTTTCTCACTGTTACCATCAGGTAGGAGGTACAGAAGCCTGAAGGCACACACTCAGCGATTCAGGATCAGCTTCTTCCCCTCTGCCATCTGATTCCTAAATGGACATTGAACTCTTGGACACTACCTCAGTTTTTTTTTAAACAAACAGTATTTCTGTTTTTTGCATGATTTTTTTAACCTATTCCATATACGTGTAACATACATCAAAGTTGTTGGTGAACGCAGCAGGCCAGGCAGCATCTCTAGGATGTTTTGGGCCGAGACCGTTCGTCAGGACTAACTGAAAGAAGAGCTAGTAGAAGGTGCTCCCGATGTGCACTTCCTCCCTTAACACCATTCAGGGCTCCAGACAGTCCTTCCCGGTGAGGCGACACTTCACCTGTGAATCGGCTGGGGTGATATACTGCGTCCAGTGCTCCCGATGTGGCCTTCTATATATTGGCAAGACCCGTCGCAGACTGGGTGATCATTTCTCTGAACACCTACTTTCTGTCTGCCAGAGAAAGCAGGATCTCCCAGTGGCCACAAATTTTAATTCCACGTCCCATTCCCATTCTGATATGTCTATTCACGGCCTCCTCTACTGTAAAGGTGAAGCCACACTCAGGTTGGAGGAACAACACCTTATATTCCGTCTGGGTAGCCTCCAACCTGATGGCATGAACACTAACTTCTCAAACTTCCGCTAATGCCCCACCTCCCCCTTGTACCCCATCTGTTATTTATTTATACACACACATTCTTTCTCCTTTTTCTCCCTCTGTCCCTCTCACTATACCCCTTGCCCATCCTCTGGGTTTTTCCCCCTCCCCCTTTCTCCCTGGGCCTCCTGTCCCATGATCCTCTCATATCCCTTTTGCCAATCAACTGTCCAGCTCTTGGCTCCATCCCTCCCCCTCCTGTCTTCTCCTATCATTTTGGATCTCCCCCTCCCACTCCCACTTTAAAATCTCTTGCTAGCTCTTCTTTCAGTTAGTCCTGATGAAGGGTCTCAGCTCAAAACGTCAACTGTACCTCTTCCTAGAGATGCTGCCTGACCTGCTGCATTCACCAGCAACTTTGATGTGTGTTGCTTGAATTTCCAGCATCTGCAGAATTCCTCGTGTTTGTGTCAATTTACGTGTACTGGAATTGATTGATTTTTTTTTTCTTCTGTATTATGTATTGCATTGAACTGCATATGCTAAGTTAATAAATTTCACGTCACATGCCAGTGATAATATACCCGATTCTGATTCTAATGTATCTTTTACTTAGTTTCCTGAAATTAGGTCGTATCTCCCAATTGCACTAAGATACCCATTTATTAAAATAGCCACTGCTCCACCTTTTTATATCAAACATCTTTCATTCTTTTGGTTCTTTTCAATTTTGTCCTTCAATTCTGTCTCGAATGGCTAATTGGGTAACATTTCAAATTGAATTTGCAGTTCATCTATTTTATTTCGCTGGTCTAGCCTTATACATAACCTATATTCCTTTCTGTTGATGTCTGGTTATTATTTCTATATTAGTAGCTTTCTCTCTAAATTTGTGTCTGCTCTTTGATCTAGCCCCTCCTCCCAAATATCACCCCTTTAAGTTGAAATGTGAGTTTGTATCCACAAGGACACAAAAAATAGGAGGTAAACCACCTGGCTCTCAAACCTGCCCTCACCAATCAATACGACCTGCCCCAGGTTTCAACTCCTCTTCTCTGCCTGTTTTCCATTGTCTTAAATTCCATCATCTTTCAAACATTTAGCTACATTTAATTGCTGGAGGAACTTGGCAGGTCAGGCAGCGTCTATGAAGAGGAGTAGAGAACAACAGTAATGCATCAGTCAGCATTTCGGGTTGAGACCCTTCAGGATTAAAAAGGGAGGGGGAAGAAGCCAGAATAGTTGATGTTAATTAATTTGGGTTTATTTGCCTGTAGCCCTGCATGTATTTATAGCTTTACTCTGTGGGCAACCGCTTACATATATGTGGAGGGAAGCTGTCACAATTAGTTACTCTTAAAGGGCATGGCATAGCATAGCATAATTAACTGATCAAAAAAATTGGGAAAGATTGATCAATAAATCTGTTGCTGCAGAAATCAAACAAATTCAACTCGTATCAGTCAGAATGTATTTTTCAATTCATGGTACTTTTAAAAACATACATGGCTAAGCACAGATGGGATACTTCAGTTGATGGATTAATCTCTCGGTTGCTGACTTGCCCTTGATGGTGTGGTGCTGTACAGTAACGTGCCTCTGGCACAAAGGGATTCTGTGGTCTGTTCTGTAGAAGTACTAGTGCGATGCATCACTTTGTTTTGTGGAATAAACTAACTGACAAATGGTCCAGATTCAACCCTTGTGAAAGTTTGATGGTTTTAGTGATGGGATTTCATTCTGTGAATGTGTGCTCATCGCAAATGACAGGGCTGGGACAGAGATACCAAATGACAATTTAAGCTGCTATGTCTTTAAGTATAAAAAGGGCAAGCCAGATAAAATAAAGGAGAATCTGAAGGCATTTTTAAGTGTATTGCAAACAAAGGATACCAGGGGGAGAGATAATACGTACTTTTAAGGATCAATGTGGTTATCAATATCAGGAGATAGCGAGTTCTTAAATGAATATTGCTTGTTTGTATTTACCATGAACCAGGCTAGATCTTGGAGCGTAGGAGACTGAGGGGTGACTATTAAAGGTGTATCATGAGAGGCATAAATAGGGTGAATGTACACAGTCTTCTTCCCAGTATCGGAGAATCAAGAACTAGGGGGCATAGGTTTAAGATGAAAGGGGAAAGATTAGGGACTTGTAAGTCAATTTTTTCACAGAGGAGAATGAGTATAAGTATAAAGCTGCCAGAGGTAGTGGTTGAGGCAGTTATAACAACAATCTAAAAGATCTTTGAACAGGTACATGGATAGGAAAAGTTTAGAGGGATATGGGTCAAGAGCACTAAAATGGAATGAGCTTAGATAGGAATCTTGATTAACATGGACTGGTTGGGTCAAAGATCTTGTTTCTGTGTTGTGTAACTCTAATACTATCATCTGCTTGCTAAGGTGTGTAATAGGTGGTTTCATTATTGTCCAGGTATGCACTAGATAACACATCCTTCGAGAGAATTGTTTGAATTGTACACACTTGTATCATGCGTACATCATTTCCATGTAAATATAGTTAATGATTCACAACAGTAATTTGTCCAATACATTTGCTTCATAAAGGCTAACGACTAAATCGCAAAAAAATCTGAGATCCAGGTTAAAGGTAAGTTTAAAAAATAATTTTCTAAAAATAAATTTTAACAAAATTAAAATGAACTTTAACAATGGCACTTTATATGTACATGAGTATGTACAATGTATTAACCTACTAGGAATTAAAATTCTGCATGTGCACACGTCATTAACAATGTCACTGCAGCTGTTGGCATGGCTTTAGTAATAGTGTTTATTTTCTTTTGCAATGATTACAGGATATTAGGTTCTGCAGGTTCTATAATGTGGATTCAATTTGCAGTAATGTCTCTTTGTAATATTGATGTACAAAGTACATAGAAACGAGGGATGTCACAGTCCCACAGGCAACAGGAAAATTGCTCCATCCAGGGCCTGTGTGGAAGACTTGTATCCAGTCTAGGTTGCTACTCAAATCCATTTGTTAATACTGGGCCAACTTAATTTACTTTCTGCACCCAACTCTTGCTGGGGTTGCATTCCATGCAATCCATGCTTATGGATTTCAGACATCTCCTAAAAGGAGCTTTGTTGTGAACATGTAAATAAAATGGTTACTATATGAGGAGCGCTTGATGGCTTTGGGCCAAAACTCACGGGAGTGAGGGGGATTCTCACTGAAACATACCAAATATTGAAAGACCTAGATAGAGTGGATGAGGCGGCTACTTCCTATAATGAGGGAGTCCAGGACCGGAGGGCACAGCCTCAGCATAGCATAACGTCCCTTCTTGATGAAGAGGAATATCTTTAGGCAGAGAGTGTTGGTGAATCTGTGTAATTCATTGCCACAGATGGCTGTGGAGGCCAAGTCATGGGTATATTTAAAGCAGAGGTTGATTGGTGTTTGATTAGTAAGGGTGTCAAAGGTTATAAGGGAAGGCAGGAGAATGGGATTGACAGGGAAAATAAATCAACCATGATCAAATGGTGGGACAGACACAAAAGAGCTGAATGGCCTAAATTTGCTATCATGTCTTATGATCACAGAAGTCTGAAATAACAGAAAATGCTCAATACACTCAGCAGCACCAGTGGGAAAAAGGAAAACTTCAGGTTTGAGACCCTCAGTAGAACTAAAGTGAAAAATAAAAATCAGGGAATGTGTTGATGCAGAAAATACAAAGAGTCACCAACCTCAGTTCCCACACCCCGCACTTCCCGTTTCTACCTCCTACCCAAGATCCTCAAACCTGCCTGTCCAGGTAGACCCACTGTCTCAGCTTCCTCCTGCCCCACTGAACTCATTTCTGCATACCTCGACACTGTTTTATCCCTTCCCACTTAGGTTCGTGACACTTAGCACACTCTGAATTTTTTCAATGATTTTAAGTTCCCTGGCCCCTACCGCCTTATCTTCACCATGAATGTCCAGTCCCTATATACCTTCATCCCCCACCAGGAAGTCTCAAAGCTCTCCGCTTCTTTTTGGATTCCAGACCTAACCAGTTTTCCTCTACCACCACTTTGCTCCGTCTAGCGGAATTAGTCCTTACTCATAATAAGTTCTCCTTTGGCTCCTCCCGCTTCCTCCAAACTAAAGGTGTAGCCATGGGCACCCCTATGGGTCCCAGCTATGCCTGCCTTTTTGTTGGCTTTGTGGAACAGTCCATGTTCCAAGCCTATACTGGTATCTGTCCCCCACTTTTCCTTCACTACATCGAAGACTGCATTGGCACTGCTTCCTGCACGCATGCTGAGCTCGTTGACTTCATTAACTTTGCCTCCAACTTTCACCCTGCCCTCAAGTTTACCTGGTCCATTTCCGACACCTCCCTCCCCTTTCTTGATCTTTCTGTCTCTACCTCTGAAGACAGCTTATCTACTGATGTCTACTATAAGCCTACGGACTCTCACAGCTACCTGGACTATTCCTCTTCCCACCCTGTCTCTTGCAAAAATGCCATCCCCTTCTCGTAATTCCTCCATCTCCGCCGCATCTGCTCTCAGAATGAGGCTTTTCATTCCAGGATGAAGGAGATGTCTTCCTTTTTTAAAGAAAGGGGCTTCCCTTCCTCTACCATCAACTCTGCGCTCAAATGCACCTCTCCCATTTCACGCACTTCTGCTCTCACCCCCATCCTCCCGCTACCCCACTAGGGATAGGGTTCCCCTTGTCCTCACCTACCACCCCACCAGCCTCCGGATCCAACATATATTTCTCCGTAACTTCCGCCGCCTCCAACGGGATCCCACCACCAAGCACATCTTTCCCTCACCCCCCTTTCTGCTTTCCGCAGGGATCGCTCGCTACGCGACTCCCTTGTCCATTCGTCTTCCCCCATTCCTTCCCACTAATCACCCCCCCCCCCCCAGCACTTATCCTTGTAAGCGGAACAAGTGCTACACCTGCCCTTACACTTCCTCCCTCACCACCATTCAGGGCCCCAAACAGTCCTTCCAGATGGGGCGACACTTCACCTGTGAGTCGGCTGGGGTGATATACTGCATCCAGTGCTCCCAGTGTGGCCTTTTATATATTGGCGAGACCCGACGCAGACTGGGAGATCGTTTCGCTGAACACCTACACTCTGTCCGCCAGGGAAAGCAGGATCTCCCAGTGGCCACACATTTTAATTCCACATCCCATTCCGATATGTCAATCCATAGCCGCCTCTACTGTACAGATGAAGCGACACTCAGGTTGGAGGAACAGCACCTTGTATTCCGTCTGGGTAGCATGCCATCAGGCTGGAGGAACGTTGACTGTACCTCTTTCTATAGATGCTGCCTGGCCTGCTGCGTTCCACCAGCATTTTGTGTGTGTTGGTTGATACAAAGAGTCTAATCTGTTCAAAACAAACTCTTATGCCTGGGTCACTGGAAGACCATGTACCTCAGTTGTATATTTTGTTTATCTCAAAATGAGATAAACTTTTGGGATAAGCTGAAAAGCTTATGCCTGAAAGATTGTGAATCTTTGTATTTCTTGACTTCGATGATTCAGTGCTTCCTGTGTATAAGTTTTTGCCTACTCAGGGATTTGAAGGCAGCCACCAGTGTGCAGGAGGGTAGTGAGTTAACCATCTTACTGAATCATTGAGTTAGCTCAAGGTTCCAGTTTTGTGATCATTAAATCTAGTCCTTTTATTGTAGTACAGCAATAATCTGTGTATTGGTTCCTAAACTAGGGAGTGTGTTACAATGTGAATAATTTGTGAGCAGAGTTTGGGATATTGAGGGGAAAGTTGAGAAGGGAAATCCTCAGTACAAAGAGGGTCAAAATAGCTGCTGCAGGGAGTTAATGTGCCAGTTCTTCCGTCCTCCACAGCAGAAAAGCATCCAGACGGTTGGCAAGGAGTGTCCGAGTTGAGTTAAATTAGAAGCTTGTATTGAGAGATGGGGCACTATCCTGGAAGGAATTATTTGTAGCTTGTTAAGATAATATGCAGCTTTATTAAAGTTTAAAAGTCACAACCTTATCAGAATCAGATTTATCATATATTGTGAAGTACAGTGTAATACATATACTATAAATCACACACACACACAGTTCATGGTTACGTTGACCATCCAGAAATCTGATTGGCAGAAGGAAAAAGGCTGTTGTAGAACCGTTGAGTGTGAAGATAGGCTCCTTTGCTTCCTCCCTGATGGTAGTAATGAGGAGAGGATACGCCCTGGATTTTGGAGTCCTTAATGATGGATGTCGCATTCCTGAGCCATTGCCTTTTAAATATGTCTTCAGTGGGCAGGAGGCTAGTGCCTGTGATGGAGCTGGCTGACTTTACAACCTTCTGCAGCTTTTTACGAATCTGCGCAGTGGCCTCAGTATACCAAACAATGATGCAACCGGTCAGAATGTTCTCCATGGTACAACAGTGGAAATTTACCAGAGTATTTGGTCATATACCAAATCTCCTCAAACTTGTAATGAACTATAGCTGCTGGCATTGTTGCACGGTCTGTTGCTTCTGCTCCCCTTATGGTCATATTGCTAATAATTACTTCATTTTCTGTATTACACGATTATTACTGGGATAGAGTCTAGTTAGCTGGGACAGATGAAGGAGAGTGATGTCTAAACACTTGAATAAGCAACTGAAATACCTACAGATGTGGTGTTGCTCTACTTGAAGGGAACCCAAGGACATGACGAGGGAATATTGTGACTATGAAGGGATTATTTTACCAATGCTAAAGGCAATTAGAACTCGTATTTCTTACCTATATTGAGTTTTATGAGTTTTCATAAAACTCAATACAGGTATAACTAATTTAGACACCTGTGATCTACAAATGGATACAGATAGTGAAGAGATACCTGGAGTGTTTGCTTCTGTCCATCAGTGCCAGATCATCAGGATTCTTTATTTGGCTTCAGTCTGAATTTGAAAGTTGATACAAGAGGCTGTGTGCGCTCCTTCCTTATGCAGCAGTTACCATGTTCCTTCACAAAAGACTTTGCCCGCTTTTGAAGTTCGTATTCATCACCAGAGGATTTTCCTCATTCCATATGGTGCCTTGACATTTGCAGCTTCTCTCCTTTAGGTTGCAACTCTGTTAGAGGAAAAGAACAGTTTACTAGCCGAGAACAGTGTTCTGCGTGAGCGGATGAGACGGGCAGACTCTCTGGAGGACTCGACCAATGTCACCAACAAGAAGCTGCTGCTTCTGCAGAGCCAGCTGGAGGCACTACAGGAGGAGAATTACAGGTATCTTCTTCCTCCTCCACCACCACCCACACTCAATGGCTTTGTTTATTCCAACAAACTGCTTCCCTGATGCAGCTTGAGAGAGAGTTATCTTGGATCAGGTAGAAGGTGATCTATCTGATGTATAGATTTCACTTTAAGACCTTTCACATAAAGCTGATTACTCCATGGATGAGCAATTTATCCTCAGTTACACACATTCAAATAAAGTAGGATTTCACAGTAGCACAGCAATTAGCACGATGCTATTACAGAACCAGTGATGCAGGTTCAATTCCCATCACTGTCTGTAAGAAGTTTGTGTGTTCTCCCCATGACTAGGTGCTCTAGTTTCCTCCTACATCCCAAAGACACATGGGTTGGTTGGTTAATTGATCACTTGGGTGTAATTGTTAAGCACGATCTTGTTAGGCCGAAAGGGCCTGTTACTGTGCTCTCTCTCTAAATAACTAAAATATAAATTGCTTATTCCTGTGCTAGCTATTCCTTCCAGCAATTGAATATATGATGTTGAGTGTATGCTCCTAGAGTAACTACCTACCTCTGAGGTATTTTTAGAGAAGGTTGCCTGAATAGTTAGAATTAAAGCTTAAATGTGCCAACCTTCTCTCCTGGTCATACAGAAAAGGGCATGAATGCAGGCACTCCGGCTCAACCAGTACATGCCAACCATGCTGCCCACCCAGCTGGTCCCAATTTCCTGTGTTCAGCTCCCATTCTTCCAAGCCCCACCCTCCGTATCTAAGTGCCTCTTAAATGATATCAATGTACTTGCCTCAATCACTTCCCTTGGCAGCTCATTCCAAATACTTGTCACTGTCTGCCTGGAGAAAGTTGCCCCTCAGGTCCTTTTAAATCTTTCCCCTCTCTCATAACCTATTTTCTCTTAGTTTTAGACTCCACTACCTCGAGGAAAAGATTGCTATTAACCACTTTATCTCAGCCTCTCATAAATTTGAACACATTTATAAGGTTGCCACTCATTCTCCTACATTGTAGAATATAAAGATCTAGTCTGGCCAACCTCTCCCTATGTATCTGTAACTTCTCCCTTTATCTTTCATTCTTTGTTAACTCAATACAGATAATTTGTTAAACGTAGGGATTCAGTGACCGACTTCACCCTGATCGCACTGTCCTCAAGGTCCTTCCTGTTTTGTCCAGGTTGGAAGCAATGAAAGATGACTTCCGTATCCGGTGTGAGGAGATGGAAAAGGAAGCGCTGGAATTACAGCACAGGAACGATGAGCTCACTAACCTGGCTGAGGAATCCCAGTCTCTCAAAGATGAAATGGACGTATTACGGTAAGATCAGAAGTTCCAAGCTGGCATATGTTGGGAATCTAGAGCAACACGCGAAATACTGGAGGAAATCAGCAGGTCAGGCAGCATCTAGACCATAACACGTAGGAGCAGAATTCAGCCCATCAAGTCTGCTCTCCATGGCATCATGACATATGTATCATCCCTCTCAAACTCATTCTCCTGCCTTCTCCACTTAACCTTTGATGCCCTGACTAATCAAACGACACCTATCAATCTCTGCTTTAAATACACCCAATAACTTGGCCTCCACAGCCATCTGTGATAAGACCATAAAACGTAGGAGCAGAATTAGGCCATTCAGCCCATCAAGTCTTCTCTGCCGTTCCATCATGGCTGATCCCGGATCTCATTCAACCCCATACACCTGCCTTCTCATCATATCCTTTGATGCCTGACCGATCTAGAAGTAATCAACTTCCGCACAGACTTGGCCTCCAGTGCAATCTGTGGCAGAGCATTCCACAGATTTACTACTCTCCACCTTAAAAAAAAAAAATTCATCCTTACTTCTGTTCTAAAAGATGGGCCCTCAATTTTGAGGCTGTGCCCTCTAGTTCTGGATACCCCCACCATAGGAAACATCCTCTCCATATCCACCCATAAGACATCAGAGCAGAATGAGGCCACCTGCCCCATCGAGTCTGCTCTGCCATTCCATCATGGCTGATCCTTTTTTTCTATCTCCTCGTCAACCCCAGTTCCTAAACTTCTCCCCGTAACCTTTGATGCCATATCCAATCAAGAACCTATCAATCTCCACCTTAAATACACCCAACGACCTGGCCTCCATAGCTTTATGTGGCAACAAATTCCACAAATTCACCACCCTTTGGCTGAAGAAATTTCTCTGCATCTCTGTTTTGAAAGGGCACCCCTCTATCCTGAGGCTGTGCCCTCTTGTCCTAGACTCTCCCACCATGGGAAACATCCTTTCCACATCTACTCTTTCTAGGCCTTTCAACATTCGAAAGGTCTCAGTGAGATCCCCCCCCTTATCCTTCTGAATTCCAGCGGATACAGACCCAGAGCCATCAAACGTTCCTCATCTGATAACATTTTCATTCCTGAAATCATCCTTGTGAACCTCCTCTCCAATGCCAGCACATCTTTTCTAAGATGCGGGACCCAAAACTGTTCACAATACTCAAGGGGAAGCCTCATCAGTGCCTTATAAAGCCTCAGCATCAAATTCTTGCTCTTGTATTCTAGACCTCTTGAAATGAATGCTAACATGGCATTTGCCTTCCTCACCACCGATTCGACCTGCGTGTTAACCTTCAGGGTGTTCTGCACAAGGACTCCTAAGTCCCTCTGCATCTCAGATTCTCGGATTTTCTCCCTGTTTAGAAAATAGTCCGCACATTTATATCTACTACCAAAGTGCCTGACTATGCATTTTCCAACATTGTATTTCATTTGCCACTTCCTTGCCCATTCTTCTAATCTGTCTAAGTCCTTCTGCATCCTACCTGTTTTCTCAACACTACCTGCCCCTCCACCAATCTTCGTATCATCTACAAACTTGGCAACAAAGCCATATATTCCATCATATTAATCATTTACATACAGCATAAAAAGTGGTCCCAACACCAACCCCTGACGAACACCATGAGTCGCTGGCAGCCAACCAGAAAACAATCCTTTTGTTCCCACTCGCTGCCTCCTCCCAATGTTCTAACCATGTTAATAACTTTCCTGTAAAGCCATGGGCTCTTAACTTGGTAAGCAGCCTCATGTATGGCACCTTGTCAAAGGCTTTCTGAAAGTCCAAATACACAACATCTACTGCATCCCCTTTATCTATCCTACTTGTAATCTCCTCAAAGAATTTCAACAAGTTCGTCAGGCAGGATTTTCCCTGAAGGAAACCATGATGACTTTGTTCTATCTCGTCCTTGTCCCCAAGTACTCCATCATCTCATCCTTAACAGTGACTCCAACATCTTGCAACACTGAGCTCAGGCTAACTGGTCTATAATTTCCTTTCTGCTGCCTTCCTCCTTTCTTAAAGAGTGGATTAACATTTGCAATTTTCCAGTCATCTGGCACCATGTCAGAGTTCAATGATTTTTGAAAGATAATTTCTAATGCCACCACAATCTCTAACACTACCTCTTTCAGAACCCTAGGGTGCAGTTCCCCTGGTCCGGGTAACTTATGTACCTTGAGGTCTTTCAGCTTTTTGAGCACCTTCTCTCCTGTAACAGTAACTGCACCCACTTATCTTCCTTCACACACTACATCAGGCATATTGCTAGTGTCTTCCACAATGATGACTGACACAAAATACTCATTTAGTATTCATTATCCATCTCCTTGTCCCCCACTATTCTTTCTCCTGCGTCATGTTCCGGTAGTCTCATTTCTCTTTTATTTTCAACATACTTGGAAAAATTTTTACTATCCACTTCAATATTATTTGCTAGATTGCTTTCATATTTCATCTTTTCCCTTCTAATGATTTTTTAGTTGCTTTCTGTAGGTTTTTAAAAACTTCCCAATCATCTATCTTCCCACTAATTTTTACTTTGTTGTATGCCCTTTCTTTTGCTTTTACAATAGCTTTGACTTCCCTTGTCAGCCATGGTTGTACTATTTTACCATTTGTGTAGTCCTTCATTTTTGGAATACACATGTCCTGCACCTTCCTCATTTTTCCCAGAAACGCACACCATTGCTGCTCTGCAGGTTCCTAAGGGTTCTTTTACCTGAAGCTCCCTAATCGCAGCTGGTTCATTACATAACACCCAATTCAGTATAGCTGATCCCCGAGTAGGTTCAATGACAAACTGCTCTAAAAAGCTATCTCTTAGGCATTCAACAAACTCACTCTTTTGAGATCCATTACCAACCTGATTTTCCCAATCGATCTGCATGTTAAAATCTCCCATGACTACCATAACATTGCCCTTTTGACTCGCCTTTTCTATTTCCTGTTGCAACCTGTGGTCCACCTCCTAGCCACTGTTGGGAGGCCTGTATATAACTGCCATCAACGTCCTTTTATCCTTACAGTTCCTTAGCTCAACCCACAAGAATTCAACAGCTTCCAATTCTACGTCACTTCTTTCTACTGGTTTGATGCCAGTATTTACCATGAGAGCCACAGCACCCCCTCTGCCTATCTTCCTATCCCTCTAATAGGAACACCCAATCTAGTCCTTTCAACATTCATTAGGTTTCAATGAGATCCCCCAACATTCTTCTAAATTCCAGTGATTACAGGCCCAAACCTGCCAAACGCTCCTCATATGTTAATCTCTCGGAATAATCCTCGTGAACCTCCTCTGGACTCTCCAA
This sequence comes from Mobula birostris, assembly GCF_030028105.1. Lineage (NCBI taxonomy): Eukaryota > Metazoa > Chordata > Chondrichthyes > Myliobatiformes > Myliobatidae > Mobula > Mobula birostris. Next base: position 29,889,020 of record NC_092401.1, on the reverse strand, counting down.
TGACAACACATCCTTTCTAAGACGTGGCTCAAAACTGCTGATAATATTTCAAGTGCAGCCTGAGTGGTGTCTTATAATGGCTCATTACCTACTTGCTTTTATATTCTACTCCCCTTGAAATAAATGTTAATATTGCATTTGCTGCCTTTACCACAGACTCAAACTGTAAATTAACCTTCTGAAAGTCTTGCACAAAGACTGCTAAGTCCCTCTGCACCTCTGATGTTTGCACCTTCTCCCAATTCAGATAATGGTCTGCATTATTGTTCCAATTACCAAAATGCATTACCATACATTTCCCAACACTGTATTCCATCTGCTACTTTCTTGCCCATTCTTCCAATTTGTCTAAGTCCTGCTGCAATTTGCATTGCTTCTCAGCAGTACCTGCCCCTCCACCTATCTTCATATCATTTGCAAACTTTGCCACAAAGCCATCAATTCCATAATCCAAATCATCAACAAACATTGTAAAAGGCAGCAGTCCAATACTGACCCATGAGGAACATTACTAGTCAATGGCAGCTAACCAGAAAAGGCCCCTTTATTCCCACTCGCTGCCTCCTGCCTGTCAGCCATTCCTCTACCCATGCCAGTATCTTCCCTATAATGCCATAGGATTTTATCTTGTTAAGCAGCCTCATGTGTGGCACCTTATCAAACGCCTTCTGAAAATCCAAGTAAATGGCAACCACTGCCTCTCCTTTGTCCACCCTGCTTGTTACTTCCTCGAAGAACTCTAACAGATTCGTCAAGCAAAATTTCCCTTTACAGAAACCATGTTGACTTTGGCTTATTTTATCATTAGTTTCCAAGTACCTCAAAACCTTATCCGTAATAATAGACTCCAACACTTTCCCAACCACTGAGGTTAGGCTAACTTGGCTATAATTTTCTTTCTTTTGCCTCCTCTCTTTGTCTTAAAGAGTGGAGTGACATTTGCAATCATTCAGTACTCCGGAACCATGCCAGAATCCAGTACTTGAAAGATCGTGACCAATGTATCCATTATCTCTTCGGCAACCTCTCTCAGGATTTTGAGACATACTCCATCTGGCCCAGATGACTTAACCACCTTCAGACCTTTGAGTTTGCCTAGCACTTTTTCCTTTGCAGTAGCAATGACACTCACTCCTGCTCCCTCACACTCACAGACCTCTGGCACACTGCTTGTGTCCTCTACAGTGAAAACTGATGCAAAGTACTCATTAAGTTCATCTGCCATTTCTTTGTCCCCCATTACTACCTCACCAGCATTATTATCCAGTGGTCCAACGTCAACACTCACCTCCTTTTTACTGTTTATATAACTGAAAAAGCTTTTGGTATCCTGATTAATATTATTGGCTAGTCTGCCCTCATATTTCATCTTTTCCCTTCTTACAGCTTTTTTAGTTGCCTTTTGTTGGATTTTCAAAGCTTCCCAGTCATCCAACTTCCCACTCACTTTTGCTACCTTATATGCCCTTTCCTTGGCTTGTATGCAGTCCTTAACTTCCCTTGTCAGCCATGGTTGCCTACCCCTGCCATTTGAGAACTTCTGTGGGACATATCTATCCTGCGCCTTGTGAACTATTCCCAGAAACTTCAGCCATCTCTGCTCTGCCATCATCCCCACCACCATCCTCCTCCAGTCCACCTGGGCAAGCTCCTCTGTCATGTGCCTGTAATTCCCTTTATTCCATTGTGATACTGATACATGTGACTTGTGCTTCTCCCTCTCAAATTGCAGTATGAATTCAATCATGTCACAAAAACAAAGGAGCTGGTTGTGGATTACAGGAGGAATGGAGACGGGCTAACCCCTATTGACATCAATGGATCTGGGGTTGAGAGGGTAAACATCTTTAAGTTCCTCGGCATCCACATCACCAAGGACCTCACGTGGTCTGAACACACCAGCTGTGAGGTGAAAAAGGCACAATAGTGCCTCTTTCACCTCAGAACGTTAAAGTTTGATATGGGCCCCCAAATCCTAAGAACTTTCTACAGGGGCACAATTGAGAGCATCCTGACTGGGTGCATCACTGCCTAGTATGGGAGCTGTATTTCCCTTAATCGCAGGACTCTGCAGAGAGTGGTGTGGACAGCCCAGCGCATCTGTAGTTGTGAACTTCCCATGATTCAGGACATTTACAAAGACAGGATCATTGGGGACCCGAGACACCCCAACCACAATCTATTCCAGCTACTACCATCCGGGAAGCGGTACGGCAGCATAAAAGCTAAGTCCAACAGGTTCCGGGACAGCTTCTTCCACCAGGCCATCAGGCTGATGAACTCACGCTGATTTGAGTGTACTCTATATTACATTGACTGTTCTATTTATTATAAATTACTGTGATTGCACATTTAGATGGAGACATAACGTACAGATTTTCACTCATGTATGTGAAGGATGTAAGAAATAAAGTCAATTCAATTCATTCAATCATATTATGATCACTGCCTCCTGAGGGTTCGTTTATATTAAGCTCCGTAATAAGATCTGGATTATTACACATCACCCAATCTAAGATAGTCTTTCCCTGAGTAGGCTCAAGCACGCTGCTCTAAAGAGCTGTCTGATAGGCAGTCAAAAAATTCCCTCTCCTGCAATCCAACACCAACCTGATTTTCCCAATCCTCTTGTATACTGAAGTCCCCCATTACAATTGTGACATTATCCTTATTATATGCCTTTTCCAGCTCCCTTTGCAATCTCAACCCCACATTTTGGCTACTATTTGGAGGCCTGTATATGATTCCCGTAATAGTTTTTTTATTCTTGCAATTTCTTGACTGCACTCACAAAGATTCAACGTTCTCTGATCCTATGTCACCACTTTCTAAAGATGTAATTCCATCTCCTAGTTCCAGATCCACAGCATTGCCTATGCTTTCCTGCTTGTCCTTTCGATATAAAGTATATCCTTTGATGTTAAGCTCCCAACTATGGCCTTCTTTGCTTCCTCAGCGTTCCTCGGCTGATGATGAATTCCACAGATCCATTGCCCTTTGGCTAAGGAAACGCTCTATTCTAAAAAATACTGAAGGGTCTTGGCCCCAAATGCTGACTGTTTATTCATTTCCATAGGGCCACCTAACCTGCTTTTATTCTTTTATGCTGGTGCTTGATGTTCTGAAGTCTAACAAGATGTTAACAGACACAGTAGAGTCCTTGAAATAGAAGAAAGATTATCTGAGAGTCTGTTAAGTGTCCCTAACGTATCTGCCTTTACCAACACCCCTGGCAATACATTGCCATGTATCACATTCGGTGATAATAATACAACTTCTCCCTAATGAAATGAAAGCTTGTTTTCAGTGGTCTTGTTGCTTTCTCAAAATCACCCGTGTTTCTGATGATGTTCACAGGCATTCCTCAGACAAAGTTAGTAAGCTGGAGGCCACTGTGGAGGCCTATAAGCGGAAGCTTGAGGACTTGGGAGACCTGCGTCGGCAAGTCAAGCTACTGGAGGAGAGGAGTACCATCTACATGCAGAAAACCTTCGACCTGGAGGAGGAGCTGAAAAAAGCAAATTCTGTACGCAGCCAATTGGAGGTTTACAAGAAACAGGTAAACACTGTTATCTCCATTAACGGGCTTTTGCACTCTGACCTTCTCCAACCCTAGAATGTATTTTATTCGCCAAACCCAAATCTTCATTCCTCTTAGAAGGAGAACATCACCCTTTGTAGATGACAACATCAGATCTACCCCTTTCATCAACTGTCAGGTGGTTATCCTGACAGATGTTCTAATTGATCTGTGGATTCGTCCCACTGGGAGCTGGTTGTGATAGTCTGTCACAGAAGAGATGTGCCTCTATCAAGTCGCCTCTCATTCTCCTTTACTCCAGGGAGCACAGGGATGATAGAAGAATAGGCTATGCAGGAGGGAAGGGTTAGATTGATCTTTGAGTAGGTTAAAAAGTCAGCACAGCAGCATGGGCAGTAGGGCCTGTATTGTGCGGGTAATGTACTTCTGAACATTGTTATTGTGCCTAATACAGAAGGCATAATGTTAAGGTGTTTGGGAGAAAGTATGGGGAGCGGGTGTTGTCAGTGGTGGGTTTATTTTACACAGAGAGTAGTGGGTGCGTGGAACATGCTGCTCGGGTTATTAGTAAAGGCAGATGCATTAGGAATATTTAAGACACTCTTAGATAGACACGTAGATGAAAGAGGGGAAAAAGGGTTTGATTTGTCTTGGAGTAGTTAAAGGTTCGGCGCAAAGTGATAGGCCAAAGTTGAAATGTTCTGTGTTCTAAGAGCTTTTGGCATTTGGGTTACTTTCTTGTTCAGTTGAAGTTTTGTAATGATTTCTGTTCCCTCCATTGCTGCTGCTGGTGTGCCACTAACTCTCTCCATGATAAAGGTCCATGAGCTTCACAACAAGCATACAGAGGAGTCAATGAAAACAGAGAAGTGGCAGTTTGAGTTCAGGCACCTACAGGAGAAACACGATGCCGTGCTGAAAGAGAAAGAGGTAAGCTGAGAAAACTGGATCACAGGATAAAGACACCACAACTGAAAAAGCCGAGCATGTCAGTTTGTGCCTGAATGAAAAAGCCTCTCGCCTTCTGTGGTGTTAAAGGTGGACAGGGTCAGCTCAATATACGTTGGTGAGATTGAGGTAGTGCAGAAGAGCTGAGTAAAGCTTGAGGTGACACTTCATTGGTGTCTTGAACACCTACTTCCTCAGTCAGATGGAAAAGTTGTAGATTATCCCCAAATTACAGTTGTTGAGGTAACAGAAATTCACAAATTGCTACCCAAAGATCAGAATAAAATTCACTTTTGTGGAAGTTATATATGTGTGTGTGTGTGGGGGGGGGGGGAGAATAAAGTAGTAAATACATAAATACAACTTAAAAGAACTACTATTTCTTAACCAATGCATAGATGATGGGGCTCTGCATTATAGCAAATCATGGTGTGATTCTAGGAATCCAGTCACCCTGAAGAATTTCCCTATTTGAATTTGGATAGACAACAGGTCATAAAGATCTGTCCCAAAGGCAACTTCGGGTTGTGTTTTCCATTGTAGACAGAAATTGACAGAATCTCCATTCTAATAACTGAACACAGAAACAGAGCCTAAAAGAGTTCAAGGTCAAGTTCATTGCCAATGTGCACAAATACACGTACACACAGCTGCAATGAAATACTTACTTTCAGCAGCCACACAGGCACATGGCATCATACATGCATCATTCACAAGAAAAACAGAAATATAAAAATATATTTAACAGGAAAAAACTAAAACAAAAACAAAGGCTATTTTAGTGTATAGTCATGCAAAACTGAAGTACTGGTTAAGGTTGTGCCAGTTGGTTCAAGAAGTAAATGGTTGAAGCTGATCCTGAACTTGGTGGTGTACGATTTCAGGTTACTGTGCCTTCTGCCTGATGGGAGCAGTGAGAAGTTGGCATGTTCCAGATGGTACATTTTATTTTACAACTTCATGAATACTTTGCATGCAAAAGGAACTTGGTGATTGAATTTTCTGAAGTTGTTTCCTGTCAGGTCACATGAATCACACTGTGTATGGCTGCAGCCTTGAAATAAAGGACAGCATGGAGAATTCCTGTGGCCGTTCTGTGCCCACACAGCGTTATTCCATAGACAAGTCTGTTGACAAGTAAATGTGGATCAACAATCTACAGATGGTGCAAATGTAAAAATAAAGCAAATGCTGGAAATGTTCAGTGGCTCAGGCATTATATGTGGAAAGAGAAATAGTTAATGGTTCGAGCCCAAGACTCTTTGTCAGAGCTGGGAAAGGGAGGGAACAATCAGTTTTTAAGTTGCAGGGAGGGTGTAGATGGGATGGACAAAGGAAATGCCCCTAATGGAGGCCCATGGTTGCCATGGTGACATGCTGCATTTGAAGGTTGATAGGTTACCAAGGGCAGTTGGAGAGAGACTGCTAAATTTTACTTTACTATTAAACACCTGATTTGAAGAATTAAAACTAAAGTAGTTTCGCCTTTGCAGAGATTAATAGTGGAACGCGACGGCCTTAGAGAAACCAATGAGGAGCTGAGATGTGCACAGGCACAGCAGAATTTCTTGAGTAAGGCTGGTAAGTTATACCTCTCTTGCCTGTTGCTGCCAGCTTCTGTGTACCAAAAGGATGGAATTTTTTTTCTCACCCCTTGTACATGTTGTGTATGTGTATTTTTCCATCAATCTCGGGCCCTATACCAGAGGCTTGGAAACTTGAGTGTTCAGCGTAGTATTCTTGCTGTTCCTAGCAGTGTGCTCTTCTGGACTAAGATCTCAGATGTTGTTCCCGGGATTTATTGGAGCCACTCTCCCAGTCCAGGTGTCACAGCTCCAAGTGCTTCTATCACCACTGGGATTACTCTGGCTCTAACCTTCCACATCCTTTCTATCAGCTGTCTCAAGCCCTGGTATTTATCCAATTTCTCATATTCTTTCTTCCTGATGTTACTGTCATTCAGGATTGTCACATCTCTTAGTATTGCTTTCTTCTGTTCCTTGTCCAGTCTTACCATGTCTGGTTGGTTAGCCAGCACCTGCTTATAAGTTTCACAGGATTGTAGATAATATTCTCCACTACCTTCTTGGGTGTTTCCACTTGGGAGTGTCCAATCCATTCTCAGCACAGATGTTCCTGTACACAATTCCTGCAGCTTATGCCATTCAACATATGTTGTCCCCTGCCCACATCTTGCACCCTGCTACTATGTATATGTGTCAGTGTGTGTGTAGTATTCATATAGTTAATGCAAAAAGAGAGGAAATATAGTGAGGTAGTGTTCATGGGTTCTTTGACCATTCAGAAATGAGCAGCCCAAAAGGGATTACTTTGTCTTTACTCTTGCCCTGCTGCCCACCAGACTTGTGTCACAAAACAACTAATTTGTGTTAAATAGACACTTAATTCCAGGCATCTGTGGGGGGTGGAAATGAACTACAACCTGATCATTATCACAACTTGTGTCTCCAATATCACACTGGTATTAGATACAGATTTCTGCTGCATTTCCTACTGCTGCGACTACACTTCAAATGTGCTTCACTGGTTTAAAAGCATTTTCGGATCTCCTGAACTGGATGTGAAAGGAGCCATACAAAAATATTCTCAGCCAACAGCTAGTTCTCTTTCTATGTTTTGTACTGTTCGTCAAATGTTTTATGTATCTGCTGCTATTGGCTGTACAGTTTATGATGCAGGAAGTAAAGATAGAAATTTTAGTTTTATAGTCTTCTTTCAAACTCGACCAAGTCTTAACATCATGCTGTTGCTAGAATTACCCCTCAATAATAATGATCAGTTTGGGCACAGAGGAAATCTGTATTTACTGATAAGTACCTTTATCGGCTTATCTAACAAACACATGAATTTACACAACTAAATACCTGTGTGCATACCCATTAGGTTTCCCTGACTCTCCATGAACAGAAAAAGAAGGAAAAAGATAATACCTGGGAAAAGGAATCTATATTGGCCAGGCGTTCTTCTAATCCCAACATAATCTCCATGTTTCCAACGTGGGGCCATCCACTTCTGTGAATTGTTGGTCTCCACAGAGTTGTTGCTGTCTGTGCTCCCAAAATTCTCCATTTTTATTCTTCTCCTTAATCTGTGTTATTTCAGTTTCATTGGCTCAAGATCATCTGACTAACTTGTGTTAGTTGTCATTGCATGTGGCTTAAGGTTACAAGTAGTATTGTTTTATGGCTGTTTCCTCCAGCCTTGTGACCAAGGTAATGTCTTTTGTTCTGTCCAACTCAGACTGGATCAAATCAGTCCAATCACATCAGCCAAACACTAGATCCAGGTGACCAGATCACAGGCTGTTCCTTCTGCATGCCTGCCACTTTACCTAATAAACAGCTTATCTGAGAATGGTTTCAGGTTTAGCAGATCATCAGCAGAAACTCTTTGTGTCCATGTTCAATTGCTCTGATCAACTAACCCCCTGAACGAGAACCAGTTCATCAAACAGTTCACAAAATAGCAACTGCAAGAACACTCACAAAATCACCACCTCCATTCCTGCAGCCACATGGCAAGGACAAAGGCTTTTCCACTGCCCTTGCCTCATTCCCATGAGATTGTAGTTCTTTCTGGCCAACAATGCATATATCATTTTCATTCAGACGCATGTACACCCTGACTGAATGCCCTATTGCACCCCCTTCCCAAAGAGTTAAGGAGTTGGGGAGGATCCCATTCCCCAACTCACAAGCACACTCTCATCCTGCACTGGTCACTTTTCACCTTTTACTGCTGCTGTTTCACATACTTATACTATCGCTTCTTTTATTGTAATAATACCAGTAATAATATATTGTTTTACATGAACGTGCACCCCACACTTTGTTAGCCTGTCAGTGTTCAGGCCAGGCCACTCAGGGACTTGTGCTAATATTATTTTGTTACTGTAGGTGCTGGTTCATATATGTGCTGCATGTGACAAAATATACTGAGTTTTGCACCCTGGCCCTGGATGAGCAGTGTTTCGCTTAGCTGTATGCATATGTATGGTTGAATGACAATAAACTTGAACTGAAAGTTTCTCCTTGCTTCAAGAAACCTAGGCATTGTCCATTCCGAACCCCTAGGACGATACACTGCGGCAACACATGGTTTAATGTTACTGCAGATGTGAGCTTTTAAGCAAATCTATATTTTGTGAAGTTGGGAATGTGTGGACATAGGGATGTGATATAGTGTATGTGAGTACTGACCTGTGCTTTGTGTTCGTTTGCAGCGTCTGATGAAGATTTATCCGTGGGGAATCTTGCAGCAGAGATGGTCCCTGCAGAGCTCCAGTGAGTCATTATTTAAAAGTGTCCCTTTCTGTCTAATGTAACACACACAAAATGGTGAAGGAACTCGACAGAACAGACAAGCAGTTGATGTTTCAGGCTAGGACACTTCATTGGGCTTACTCTCTAATGCCACTGCCAATTCGGACTGTCCCCAAGTATCCACGTTCTTTAATAGGAAAACAACGTACTTTACTCTTAATTTGTCTCAAAAAATTGAACATGAGCATTTTTAAACTGAATACAGCCTCGGTTTGTGTAAAAACAAATGTAATATATAATGATATTTCATAAAATTTGGATTTGAAGATGAAATGCAACATGTGTAATTTGAAATTTTGAAAGGTTGGAGACAGTAGGGAGACAAAGGAACTCTCATGATCATAATATGATGGAATTCACCCTGTAGTTTGAGCAGGAGAAGGTGAAGTTAGATGTATCAGTATTACACTGGAGTAAAGGGAATTATAGAGGTGAGAGAGTGAGCAGTTTCAAGTTCCTGGGTGTCAAGATCTCTGAGGATCAATGTACTTATAAAGAAGGCAAGACAGTGGCTATACTTCATTAGGAGTTTGAAGAGATTTGGCATGTCAACAAATACACTCAAAAACCTATTTAGATAAACTTATATAGATGTACCTTGGAGAACATTCTCACAGGCTGCATCACTGTCTGGTATGGGGGGTGGGGGCCTACTGCACCGGACCGAGAGAAGCTGCAAGAGAGTTGTAAATCTAGTCAGTTCTATCTTGGGTACTAGCCTACAAAGTACCCAGGACATCTTCGGGGTGCAGTGTCTCAGAAAGGCAGCGGCCAGGTATGTCCTTTTCTCACTGTTACCATCAAAATCCTGAAGGCACACACTCAGCAATCCCAGAACAAACTTTTTCCCCTCTGCCATCCGATTCCTAAATGGACATTGAACCCTTGGACACTACCTCACTTCTTAATATATACAGTATTTCTGTTTTTTTTAATCGATTCAATATACATTTTTTCCTCTTCTATATTATGTATTGCATTGAGCTACTGCTAAGTTAACAAATTTCATGTCACATGCCAGTGATAATAAACCTAATTCTGATGAAAGAGGAGCTAGTCAAAGTTGATGGGAAGTTGGGGGGATACTATCGGAGATAACGGCAGAACAGTCGTGGCAGGAGTTTCTGGAGGCAAATCAGAAGGCACAGGATAGATACATCGCAAAGGTGAAGCGGTATTCAAAGGGAGGATGAGGCAACCATGGCTGACAAGGGAAGTCAAAACAAAAGAGAAGGCATATAATAAAGCAAAAATTAATGGCAACTCAAGGATTGGAAAGATTTTAAAAACCAACAGCAGGCAACAAAAAAACTATAAGGAGAGAAAACATGAAATATGAAGTTAAGCTAACCAATAATATAATAGAGACACCAAAAGGTTTTTCAGATATATAAAGGGTAAAAGAGATGCGAGAATGGATATTGGACCACTGGAAATTGACACTGGAGTAATAGAGGACAAAGAAATGGAAAACAAGCTTAATAAGTATTTTCCATCAGTCTTCACTGTGGAAGACGCTAGCAGTATGCTAGAAATTCGAGACTGCCATCACTAAGGAGAAGGTGCTTGGGAAGCTGAAAGGTCTGAAGGTAGATGAGTCACCTGGTCCAGATGGACCACACCCAGGGTTTTAAAGAGGTAGCTGAAGAGAATTAAACATAGAAAGCCTACAGCACAATACTGGCCCTTTGGCCCACAATGCTGTGCTGAACATGTACTTACTTTAGAAATTACTCAGAGTTGGACTGTAGTCGGGTATGGCAGGGAGAGTTTTTCTTCCTTCTCCCGTCTGCGTGAGATATAGGACATTTAAGAGACTTTGAACTTTTACTGTGCTCATGGACTTCTTAATCAAGTTATGGTATTGTTGCACTGTTGTAACTATATGTTATAATTATGTGATTTTGTTAGTTTTTTTCGGTCTTGGTCTGTCCTGTGTTTTGTGATATCACACCGGAGGAAATATTGTATAATTTCTTAATGATACATAAGAAATGCATTACTAAATGACAATAAAAGAGGACTGCGTGTCTTCATAATCTAATCTAAAAAATTACCTAGGGTTACCCATAGCCCTCTATTTTACTAAGCTCCATGTACCTATCCAAGAGTCTCTTAAAAGACCCTATCATATCTGCCTCCACTACCGTTGCCAGCAGCCCATTCCACGCACTCACCATGCTTTTCATTTAAAAAAAAACTTACCCCTGACATCTCCTCCGTATCTACTTCCAAGCACCTCAAAACTATGCTAGCCATTTCAGCCCTGGGGAAAAAACCTCTGACTATCCACATGATCAATGCCTCTCATCAATACACCTCTATCAGGTCATCTCTCATCCTCCGACGCTCCAAGGAGAAAAGGCCAAGATCACTCAACCTATTCTCATAAGGTATGCACCGCAGTCCAGGCAATGTCCTTGTAAATCTCCTCTACACCCTTTCTATAGTTTCCACATCCTTCCTATAGTTTCCACATCCTTCCTGCAGTGAAATGATCAGGATTGAGCACTGTACTCCAAGTGGGGTCTGACCAGGGTGTTAATAGCTGTAACGTTACCTCTCGGCTCTTGAACTCAATCCCACGGTTGATGAAGGCCAATGCACCGTATGCCTTCTTAACCACAGAATCAACCTGCGTAGCGGCTTTGAGTGTCCTATGGACTCGGACCCCAAGATCCCTCTGATCCTCCACACTGCCAAGAGTCTTACCATTAATACTATATTCTGCCATCATACTTGACCTGCCAAAATGAATCACTTCACACTTAATCTGGGTTGAACTCCATCTGCTACTTCTCAGCCCAATTTTACATCCTATTGATGTCCCACTGTAACCTCTGACAGCCCTCCACACTATCCACAACACCCCCAACCTTTGTGTCACCAGCAAATTTACTAACCCATCCCTTCACTTCCTCATCCAGGTCATTTATAAAAATCATGAAGAGTAATGGTCCCAGAACAGATCCCTGAGGCACACCACTAGTCACCGACCTCTATGCAGAATATGACCCATCTACAACCACTCTTTGCTTCTGTAAGCAAGCCAATTCTGAATCCACAAAGCAATGTCCCCTTGGATCCCATACCTTCCTACTTTCTCAATAAGCCTTGCATGCGGTACCTTATCAAATGCCTTGCTGAAATCCATATACACTACATCTACTGCTCTACCTTCATCAATTTGTTTAGTCACATCCTCAAAAAATTCGATCAGGCTCGTAAGGCCTTTGACAAAGCCATGCTGACTATACCTAATCATGTTATATTATACCTCTCCAAATGTTCATAAATCCTGCCTCTCAGGATCTTCTCCATCAACTTACCAACCACTGAAGTAAGACTCACTGGTCTACAATTTCCTGGGCTATCTCTACTCCCTTTCTTGAATAAGGAAACAACATCTGCAACCTTCCAATCCTCTGGAACCTCTCCCGTTCCCATTGATGATGCAAGGATCATTGCCAGAGGCTCAGCAATCTCCTCCCTCACCTCCCACAGTAGCCTGGGGTACATCTCATCCGGTCTCGGTGACTTATCCAACTTGATGCTTTCCAAAAGCTCCAGCACATCCTTTTTCTTAATGCCTATATGCTTAAGCTTTTCAATCTGCTGTAAGTCATCCCTACAATCACCAACACACAACAAAGTTGCTGGTGAACGCAGCAGGCCAGGCAGCATCTCTAGGAAGAGGTGCAGTCGACGTTCCTTCAGTTAGTCCTGACAAAAGGTCTCAGCCTGAAACGTCGACTGCACCTCTTCCTAGGGATGCTGCCTGGCCTGCTGAGTTCACCAGCAACTTTGTTGTGTGGTGCTTGAATTTCCAGCATCTGCAGAATTCCTGTTGCCTACAATCACCAAGATCCTTTTCCGTAGTGAATACTGAAGCAAAGTATTCATTAAGTATCTCTGCTATCTCCTCCGGTTCCATATACACTTTTCCACTGTCACACTTGATTGGTCTTATTCTCTCATGTCTTATCCTCTTCCTTTTCACATACTTATAGAATGCTTTCGGGTTTTCCTTAATCCTGCTCGCCAAAGCTTTCTCATGACCCCTTCTGGCTCTTCTAATTTTATTCTTAAGCTCCTTCCTGGTAGCCTTATAATCTTCTAGATCTCTATCATTACCTAGTTTTTGGAACCTTTCGTAAGCTTTTCTTCTTGACTAGATTTTCAACAGCCTTTGTACACCACGGTTCCTGTACCTTACCATCCTTTCCCATCTCAATGGAATCTACCTCTGCAGAACGCCATGCAAATATCCCCTGAACATTTGCTACATTTCTGCCATACATTTCCCTGAGAACATCTGTTCCCAATTTATGCTTCCAAGTTCCTACCTGATAGCTTCATATTTTCCCCTTACTCCAATTAAACAATTTCCTAACTTTTATGTTCCTATTCCTCCCCAATGCTATAGTAAAGGAGATAGAATTGTGATTATTATCTCCAAAATGCTCTCCCACTGAGAGACCTGACACCTGACCAGGTTCATTTCCCAATACCAGATCAAGTACAGCCACTCCTGTTAGAGGCTTGTCTACACATTGTGTCAGGAAACCTTCCTGATCATACCCCTTGCTCGAGGGAGATGCCAATCAATATTTGGGAAATTGAAATCGCCCACCACGACAACCCTATTGTTATTACATCTTTCCAGAATCTGTCTCCCTATCTGCTCCTCAATGCCCCTGTTAATATTGGGTGGTCTATAAAAAAACACCCAGTAGAGTTATTAACCCCTTCCTGTTTCTAACTACCACCCACAAAGACACTCAGTAGACAATCCCTCCATGACTTCCTCCTTTTCTGCAGCCGTGACGCCTATCTCTGATCAACAGTGCCATACCCCACCTCTTTTACCCCCCTCCCTGTCCTTTCTGAAACATCTAAAACCTGGCACTCTATAAGTAACCATTCCTGCCCCTGAGCCATCCAAGTCTCTGTAATGGCCACAAAATCATAGCTCCAAGTACTTGATCCACACTCTAAGCTCATCTGCTTTGTTCATGATGCTTCTTGCATTAAATGTAATGAATTAGTAATGATCTTTCAAGAATCACCAGATTATGGAGTGTTTCCAGAGAACTGGAAAATAGCAAAGGATGCAGAAGAAAGGAAATTATAGTCCAGTTAGGCTGACATCAGTGGTTGAGAAGGTATTGTCAATTATTAAGGTTGAGCTTTCAGGGTACTTGGAGGCAAATGAACAAGTAGGCCAAAGTCAGTGTAGTTTCCTTGAGGGAAAATCTAGCCTGACAAATTTGTTGGAATTCTTTTAAGGAACAGCAGGAAAGCTAAGCAAAATGGAAGTTGTTTACTTGGATATTCTGAAAGCCTTGGACAAGGTGCTGCACAAGTTACGAATCCACAGTATTACAGGAAAGAAAATTGGCTGACTGGCAGGAAGCAAGGATTGGGAATAAGTGGGGGGGGGGGTTCTATTCTGGTTCACTGACGATGCTAGTGATGTTCTGCAAAAGTGACAGATGGAATATAGTGTAGGGGAATATATGGTCATACACTTTGGTAGAAGAAATAAAGGTGTAGGCTATGTTCCAGACAGCGAGAAAATTCAAAAATCAGAGGTACATAGGGTCTTGGTAGTCCTTGCACAAGATTCCCTGCATGTTAACTTACAGCTTGAGTTGATGGTAAGGAAGGCAAATACAATGTTAGCATTCATTTCAAGAAGACTAGAATATAAAAGCCAAGGATGTGACACTAAGACTTTATAAGGGATTGGTCAGACCACACTTGGAATATTGTGAGCAGTTTTGGGCCCCTTATCTAAGAAGGGATGTGCTGGCACTGGAGGGGGTCCAGAGGAGGTTCACAAGAATGATTCCAGGAATGAATAGCTGAGGAGCAGTTAATGGCTGTGGGAGTTTAGGAGAATGGGGGAGGGGGTCTCATCGAAACCCATCCAGGAAAAGGTTAGATGGAGTGGATCTGGAGAGAACACTTGCAAAGTGAGTAAGTCTAGGACCAGGGGCACAGTCTCAGCATGGAGGGGCATCCATTTGGAACAAAGGTTAGAAGGGATTTCTTTAGCCAGAGTGTGGTGAATTTGTGAAATTCATTACCACGGATAACTGTGGAGGCCAAATCATTGAGTGTACTTAAGACACAAGTTGATTAGTTCTTGATTAGTCCAGGTGTCTAAAGTTATGGGAGAAATCAGGAGAGTGGGGTTAAGAAGGATCAGCCAGGATGGAATGGCGGAGCAGACCCGATGGGCCAATGGCCTAGTTCTTCTCCTGTATCTTATAACTGTCAATTTTATGTTTCACTAGAAGAACTGAATTGAATTGACTTTATTTCTTGCATCCTTCACATACATGAGGAGTAAAAATCTTTACGTTGCATCTCCGTCTAAGTGTGCAATTTATTGCAATTTATAGTAGTAGTAAATAGTACATACAACAGTAGAGTCAATATAGCATAGAAATACAACTGTGTCAGCGTGAATTAATCAGTCTGATGGCCTGGTGGAAAAAGCTGTCCTGGAGCCTGTCGATCCTGGCTTTAATGCTGCAGTACCATTTTCCAGATGGTAGCAGCTGGAACAGTTTGTGGTTGGGGTGACCTGGGTCCTCAGTGATCCAAAGTGCTGTATAAATTATTGAATGTTTCTACTGCAATAGTATAAACTGCTAGTTTCTAAAGGCACTGTTCACTGCGAGTCTGGTAGTCTTAGTGTCCTTTTTCTTCATCTCTGCCAAGGAAAAGGTTCCTCAGATTTGAAAGTTTTTTTTAAACTGTGAAGCCCTTCAGAATATTCAGAGTTTGCAGGAGCTTAAGCTGCCAGACTCTTCAATCCCAAAAAGAGCACTGTGATGTGTGGTCTGGTTCGGACTGCCTTGGCACCAATGTTCCCTCTATATTTTTTTTTACAGCTGTGCAGACCAACCATTGCTCTGAGCAGGAAATTTTTACGTGGTCTGAAAACTGACTATAATATGCATGCTATGAATGTGTAGAATGACAAATTGAAAAATCACCATACTTTTGATTTTATTAATTGAGTACAGTACAACAAAGAAAATCTGTCACACTTCATAATTTTTCTTGACTGTCTTTATTCCAGCTGCGCGGCAACAAAGGCTATGTGCACGATAGCTTTTTAGTTACTGCACCTGCACAGCTTAGAGGGACCAGTGCTTGACACCAATTTGTGCACTGTGATGTGTGGTCAGGTTCAGGCTGCCTGTCGGTATTTCTTTCAGGGAGAAGGTTATACGGCTGCAGCATGAGAACCAGATGCTGCGTGTACAGCAAGAGGAGACATACAAAGATCGATTAACAGAATTCCAGAGCGTACTGGATGATGCCAACAGACACACTCACAAACTGGAGAGTGAAAACAGGTTAGAGAGTTTCTTTCTGGCATTCGAAAGGAGAGGCTGCACAGAACTTGGAGACTGAGTAGTTTCCCTCATCACATGGTTCTGTAAACTCATTCCAAATGGATTGGGGGAAAAGTGAACATTATGACTGCAAGATTTTAACAAAGAATTTCTATTTATGGGATAGAATATGTAATGTAACATCGTATTTGTTCACACTCATATTAATATTTTATGAATATATTTTTGAATGAGTAAACTTCTCTGGGGCAATTCATTCATAAGAATCTCTTCATATTTTTACCTTTTGTAAAATCTATGCAATTTCAGTTTAATAACATCCTTCCTACGGTAGGATTGCCAAAACTGAACACAATGCTCCATGTGTAGCCTCACCAGTATCCTATACAACTGCTCCATGATCTACCACCTTTCCTGCCCAGTGGCCTGCCTGATGAATGCCAACAGTTAAGCACCTTGATCGCCTCATTGTCTACCTGGGACTCCACTTAAGTGCGTCATGTACTTGTACTCCAAGGTCTCTCTGGTCTAGACACTAGAATACTACAGCACAGTACAGGCCCTTCGGCCCTCGATGTTGTGTGGACCCATATATTCCTTTAAAAAAAATACTAAACCCACACTACCCCGTAACCCTCTATTTTTCTTTCATCCATGTGCCTGTCCAAGAGGCTCTTAAATACCCCTAATGTTTTAGCCTCCACCACCAGTCATTCCAGGCACCCACAACCCTCTGTGCAAAAAAACTTACCCCAATGTCTCCCCTAAACTTCTCTCCCTCAACTTTGTACATATGCCCTCTGGTGTTTGCTGTTCGTGACCTGGAAAACAGGTACTGGCTATCCACCCCATCTATGCCTCTCATAATCTTGTAGACCTCTATCAAGTCCCCTCTCATCCTTCTATGCTCCAAAGAGAAAAGTCCCAGCTCTGCTAACCTTGTTTTCCAATAAATCAAACACGAGGAATTCTGCAGATGTTGGAAATTCAAGCACACACATCAAAGTTGCTGGTGAACGCAGCAGGCCAGGCAGCATCTCTAGGAAGAGGTACAGTCGACGTTTCGGGCCAGGACTCTTCGTCAGGACTAACTGAAGGAAGAGCTAGTAAGGGATTTGAAAGTGGGAGGGGGAGGGGGAGATCCAAAATGATAAGAGAAGACAGGAGGGACAGGGATAGCCCTAGCTATGCCTGCCTTTTTGTTGGCTTTGTGGAACAATCTATGTTCCAAACTTATTCTAGTATCTGTCCCCCACTTTTCCTTCGCTACATCGACGACTGCATTGGCGCTGCTTCCTGCACGCATGCTGAGCTCGTTGACTTCATTAACTTTGCCTCCAACTTTCACGCTCAAGTTTACCTGGTCCATTTCTGACACCACGCTCCCCTTTCTAGATCTTTCTGTCTCTATCTCTGGAGACAGCTTATCTACTGATGTCTACTATAAGCCTACTGACTCTCACAGCTATCTGGGCTACTCCTCTTCACACCCGTCTCTTGCAAAAATGCCATCCCCTTCTCGCAATTCCTTTGTCTCAGCTGCATCTGCTCTCAGGATGAGGCTTTTCATTCCAGGACGAGGGAGATGTCTTCCTTTTTTAAAGAAAGGGACTTCCCTTCCTCCACCATCAACTCTGCTCTCAAACGCATCTCCCCCCATTTCATACACATCTGCTCTCACTCCATCCTCCCGCCATCCCACTAGGAATAGGGTTCCCCTGGTCCTCACCTACCACCCCACCAGCCTCCAGGTCCAACATATTATTCTCCGTAACTTCTGCCACCTCCAAAGGGAACCCACCACTAAGCACATCTTTCCCTCCCCCCCCCACACTGCTTTCCACAGGGATCGCTCCCTACGCGACTCCCATGTCCATTCGTCCCCCCCATCCCACCCCACTGATCTCCCTCCTGGCACTTATCCTTGTAAGCGGAACAAGTGCTACACATGCCCTTACACTTCCTCCCTTACCACCATTCAGGGCCCCAGTCAGTCCTTCCAGGTGAGGCGACACTTCACCTGTGAGTCGGCTGGGATGATATACTGCGTCCGGTGCTCCAGATGTGGCCTTCTATATATTGGCGAGACCCGACGCAGACTGGCAGATTGTTTTGCTGAACACCTACGCTCTGTCCGCCAGAGAAAGCAGGATCTCCCAGTGGCCACACATTTTAATTCCACATCCCATTCCCATTCTGATATGTCTATCCACGGCCTCCTCTACTGTAAAGATGAAGCCACACTCAGGTTGGAGGAACAACACCTTATATTCTGCAAACAACAGGAATTCTGCAGATGCTGGAAATTCAAGCAACACACATCAAAGTTGCTGGTGAACGCAGCAGGCCAGGCAGCATCTCTAGGAAGAGGTACAGTCGACGTTTCAGGCCGAGACCCTTCGTCAGGACTAACTGAAGGAAATGTTAGTAAGAGATTTGAAAGTGGGAGGGGGAGATCCAAAATGATAGGAGAAGACAGGAGGGGGAGGGATGGAGCCAAGAGCTGGACAGGTGATTGGCAAAGGGGATATGAGAGGAGGTCCGGGGGGGAAAGACAAGGGGGGGGGGGAAACCAGAGGATGGGCAAGGGGTATAGTCAGAGGGACAGAGAGAGAAAAAGGAGAGTGAGAGAAAGAATGCGTGTATAAAAATAAATAACGGATGGGGTACGAGGGGGAGGTGGGGCATTAGTGGAAGTTAGAGAAGTCGATGTTCATGCCATCAGGTTGGAGGCTACCCAGGCGGAATATAAGGTGTTGTTCCTCCAACCTGAGTGTGGCTTCATCTTTACAGTAGAGGAGGCTGTGGATAGACATGTCAGAATGGGAATGGGATGTGGAATTAAAATGTGTGGCCAGTGGGAGATCCTGCTTTCTCTGGCGGACAGAACGTAGGTGTTCAGCAAAGCGGTCTCCCAGTCTGCGTCGGGTCTCGCCAATATATAGAAGGCCACATCTGGAGCACCGGACACAGTATATCACCCCAGCCGACTCACAGGTGAAGTGTCGCCTCACCTGGAAGGACTGTCTGGGGCCCTGAATGGTGGCAAGGGAGGAAGTGTAAGGGCATGTGTAGCACTTGTTCTGCTTACAAGGATAAGTGCCAGGAGGGAGATCAGTGGGGAGGGATGGGGGGGACGAATGGACAAGGGAGTCGCGTAGGGAACGATCCCTGCGGAAAGCCGGGGGGGGGGGGGAGGGAAAAATGAGCTTAGTGGTGGGATCCCGTTGGAGGTGGCGAGAGTTATGGAGAATAATATGTTGGACCCGGAGGCTAGTGGGGTGGTAGGTGAGGACCAGGGGAACCCTATTCCTAGTGGGGTGGCGGGAGGATGGAGTGAGAGCAGATGTACGTGAAATGGGGGAGATGCATTTGAGAGCAGAGTTGATAGTGGAGGAAGGGAAGCCCCTTTCTTTAAAAAAGGAGGACATCTCCCTCGTCCTGGAATGAAAAGCCTCATCCTGAGAGCAGATGCAGCGGAGACAAAGGAATTGCGAGAAGGGGATGGCATTTTTGCAAGAGACAGGGTGTGAAGAGGAATAGTCCAGATAGCTGTGAGAGTCAGTAGGCTCATAGTAGACATCAGTAGATAAGCTGTCTCCAGAGATAGAGACAGAAAGATCTAGAAAGGGAGAGAGGTGTCAGAAATGGACCAGGTAAACTTGAGGGCAGGGTGAAAGTTGGAGGCAAAGTTAATAAAGTCAACGAGCTCAGCTTGCGTGCAGGAAGCAGAACCAGTGTAGTCGTCGATGTAGCGAAGGAAAAGTGGGGGATAGATACCAAAATAGGCACGGAACATAGATTGTTCCACAAAGCCAACAAAAAGGCAGGCATAGCTAGGACCCATACAGGTGCCCATAGCTACACCTTTAGTTTGGAGGAAGTGGGAGGAGCCAAAGGAGAAATTATTAAGAGTAAGGATTAATTCCGCTAGACGGAACAGAGTGGTGGAGAGGGGAACTGATTAGCTCTGGAATCCAAAAAGAAGCGGAGAGCTTTGAGACCTTTCTGATGGGGGATGGAAGTATATAGGGACTGGACATCCATGGTGAAAATAAAGCGGTGGGGACCAGGGAACTTAAAATCATCAAAAAGTTTAAGAGCGTGAGAAGTGTCACGAACATAGGTAGGAAGGGATTGAACAAGGGGGGATAAAACCGTGTCGAGGTATGCAGAAACGAGTTCGGTGGGGCAGGAGCAAGCTGAGGCAATAGGTCTGCCAGGACAGGCAGGTTTGTGGATCTTGGGTAGGAGGTAGAAACGGGAAGTCCAGGGTGTGGGAACTATAAGGTTGGTAGCAGTGGATGGGAGATCCCCTGAGCGGATAAAGTCGGTGATGGTGTGGGAGACAATGGCCTGGTGATCCTTAGTGGGGTCACGATCGAGGGGTAAATAAGAGGTATCCACGAGTTGTCGCTGTGCCTCGGCAAGGTAGAGGTCAGTACGCCAGACTACAACAGCACCCGCCTTATCGGCGGGTTTAATAATAAGGTTAGGATTAGTGCGGAGGGAGTGAAGAGCAGAGCGTTCCGAAGGAGTGAGGTTGGAATGGGAACAAGGTGCATGAAGTCGAGAGGTTGATGTCCCGTCGGCAGTTAGCGATAAAGAGATCCAAAGCAGGCAGAAGACCAGAGCGGGGTGTCCATGAAGAAGAGGAGGGTTGAAGATGGGAGAAGGGGTCATCGGTGGGGGTAGAAGAGTCCTTGCCGAAGAAGTAGACTCAAAGACGGAGACGGCGGAAGAAGAGTTCCGCATCGTGGAGAACACGGAACTCGCTGAGGTGTGGGCGAAGGGGGACAAAGGTGAGGCCCTTACTGAGTGCTCTACCTCAGACAGTTGAAGGTCGGAGGGGATGGTAAAGACCCGGCACGGATGAGAGCTGGGATCAGAGGAGGTGGGGGGGAGGCTGGGGGTGTCAATGGAGAGGGGAGGGTTGGGGGTGAGAGGAAGATGGAGCCTCTGAGGGCCCAGGAGTTGACGGTGGGATCTGAGGGAGACGGAGTTGCAGAGTGGTGGTGGGGGAAGGGGAGACAGGAGTCACAATAGCAGCACATAAAGACCCGGCCTGGAGTTCAAGGCTGGAGTCGCAGTTGGTGGTTGTGCAATCGCTGTGAAGGTGTCCATGGTCGTTGCTGAAGTCCGGGTTTTGAATATGCCCTGAGGTGTTGGAGCCGGCAAGATCAATGGCAGGAGCCGCAATCTGAAGTTCATGCCTGCTAGTTTCATGGCCAGCAGGCTCTGGAGTCCGTAGATGTAGGATCTTGCGATCTTTGCCTAACATGACAAGGTCAAAAAAACGGCGATTGCAGGCGTGAATCCAACGGAGGATGAAATAACGGGCAGGACCATTACATACGGTGAAGAAAGTGTCCCGAAGGTGTGGAAGGGTCTGGGATAGGGACACCAAATACCTCCTCATGGCGGAGAGGGTCGCCTTCAGAACTTGACGGGAGAAGCGGCGAGAGGCAGAGGCAATAAAATGTGAGTACTTGGGATCCTCAGAAGGTCCAAATTGAGAGGCTCGGAAACGAATCCTAAAGCCAACCGGAGTAAGTTGGCGACGGAGGCACGTTCCAAGAAAGGATATATGGCTGTGATAGCAAGTCTGAGTCAAAATGTGGTCGAAAAGTTGAAGAGCCGAAGAAATTACAGATGGGGAGCAGTGAGAGATGGTTTCACTGAACTCCCGTCGAAGAGAGGATCTAAACTTCTTCGGTGTAGGCATCACTGGAAGATGCTTCGCAGTAGTGAATTTTAAAAACGCAAACAACAGGAATTCTACAGATGCTGGAAATTCAAGCAACACACATCAAAGTTGCTGGTGAACGCAGCAGGCCAGGCAGCATCTCTAGGAAGAGGTACAGTCGACGTTTCAGGCTGAGACCCTTCGTCAGGACTAACTGAAGGAAGAGTTAGTAAGAGATTTGAAAGTGGGAGGGGGAGGGGGAGATCCAAACTGATAGGAGGGGGAGGGATGGGGCCAAGAGCTGGACAGGTGATTGGCAAAGGGGATATGAGAGGATCATGGGACAGGAGGTCCGGGAAGAAAGACGGCGGGGGTGGGGGGGACCCAGAGGATGGGCAAGGGGTATAGTCAGAGGGAGAAAAAGGAGAGAGAGAGAAAGAATGCGTGTATAAAAATAAATAACGGATGGGGTACGAGGAGGAGGTGGGGCATTAGCGGAAGTTAGAGAAGTCGATGTTCATGCCATCAGGTTGGAGGCTACCCAGACGGAATATAAGGTGTTGTTCCTCCAACCTGAGTGTGGCTTCATCTTTACAGTAGAGGAGACCATGGATAGACATGTCAGAATGGGAATGGGATGTGGAATTAAAATGTGTGGCCAGTGGGAGATCCTGCTTTCTCTGGCGGACAGAGCATAGGTGTTCAGCAAAGCAGTCTCCCAGTCTGCGTCGGGTCTCGCCAATATATAGAAGGCCACATCGGGAGCACCAGACGCAGTATATCACCCCAGCCGACTCACAGGTGAAGTGTCGCCTCACCTGGAAGGACCGTCTGGGGCACTGAATGGTGGTAAGGGAGGAATTGTAAGGGCATGTGTAGCACTTGTTCCGTTTACAAGGATAAGTGCCAGGAGGGAGATCAGTGGGGTGGGATGGGGGGGACGAATGGACAAGGGGGGCACGTAGGGAGCGATCCCTGCGGAAAGCAGAGTTGGGGGGGGGGAGGGAAATATGTGCTTAGTGGTGGGATCCCGTTGGAGGTGGCGAGAGTTACGGAAAATAATATGTTGGACCCGGAGGCTGGTGGGGTGGTAGGTGAGGACCAGGGGAACCCCATTCCTAGTGGGGTGGCAGGAAGATGGAGTGACAGCAGATGTATGTGAAATGGGGGAGGTGCGTTTGAGAGCAGAGTTGATAGTGGAGGAAGGGAAGCCCCTTTCTTTAAAAAAGGACATCTCCCTCGTCCTGGAATGAAAAGCCTCATCCTGAAAGCAAAATCCTGGTAAATGTCCTCTGCACCCTCTCCATAGCTTCCACATTCTTCCTATAATGAGGTGACAAGAACTGAACACAATACTCTCAGTGTGGTCTCACCAGGGATTTGTAGAGTTGCAACATGACCTCTCTACTCTTGAACTCAATCCCCCTATTAATGAAGCCTTAGCATCCCATAGGCCTTCTTAACTATCCTATCAACCTGTGCAGCGACCTTGAGGGATGTATGGATTTGAACCCCAGGGTCCCTCTGTTCATCCATACTCTTAAGTAACCAACCATTAACCCTGTACTCAGCCTTCTGGTTTGTCCTTCCAAAATGCATCACCACACACTTATCTGGATTGAACTCCATCTGCCACTTTGCTGCCTAACTCTGCATCCTGTCTATATCCTCTTGTAACCTTCGACAACCTACAGCTCCATCCACAACTCCTCCAATCTTCATGTCATCCGCAAACTTACTCACCCATCTTTCCGCCTCTTCATCCAGGTCATTTATAAAAATCACAAAGAGCAGGAGTCCCAGGACAGATCCTTGCAGCACTCCACTAGTCACCAACCTCTAGGCAGAATACTTTCCTTCCACTACTATCCTCTGCTTTCTTCCTGTAAGTCAATTTTTTATCCAAATAGCCAAGATTCCACTGATCCCATGCCCCATGACTTTCTGGATGAGTCTCTCGTGGGGGACCTTGTCAAATGCCTTGCTAAAATTCATGTAGACCACATCTACCACCCTACCCTCATCAATTTCTTTTGTTACTTCTTCAAAAAACTCAATTAGGCTCATGAGGCATGACCATCCCTTCACAAAGCCATGTTGACTATCCTTGAGTAGACTGTACTTCTCCAAATGCTCGTAGACCCTACCCTTAAGAATCCTTTCCAATAGTTTGCAGACCACCAACGTAACACTCACCGGTCTATAGTTCCCAGGAATCTCCCTATTACCTTTTTTAAACAAGGGAACTATGTTTGCCATTCTCCAATCCTCCGGCACCTCCCCTGTAGCCAAAGAGGATTCAAAGATCATAGCTAATGCTTCAGCGATCTCTTCTTTCACTTCCCACAGCAACCTGGGGTATATCACGTCTGGCCCTGGGGACTTATCAATTTTGATATTTTTAAGAAGATCCAACACTCCTTCCTTAATCTCCACGTTGTCCAGCACACAGGCCTGTTCTATTTCGACCTCAACCTGATCAAGGTCCTTTTCACTTGTGAATACTGAAGCGAAGTATTCATTTAGGACCTCCTCCGCCTCCAGGCACATGTTGCCTTCTTTGTCCTTTAGCGGCCCCACCTTCATTCTTGTCATCCTTCTGTTCTTCACATATGCATAGAACGCCCTGGGGTTCTCCTTAATCCTACACGCCAAGGCCTTCTCATGCCCTCTTTGAGCTCTCTTAAGTCCTTTCTTAAGCTCCTTCCTGGCTACCCTATATTTCTCATGTGCCCCTCCTGCTTCCTGCTTCTTATATCTTACATATGCTTCCTTCTTCCTCTTGACGAGTTGCCTCACATGTTTCGTCAACCACGGTTCCCTTTTCCTACCATTTTTTCCTTGTCTCAGTGGGACAAACCTATCCTGAACCCAACACAAGCGGTCCCTAAACTTCAGCCACATTACTTCTGTGCTTTCACCCTTGAACATCTGTTTCCAATTTACTCTTGCTATTTCCTGCTTCATCCCTTCGTAGTTAGCCCTTCCCCAGTTAAGCACTTCCATATTTTGTCTGTTTTTATCCTTTTCCATAGCTATGTCTACAACATTCCTCTCAGCCCAGCCATTCACTGTCAAATTCCATCCTGAATTTGACTTTCCAAAACATCTTCCAGTTTAATTAAACTCTTTTTGCTATCCCTCAGCGCACTTACTGCTCAAGATCCCCCTGTATTTTTTGAAAACCCCTTTCACCTACCTATTTTAGTGTCATCTGTAAGTTTAATGGATTGAACATGGAGCAATCTGTGGCAGATACGACCAAGTAATTTTGTTTTCCCTCATGAATCAGGAGATAAATCCAGCGAACATTTTAAATGTTTGAATGTTAGAGAATGTATTTTAACCCTTTGTGACCAATGTGTTCCAGGCTGAACCAACAGCAAATCACTGAGTTACGGTCCCAGGTAGAACAGCTCCAGAGGGCTCTACAGGAACAGGGCAGCAAAGCTGAAGATGTGAGTACATGTCCCTGGTCAGTGTCTAATGTGGTTAGTTGGGAAACAAGTCGGATCAGTATGGACTCAATGGCAGAAGTGAAAGAATCAGAATCAGGTTTATTATCACTGATGTATTTTGTGAAATTTGTTGTTTTGTGGCAGCAGTACAGTGCAATACATTAAAAATTACTATAAATTACAATAAGAAATGTATTAAAAGATAGATAGCAAAATTATACCAAATAGTGAGGTAGTATTCAGGGGTTCAAGGACCATTTAGAAATCTAATGGCGGACGGGAAGAAGCAGTTCCTAAAATGTTGAACCATTTTTGGCTCCTGTGCTTTGATGGTTGTAACAAGAAGAGGTCATGATGGATATTGCCTTCTTGCATATCCTCTGCGTGAAACTTGAAGTATCAAAGTCTTCCTCCTTTCGCTTGTCAGTTTGTCTGTCTGTTTTGCTCCTTCCACTGATCCGCTCCCAGAACATTTGTCGGTCCCCTGTCTAAAGTGGCATTCAGCCTAATATATTCCCAGGAGTGGAAAATGGATCTGATTTTAAACGCAGCACTGATACTGAAGCAGTCAGATTTTTCTGCTGGTAACTGTGGCCAAGGTGCTGTTGTTGAAGTAATTTATTGGTGACAAGTATAGATAGGCAAAGTGCCACATTTCCCCAGCCCTGCTGGGGAACAACTCATGCCCTTGATCACATATTACCAAAAGAAAATTTCTGCAGATGCAGCAGGGTAATCTGTGTGTAAAAGTAGAAACAGGTTGCTCCAATTATGTAGTTCTGTAGTGAGACTGCACATGGATTATTATGTACAGCAGCCCTGTCCCTGCAAACAGAGGGGTATACCTGTAAAAAGGCTCCAGCCATGGTTCACAGATTGATCATTGCAGTTTGGGAACAGAGATGCTGCGAGAGTTTTTAAAAACAACGTAAGCCTGGTGGTGTTCAGTCCAGTGTCAGAGTGTGGAGGTGACTTGTGCAGTTTGGGAATGGAGATGCTGCGAGAGTTTTTACAAACAACATAAGCCTGGTAGCGTTCAGTCGAATGTCAGAGCGTGGAGGTGACTTGTGCAAAAGCAGGCAGCTAGTTGTTGGATACTTGGTGACCATTTTCTGCTGTCTAATTCCTGCTTTGTGGCGGGTCCTTGTGGAGATATTTGCTTCATTAGCCACTGGTGAAGTTCCCGAAGACTGGAATGTAGCTAAAGTTCTGTTGTTTAGGAAGGGTAGCAAGGGTAAGCCAGAAAGCTACAGATTGGTCAGCCTGACATCAGTGATGGGTAAATTACTGGAGGGAATTCTGAGGTACAGAATCAGCCAACATTTGGATAAGCAGAGTCTGATTAGGAGGAGTCATCATGGCATTGTGCCTGACAAACCTTTTAGCAGTTTTTTAAGCAAGTAATCTAAAAGGTAGATAATATTAAGGCAGTGGCTGTTGTCTATTTGGCCTTTAACAAGGTCCCACATGACAGGCTGGTCTGCAAGATTAGCTCCCATGCAATCCCGGGAGAAGGAGTTAGGTGGATTCAAAATTGGCTTAGTGGTGGGAAGCTGAGGATGGTGGTTGAAGGGTGTTCCTTGGAATGGAGACCCCTGACTGGCGGTGTGCTGCAGGAGTTGGTGTTAGAACCTTTGTTTTTTGGTTATTCATGAATGATTTGCACAAGACATGATCGATAAGTTTGCAGATGACACGGAATTAGGAGGCAGTAGTAAGATTATCATGGATGACAGGGAGATCGTCATTAGTTAAGGAAGTGGGCTGAAAAGTGGCGAATGGATTTCAATACCGATAACTGGGAGGTCATGCATTTTGGAAGGCCAAACCAGCTTAGGACTTGCATTATGAATGGAACTGAGGAACCTCAGAGTACAATTGCATGGTTTGTTGAAAACAGCATCACAGGTAGACAGTGTGGTGAAAGGGGGTTTAGTCAGGGTACTGACTATAGGAGTTGGGACATTATGTTGTAGTTGTCATTATGGGAGCTGGAACCAGTGTGGGAACCATAGAGAAAGGAAGCATGGCAGCGTAGCTGTTAGCATAAAACTATTACGGAACCAACAATTACCCCACTGTCTGTAAGGAATTTGTGCATTCTTCCTGTGACCACATGGGTTTCCTCCCACATTCCAAAGACTGTGAGTTAATTGGTCGCAATGGGTGTAACTAGATGACACAGGCTCATTGGGCCAGGTTGTGCTGTATTTCTAAATTTAAAAAAGAAAAATTTGTGTCATGGGAAGAGCAGTGTGCACAAACATTAGATCTCACTACCAAATACAGCAGAAAAAAATGATGACATAAAATTAAAGCCTATCTAAATGCACACAGCATTCATAAGATAGACAAGTTGACAGCACAAATAGGTCTGATAACCAATTCACTGGCGGGTTGTGATGTAACCAAGGGTACGACTGACTCTTCAGAAAACTTGACATTGCAGATAGGCAGAAAGGAAAAAGATGAGTGAGCTCTATTCAAAAGATCAAAGTTCAAAGTAGCTTATTATCAAAGTGTGTAATAGTATCAATGAAAAGCCTCACCTCATGAGTGGACAACCAGTATTTAAAAGACAACAAGCTCTGCAAATGTAAAAAGGAAGAAGAAATACTAATAATGAGAAATAGTAGAAGATGAGATGAGGAGTCCTTTAAAGTGAGTCCATAGATTGTGGGAATATTTCAGTGACGGAGTGAGTAAAGTTGAGTGAAGTTATCCACTTTTGGATATGCCCTAAAGGATAAGATCACTGATGGAATATGGAATGATATTGGTTCGGAGCGTCAAGGTGTAGAATAGTTCAGCTGGCGATAATGTCACCGGTGAGAATGGCCTGTTAAGAAATAACAAGGAATTGAAAGAATGCAAAAACAAGGAAATCTACAGATGCTGGAAATTCAAGCGACACACACAAAATGCTGGTGGAACGCAGCAGGGCAGACAGCCTCCATAGGAAGAAGCACAGTCGAAGTTTCGGGCCGAGGCCCTTCGTCAGGACTAACTGAAAGAAGAGATAGTAAGAGATTTGAAAGGGGGAGGGGGAGATCCGAAATGATAGGAGAAGACAGGAGGGGGAGGGATGGAGCCAAGAGCTGGAATGTTGATTGGCAAAAGGGATACAAGGCTAGAGAAAGGAGAGGATCATGGGACAGGAGACCTAGGGAGAAAGAAAGGGGGAGGAGCACCAGAGGAAGATGGAGACCAGGCAAGGAGTTATTGTGAAAGGGACAGAGAGAGAGGAAAAAAAAATGGAGCAAGTAATAAAGAAAGGGAGGGAGGGACGGCGAGGGGCATTAACGGAAGTTAGAGAGTCGATGTTCATGCCATCGGGTTGGAGGCTACCCAGACGGAATATAAGGTGTTGTTCCTCCAACCTGAGTGTGGCTTCATCTTGACAGTAGAGGAGGCCATGGATAGACATGTCAGAATGGGATGTGGAATTAAAAATGTGTGGCCACTGGGAGATCCTGCTTTCTCTAGCGGACAGAGCGTAGATGTTCAGCGAAATGGTCTCCCAGTCTGTGTCGAGTCTCACCAATATATAGAAGGCTGCACAGGGAGCATCGGACGCAGTATATCACACCAGCCAGCTCACAGGTGAATTGTTGCCTCGCCTGGAAGGACTGTCTGGGGCCCTGAATGGTGGTGAGGGAGGAAGTGTAAGGGCATGTGTAGCACTTTTTCTGCTTACAAGGATAAGTGCCAGGAGGGAGATCAGTGGGAAGGGATGGGGGGGGGGGAACGAATGGACAAGGGAGTCACGTACAGATCCCTACAGAAAGCGAGGGGGAGGGAAGATGTGTTTAGTGGTGGGATCCCGTTGGAGGTGGCGGAAGTTACGGAGAATAATATGTTAGACCCAGAGGCTGGTGGGGTGGTAGGTGAGGACCAGGGGAACCCTTTCCCTAGTGGGGTGGCGGGAGGATGGGCTGAGAGCAGGTGTGCATGAAATGGGGGAGATGCATTTGAGAGCAGAGTTGATGGTGGAGGAAGGGAAGCCCCTTTCTTTTTAAAAAAAAAAAACAAGACATCTCCTTTGTCCTGGAATGAAAGGCCTCATCCTGAGAGCAGATGCGGCGGAGATGGAGGAATTGCGAGAAGGGGATGGCGTTTTTGCAAGGGACAGGGTTGGAAGAAGAATAGTCCAGATAGCTGTGAGAGTCTGTAGGGTTATAGTAGACATCAGTAGATAAGCTGTCTCCAGAGACAGAGACAGAAAGATCAAGAAAGGCGGCGGAAGCGTCAGAAATGGACCAGGTAAATTTGAGGGCAGGGTGAAAGTTGGAGGTAAAGTTAATAAAATCAACAAGCTCACCATGCGTGCAGGAAGCAGTGCCAATGCAGTCTTCGATGTAGCGAAGGAAAGCTGGGGGACAGGTACCAGTACAGGCTTGGAACATGGACTGTTCCACAAAGCCAACAAAAAGGCAGGCATAGCTGGGACCCATGCGGGTGCCCATGGCTACACCTTTAGTTTGGAGGAAGTGGGAGGAGCCAAAGGAGGAATTATTAAGAGTAAAGACTCATTCCGCTAGACGGAGGAGAATGGTGGTAGAGGGGAACTGGTTAGGTCTGGAATCCAAAAAGAAGTGGAGAGCTTTGAGATCGGGACTGGACATCCATTGTGAAAATAAGGCGGTGGGGGCCAGGGAACCTAAAATCATTGAAAAAATCCAGAGCGTGAGAAGTGTCACGAACATAGGTGGGAAGGGATTGAACAAGGGGGATAAAACAGTGTCAAGGTATGCAGAAATGAGTTCAGTGGGGCAGGAGCAACCCCAGGAGATAATGGGTCTACCTGGACAGGCAGGTTTGTGGATCTTGGATAGGAGGTAGAAACAGGAAGTGCGGGGTGTGGGAACTTTGAGGTTGGTGGCAGTGGATGGGAGACTTCTATAATTCTGGATGAATTTAGAATCAGTTTGGAAAACAAGCTGGCAAGGGTAGTCTTTAAGATCAGGTCTGTAGAGTATTTAGATAGCCACCCCTAGTTCTGGTCCATGTTCACTTTATTAACAACACCACGGTGACCTGTATCAGTTTGGGAAACAAGCTGACAAGGGTAGCCTTTTGAGGTCAGGTCTGTAGAGTATTCAGATAGCCACCCCTGGTTCTGGTCCATGTTCACTTTATTAACAACAGAATCGCAGTGACCTGGTTAGAGGAGAGATGAATTGTGTGACTCACACTGAACAGTCTGTTCTACAGCAAAGAGAGGAGAGAGTTTATTTAAAGAGCAGGAAATCAAATTTATTATCCAAGTGATTTTTTTTTGTTGCAGTAGAAGAAATTACTGCAACTCCTCACAAAAGTGGAGAATATGAAATGATAGGAGGATATGTCAATAAGTTGTGCGCTATATCAACGTCAGTGACGTGATTAGAGCATTTACCCATTCCCCATTGTGTTGTCTTGACAATAGCCCTGTCACTACATGCAGCTTTTGAAGAAAGATTGGGTAAAATGAATAGAATCTGAATTACTTATGCAATCAGTTATAGAGAGAATTTGAAAATACAGATCTACATATAGCTTTTATGCTGATTAATTTAGCACTGGGAAGCAGTGTAGTACTTTGAAAGCTGCATCTTTGTAAATGAGGGAAGGTTAAACGTGAAATGTGACTGACTCGGGTGGATTAAATTTGGTTGATAAATGTCTAATGTGTTTCTTTCTCTTCCCTTTTGTGTGTTCTCACCTCCAATAGGCCATTGTAAGTATATCAGCAGTTGGATGTTCACCCAGAATGAGCATACAGAGAAAAGTTGCACAGGTGTTGGCCAGGGCACCACTTAAAATTGCTATGTATTTTCACTTGCTGCTTTGAAGTCACATTTAATTTCTCCTTTGCATATTCAAAAAAATCACATGAACCTGCTTCTCTTTGGTTTGGGGGCCTTTCAACCCTTTGGAGTGTTGTTTCCTCTACAGAAGGACACAGACCTAATTATCTGGGTGCTGTAGATGATCTTAGAACACCATTAAACTTTCTCAGAGAGGCATTGGTATAGGAGTTTAGTTATAAATTGCTTATCTTGGTATACATCTTTCCTACTGTTAGTGTAGCTCTTTCCTGCGATCTTAAAACCAAAAAATTTTCCAATTAAACATGAACCAACCATCATCTTGTTTAACAATAAACAGTTAATGGGTGTAGGCTTTGAATTTTTGGAGAATAGTTTTGGAAGGACAAACCTGGCACTTTCCAAAGGGTTGAAGCCCACAATTCCATTCACTCCTGGTTAATAGACCAGTGAGATGGTCACCAACCTTTCACTAGGCCTCTTGAGATCTTGTTCAGGTATGTGGAATACCTGACTGGACATAACTGTAAAGAGAATGGAGCAGAGCTATTTGATCAGATCACTCAGAACAGTGAGTTCTCTGATCTGCTTGGCAGAACAAGCTTTAGAAATGAGGAAGTCATTTGGGACTCCAAAAAATGTATACCTAGGTAAACACAACTAGAGAAGTGTTATGAGGCCCATGTGACAATTGAGTTGACTATTCAAGTATACTATAGAGTGGGCAGAATAAAGCGATTAAGCAGGAATTGTCTGGAGCTAGGAACAAGGTGACAATATTCCTCCTTGCCTTTGAAGATCATTCAAATTGTCACCCACTTGCATATACATTGCACCTTTCTGAACATCAGAATGCCCCAAGATACTTTATAGCCATTTGAGCACTCGTAAATTTCCATCATATTCTAAAGCATTAAGGCATTTTACATTGCAGTCATTTAAACCAATACCACACTGTTCTGGCCCTTCTGAACCTGTTGGTAATTAAAGAGCCAACTACAGTACAGACTCTTAGATATAGTATTGTGTAATAAGAAATGATTAATAATATTGTAGCTGAGGGGCTTTTAGGAAAGAGTATTCATTTTTTAATTATTTAATTGTACAGAATTTATATGAAGGTTGAAAGTAAATTAATGTAACCAAAATCAGCATCTCAAGAAGAATTAATACATAATGTACAACAAGCATTGGTTGTCTTCTTCCATTAGATTAGATTAGATTGAGGACACGCAGTCCTCTTTTATTGTCATTTAGTAATGCATGCATTAAGAAATGATACAGTGTTTCTCCAGAATGATATCACAGAAACACAAGACAAACCGACAAAAAACTGACAAAAACCACATAATTATAACATATAGTTACAACCGTGCAAAGCAATACCGTAATTTGATAAGAACAGACCATGGGCATGGTAAAAAAACTCAAAATCTCTCGAAAGTCCCATCATCTCACGCAGATGGTGAACCTCCAGCACCGCAAACTTGCCGATGCAGCATCCTGGAAGCACCCGACCACAGTCTGACTCCGAGTCCGCCCGAAAACTCCAAGCCTCTGACCAGCTCTCCGACACCGAGCACCGAGCACCATCTCTGCTGAGCGCTTCGACCCCGGCCTTGGCAACAGGCAAAGCTGAGGATTTGGGGCCTTCCCCTCCGGAGATTCTCGATCGCACAGTAGCAGCGACAGCGAAGCAGGCATTTCGGAAGTTTCTCCAGGTGTTCCTCAGTGCTTCTCACTTCCGTCTCCATCAAATCAGGATTGTGCACAGCATCCTAGTTAACACATACGATATCATAAATTTGCAAAAGGTTTCCACAGACTCGAAAGTAGCAAATATAATCCCACTGTTTCAGAAAAGAGGGAGAGAGAAAACCAGAGACTGTACAAGTTAGAATCATAGAGCACTACAGAAATAGTCCCTTTGGCTAATCTAGTGCATGTGAACTAGTCCCATTTACCTACACCTGAACCATAGCCCTCCTGTCCGTGTACTTATCTAATTCTCTCTTGGATGTTGCAATCAAACCTAAAATCCCCACTTCCACTGGCTGTTCATTCCACATTCTCACCACCCTCTGAGTGAAGAAGTTCCCACTCAAGTTGCCCTTAAATATTATACCTTTCATTCTAAACCTATGACCTTTAGTTATAGTCTCATCTCACTTCAGTGGAAAAAGCCTGCTTGCATTTACCCCATCAATACCGCTCATAATTTTATATACCTCTATCAAATCTCCTCTCACCCTCCTATGCTCCAGGGAATAGAGTCCTAGCCAATTCAACCTTTCTCTATAATTCAGATCCTCAAGTCCCAACAATACATTTAAATTTTATCTGCACTCTTTCAATCTTGTAGCTAGGGGACCTGAACTGCACACAATATTCCAAATTTGACTTCACCAATGTACTCAATAGTCTGATTTATGAAAGTTGGTCAGTATTAAGGAAAATACTGGAATCGTAGAGGTAGCAGAGTCTATAAACAATAGAATTGAGCCAAATTATTGTGGACTTGTGAAGAACAAATTATCTTTGATAAATCTGATGAAGATTTATAAAGCTGCAACTAGCAGAAGTGATGAGGGGCAGCTGATAAGTGGATTCAGACTTTCAGAAGTTCCATGGATAAAATAATCCATGAATGCAATGTTTAGAGTATGAGGTGATGTGTTGAGGTGCATCGGTTAATAAACAGGAGACAGTGCAGGATTTTTACAATGCAGCAATAGGTGGCTCACTTTCCTAATGAGAGGCTGATACAAGTAGGATACCCAAGGCATTGGTGCTGCTCACAATCTGTATCCATGAACTGAATGAGGGATCCAAGTATGGGATGATTCAAAGATGTATGGCAAGTTGTGAGGAAGATGCAGAGCGGCAGGGCAGGGGAGGTGGGGAATAAAGATAGTAGGGCTTTGGGCAAGGAATAGCAAGTGGAATCTAAGATGGGAAAAATTCAAACCATCCACTCTCATAGGGGAAAAATGGGAAAGAAGGGTATTTTGCAAATGATAGGATTGAAAGGGTGGCTGATGGCTCCTTGTGTCTCTGTATTTTAATCACCTAATGTTAACCAGTGCATTTTGGCAAGTACTTATGTTGGCCTTTATTTGAAGAGGAACCAAGTATGAGAGATAAGCCTTTTCCTGAGATCATACACAGGATATCATAAGTGAAACTTAATATCCTCTTCTTCACCAAAAGTCTCCCATGACTGGTATTCAATCTGTCTGCAAGAGAATCAAAACCAAGGTGAAGAACCAAACCTTACAGTGCTGATATCCTGTAGTGTTTGGGGGTGTGGCTGAAGGAAAGAACCAACTATTTTGGCTAAGTTTCGGCTTTAGAGGATTGTAATTGAAGAATTGATGGAAGAAAAGTGATATAGTGAATGCCAAGGAAGTTTGATTTTTAAGATAATAGAGAATTGAGGATTTGATCAGAAGATAACATTTCTTTCTATTCCTTGTTGAGTTATGTCCATGACAAAAAAAAAAGATGGAACTGGCACAAACTGGCAATGGATTGGGTCCTGATTCGGATACAAATCTGTTTGAATGGGCACAGATCTCAATGGCCAAGTGAAGGGCTTAAGATTTGGGCAGGGATTCCTTTCAGATCATCAACTGTTCACCTTTGCTGTTTATGGATCCCCTGGAATATGCTGCTTTATCTCAATGTGATTAACTTTGTAATCGTGCAGTAATTCAATGGAACTTTGATTAACAGAGCAGTTGTATTTTCTTGTAGCCTTTACTCAGCCTTATCTTCCTGCTCAATGTTTTTCCTTGCAGTCTAATTTGCTGAAGCGGAAACTGGATGAACATTTGTAAGTAGTAAAAAACAATTCATATTTGTGGCCTTGTACTCTTAGACAATAAAATCTGAAAACATACTTCTGCTAAACTAATGTCACAAATGTCTTCAACTAAAACCATTGTAATAAATATTTTACATCTTAATTTTTCAAACTTTTGCTCCTCGTGACCTTAACTGTTCATCTACCATTTGAGAACTGTAGGCCATGGTAGTGCCTTACCACAGCATTTAGCTGTATCCCTTCAGTTGTGTGAATATTCATGAAGCTTTTTGAAGGAAGGAATGAGATCAAAGAATACTCCCGAAAAACAGTTGAACAGAGACGCACTTCCGCAGTCAGACCAGTTTCTCCAAAAGTTCAATGCCAGGGTCCAAGTTGTCTTCATTATCCTTGTGGAAAACTATGCTTATGTATGCTAATTCCTGTAGAGAGAAATGGTGCTGTTTTTGCAGAATATAAACTTCTACATACTGCTGTGAAATCCTGGTACAGTAACAGTTAGCAAAACACTTTACACTAGTGACCAGAAGATCAAGGTTTGATTAGCACCGGAGTTTGGACATTCTCCCTGTTTCTGGATTTCCACCAGGTGCTCTGGTTTCCCTCACGTTCAGAAGACATAGGCTTAGTCAGGTAATTGGTCACATGTGTAAATGGGTGGCTTGTTGGGCAGAAGTTACTGTGCTGTATCTCTAAATAAAACAAATCAGTTGACTTATCTGGCGAACATTCAGATCATACTGATGAGAATCCTGATAAAATGAATTTTGCCTGTTTCCTCAACTGGAAAAAGAGATTATTGCTCCCTGAGTGAAGTTCTTTCGTGTTGCAGGGAAAGACTACATGAAGCCCACACTGAACTGCAGAAAAAACGAGAATATATCGATGACCTGGAGCCCACGGTTGACAGCTACAGTAAGTGCTCAGATCTGCTCATCATTTGTACTTATGAAACCCCTTGGCACAATAAGGCAATGTAATTCAACTACACGGTTCTACCTGTGGACTTTATAGAACAGTAAGAAGTATTTTGCACCAACGGAGGCCCAACTGAGATATTTAGGTGTGTGAGTAGTGAATCAGGTTTTGCTTTGAAAAAGTTAATTGAGCTTTAGGGAAAAGGGACTTCCCTTCCTCCACCATCAACTCTGCTCTCAAACGCATCTCCCCCATTTCACGCCCATCTGCTCTCACTCCATCCTCCTGCCACCCCACTAGGAATAGGGTTCCCCTTGTCCCCACCAGCCTCTGGGTCCAACATATAATTCTCCGTAACTTCCGCCACCTCCAATGGGATCCCACCACCAAGCACATCTTTCCCCTCCCCCCCCCCCCCGCTTTCCGCAGGGATCGCTCCCTACGTGACTCCCTTGTCCATTCGTCCCCCCATCCCTCCCCACCGATCTCCCTCCTGGCACTTATCCTTGTAAGCAGAACAAGTGCTACACATGCCCTTACACTTCCTACCTCACCACCATTCAGGGACCCAGACAGTCCTTCCAGGTGAGGTGGCACTTACCTGTGAGTCGACTGGGGTGATATGCTGCGTCCGGTGCTCCCGATGTGGCCTTCTATATATTGGCGAGACCCAACGCAGACTGGGAGATCATTTTGCTGAACACCTACACTCTGTCCGCCAGAGAAAGCAGGATCTCCCAGTGGCCACACATTTTAATTCCACGTCCCATTCCCATTCTGATATGTCTATCCATGGCCTCCTTTACGGTAAAGATGAAGCCACACTCAGGTTGGAGGAACAACACCTTATATTCCGTCTGGGTAGTCTCCAACCTGATGGCATGAACATTGACTTCTCAAACTTCCACTAATGCCCCATCTCCCCCTCGTACCCCATCTGTTATTTATTTATATACACACTTTCTTTTTCTCTCTCTCCTTTTTCTCCCCCATTGCCCATCCTCTGTTTTCCCCCCTACCCCATTTCTTTCTCCCTAGGCCTCCTATCCCATGACCCTCTCATATCCCTTTTTCCAATCAACTGTCCAGCTCTTGGCTCCATCCCTCCCCCTCCTGTCTTCTGCTATCATTTCGGATCTCCCCCTCCCACTTTCAAATCTCTTACTAGCTCTTCTTTCAGTTAGTCCTGATGAAGGGTCTCGGCTCGAAACGTGGACTGTACCTCTTCCTGGAGATGCTGCCTGGCCTGCTGCGTTCACCAGCAATTTTGATATGTGAGCTAATTCATTGCAGGTTTCAATTTCTCACTGCCGGAAACGGTTCACCTTTTGCCTGCCCCTGAGTCTGTATCACTCTCAAAAGCCTAAACTATGCATTTCAATCTGCGTGTGATTATTTTGTTATATTGATTATTAACAGGATAATAGCCAGTCAGAGTCATGGACTTCAGCTATCACTCAAAATTAAACATGCTGTGCAGGTATCTTTGGAGAGTAGCAAGAGGAGAACACCAAGCAGGGATCAGCAATAAATGACATCTGTGTCATGATGACCACATCCATGAATGAATTGAATAAAGATATTTTTCTTTAGCCCAATACACTCTTGGCGGTGCAGGGAAGAAAAAAATTACAAAAAGTGGGAAGCAAAGTAAAAAGGAGAACTGAAAGTAAAAAAGGAGCATAAGAAATAAAAGTGTACCTGAAAATATCCCATGAATGGGGAAAGGGCACACGAAGAGGGGCTGATAAAAGATCGAAAAACAAATCTTACTTAACAAGAAGAGTGATGTGGAATTGCTTAAGGTTTGGAAAGCACTGCTGGAGAAGTGGAGAACTGTAGGCTTAAATGGTGCTGAAGAATTGGCAGGAAGTGGGGGAGGGGTGGAGCTGAATTGTTAGCTGCATTGAGGAACTTGGCCAGGTGATCATCTTCCGTGCTGTGGTTATTCTGTGCTTCAGCAGGTTCAGCCAGTTGCACGATACAGTAGAATTTCACCTGTGGTCAACTCCTGAGCTTCAGACTCTTGATGTATTTGTGCCTTGAATGCCCAGTTGATTCTTTTCCATCTATAGCAGCCCGTAAGATTGATGAGCTGCAAGAGGTCTTAAAGAAGAAAGATGAAGACATGAAGGCTATGGAGGAGCGCTACAAGAAGTACCTGGAGAAGGCACGGACGGTAAGTGTCCCAACTACTGCTATATATTGTCCCTCAGTTCATACTAAGGTAAAAAGCAGTTATGTTGTGGCTCAAAAACAGATCTGCAATTTTACAAAATACCTCAGTAACTTCTGTTTGGTTCATAGCTTTAAGTTAAAGCTGCTTAACATATAATTGAAGCCAGGATACAATGAGAAAAGGATAATTGGAAAGAGTCTCAGGTCTTAGTTTCCAAACCATTTTGTATAGATTCAGGTTATCCAGGGAAAGGAGGGTGCACTGTAATTCTAAATGAAAGGTAATTCTAACCCTTTGAGCAGAGAACGGATTGACCATCTGATCCCATTTTTATTTTCCCAGGTTATTCAGACTCTTGATCCTAAACAAACTCCAGCAACTGCTCCTGAAGTACAAGCCTTGAAGAATCAGCTCCATGAAAAGGAGGTTAAGATTCAGTTGTTAGAGGTATGGCTTTTGTGCAACCATGTTTGAGGAGCTGAGGGTACTCAACACAGAGAGATACGGTATTACAGTGGCTTTAAGAGGGACTATGCTGACAGTTTAAGGACTGTCCACACTGGATTACCAGGATGCAGAGGAAATGATGGTATTATCAAAAGGAACAGCTTCATATCTGACAAGGGTTAATTATAATCCATAACGCACCAGAGTAGAATTAGACCTTTCAGGCCATCGAGTCTGCTCCATCATTTCATAATGACTGATTTATTATCCTTTTCAATCTTGTTTTCCTGCCTTCTCCCATAACCTTTGACGTCCTATCAGGAACCCATCAACCTCCACCTGAGGCTCTGCAGGTTGAAAGTTATTTTCAAAGCCTGATGGATTGAGTGAATGACCCTGTCAAGAGTGAGACCTTCATTCAGACAGTCAGTGGGAGACAAGCAGCAATTGTGCAAAAGAACAAAGGCTATCATAGTGGGAGTTTCCAATTAATATTAGTTGAGGTAGTGTAAAAGGTGCAAATGGCACAATTCTAAATTGGTTTTGAGTAGCTAATATGTCATCATTCCAAGGCGGGAGGGAGCTAGAGCTGGGTAGAGTCAGGGAGTAGTGGTTGCAATTCATTAAGGTTGAGCAAAAAATCTGGAAGTTTTACATAAATAATAAAAGGTGAGTTTTACTACTCTGAGTAAATTAGTAGAAGTGAATTAGAAATGGAAATTGAATGCATTGTAAAAGTGAAATTAGCCTTGCAGCAACGTGATGTGCTTCAAAAAGATAGCCAAGGGGACAGTAAAGAAAACTTTCCCTTAAAGAAAACAGG
Organism: Mobula birostris; assembly: GCF_030028105.1. NCBI lineage: Eukaryota > Metazoa > Chordata > Chondrichthyes > Myliobatiformes > Myliobatidae > Mobula > Mobula birostris. The sequence continues at coordinate 29,849,665 of NC_092401.1, read as the reverse complement.
TGGGTTGCATGTCTAGAGATCTGTGAATCACAGGGTGTGTGCAAGGTGAGGTAGGGCAAATCTGAGAAACGTGTCCAATACTGAGAGCTTAATGTGCCCAAAAGCCTGGAAGAATGTAGAGGTGAAATGATGAAAGTAAAGAGTGGGAATAAGAGAATAACAGCAAATAAAGCAAAAAAAGATCCAAAGTTAGATATAGGTAGGGCAAATGCAAGCTGGCTTTTTCCACTGAGGTTGGGTGAAACTAGAACCAGAGGGTAAGGGTGAAATGTGAAATATTTAAGGAGAAGCCGAAGGGCAACATTTTCACTCAAATGATGGTAAGAGTGTGGAACAAGCTGCTGGCAGAAGTGGTAGATGTGGGTTCAGTTGCTACATTTAAGAGGTTTGGATTCATACATGGATAGGAGGGGTATGGAGGACTCTGGTCTGGATGTGGTTTGATGGAACTAGGCAGAATAACAGTTCAGCAGAAATCAGATGGGCCAAAGGGCCTGTTTCTGTGCTGTATACTCTGACTCTATAATATCTTATAATAGCATGAAGAGCAGGAAGATATCAAAGGAGTAAAGGAATCCTATGGGAATATAAAATGTCCTGTGTGGTGCAGAGAATGAGAATAAGATTGCATCTTATTATCTCAGCTCTCATTAAACTGGGTGACCCCTGCCACTAATCCGTATTCAATATGACCATGGCTGATCTGCCAGTTCCCTGTGAATCCTCCAGACATCCAGTTCCTTTGTAATGGCCTCAAAGACCCAGCTTCGGGGCAGTGGGAAGCCATTATCAACGTTTCAGGTTAAAACCCTGCATTGTTATGTTACTGTTATGTTCTAATGTGGGGAAGTTTGAGGTCATGCAGTTTAATAAAAGGAATCAGTGAGTAGGTTACTATTGAAATGGAGAGCGACTGCAAATGAGTGAAGTTCAGAGGGATGCAGATCCAACAATCGGCTGAAGGTTAGTGCAATGTTTTAGAGCGCCAGCAACCCTGGTTCAATTCCTGCTGCTGTCTGTAAGGAGTTTGTGCGTTCTGCCCATGACCTTGTGGGTTTCCTGCAAGTCCTTCCAGTTTTCTCTCACATTCCAAAGACGTACAGGTTAGGGTTGGTGAGTTGTGGACATGTATGTTGACACCAGAAGCATGGCTGCCCAGCACATCCTCGGACTATGTTGGTCATTGATGCAAACAGCACATTTCGCTGTATGTTTTGATGTACGTGTGACGTCATAATGGTGTCGAGGTCCTCATCGATCTTGATGATGGAACACATGTGACAAATAAAACCAATATTAGCTTTAAGCATGTTGACCTTTATTACAAAGGGTTGGAGTTTAAGAATTGAAAGGTTTTGCTCCAGTTGTACAGGATGTTGCTAAGGCTACACTTGGAATATTGCAGAGTCCTGGTCCCCAAATTTTTTTTTATATAAAAAAAAGGAATAGTATCATAGAAAACCTACAGCACAATACAGGCCCTTCGGCCCACAAAGCGGTGCCGAATATGTCCTTACCTTAGAACTACCTAGGCTTACCCATAGCCTTCTATTTGTCTAAGCTCCATGTATCCATCAGGAGTCTCTTAAAAGACCCTATCATTTCCACCTCCACCACCAGCAGCCCATTCCACGCACTCACCGCTCTCTGCGTAAAAAAAAAAAATTGCCCCTGACATCTCCTCTGTACCTACTTGCAAACACCTTAAAAGTACGCCCTGTCGTGCTATCATTGGAGGAAGCCCAAAGGAGAATTGCCTTCTAGTTGCTAAGCTGAAAGGATTGTCCCTAACAAAGGGGTTAGATAGGTTGGTTCTGTATTCTTTGGATTTTCTGAAAATGAATGGTGACTAATTCAAACACAAGATCCCTAGGAGGTTTAATAGGAAGTCTTAGGGATGGTTGAAGGGTCTTGGCCTGAAATGTCACCTGTTCATTCCCCTTCATAGATGCTGCCTGACCTGCTGAGTTCCTCCAAAATTGTGTGTGTGTGTTCCTGTAAATTTCCAGCAACTGCAGAATCTCTTGAGCAGCAGAACTTTGGGTGCCTAGAGGTGGACCAGAAGAGTGTAGATATACTCAGATTTAGAGCTCACAAAGCCATGGATATACTCAGATTTAGAGCTCACAAAGCCATGGAGGTGGATATCGGCAACTGAGGCAGGCTGCGTGTCTCAGTGTGATACTCAAATGACTTTCTGTTCCTTGTTAGAACGATTTTGAAAAAAACAAATCCCAAAGAGATCAAGAGGAGAAATTGATCATCAGTGCGTGGTACAACATGGTAAGTACACAGTTCCACTGACAGTGTGGGATGTCTTAATGTTCTTTCCCTGAAGATATGTAAGATTATCGAAGTTCTCAACCATCATTCATATAGTGCCTTGTTACCTCAAAGAAATATCTCCATGGGTTTATACTTGTTTTAAGGCATGAAGTGAATTAACAAGTGAATGTGAAACACCAGAACAGAGGAATTAAAGAAAATACTCGTGTAAATGTGACCAATACAGCAAATGTGTTTTTTAAATAAATACTGTTTTGAAGGATATTAAATCTGAATTCTAGCTAACTCCTGCATTCTTGCTTCAGGTGTAAACCTTGGGCCACTCAGCATTACCCCAGTGCGTGGGAGTAGTTGTTGACCCAAATTGGTCAAAAATAATTCCAATTTTACTGTGCACTTGGCTTGGCCAGAGAGCCTTTCTCTGGTGTCTGAGTACAGTGCGTAATCCTTAGACACTTGTAAAAATAATCTGTAAAGCAAAGCTGCTTTCAAAAATAATGAAATGTCAAAAAATTAACTATAAAGAGCAGTCACCATCATGATTATGTGCTGTGTTGTATAACATAAGCGGTCATGGTCTATCTATCCATGTGCTTGATTGTTCACAGAAGTGGTTTGCCATTGCCCTCTTCTGGGCAGTGTCTTTACAAGACGCGTGATCCCAGCTATTATCAATATTCTTCAGATATTGCCTGCTCGCATCATTGGTTGCGTAATCAGAACTCGTGATATGCACTAGCCACTTCGCATGACCACCCACCACCTGCTGCCATGGCTTTACGGGAGTGGGGAGGAAACTAAACCTTACCCAAGAGTGACCTTCAGGCTAGCAGGGGGAAGGAGCGCCTTGCGCCTCCTTTGGTAGAGACACATTTCCACCCCGCCTCCTGTATAAAGAGCAGTAAATAGGGGAAAAACCTAGATTACATCAATATTTGGTGTGACCAGCCTTTTTCTTTAAAACTTCATCAATTGTCTTAGGTACACTGACATGTAGTTTTATAAGAAAATGGGCTCGTAAGTTGTTCCAAGGATCTTAAGGAACTTGCCACTGTTCTTCTGCAGACGTCAGCTATCTCACTTGCTTCTGTCTCTCGAGGTAATCCCAGACAGCCTCAAAGATAGTTCTTCATGATCTTGGCTGTATGTTTGGGGTCATTGTCCTGCTGCAGAACGAAGTTAGGACCGATTGGACCCAACTGACAGTATCGCGTTATGTGCTTTAACTTCAGCTAGCAGCTTAATATAGGGGCTGATGGCCCCCGGCCCAGCCAAACTTAAGAAATTTCATTTGGGTGGATGCTGCGCGATGTGTCCCCTGTTACAAATCAGTACCATGAAATAACAAACAGTACACAATATGCGATTAAATGACTAAGCTTTATAATTCTTACTTTGACTAAATGGTTAGTAAAGAAGCAAAAAAAGGGGCCCAATCTTATGAAACAGTATGTTGCGCAATGATGGAGCTCACTGATAAGGTCATTCATCCACCATCGACCTCCTCCGGTCGTCACTGCCCTTCGGACCCTCACTCCAAGTCCACCCCGTCTGGCAGTCTACCAGCTCTCTCCATTCGTGTCTCAGACATCTCACCTCTCCCGGAACTTCTCCCACAAATTGATGGTGCTACCTCCCTGAAATGAGTTTTTGCAGAGTGGGTTGTCTGGTGTCTTCTCCCTTCATCTCTCCCCGGCAGAAAGACTGCGAAAATCTCTCTTCCAGCTCACAAGAAAGAACAACAGCATTCCAAACCCCGTTATCTCTAGTCATAACCCAAACATTGCTGCTACAGAGAAACCATTACATTGTAAGTGAAACCCTACAGCATGTTACATCAGCATTGAGGATTCCATTAATTCTGACCAGATCACAACACTCCATTTGCAGAAACCACAGGAAACCTCCACCGTGCTTTAGTGTTGGCTGCAGACACTCATCCTTGTCAGTGTGATATATCTTTCATCTGCTGCACTCAGTTTCCGTGGTTGAACATTGCATTTCTAGTCCCCAACCTTGCCTGTTTCTTTGTGCTTCTTCAGAAGAGCTTGAACAGCAACATTTTGAAATCTTCTGTATGCCGCAAAGTTTCTGCCTGGGAGAGACCTTGCTGATGTATGCTGATTACCTTGTGTCATGTTGTTATGCTCACTCTTGCCATGGTGTAAGAATTGATGATTTGAAGGTTAAACTGTCACATCTGCCACACCCTCACCTTTTAATTTGGTTGTCCTTCACCCAGCTTGATTCCTTCTACACTCGTTTCTGTTTCAGTTAATCAGTTTAGTTCATTCAACTCATGTCATCGATCATTAGCATCTGTTTGTTATCTTTATTTAAACATGCACCGAGCTATCTACATACCTACAAAGTCATCAAGTTTTTATTTGAAAAGTGGTCTGTTACTTAATATGTTACTTTTTTAACAAAATACAAAAAAAATCCCTGTTAATTTTAATTTTTTGGAAAATGAATGTTTCCAAATTTAAAATGTGCTCTTTTGTACTGGCATACTAATGCAGAAGACAAAATATAAACATCTAAAGCAAAATTTATATAAAATATCTAGGGTACCTAAGACTTCTGCACGGTACTGTAGGTTGATTTTTCTTCCTTTCTTTCTTGTTGAGTAGTTAGAGCAGTGGGCTTGCCAGGCAGGATAATGTAACGCTGCTCTTGCGAGATGTGGGAAGGCAGAAAGACCGCCAGTGTCTGTGGTGCCTGCACCCACAAGAAGGACGTCCAGCTGCAGTTTCTTTCAGACTTTCATACTGTGTTAAGGAGTTAGTGCTGAAGCTACGTGAGCTCCAGATCGTTCAGGAGGCTGAGGAGTTGCTTACAAGGAGGTAGTTACACCCAAGGAGCAAGGCACAGATAGCTGGATGACTGTCTGAAGGGGGAAAGTGTGTTGGCTGCCAGTGCAGAGAACCCCTGTGGCTGTTCTCCTCAACAACAAGTTTGGTTACTTTGGGTACCGTTGAGGGAGATCTCAACGTAGGAGAGGGAACCTACGTAGCAGAGGAAAGCCACAGCAGTAGCCATGAGTATGGCTTTGTGGCTCAAAATGGAAGGGGTAGAAGAGGCAAGCTGCAGTGTTAGGGATTCATTTGTTAGAGGAATAGAAAAGGAGGTTACGTGGGTGAGAATAATATTCCCGGATGGTATATTGCCTGCCAGGTACCAGGGTCAGAGATACCTCGAATCGAATCCACAGCATTCTTGAGTGGGAGAGTGAGCAGCCAGAGGTTGTGGTCCACGTTGGTACCAATGACACGGGTAGGAAGGGTGACAAGATCCCGCAAACTTCAGCAAGCTAAGACCATAAGAGGTTCTAAGTTAAAGGACAGGACCTCCAGGATTGTGATCTCAGGATTGCTACTCAAGCCACGTCCTAGTGAGGCCAGAAATAGGAAGATCATACAGTTTAAGACATGGCTAAGGAGATGGCGCAGGAGGGAAAGCTTCAGATTTTTGGATCAATGGGCTCTCTTACAGGGAAGCTTGAACCTGTACAGAAGGGACATTTTGCACCTGAACCGGAGGGGGACTAATATTCTAGTGGGAAGGTTTGCTGGTGTTGTATGGGGTTGGGGGGTTTAAACTAGAGTTTCAGTGGAATAGGAACCAGAGTGTCGCAGTAGATAGTAGAATGGTTGTGGGGAAAGATGTTGCTAAGCCTACATGCACAGTCAGGAATTGAAAGGTGGAACTAATGTTCTGAGCTGTGTATATTTCAGTGCAAGGTGTATTGTAGGAAAAGTATTTGAGTTTAGGGTGTGGATCAGCACGTGGAATTACGGCAATGTAGCCATTAGTGAGATTTGGTCACAGGAGCATAACTGACAGCTCAATGTTCTGATGTTCCATTGTTTTAGATGTGAAAGAATAATCAGAGAAAATACTCAGGCAGAACAGACTGGAGAGATCATCTTCTTAGGCTACAGTATATGGATGGAACTGAGGAATAAGAAAGGGATGACCACATTATTGTAGACTACCTGACAGCCAGCAGAATTTAGAGGAGTAAATTTGTAAGAGAGGTTGCAGACTGTTGCAAGAAACATATGGTTGTGATAGTAGGTGACCTTAGCTTTCCACATGTTGTCTGAGACTCCCATACTGTAAAAGGTCTGGATGGGGCAATGTTTGTCAAATATGATCAGGAGAGTTTCTTCCAATGTTTCCCTTTAAGTATTTGGATAGACTGATTAGTGATTGTAAACATGGCTTTGTGTGTGGCTTCATGTCTAACCAATCCTGTAAAGTTTTTTAAGGAAGTTGCCTGGAAAGTTGATGAAGGCAAAGCAGTGGATGTTGTCTACATCCTTTGGAAAGGATGAAAGATTGGTCTGGAAGATTCAGTCACTCGGCAAAGAAGATGAGGAAGTAAACTGGATTAGATAGTGACTTTGTGGGAGAAGCTGGCATGTGGTAGTAGATGGTTGCCTTCCTGAATGGAGGCCTGTGCCCAGTGGAGTGCCAAAGGGATTGGTGCTGAATCTGCTCTTGTTGGTCATCTGTGTCGACAATCTGAATAATAATGGAAACTGGATCAGCTAATTTATGAATAACACCAAGTGGAAGAAGATTATCAAAGCTTGCAGCAGGATCTCAACCAGCTGAAAAAAAGGCAGATGGAATTTAATGCAGACAAGTCTGAGGTGTTGCACTTAGGGAGAACAAACCAGGGTGGAAATTAAACAGTGAGCAGTAGGGCACTGAGGAGTGTGGTAGAACAGAGGGATCTGGGAACACAGATCCATAATTTCTCGAAAGTGGTGCACAGGTAGATAGGCTCATAAAGAAAGCTTTTGTGACAGTGGCCTTCATAACTCAAAGTATTGAGTACAGGATTTGGCATGTTATGTTGAAGTTGGTAAAGTCCAATTTAGAGTATTGTTTCCAGTTTTGGTCACCTACCTCAGGAAAGACATAAATAAGATTGAAAGAGTGCAGAGAAGAATTACAAAGATGTTGCTAGGACTTGAGGATCTGAGTTATAGAAAAGGTTGAAAAGGTTAGGACTTTATTCAATAGAGCTTAGGAGAATGAGGAGAGATTTGATAGAGGTATGCAAAATTATGAGGGGTATAGATAGAGTAAATGCAAGCTGACATTTTTCCACTGAGGTTGTGAGAGTCTAGAACTTGAAATCGAGGGTTGAAGATGAAAGGTGAAATGTTTAAGGTGAACATGAGGGGAAATTTCACTCAGAGGGTGGTGAGAGTGTGGAATGAGCTGCCTGTGGAAGTAGTAGATATAGGTTCAGTTTCAGCATTTAAGAGAAATTTAAGGCTATAGTCGAGTGCAGGTCGATGGGACTGGGCAGATTACTAGTACAGCACAGACTAGATGGGCCAAAGGGCCTGTTTCTGAGCTGTTATTTTTTATGACTCTGTGGCTCTATGAATCTGCTCCATCATGGCTGATTTATTATCCCTCTCAACTGGATCCTCCTGCTTTCTCCCCATAATCTTTGATTCTCTTACTAATTAAGAACCTATCAATCTCCGCTTTAAATGACTTGGCCTCCACAGGTTCACCACCCCCTGCCAAAGGAAATTTCTCTTCAACTTAGTTCTAAAGGGATGTCCTTTTATTCTGAGGCTGCACCCTCTGAATAGTACCAACAAGCTGGAAAAGTCTTCAAATGTGCCTCTCATCTAGAGGTCACACATCGACACTTCATTCAGTGGAATAGCAGACTGGAAATTGTACTCTGATCTTGAAAGTTTAGTTTTAACTTGTAGCCTTCTGAGGCAGAGATGGAATTTATAATTAATCCATTTCTTCAAAGTGTTGTCTCTCGGCCCAGGAGTGGGTGGGATGGGCATGTGGTTAGATTTGTGTGTTACTCATATCCGGTATGCATCGTGCTCTCTGCTAAAAATGTGTGTGCAGTTTTTTCTGGGCAGCTCTGTTCTTTTACCGATAGACCGATGAAGAAACATTACAGTGCAGTTCATTCTTCCTCATTCTTCTGCAGGGAATTGCTCTCCACCAGAAGGTAACAGATGAGCGGTCTCGAGGTCCTGGCCAATCACAGTCGTTCTTGGCTCAGCAAAGACAAGCCACTAATGCACGCCGGGTTTACCCAAAGCGGCTGCAGCAGTCCATCCCGCGATAAGTGCGAAAACTAACTGCAGTACTCAGCTCAACCTCAGTCCAAAACCTGACTATTCTGTTCCAAGACATGAAAGAGTTTATCATTTTCACACCCCACCCACACCCTTACAAGCTTCTCAACTGACCTGCTGGGGTGCTTTTATGGTTTGCTCTGCCACTACAATCAGTGAAGGGTTGGGGGTAGAATCATGGTGATTTGTCTGGGGGGTAAATCAAAAGTGATATTGTGCAGATGCTGAACTTCTGAAATAAAGACAATGTGTCAGAAGTGCTCAGAAATTTCAGGGAGCATCTGTCGACATGAGTGCTTCATTCATCAGGTAGGCATGTTTGTCAGATCTGATAATGGACTGGCAGGTCCATTATTTCCCCATCATTGTCTTTTCTCCCTTTACTAATGATCCTCACAGACTCTGACCATTTCTCACTCCCCACTGATCACCACAACATCTACCCATTTGAACCAAGTTTGACGGGAAGCTGTAGGGAGTTGATCGCAAACAGGTGCTGGCCATTGTGAGTTTGCCTTTCAGATAACACTAAATTGCATAGTACATTAAGTCCTTCAGCAATTTCTGCTTTTGTTCTAAGATCCATACTTCATATTAAAATGGAGAGAGTGTGTGAGTTCCATTGGTAACACTTCAAATGCAGTTATAAATCTGAGTAGTAGCAACAGGCAGTTTAGAAAGATGGGTAGGACCAGCTCAGAAACATGAGTAGCATCATCTTAGCCTGGAATACATGCACTTTACTGATAATGGTACCTGGTAAGTTTTAACAAAGAATGTGAAACTGGAGGAATTCGCCCAGGTTTTCGCTGCTGTGGAATATGCTCTCCCCTTAAATTTTTTCTCTTCACCTACTGCTGAAGAAACTCTTTTTAATGATTCTCTTGTCCTTCTGGATAAGTAGTGGATCTAATTTTACTGTTTTTTTTCTGGCTAATTGATATTTATGTGTTTCTTGTTGCTATAAGGGGGTGAACTGTCAAACTGAACAGAAACCATAATGGAGGACAACTCTTCTAAGAAAAAATTCAGTTTCAATTTAAATATTTTGTAACATGCATCTGTATTGAGCAACAGCACTAGGGATGTATAATGGAGTCTAGAATCTTCACTTGTTAATTTAAATAAAGATTTTGTCCTTTATATGTCTACATAGCTGGCTGTCTGATTAATTTCTTAATAATTTGCACTGGAGTAATTGATGTCAGATACTGAAACCTAATGCAGAAAGTGAATCACTTTTAACGTAACAAGCCCATTGATTTGGAATTAAAAAGAAAAGCCCACCGGAGTGTTTAAAGTGTCACACGTCAGCATATGGAAATGTAGTCACTGATATCTGTTCAGCTTATAGAGTGGGAGAGTTTTCAAGGGAACATGCCTGATCACCAAGCTGTGTGGACTGGCTTCAGATGGCTGTGGGTTTACCAGCTGTTGCCCTGTAGAATGGCTTTAGACAGAGCCGACTGATTTGCAGCTCTGGCTGCATTAGAGAGAATTGTTGTCCTGTAGAGTGGCTTTAGTCAGAGCTGAGGGTTTACAATCTGTGACCATATGGAGTGGCTTAGACTGAATCAATGACTTACCAACTGTGACCATGTGGAGTGGCTTTACACCAACCTGACTGCCAGCATTGGCAATGTACATTGGATTTGGACAGAGCTGAGTGTCAACCAGCTGTGGCTGTGTGGATTTGTTTGAGACAGAACTGAGTTCACCAGCTGTGGTGATGTGGAGCAGCTTTACACAACACTTGACGCTTTAGAAGGAGCTGAGGGTTTATCAGCTCCAGCAAGTGGAATGGCTTTAAACAGAGCTGACAATTTACTAGCTGTGGCTGTGTGGAATAGCTTTTGATAGAGCTGCGAGTTTACCAGCTGTGGCCGTGTGGAGTGGTTTTAGATGGTGCTCACCAGATTTGGCCATTTTGAATGGTGCAAGTCAGAGATGAGGTTTTAATGGCTTTGCTCTAGTGGAGGGGTTTCACAAGAACTAAGGATTTACCAGTTGTGGTCATATAAATTTACGGTAGACAGAGCTGAGGAGTCAGCAACTCTGGCCATTTGGAGTGGTGTTGGACAGAGCTGACGGTTTACCAGCCATGGGCATGCTGAGTGGCTTTAGACTAGCTGAGTGTTTACCAGCTGTGGCGTATGAATTGTCTTTAGACAGAGCTGATGGGTTACCAGCTTTGACGTGGAGTGGCTTTGGACACAGCTGACAGTTTACTACCTACGGCCATGCAGAGTGTCCTTGGACAGAGGAGTCAGTTTAACAGCTGTGGCCATGTGGAGTGTCTTTAGAGAAAGCTGAGGTTTTACCAGCTGTAACTGTATGGAGTGGCTTCATCAAAACTTGAGGGTTTACCAGTTACAGCCTGTAGATTGCTGTTAGACAGAGCTGATGATTTACCAGCTGTGACTGTGTGCACTTGTGTAAACAGAGCTGAGTGTTTACAGGCTGTGACCATGTGGAGTTTGTTTAGATAGAGCTGAGGTGACTGTTTACCATCTGTGGAGGAGTGGAGTGGTGTTAGAAAGCTGAGATTTTACCAGATGTGACCGAGTAGAATGGTTTTTGCATAGTGCTCATTGTAGATGTGTGAAGTGGTTTTGGACAGATCTGAGGATTTACCAGCTGTGGTCATTTGGAGTTGCTTTGGAATGAGCGGAGCATTTATCAGCTGTGGCCGTGTAGAGCGGCATTAGAATAGCTGAGGCTTTTCCAGCAAAACTGCAAAGAGTGAGTACAGGGCTAAAGGTGTTATATTTGAATGAACGCAGTATATGAAATAAGGTAGATGAACTTGTATGATGTGGCCATCACTGAACTTTGGCTGAAAGAAGACCTGGGCTGCGAGACCTGAACGTCCAAGAGTGCGCATTGTATTGAAAGGTTAGGAGTGGCTCTGTTGGTAAAAAATGAAATCACATTATTAGAAAGAGATGACAGGATTGGAAGGTGTAGAATCATTGTGAGTAGAGCTAAGTAAGCAGAGCAGGGGTAAAAAGACACTGATGTGAGTTGTGAATAGCAGTGAAGATGTGGCCTATAAATATCAATGCATGTCAAAAGGGCAATGTTATAACATACATGAGGGATTTCACGATGCAGGTAAATCTGGAAAATCTCGTTGGTGCTGTATCCCAAAAGGGGGAATTTCTAGAATGCCTGCAACATGGCCTTCTAGAACAGTCTGTGGTTTAGGTCACTAGGGGATCAGGTATTCTGGATTGGGTGGTGTGCAATGAATTGGAACATTAGAGAGCTTACAGTAAAGGAACCCACAGGGGCCAGTGATCATAATATGACAGAATTCACCCTGCAGGTTGAGAAGTCAGGTGCATCAGTATTGCAGTGGAGTAAAGGGAATTAAAGAGGCATGAGTGGGGAGATGTCCAAAACTGATTGGAAAGGAACACTAGCAGAAATGACTGTAGAGCAGCAGTGGCTGGAATTTCTGGGAGCAATTCATAAGATCCAGGATAGATACATCCCACAGAAGAAGTATTCTAAATGCAGGATGTCACAACCATGGTTAACAAGAGAAGCCAAAGCCACAGAGAGGGCCTATAATGAACAATAATTAGTGGGAAGTTTGAGGATTGGGAAGCTTTTAAAAAACCAACAGAAGGCAACTAAAAATGTCATAACGAAGGAAAAGATGGAATATGAAGGTAAGCTAGCCAATAATATTAAAAAGGATACCAAAAGTTTCTTCACATAAAGTGTAAAAAAAAAAGGTGAAAGAAGATATCGGACTGCTGAAAATCTATGGTGGAGAGGTAGTAATGGGGGTCAAGGAAGTGGTGGACAACATGAATAAGTATTTTGCATCAGTCTTCACTGTGGAAGACATTAGCAAGATGCCAGATGTTCAAGGGTGTCAGGCAGAAGTGAATGAAGCTGCTATTACTTAGGAAACGGAAAGGTCTGAAGGGAGATAAGTCACTCGGACCAGATGGTATACACCCCAAGGTTTGGAAAATGGTGGCTGAAGAGATCATGGAGGCATTAGTAACGATCTTCCTAGAATCAACTGGAGAAATGGAAAATTGCAAATGTCATTCCACTCATCAAGAAGAGAGAGGTAGAAGAAAAGACATTATAGGGTAGTTAGTCTGATCTCAGTGGGTGTGAAGATGTTGGAATCAATTGTTGAGGGTGTAGTTTCGGGGTACTTGGGGGCACCTGATAAAATAGGACATAGCATGGTTTCCTCAAGGGAAAAATCTTACGTGAGAAATCTGTTGGAAATCTTTGAAGAAATAACAAGCAGGATAGATGCCTAACAAGTTAAGGGCCCATGGTTTTACATGAAAGACACTAGCATGGGAAAGAGCATGGACTGATTGGCAGGAGGCAAAGAGTGGGAATAAATGGAGCCTTTTCTGGTTGACTGTCAGTGACTAGTGGTGTTCCACAGGGGTCTGTGTTGGGAGCGCTTTTTTAAGTTGCATGTCAGTAACTTAGTTGACAGAATTGATAGTTTTGTGGCCTAGCTTGCAAATGATACAAAGATAGGTGGAAGGGCAAGTAGTGTTGAGGAAGCAGAGAGGCTACAGAACGACTTGGACAGATTAAGAGAATGGGCAAAGAAGTGGCAGATGGGAAACAGTGTCAGAAAGTGTTTGATCATGCACTTTGGTAGAAGCAATAAAAGTGTAGACTATTCTAAATGGAGAGAAATTTAAAAATCTGAGGTGCAAAGGGATTTTAGAGTCCTTGTGCAAGAAAGGCTTGCCATATGTAGAGTGTTAGATGGCTCTGGGCCTCTACTCACTGAAATTCAGAAGAATAAGCAGTGACCTCATTGAAATCTATCAAATGCTGAAAGACCTCTATAGTGTAGCTGTGCAGAGGATATTTCTTATTGTGGGGGGAAGCCTAAGGCTAGAGAGTGGTGAATCTGTGGAATTCATTGCCACAGGCATCTGTACAGGCCAAATCATTATGTATATCTAAGGCAGAGGTTAATAATTTCTTTATTAGTTAGGGCATGAAGGGATATGGAGAGGTAGCAGAAGATTGGGCCTGAAAGAGAAAATGGATCTGCCATCAGGAAATGGCAGAGCAGATTTAAGGGGGGAAATGGCATAATTCTGTTCCTATATCTTATGGTCAGTCATGTAGTCTTTAGCCAGCACTCAGTGTTTACTAACTGTGACCATATGGACTTGTGTTAGACAGATTTGAGGGTTTACCTGTTGTGGCTGTTTGGAGTAGCATTAAACAGAGCAGAGTTTTTATAGGCTGTGACCTTATGGAGTGCCTTCAGACAGCTGACCATTTGTCGGCCATGGCTGTGTTCTATGGCTTTAGACAGAGCTGGCTGTGGTCCTATAAATAGGCTTTAGATGGACATGAGTGTTTACCTACTGTAGCTGGGTGGAATGGCATTAAACAGAGCTGATTGTTTGCCAGCTGTGGCCATGTGGAGTGGCATAAGAGAGGGCTGAGGGTTTGCCAGATTTGGTCATGTAGAGTGGTTTTAGACAGATTGAGGGCTTACCAGCTGTAACGTGTTGATTGGCTTTGGACAGAGCTGAGGTTTCAGCAGCTGTGTGGCTTTGTGGAGTCCCTTTAGACAGAGCTTAGAGTTTACGAGCTGTGGCAGTGAGGAGAGTCATTAAACAGTGCTGAGTGTTTATGAGCTGTGATTGTGTGGACTTGTGTTAGATAGAGCTGAGAGTTTACTGTTTCTCTCCATTTGGAGTGGCATTAGACAGAGCTGAGGTATTAACAGTTGTGTCCGTGTGGACTGGCTTTAGACAGAGCTGGTGGGTTGCCAGCTATGGCCATAAGGCGTGGTTTTAGACAGAGCTGAGGATTTACAGCTGCAGCCTTTTGGAGTGGTTTTACACAGAGAAGAGGGTTTACCAGCTGTGGCTTGTAGTGTGCTGTTGGACGGAGCTGACGATTTACCAGTTAAGACCATGTGAATTTATGTTAGACAGAGCTGAGAGTTTTCCAGTGGTGGCCTTTTGGATTGGGATGTAACATTTGACATTAAACAGCTGTGGATTTACCAGCTGTGGCTGTGTGGGGTGGTTTTAGACAGAGCTGAGGGTTCACCAGCTGTAAAGTGGCATTAGACAGAGCTAAGCTTTTGCAGAAGTGACCATGTGGATTGTTTTTGGCCAGAGCTGAGGTTTCACCACATTTGGCTGTGTGGAATGTCTATGGACAGAGCTGACGGTTTACCAGCTGTGGCCATGTGGAGTGGCTTTAGACAGAGCTGAGGATTTACCAGTTGTGGCTGTGTGGAGTGGCTTTAGACAGAGCTGACGGTTTACTAGCCGTGGGCATGCTGAGTGGCTTTAGAGGCTTATGGATAGGCCTTGGATATATCTGGGTGTTTGCCAGTTGTGGAGGTGTGGAGTGGTATTAGAGCTAACTATGCTGTTTGTAGTGGCATTATACAGACCTGAAGGTTTTTTACCAGCTATGACAACGTAGAATGACTTTAGATCTGACACTTCGGCTGTGTGGAAAGGCTTTAGACAGAGCTGATGGTTTACTAGCTGTGGCCATGTGGTGTGCCTTTGGACAGAGTTGAGGGTTTACCACCTGTGACCATGTGGAGTGGCAATAGAATAGCTGAAGCTTCTCCAGCTGTAGTCCTATAGAGTGGTGTTAGGCAGAGCTGATGTTTTACCAGATGTGGCTTTTCACGGAGCTGAGGGCTTAACATGTTTGGCCATATGGAGTTGTTTTGGACTGAGTTGAGGGTTTGAGTTGGGAAAATGTCGAATGGCATTAGACCGAGCTGATGGTTTAGCAACTCTGGCCATTTAGAGTGGCATTAGATCGACCTGCCGGTTCAGTAACTAGCCGTTTAGAGTGGTGTTAGACAGAGCTGACGGTTTACCAGCCGTCGGCATGCTGAGTGGCTTTAGAGCTTTGCATTTAACAGTTGTGGCCTTGGACGTAACTTGGTGTTTGCTAGTTGTGGCGGTGTGGAGTGGCTTTCATCACAGCTGGTGCTTTACAAACTGTGGCCATGTGGAGTTTCTTTGAACAAAGCTGACTGTTCACCAGCTGTGGCCATGTGGAGTGTGTTTATTCAAAGCTGACTGTTCTCCAGTTGTGGTATGTAAAGTGCAGTTGGAGAAAGCTGACTGTCTACATCTGTGACCGTGTGGATCTGGGTTAGACATATAGAAACATAGAAAACATACAGCACAATACAAGCCCTTCAACCCACAAAGCTGTGCCGAACATGTCCTTACCTTAGAACTACCTAGGCTTGCCCATTGTCCTCTATTTTTCTAAGCTCCATGTATCCATCCAGGAGTCTCTTAAAAGACCCTATCGTTTCCGCCTCCACCACCCTCACCAGCAGCCCATTCCATGCACTCGCCACTCTCTGCGTTTAAAAAAAACTTACCCTTGACAACTCCTCTGTACCTACTTCCAAGCACTTTAAAAATATGCCCTGTAGTGCTAGCCATTTCAGCCCTGGGTAAAAGCCTCTGACTATCCACATGATCGATGCCTCTCATCATCTTATACACCTCTATCAGGTCACCTCTCATCCTCCGTCGCTCCAAGGAGAAAAGGCTGAGTTCACTCAACCTATTCTCATAAGACATGCTCCCCAATCCAGGCAACATTCTTGTAAATATCCTCTGCACCCTTTCTATGGTTTCCACATCCTTCCTGTAGTGAGGTGACCAGAAATGAGCACAGTACTCCAAGTGGGGTCTGACCAGGGTCCTATATAGCTGCAACATTACCTCTCGGATCTTAAACTCAATCCCATGTTTGATGAAGGCCAATGCATCGTATGCCTTCTTAACCACATAACCTTAATAGCAGCTTTGAGTGTCCTATGGACTCGGACCCCAAGATCCCTCTGATCCTCCACACTGCCAAGAGTCTTGCCATTAATGCTATATTCTACCATCAAATTTGACTTACCAAAATGAACCATCTCACACTTATCTGGGTTGAACTCCATCTGCCAATTCCCAGCCCAGTTTTGCATCCTATCAATGTCCCACTGTAACCTCTGACAGGCCTCCACACTATCCACAACACCCCCAAACTTTGTGTTAGCAGCAAATTTACTAACCCATCCTTCCACTTCCTCATCTAGGTGTGACAAGAATACACATAGATTAAGATGTAGCTGTCCTGTGCTGGCACCGGTGGGATCAGCAGTTGGTCTGCCACCTGTCTTCAGGAGAGAGAGAGATAAGGAAAACAATGGCGCAGCATTTGGAAATGTTAATGAAGGGACGGGAGAGTTTAACGGAAGGAGAGCTGTCAAGATCGGCTCCCCCTTTGAACCCTGAACTGTTTGAAGTGATGGACAGGCGATACCCCAGCAGGGGGATAAAAAGGGACAGGTTCGCTAAGGCAAGACACACACAACACCCGAGGTAACAAGATTCTGGAAGCGGTGGGAAGTACTGGGCCATAGACGCACAGGGTGGAAAGGCACGATCGGCGGGAACCTGGTGTGTGTGCCAGGTTCACCGCAGGGAAACGATCGTATCTGGAAACGGAGGAGTCACGGTCGGTGACCTCAGATGACATCACAAAGGACTCGCCCGAAAGCTGACTGCAAGGGTCTGTGTGGAAGCCTTGAATATTCATTCGTTTTGCGCTCTCTCTCCTTCCCCCCACTGTCCATCTCCCACGGCAGCGATTACTGCGAACTGAACTGAACTAAATTGAACTGAACTTTGCGTCACTTTGAAACTGTTGCATTTATTATCCTTTTGATTAAAGTACTGTGTTGCTTGTTTCTTTAATAAAACTTTCTTAGTTCTAGTAATCCAGACTCCAACTGAGTGATCCATTTCTGCTGGTTTGGCAACCCAGTTACGGGGTACGTAACATAACTGGGGTTCTCGTCCGCGATTTTGAACGCTAAATTTGGGACGGAGTAAATTGATTGGGTCAAAATTCCCGAAAGAAAGAAAAGACAAACAGCAGAAATGGAGGCTGAGGAAATTATAAAGGCGCCGACCTTGGAGGCATTAGAGGATGCCAGGAAATCGGAATTGGTAGCTGTGGCCAAACGGTTGAATCTTGCTAAGGGGAAGTCGACAATGAGGAGAGAGGAGATACACAGAGCTATCGTAGAGCACTATGTATCTAAAGGTGTGTTTCCCCAAGGCGAGCTGGAGGTGGTGTCTATTGAAAAACCTGGAGACACGGTACAGGTGCAGCTTGAAAAACTGAGACTCGAGCACGAGTTCCGGGTACGGCAGTTAGAACACGAAGAGAAGCAGTTAGAAAGGCGGGAGAAAGAGAGAGAGTTAGAAAGGCAGGAGAAAGAGAGAGAGTTAGAAAGGCGGGAGAAAGAGAAACAGTTAGAAAGGCAAGAGAGAGAGAGAGAGAGAGAGAGAGAGAGAGACAGACAGACAGCTGGAGCGAGAGGAGAAACAGAGGGAAAGGGAATTCGAGCTGGAGAAGTTAAGGATAAGGGCAGAGCAGGGGCCCATGCCGAACCAAGGTGGAGGGTTCCGGGCGACCCAGGAGGTTAGGCTGGTTCCCCCATTTGACGATACCGACGTGGATCGGTACTTTCTCCATTTCGAAAAGGTTGCTACAAGTCAGGACTGGCCGAGGGATAAGTGGGCTGTTTTGCTTCAGAGTGTACTGAAAGGGAAAGCCCAACAAGCTTACTCAGCTTTGTCCGCGGAAGATGCCCAGAGGTATGAGGTGGTAAAAGAGGCTCAGGGGTTATGAGTTGGTCCCGGAGGCATACCGGCAGAGGTTCCGGAACGCGAGGAAGCAGTGGCACCGCACGTATTTAGAGTTTGCCCGTGAGATGCAGACATATTGTGAGCGTTGGTGCGCCTCGAAGGGGGTAGAGGGGGATTATGACAGACTGCTACAGCTGATCCTGATTGAGCAGTTTAAAGGTTGTGTCCCTGAGGGTATGAGACCCTACCTAGATGAGAAAGAGGCAGCCACGTTAGCCGCAACTGCTAAGTTAGCGGATGAGTATACGTTGACGCATAAAATGAAGTTTGCCCCGGGTAAAGGCTACCAGAAGGGTAGTCAGGACGGCGGGGAGAGTCCGCTGGAAAAGTCAGAAAGTAAGCCAGGGACTAGTGAGAAGGATAAGGTAGACCGGGAGCAGTCTGGTAGGAAGTCTCCTGGGGTTGTATGTTGTAATTGTGGGAAAGTCGGACACTTTGCGTCCAGGTGCTTTGCCCCAAAGAAGGAGACGGGAAAAGGAAAAACGGCGATTTTGACTGGCTGTATCGAGCTGGTAAACGAACCGCTAGGAGAGGACAGGTCTGCCAAAGTTCAGGAAGGGCGCGAGAGGTTTATCTCGGCCGGATTGGTGTCGGTGAAGGAGGGGTTAAAACCAGTTCCAGTGCGGATCTGGAGAGACACGGGAGCGTGTCAGTCACTGATACTGAAGAGTGTATTAGAGTTTAGCTCAGAGACCCAGACTGGGGAGGTCAAGGTCAAAGGCATTGGAAAAGGGACAGAGTCAGTTCCTTTGCACCAGATACACTTACAAAGCAACCTGGTCTCTGTACTAGTCACGATCGGGGTGAGGTCCGAATTACCGATGAAAGGCGTGGAAGTCTTGCTCGGTAATGACCTCGCCGGGGGAATCGTGCTCCCAGCAGTGAGATTGACAGGTCAGCCTGCCAGCATTGAGGCCCCGCCCATGGACTCACAGGTTCATCACGGGACTGCGGTAGTAAATTTAGCTGAGACATTTCTGCCAGCCTTGTACGAGAAGGGGGTAGAAAGTGAAAAGAAGGAGTGTAGTGAGACAAGAGGTAGTGAGGGAGCTGAGACAGACTTAGCATTAGCCAGGAAAGAATTTGTGCAGGCGCAGGAGCGAGACGAGGGGCTGATGGATTTGGCAGAGACAGCTCTCTCTGACGCAGAATTAACAAGGGAACCAGTAGGCTATTGTGTGGAGGAGGAAGTGCTAAGGAAGAAAGGGAGACCAAGTACCGTACCCGCAGATGAGGAATGGGGGGTGGTGCAAAAGAGTTATGGGGATGAGATTTTTAACCTGGCCCACAAGGTACCCCTCGGTGGACATTTTGAGGTGCTGGAGGAAATAGTTGGTGGAATCATGAAGGAGGTTTACCGGCTGCACAGGAGGAAGGATGTTATTGATCATGGCCGACGCGAACTGAGACGGTCACAGGCTTTTGATATGCTAACAAACCTAGTCGGTGTTAGCGCGGAAATCAATGAAGCTAGGGTCCCCCGATAAGAGAGAAAAAAAACATTTTGAAAAGATGAGTATGGTATCGACCAGATAGGAGAGGCTATTGTTTTGGCCAGCTCTGCTGATAAGGTCTCTCCCTTAATCCCCGAACAAAGCGACTCTTTAGGAGAAGTAATTAAACGACTCCCACATGTGTGTTTGATTGTCCTGAGGCGATGCAAAGAACTGGGACGTTGGGTGGTGTTTGTAACACTAGGTAGCCTAGCGAGCAACAGCCCTATAGAATGAGTAATTCAGTGACTAAAGGGCTGACGAACACAGAGGTGTGTATTGGCAATGTAATACGGTTGTCTGAAGCCAGCTTGATAGTGAACTTTGAAAAAAATGAGTTCGGCCACACGAAGGTCACTTACCTGGGAATTGTGGTGACACAGGGGCAGCTGGCAGCGATGCAAGCTACAGTGCAGGCTATCGCTGACCTCCCAACCCCGACAGACAAGAGGGCCCCCAGAAGACTCTTGGAGATGGTGGGGTACTGTAGGAAGTTTTGCAATAACTCTGCGGTTACTACCCCTCCCCCTCCTACTAAGCCCTTGCGAGAGAAAACTAAGTCGGAATGGGACAACCCTTGTTATTGTGGTCCGGGACGAAACCCAGTGAGAGGTTACATTGATCGCAATTCATCAGTGTTTTTGGCCACTATGAAGTTTGCTAAGTTGGAGCCTGGTCTAAGGGATTATTAATAACACATATAAAAGGAACAGAAAATGTGATGGCTGATTGTCTGTCAGGTGTTGACAACTTCAAACTCGCTGTATTAGCCAAATAGCTGATAAAGATGTATATTTGTGTGTACCAAATAATGTATTCATGTTTGTAATTTTTACCCTCCGGTAAAAATCCTTAAAGGGGGGAAGTGTGACAAGAATACACATCGATAAAGATGTAGCTGTCCTGTGCTGGCACCAGTGGGATCAGCAGTTGGTCTGCCACCTGTCTTCAGGAGAGAGAGAGATAAGGAAAACAATGGAGCAGCACTTGGAGATGTTAATGAAGGGGAAGGAGAGCTGCCAAGATCGGCTCCCCCTTTGAACCCTGAACTGTTTGAAGTGATGGACAGGCGATACCCCAGCAGGGGGATAAAAAGGGACAGGTTCGCTAAGGCAAGACACACACGACACCCCGAGGTAACGAGACCCTGGAAGCGGTGCGTCTCCCACAAGTCGGTGGGAAGTTTTGGACGGCTGGTCGCGGGACCAAGCCATAGACGCACAGGGTGGAAAGGCACAATCAGCGGGAACCTGGTGTGTGTCCACCCTTGCCTGGGTGCCAGGTTCACTGCAGAGAAACGATCGTATCTGGAAACGGAGGGGTGACCTCAGAAGACATCACAAAGGGCTCACCCGAAAGCTGACTGCGAAGGTCTGTGTGGAAGCCTTGAATATTCATTCGTTTTTGCTCTCTCTCTCCTTCCCCCCACTGTCCATCGCCACGGCAGTGATTACCGCGAACTGAACTGAACTAAATTGAACTGAACTTTGCGTCACTTTGAAACTGGTCATTTACCCCTAGACAACGATAGAGCTTGATTGATCCTGTTATCTTAATTCTGTGTGCATGTGTGTCTATCATTGCTGAACTGTTGCATTTATTATCCTTTTGATTAGAGTACTGTGTTGCTTGTTTCTTTAATAAAACTTTC
Source organism: Mobula birostris (assembly GCF_030028105.1). Classification (NCBI taxonomy): domain Eukaryota; kingdom Metazoa; phylum Chordata; class Chondrichthyes; order Myliobatiformes; family Myliobatidae; genus Mobula; species Mobula birostris. The sequence goes on along the minus strand of NC_092401.1, from coordinate 29,828,376 downwards.
TTAGTTCTAGTAATCCGGACTCCAACTGAGTGATCCATTTCTGCTGGTTTGGCAACCCAGTTACGGGGTACGTAACATAGGTCATTTATAAAAATCACAAAGAGTAGGGGTCCCGGAACAGATCCCTGATGCACACCACTGGTCACTGACCTCCATGCAGAATATGACCCGTCTACAACCACTCCTTGCCTTCTGTGGGCAAGCCAGCTCTGGATCCACAGAGCAATATCCTCTTGGATCCCATGCCTCCTTACTTTCTAAATAAGCCTTGCATGGGGTACCTTATCAAATGCCTTGCTAAAATCCACATACACTACATCTACGGCTCTACCTTCATCAATGTGCTTAGTCACATCCTTAAAAAATTCAGTCAGGCTCATAAGGCATGACCTGCCTTTGACAAAGTCATGCTGACTATTCCTAATCATATTATGCCTCTCCAGATGTTCATAAATCCTGCCTCTCAGGATCTTCTCCATCAACTTACCAACCACTGAAGTAAGACTTATTGGTCTATAATTTCCTGGCCTTCCTTGAATAAGGGAACAACATCCACAACCCTCCAATCTGCTGGAACCTCTCCCGTCCCCATTGATGATGCAAAGATTGCCAGAGGCTCAGCAATCTCCTCCCTCACTTCCCACAGTAGTCTGGGATACATCCCATCCAGTCCCAGTGATTTATCTAACTTGATGCTTTCCAAAAGCTCCAGCACACCCTCTTCCTTAATATATACATGCTCAAGCTTTTCAGTCCACTGCGAGTCATCCCTACAATTGCCAAGATCCTTTTCCGTAGTGAATACTGAAGCAAAGTACTCATTCAGTACTTCTGCCGTCTGCTCCGGTTCCATACACACTTTTCCACTGTCACTCTTGATTGGTCCTATTCTGTCACATCTTATCCTCTTGCTCTTCACATACTTGTAGAATGCCTTGGAGTTTTCCTTAATTCTGTCTGCCAAGGCCTTCTCATGGCCCCTTCTGGCTCTCCTAATTTCATTCTTAAGTTCCTTCCTGCTAGCCTTACAATCTTCTAGATCTCTGTCATTACCTAGTTTTTTGAACCTTTCGTAAGCTCTTCTTTTCTTCTTGACTAGATTTACAACAGCCTTTGTATACCATGGTTCCTGTACCCTACCATCCTTTCCATGTCTCATTGGAATGTACCAGTGCAGAACCCCACGCAAATATCCCCTGAACATTTGCCACATTTCTTCCGTAGTTTTCCCTGAGAACATCTGTTTCCAATTTATACTTCCAAGTTTCTGCCTGATAGCCTCAAATTTCCCCTTACTCCAATTAAACGATTCCCTTCATATCCCTCTCCAATGCTATAGTAAAGGAGATAGAGTTACGATCACTATCTCCAAAATGCTCTCCCACTGAGAGACCTGACACCTGACCAGGTTCATTTCCCAATACCAGATCAAGTACAGCCTCTTGTCTTGTAGGCTTGTCAGGAAACCTTCCTGAACACACCTAACAAACTCCACCCCATCTAAACCTCTCAGTCTAGGGAAATGCCAATCAATATTTGGGAAATTAAAATCTCCCACCACAACAAACTTATTATTACTCCTTTCCAGAATCTGTGTCCCTATCTGCTCCTCGATGTCCCTGTTACTATTGGGTGGAGTATAAAACACCCAGTAGAGTTATTGACCCCTTCCTATTCTTAACTTCCACCCACAGAGACTCCATAGACAACCCCTCCATGACTTCCTCCTTCTCTGCAGCCGTGACACTATCTCTGATCAACAGTGCCACGCCTTCGCCTCTTTTGCCTTCCTCTCTGTCCTTTCTGAAACATCTAAAGCCTGGCACTTGAAGTAGCCATTCCTGCCCCTGCATCATCCAAGTCTCTGTAATGGCCACATCATAGCTCCACAGTGAGTGTTTACCAGTTGTGGCCATTTGGAGCAGTGTTACACAGAGCTGGGTGTTTACAGACGGTGGCCATATCGAGTATCTTCAGACAGGTTTTACCGGATGGGACTGTGTGGGGTGGCTTTACAAGGAGCTGACAGTTTACCAGCTGTGAACGTGTGGAGTGGCAAAAGGATCTCGTGCCTTCCCGGTGTGTACGATGAATAAACTCTTCTTGGGCTTCCAGCCGGGTACAAGTATCCATTATAATCGATATTTCAATGACAAACTCTGCCATCTTCCTCAGCTCTGTCCAAAAACAATCCATACGCCACAGCTGGTAAGCTGCCAACTCTGTTTCAAGCCACCCCACACGGCCTCCGCTGATAAACGCACAACTCTGTCTAAAGCCACCCCACACGGCCACCGCTGATAAACGCACAACTCTGTCTAAAGCCACCCCACACGGCCACCGCTGATAAACGCACAACTCTGTCTAAAGCCACCCCACACGGCCACGGCTGGTAAACGCACAACTCTGTCTAAAGCCACCCCACACGGCCACGGCTGGTAAACGCACAGCGGCTTAACGTCAAATGCCACTAGAAAATCTACCACTGGTACACCTTCAGCTCTGTCTAAATCCACTCCACCTTCATCCTTGAAGAAGGTGGCAGATTGTCATTGAAATATTAGTTATAATTGATACCTGTAGCCGGTTGGAAGCCCAAGAAGAGTTTATTGTTGTGGAGCGGCTTTAGACACATCTAAACTTACCAGCTGTGACCACGTTGGAATGGTTTTGTAACTGGCGCTTTGCCAGCGGTAGCCGTGTGGGCTTGATTTGGATTGAACAGTGTTCACTAGCTTCAGTCATGTGAAGCCGCTTTAGACAGAGCTGTGGCTGTGTGATGTCAGTTTAGACAGCTGAGAGTTTAAGAGCTGAGGCCATGTGAAGTTTCTTTAGACTTATGGTAGCTGAAGGTTTACCAGCTGTGGGCATGTGCTATGACTTTAGACAGAGCTGGCAGTTTCCCAGTTGCAGTCCTGTTGATTGGCTTTGGACAGAGCTGATGGTTTACCAGCCATGTCCACGTGGAGTGGTTTTGGACAGAGCTGAGGATTTACCAGTTGTTGCCTCGGAATAGTATTAGACAGATCTGAGGGTTTACCATTTGAGGCGTACAGTGTGCTGTTAGAGCTGACGTTTACCAGCTGTGACCATGTAGGCTTGTATTAGACAAAGCTGAGGGTTTATCAGCTGCGGCCATTTGGAGTGGCTTTGGACAGTGCTGAGTGTTTACCACCTGTGGCTGTGTGCAGTGGCATTAAAATAGCTGAGGTTTGCCGGCTGTAGCCGTGTAGAGTACTGTTAGATAGAGCTGAGTTTTTAACCAGGTGTGAATGTGTGGAGTGGTTTTACAAGGTGCTGACAGAATTATCAGTTGTAGAGAAGTGGAGTGGTTTGAGACAGTAACTTTAGACAGAGCTCAGGCTTTACCAGTTGTCGCCACGTGGTGTCGCTTTAGACAGCTGTGTGGAGTGATTTTGTACGGCGCTGTCAGTTTACCAGCTGAGGCCGTGTGGAGTGACATTTGACAGAACTGAAGGTATACCAAACGGTGGCCTTCTGGCTGGCATGTGACATTAAGCAGCTGTGGGCCTGTGGAGTCGCTTTAGACAGAGCTGGCTGCTTACCAGCCGTGGCGTGTGAATTGTTTTTGGACAGAGCTGAAGTTTCACCACTTTGGCTGTGTGGAGTGTCCTTGGACAGAACTGAGAGTTCACGACCTGTTGCCTTGTGGATTGTCTTTGACACAACTGAAAGTTTACTAAGCAACACACACAAGATGCTGAACGTATACTCAATGTTTCAGGCCAAGACCGTCCATCAGGACTGGAGAAAAAAGGATATTGGGCATCCTTTACTCCCACCTCATCTTTTTTTCTCCAGTCCTGATGAAGGGCCTCGTCAACTACACTTTTTTCCATAGATGCTGCCTGACCTGCTGAGTTCCTCCAGCATTTTGTAGATGCTTGAAATTCAAGCAATGCACACAGAGTTTCTCTTGTTTGAGAGTTTACTAGTTGTATCATGTAGAGTGCTGTTGGACAGAGCTAGGGGTTTACTAGCTGTGGCTGTGTGGAGTGGCATTAGAATAGCTGAGGCTTTTACATCTGACAATTCACCAGCTGCAGATGTGTGGAGTGGCCTTTGACAGAGATGATGGTTTAACAGCTGTGGCCATGTGCAGTGACTTTGGACAAAGTTGAGGGTTGCCAGCTTTGGCCATCTGGTTTTGCTTTGGATTGAGTTGAGGGTTTAGCAACTCTGGTCGTTTGGAGAGGTGTTTGACAGAGCTGATGGTTTACCAGCCATGAGCATGCTGAGTGGCTTTAAACAGGCTTTAGTGTTTACCTGCTGTGGCCATGTGAAGTGTGCAGGGGAGTGGGGATGACTGGAAGAATTGGATCAGCCCATGAATAAATGGTGGAGCAGACTCGATGCACTGAATGGCCTACTACTCCTATATCTTATGGTTTTATGATTTAAACAGCTGAAGGTGTACCAGCAGGTGGCCTTTTGGAGTGGCACTTGACGTCTGACAATTAAAACGGGTGTGTGTTTACCAGCTGTGGCCACGTGGAGTATAGATAGACAGAGCTGTGGTCGTGTGGATTTACTTTGGGTTAAGCTGAGTGTCACTCAGCTGTGCCATGGGGAGTGCCTCTAGCCCAAGCTGAGTCGTGTGCCATTACACAGAGCTGGATGTTTGTTAGCTGTGGCCATGTAGTGTGGCTTTCAGCAGAGCTGAGAGTTTAGCAGCTGTTGCCTTGTGGAGTGTCTTTAGTCAGAGCTGTTGGTATACCAACTGTGGATGTGTAGGTTGGTTTTAGACAGGCACACAGCTTACCAGTTGTGGCCATGTGGAATAGTATTAGACAGAGCTAATGATTTGCCGGCTTTGGCTGTGTGGAGATGATTTAGACACAGCTCAGAGTTTACCAGTGGCCATGTGGAGAGGCTTTAGACAGCTAGCATTTTACCAGTTGTGGCATTATGAATTGGCTTTGAATAGAGCTGACTGTTTGCCAGTTGTAGCAGTGTGAAGTGGTGTTAGAGAGAGCTGGGGGTTTACTAGCTATGACCTTGTGGAATGACATTTGACAGAACTGAGGGTTTACCAGCTGTGCCCGTGTCAAATAGGTTTAGATAGAGCTGACTGTTTACCACCTGTGGACATGTTTGAGTGGCTTCAGACAGAGCAAAGGGTTTAACATTGAAACACAGAAAACCTACAGCACAATACAGGCCCTTCAGCCCACAATTCTGTGCTGAACATGTATTTATTTTAAATATAACCTAAGGTTACACATGGCCCTCTATTTTTCTAAGCTCCATGTACTTATCCAGGAGCCTCTTAAAAGACCTTATTGTATGTGCCTCCACCACAGTCACCAGCAGCCCATTCCATGCACACACCACTCTCTGCATAAAAAAACTTACCTCTGACATCTCCTCTGTATCTACTTCCAAGCACCTTAAAACTGTGCCCTCTCGTGCTAGCCATTTCAGCCCTGGGAAAAAGCCTCTGACTGTCCACATGATGAATGCCTCTCATTATCTTGTACACCTCTATCAGGACACCTCTCATCTTCCGTCACTCCAAGGAGAAAACGCCAAGTTCACTCAACCTATTCTCAAAAGGCATGCTCCCCAGTCCAGGCAACATCCTTGTAAATCTCCTCTGCCCCCTTTCTGTAGCTTCTACATCCTTCTGTAGTGAGGTGACCAGAACTGAGCACAGTACTCCAAGTGGGGTCTGGCCAGGGTCCTATATAGCTGTAACATTACCTCTCAGCTCTTGATCTCAATCCCACAGTCGATGATAGCCAATGCACTGTATGCCTTCTTAACCACATAGTCAACCTGCACAGCAGCTTTGAGTGTCCTATGGACATGGACCCCAAGGTCCCTCTGATCCTCCACACTGCCAAGAGTCTTAACATTAATACTATATTCTGCCATCATACTTGACCTACCAAAATCAACCACCTCATACTTATCTGGGTTGAACTCCATCTGCCACTTCTCAGTCCAGTTTTGCATCCAATCAATGAACCATTGTAACCTCTGACAGCCCTCCACACTATTCACAACGCCCCCAACCTTTGTTCATCAGCAAATTTACTAACCCATCCCTCCACTTCCTCATCCAGATCATTTATAAAAATCCCGAACAGAACGGATCCCAGAACAGATCCCTGAGGCACTCCACTGGTCACCAACCTCCATGCAGAATATGACCCATCTACAACCACTCTTTGCCTTCTGTGGGCAAGCCAATTCTGGATCCACAGAGCAAAGTCCTCTTGGATCCCATGCCTCCTTACTTTCTCAATAAGCCTTGCATGGAGTACCTTATCAAATGCCTTGCAGAAATCCATACATACTACATCTACTGCTCTACCTTCATCAATGTGTTTAGTCACATCCTCAAAAACATTTCAATCAGGCTCATAAGGCACGACCTGTCTTTGACAAAGCCATGCTGACTATTCCTAATCAGATTATGCCTCTCCAAATGTTCATAAAACCTGCCTTTCAGGATCTTCTCCATCAATTTACAAACCACTGAAGTAAGACTCACTGGTCTATAATTTCCTGGACTATCTTTACTCCCTTTCTTGAATAAGGGAACAGCATCTGCAACCCTCCAATCCTCCAGAACCTCTCCTATCCCCATTGATGATGCAAAGATCATTGCCAGAGGCTCAGTAATCTCCTCCCTTGCCTCCCACAGTAGTCTGGGATATATCTAGTCCAGTCCCGGTGATTTATCCAACTTGATTATTTCCAAAAGCTCCAGCATATCCTCTTTCTTAATGTCTATATGCTCAAGCTTTTCAGTCCACTGTAAGTCATCCCTACAATCACCAAGGTCCTTTTCCACAGTGAAAGCTGTGGTCGTGTGCAGTGGCTTTACACAAAGCTGAATGTGAAAGCAATAGCCTTGTGGACTGACATTAGAAAGAGCTGAGGATTTGCCAGCTGTGGCTGCATGGAGTGGTTTTAGACAGAGCTGATAGTTTGTCAGTTTTGGCCATCTGAAATGACCTTAGACAGAGCTGAGGGATTAACAGCCCTCACTGTCAGGAGTGGCATTAGAGTTGAGGGTTTGCCAGCTTTGGCCATGTGGATTGGCGTTAGACAGAGCTGACAGTTTGCCAATTGTGGCTATGTGGTGTGGCTGAGGGTTTACCAGCTGTGACTGTGTGAATTGGTGTTAAGGCAAATCTGAGTGTTTGCCTGCTGTAGATACGTGGAGTGGTGTTGGACAGAACTGAGGGTTTACCAGCTGTGACCGTGTGGATTGGTGTTAAGGTAGATCTGAGTGTTTGCTTGCTGTAGATACATGGAGTGGTGTTGGACAGAACTGAGGCTTTGCCAGCTGTAGCTGTGCGCAGTGGCTTCAGACAGAGTTGTTGGTTTACCATCTGTAGCCATGTAGACTGGCGTTAGATAGAGTTGAGTTTTTGCCAGCTATGGATGTGGGATGGCTTTATGTAGAGCTGCCAGTTTACCAGCTGTGGCTGTGTGGAGTGGATTTAGTGGATTTTGGCAGCTGTTGCTGTATTGAGTGACTTTAGACAGAGCTTACTGTTTATCAGCTGTGGTCATCCCGAGTGGGTTTAGACAGAGTTGAATGTTTACCAGCTGCTTGCCTGTGCAAACTGAATGCAGCAGACACCAGCAATCACAGTGAAGTATGGATAGTTCGCCTTTACCTTACTTTGATGCTGACATTGCTGGCAGTGCATTTGAAGCTGTATCTTAACGCTGTCTTCAAATTCTGCCACTTTTCCAAAGCAAAATTGCATTACTTTCAAAAGAGGAGTTAGAAATCCATTAAAAAAACTTGTTTCACTACCATTGAACTAAGATCCATGTTTCAGGGTGGGGGGGGCACAAACCATTATCATTTAGACTACAGCTGGTAGCCTTGGTACAGTTGCACCTGTGGGACACCATCTGTCAAAAGCTGAGGAAAGGTTTTCACACCCTCACTCTCGTGTGAATGAGGTCTAAGCCTCCTCCCACCAATCCCCTGTCTCCAATTCTTCCACAACAGAGATCGCCAAGGGGGAGAGATACTACTGTTCACACACCTGTACAATTGTAGGGATTGATGGAGGTATGCATTCCACGGTCTCCAGTAAACTCACTGAAGTAGTTTTTATTGCACATTTGCTTGGAGGCTTTTGGCACATTCCACACACTGGGAAAACCCCATCCAGCACACTGTAGGCAGGTGAGTCTCCTCGTGTGTTTGAGTTGCATATGACTCGGTCTATGAGTTACTCAAAGGGAACTGTGATAAATGTCCTCTGAGTGGCCACTCATTATTTCCTGGTCCACGTGACCAAGTGCATTAAAGTGGAATTTATTAATTGCTACAATATGTTTTCAACTCACAATTTTCACATTGCTGATCCAACTCTGTAAGTGTGAGACTAACTAGCTCCCTACTGGCCTCATTCCATGTCTCCATGTGTGTGTTTTTGTGCATCTGTCTCTCTGTCACACACACCTGCGGTTGATAATTACCCCCATCAACAAAGAGTTCGGACAGTAGTTGTAAAACCAAGGAGATTATGGGAGTGGCTGCCAGAAGGCGGGAAAGCTCTATTATATGTGTTCTGAATCGCATTATGGTTCAGCAACAAGAGTCAGGCATGTTGGGCAGTACACACAGTTGGTTTCAAGGGTCGTAGAGTCATAGAAAAGTACAGCACAGAAAAAGGCCCTAGTTTGTGTTGAACCATTTAAACTGCCTACTCCCAACAACGATAGCCCTTCATAAACCTCCTATCTATGTATTTATCTATCCAAACTTCATTTACACATTGAAATCAAGCTTGCATGCACCACTTGTGCTGGCAGCTCATTCCACACTTTCATGACCCTCTGAGTAAAGAAAGCTCCCCTCATGTTCCTCTTAAACATTTCATCTTTCATCCTTAACCTATGACCTCTCATTGGAGTCCAACCCAGTGAAAAATTCCTACTTGTCTTTGTCCTATCAATACACCTCATAATTTTGTATACTTCTATCAAATCTCCTCTCAATCTTCTAAGTTCCAAGCAATGCAGTCCTAACTTATTCAGTCTTTCCTTATCAATGGGATCCTCCAGACCCGGCAACAATCTTGTAAATTTTCTCTGCACTCCTACAACCTCGTTTACATCTTTCCTGTAGATAGGTGACCAAAAGTGCACACAATACTCCAAATTAGGCCTCACCAATGCTTTATACAACTTCAACATAACATCCCATCTCCTGTACTCAATACTTTGATTTATGATGGCCAATATGCCAAAACTTTCTTTACAACCCTATTACCTGTGACATTACTTTCAATGAAATATGGAATTGTACTCCCAATTCCCAGATCCCTTTGTTCTACCACACTCTTCAATGCCCTATCATTCACTGTGTAAGACCTACCCTGGCTGGTCTCACCGAAGTGCAACACCTTGCACTTGTCTGCATTGAACTCCATCTGCCATTTTCCCAGCTGTCCCCAGTCTCAGTGTCATCCACAGAATTGCTGATCCACTTAACCACATCATCATCCAAGTCATTGTTATAGATGACAAACAACAATGGATCCAACACTGATCACTGCAGCACTCCACTGGTGACAGGTCTCCGGTCAGAGAGGTAACCATCTACTACCACTCTCTGGCTTCTCCCACAAAGCCAGTGTCTAATCCAATTTACTACCTCATCCTGAATGTCGAGTGACTGAACCTTCTTGGCCGGCCAGCCTCCATGCCGGGGCCTTGTCAAATACCTTGCAGACAACAACCACTCCCCCTCATCCACTTCCTTGGCAACTTCCTCAAAAAACTCTAACATAACCTACCATGCAAGAAGCCTTGCTGACTATTCCTTAATTAGTCCATGTCTATCCAAATACTTCATATATCCGGTCCTTTATTGCAATAACAATAATCAGTGAACCTTTTCCTCCTGGACATTTTCACACTGTGTCAGTGCCCGTAACTCTGCATGTTGTTGATCACAGATACTATTCCAACGCCCTCCAGAATATCCTGAACATTTCCAGTTTGACGGTTTGCGGGGAAATTGACCAGTGGCTACAGTGCAGTATCCATTCAACGATTGTGTTCGCATGTGTTCAAGAAGGGTAAGTGATTCTTTGTGTGGCAAACCACTCAGCCTGATCAGAGTGGAACAGACAGAGACAGCAGAGCTTCTGATGGAAGGGTGACATTGTTAACAGAAAAATTCATTTTTGATATACACAAATTATATCCATCAAAGTATCACAACTACCTACATGACTGGCCGGGAATTATTTAGCACTCTCACTACATTCGGCCTCAAATTACGTAATTGGTTTATATTTCTTAAAGTTTCTTTATTTGTTTGTGACCTGATCACATTGTGGTACTTAAACAGCTACAGTCAGATACAACAGGCAATGGAAAGCCTATTACACATAGAATTGCATTTGGCACGTTCTCCTTTAGAGCCGTGATCTTATGGTATCGAATTCGCCACCCCACTGATACTTTATTCCCCAGAGCACAGACATCATTGACAGCAGAACTGGTTCTGCTGTGCAGCGTTCCTTCAGGTATTTCAGCAGTTTTAACACATTCTGATTTTGGCCTTAAGTATTGGAACGCCAGTTGTTGGGAGCTACGGAACATACATTTACTTATTTTCCATTGCAACACGAGGAAGCTAATTAATTTACTCATTCTAAGAGCCGTAGATTGAATTACCTCTGCCCAACGGTAGCCACGGCCTGTATCAACTATGGAAGATCAGTGACTGCTCTGTTGTCAATTAACCTGCATGGTTAAATCCTTTGCCTGGGGTTGTTCAGTCTGACGGTGAGATCACCGCACCAGGACAGAACCACCTGATGACACAACCCTCAGCTGCCCGGGAGCTAACGGGGAAAAATCGAAGAGGAGTTTATGGGAATGTGCAAGACAGAATAATTTCTATGAGGACAAGGGAACGCGGCTGAAGAGATTGCTCCCCTAGATGGGAATAAACCGCACCGGAATTGACCCCGCCACCTCAGGTCTTGAAGAAGAGCGATAATCTGAATACTCAACTTCATATTTTTGAGTACAGAGAATAATATCCACTGTTAATGCAGTGATTGTCAAGTGTACTTTTATTATTTGCAGATAATGTGGCCTTTTCCCAACATGTACGCAATTTGTCTTTTCCTTTGCGGTTTGTTTCGGCTCTTGTGGGCGCCCTTTGCTCAGAGTACAGATCCCGTAGTTCCGTGATCCCGACTGCTGTAACACCATAAATCAAACAGCAGTACAGGATGAACAGATCGAGTTGTTTCAAAGGGATTCGGTCTGTGAAGGCTTTCAGGTTCATTTCCAGCAGGAATCGGTGATTTGGGAAGATGTTTTGCTCACGTACACGCCTGTTCTTTTCATCGAAACCCCTCTGGGCCATGACACTCGCTGGTGTCCAGAGCTATCGGCATGGACTAGATGGGATGAAGGGCCTGTTTTTGTGCTGTCGTGTTCTCTGATTGTATGACTAACTATCTGAATTTGCACCCTGATCTGTGCTGGGCCCTGACTGGACAGGAGGAGTCCCACCCGGAGTCTAAAGCAGAGAAGAGGAGTGAAGCAGGTGGTCATCGGAGCGGGTTCATGGGGCTGGGCAGGACCTCACAAAGAGCTTTCAGCTTTTTAATGAGCCCCGACAGCTGGTCCAACATTATCCTCCGTCAAAACATGCACCAGTCAGGCGTTAATATTCACACAGACCTTCTAAAACCATGAATTTTTAACGTGAAAGTCAAAAAACTGCAGGGGCTGGAAATCTGAAACAACACCGAAGATGTCGGAACCTCTCAGGTCGGGGGCGGGGGAGAGCTTCCTCAGAATAAGCACCCACGGATGCTGTCTGACCCGCTGAGTTCTGAACCTTTGTACAAAATAAACCAGATGTGCCGTTTTCAGCACCTGAACGCTCAAGTCTAATGGGCAGCCAGGCGGCGAGACGAGGTCTGCACGGTTCGGATGCCTTTCGCTTCACAGCTCGGACGCTGTTCCGGACTCGGCGTCCCCCCCACTCACTTGCAGCGACTCGGACACTTGCGGGCGGCTCCTCTTTTCTTGGACATCGTCGCCTCGCAGAGAGCGCTTGACCACTCTTGGCCATTCGGTCTTTTCTCCCGGCTCCTCTTCAGCGGGGGAAAGGGAGAGTAACGGCGCGTCAATAAGCTGCTGGAGAGCCTGGCTTCCTCGGTGTGTACGGCTCCCCTCTACAGATGAGACGTTACTGAGAACGGACATCGTCGGTTCCCAGAAGGGTGGGGGGCTGATTTCCCTGACTGGACAGTTGTGCAGAGGAGCCCTCCCTGGAGGGCACAGGAATCTGCAGTCCCGCTTCTCCAGCGGTCCCTCCGCGCTGGCAGGAACATCGCAGGAGGATATCAGGTCCCCTCTGTAGGCCAAGCCTTCCTGGGCTGGGATCGGAGCAGAAACACTGAGCTGGTCTTCCTCGGCAAGGGGAGGAGCGCACTCACTTCTGCTCTGAGTTCCGGGCCCGCCAGTACCCAGATCCTCGCTCTTTCTCTCGCCGACCTGAGGGCAGTTGGCGGCTGACAGTTCCCCGCCCCGCCAGGCGTCCTCCGAGAGGAAGTGCTGGGCTAGCGGCTTACGCTCCGAGTCGGTGCCACAGGAACAGGCCGTGGTCTGGGTGTCCTGGCACAGGCAGCTGTACATGGAGGCGTCGGAGGAGACGCTGTTCCTGCGCTTCAGCAGCTGGAAGTGGCGAGCAGAACGCGGCGCATTGCTGGCTGGAGACGGCGCGCTGGGTAACAGGCGGCTGAAGAGGGGTGCAGGCTGGGTGCCCCCCTCTTCCCTGTTCTCCTCGATCTCTTCCATCGGCTGGAAGTGCATGTCATCTTTGGAAATCCTAGGAGAGAGGGACCCAGTTACAACTGGCTTGTCCGTGTGCGCAGCCGGCTGTTCTTACAGTGGTGAGTGTGGTACAGCAAGATCCCGGGGGCGGGGGGGGGGGCAGCAGGATGCCCATCCCAGTGATGTGCTGCCGATTTGTACTCACGGGGCATTCCCTGGGGACGTTACTGTGAGGTGGTGCATCGGGTACTCGCGGCAACAGGGACTCGGGTTTGACCCCGACCTGCGCTGCTTTCTTTGTGGAGTTCTACCTGTGTTTCTCCTGGTTGCTCCCGTTTCTTCCCACATCCCAATGACGTGGGTCGATGGGTTCATCCATACTGTGAATGACTCTATCACTTTGGCGAAAGGGAATTGAGGCATGGTGGTTGAGGGAAATTACAGGATTACAGGGAGGAAAGGTGCATGAACTTAACAGACCAAATGGTCTTCCCTGTGTCACTATAAGATATAATTCTGCTGAGGGTCGCCACGGTGGTGTAGCCAAACGATATTACACCTCAGGGTGTCAGAGTTCAGTTCAAATCAGCATCCTCCAGAAGAAGTTGGTATGTCCTCCCAGTGAGTGCGTGGGTTTCCTCCGCCTGCTCCCGCTTTCCTCCCCACAGAACAAGATGGACGGGTTAGAAGGTTAATTGTCCTGTGATTGGGTTAGTGGGCTGCTGGCCAGTGTTTGGCTCACTGGGCCGGAAGGGCCTGTTCCACACTGTATCTCTAAATAAATAAATATAAACGAATGGAATTTCCTCATGGAGTCGGAACCACGCCTTTTGAGCCAGTTGGTAAATCCTGAAGGAGGCATCTATCTACGCAGTCCCAGTTACCCCTGTACTTCCATATACCTCTAAACAGTTCCTATCGGTGTACATATCTACATCTACATGCCTTTTAAATGTTGTTATTGTACCTACCGCAACCATTCCCTCAGGCAGCTCATTCCATAGGCAGACCACCCCTCTGTGGAAAAGTTGCCACTTAGGTTCCTATTAAATCTCTCCCCTCTCACCTTAAACTTCTGCCCTGTTGTTCTTGACTCCCCAACTCTGAGGCAAAAAGAAACTATGCACATTGACCCTATCTGTGCTCCTCACGGCTTTATATACCTCTATAAGATCTCTTCTGTTTCCTATAAACTCTTAACCTGCGCAGGCTGTCTCTGTGTCTCAAACCTTAAAACCCTGGACACATCTTGTAAATCTCCTCTGCACTTTTTCCCTTTTGACCTAACTGACCATAAAGCACACAGAAAAGATCTCAAGGCAGAGCAGTGTCACAGCAGTACTTCTCCATTGGTCCATGGTAGCTAAAAGCACAGGGCTGGGAAGAAGGTTAGGTGAAGCGTGGCTCTGCCGCGTTGTGGTGTTGCAATGACTCACGTCATGTCGAAGGTGGAGCCCTGGAAGGAGGGCTTCTGCAGCACAAAGACGGTGGCGGCGGTGTACGGGGGCCGAGGATTGGATTCATTCCAATATCGGTCCTTTTCCATAAGAGGCAGATCCTGATACATGTCATCGACCGCCATCATCGACACCTGCAACAGTCACAACTACAGTCAGTGGCACCCCTGCAGAAAGAGAAATTCCATTCAACTGGATTAGATTAGCTTTATTTGTCAAAACATACAGTGAAATGCATCATTCTGCATCAATGACCAATGCAGCCCGCAGGTGTCGCCATTACTTTCCACACCAACATAGTGTGCCCACAACATAACCGTACATCTTTGGAATGTGGGAGGAAACTGGAGCACTCGGAGGAAGCCCATGCAGTCGTGGGCTGAACGTACCAACTCCTTACAGCGGGAATTGAATTGAACCCAGGTTGCTGGCACTGTAACCTGAGGAACTAAGTCAGTGAGTGGGGAGAGAGGAAGAAAAGACATTGAACAGTGAATCTCCCAACCGGCTCCCCCGACTTCTCTTCTCACCACAGGGCCCTGCACCAGTGTGTGGACCCACAGGAACAGCACCTGCCTTGGCCACTCTTCATGCACGAGTACATATAGAACTGCTGGCAATCGGCCTCAGGCAGAACCCACTGGCGTTCTCCACCCACCTCTAACATCCCCAGCCCCTCTAAGTGCAGCCCAACTCAGAAGATGGTAGAGTGTGGTCTGAACAAGGTGTCAGTGGAAATGGTGGATGTTCCCAGGATTGAGACATCCAAAACTAGAGGGCACAGATACAGGATAAGAGGGGAGAGGTTTAAGAGAGACCTGAGAGGTAACTTCTTTACACAGAGGATAGTGAGCACCTGGTAGGAGCTTCCAGAGGAAGTGGTTGAGGTAGGTACCATTACAACATTTAACAGGTAATTGAATACGTACGTAGAAAGGAAGGGCTTGGAGGATGCTGTGGCCAGCATGGACCAGTTGGGCCAAATGGCATGGTTCCGTACTATAGTACTCTATGACTTTATGACCAGGGGTAAATGCTGCAGACCGCTCACCCTCACTATGGGCCTGTAGCAGAGCCGGGTGTGCTTGTATCCACAGTTTAACACAAAACACAACATACAGATAATTTAGATGTTTGCTATCTTGTAGGGCCTTTGTGGAAGTGGAGGCCCCTGAGGTACCATTGATATTGAATGAATCTTCGTGTAGGAACTATTACCTGAAAGTTGCGATCAATCAAATGGTTTGTTTCAAAATCATCATCATCT
Source organism: Mobula birostris (assembly GCF_030028105.1). Lineage (NCBI taxonomy): Eukaryota > Metazoa > Chordata > Chondrichthyes > Myliobatiformes > Myliobatidae > Mobula > Mobula birostris. Next base: position 29,812,839 of record NC_092401.1, on the reverse strand, counting down.
TCTCCAAAGGGGTTTATTAGTTGTTCAGCCACCTGTAAATAAAGGCACCAGCTTTATTTATACAATTAATTCCTGGGTCTTACAACCCACTGTCACCATTGAATCAGTTCAGATGTTTCCCCGACAATTACTGAACCCTGGTAGAGACATTAGGGACATCTGAGAAACTCTTAGATAGGCACATAGATGATAGAAAAATGCACGGCTATGTAAGAGGAAAGGGTTCAATTGATCTTAAGAGTAGTTTAAAATGTTGGTGCAATATGGTGAGCAATGCTCTATGTTCTACGTTCATTCCTACTCCACCTGGAGTCTACCACAGGTAATATCAACATCAGTGATGGGGTGATGCCTCAGAGGGAGAATTAGCGGTAACAGTGGAAAATAGTCATGTTATAAGCAGTGTGACAATAGAACGACCTCTGTGTGCGTGCAGATCTTTCCCAGTACCTGGATATATTAGAAAGTTCTCAGGAACCTATTAGGGATCCCTGGATTCAATAGCAGACGTGTAGCATCAAAGAGCACAGGAACCATTGTAAGAGGCTGATCAAACCACAAGTGGAATGTTGCACCCAGTTCCATTCGAGATCTGAGAGAAAGAGAGCACAGAAGGAGATTTTCTGGATAGGTCCCAGAGGTAAGAGAATTGTCTCCAAAGTTAGACCGGAGAAACTGGAATGAAAGAGATTGTGAGGAGTTTGATTGAGGTGGTTTGTCAGAGGGAAACTGTTCTCATTATCAGTATCCAAGAACCTGGGCAGACATTCAAACTAATGAACAAAAGATACAGAGTGCAGCAAAGAAAAATGTTTCAATTACTATGTTACAATTAAAAATAAACAGTATGTATAAAGAAAGAAAGAAAGGAAAGAAAGAAAGAAAGCTATTGAGAAATGGTGGGATAGTGCTCATGAGTTCAAGGACTGTTCAGAATTCTGGTGGAGATGGGCAAGAAGCTATTCCTAGGGAAAAGATTCTGACTCTATTCTGTCTACGCCTCTCCATCCAGTCCCCCTCAGCATCCAATTCCTCAGAGATTGTTGTGATAACTTTAACATTTAACATGGCAGACTCACCTTTAACCAACCAGCGTAGAAGAAAAATTGTAGCAGGGTGAAGACAGGAATGTACAAGTCGATGTCATGTCCTGCATATCCCTGGGCAGGGTCAAGAAACTGCCGACCTATCAGACAGGTCAGGAAGAAGCTGTACACAGCTATAGTGACAACCTAACGAGAAAGGGGGGGGGGGAATTAGTTGGTAAACATTGAGGGGGAAGACTTCTATCTCACTGTTGTTCATTCAAGACCCAGTAGTCACCCCAGCCTTTGCTGGACTACCATCCTCCACCAATACCACCCCGCCTCCACCCGCCCCCAGTGTCCACAATGGATCAGTGTCAATGCAAAACTAGACACATGTTTGCTGGACAACAGCTGGCTGTTGTAATGTGGGCTCCTGTGGTGGTGACCTACAGACAATATCACCCTGCCCCCCCGCCCCCCAATCCTACATACACAGATCTAGATAAACAAGGGAGAGGAACATACTTGAGCTCCCTAGATCTTACCAAAAACAGACTGCTCACCTTTCCCATTGCAAACACAGGAACTAGGAGCAAAGACAGAGCATATGGCCCTTTCAGTCTGACTGAGGGACAGCATCACATCCCTCCATTCCCCGGTTCTCTTACTGATTTCCATCTGAGCCTCTACTGCCCTTGGCATGGAAAATGGTCCCATACTGAACTTTGTGCCCCACAGATCCCAGTTCACTGATAGGGTTACTCTACCAGACATCACCATGTGTGAGTAACTTGGTAAGAGCCTCATCTCCAACCCCAGACTAGTCGTCATGCACCTCTGCTCCTACTCTGAGGCACCAAGAGAAGAAAACTGGCTCATGCTCTCCTCCACTGACATAGGACATACAATATTAACTGGAACCTATCGCTGCTCAAAATGGGTCAGCAGCAAGGGTCGGACCGAGATATTGCTGTTCCCTGGGATAGTGAATGGGAAGATGGTGGAGTTTTATGTGTGAGATCTAACCTGTCTGAAGACATGAGTTCTAGCAGTGACCTTACCTGTGTGTACACCAGGGGGATGCTAATCCAGTCATAGTGGAACAGAAGGCTGCACTTTGCCCGAAAGGTGTTGAGCTCCTGACAGGGAGAAGGACACAGAACCACATCATTAACAGGTGACTCCCACAAACATTCCCAGTGCCTGGGGAATGGAGAGGTGGGTGTGAAGGAATGGGGGTGTGGGGGGGGATGATTTTGGGTGAGTCAGAGTCTGTGGAGTCTGAGGGTATCCAATAACCTGTTGGACTCTCGCAGAGAGGCTACAGCGTCAATACACGTGGGTTTGTGTCCATTACCTGCTTAAGGTGATTCATGTCCATGGGTAGCCCATGTGTAGAACAGTTTACATTTAGTGGTGGTCTCTTACTGGCAGATACCTAGTAGTAATTTTAATTTTAATTCTAATCCTAATTTTTTTAAGATTAGTTTTATTTGTCACATTAACATCGAAACATACAGTGAAATGTATAGTTTGCACAAATCAAATCAGTGAGGTCGTGCTGGGGACATCGGGCAAGTGGTACCATGCTTCTGGCACCAACAGAGCATGCCCACAACTTACTGACCCTAACCATACACCTGGAATGTCAGAGGAAACTGGAGCACCCAGAGCAAACCCACACAGTCACGGAGAGAATGTACAAAGTCCTTACAGAACAGCACTGGGGATTGACCCCCATCACTGATAGCTGGCTAGCGCTGTAGATTGATGTGCTAACTGTTACCATGTCACCTCACTCGCCACAGAATCTGGCAACATCTTACATTAGTGAATATCACAAGCCTCTTCACAGGTGAGCAAACTGAATTGTAACACTGAATCCTACAGTAAGCTACAGACAGCTAACCAAAAGTTTGGTCAAAGAAAGTTTCTCAGGAGTATCCCAAAGGAGCAGAGAGGTGAAATATTTGTCAAGGGAGAGACAGAGGCAGTGCAGGAGGAGAGAGTGCTGGAGAATAGGGTAGTGAAAAGCAGTGGGTACAGAGATTCTGGACGGATTCCAGCTTGCTGATTCACTCTCACTGGTTTAACCCTTAAACAAACTTGTGGAATGGGCTGAGTGTAGATGTCGAAGGTGTGGTTGGAGGTAGATTGCCACACTTTGGTTGCTTCTAAAACCCAACTTCCCCTCTCCAGAGAGGCAGTGAAAAGCTTCATTCTAGTAATGATGCGGGAACTTTAGAGAGTATGCAGAGGAGTTTTACCAGGATGTTGCCTGGATTAGAGGACTTGTCAGATCAGGATAGGCTGAGCCAACTAGGACCTTAGGGCTTTTCTATTTGGAGCGAAGGAGGATGAGAGGTGATGGAAGTGTACAAGATATAAGAGGCATAGGATAGCCAGAAATTTTTTCCCAGGGTGGTAATGGCTAACACAAGGACCCACAGTGGGGTTGATACATTAGGGACATTTAAGAGACTCTTAGGCCCATAGATGATAGAAAAATATAGGAGGGAAGGGTTAGATTGATCAGAGAATAGGTTAAAAGGTCAACACAACATTGTGGGCCAAAGGGTTGTACTGTGCTGTAGTGCTCTGTGTTCTAATACCAAGAGCAACTTGCCAACTTGATCCAGATTTACAAAACCATCAGTTTGAGAGAGTAGTGAGTTAGATTTTTGTTATATAATAAAATTATTATTTTTCAATGTTACGAACTAATTGACTTGTACGAATATAGGGTAAGGAGTCTTTATATGCGATTTAGATTAATGTATTGGCACACTTTTTTTTCCTGTACTCTGTATTCTTATATATATAAATTAATAAAAATATTGGAAAGAAGGGAGAATGTTTGTACCCAGTGTTAATACTGACAGCATCAAATATAAACATGTTTTATAATACATTCTGTGTCTTGGGGAGGTAACAAGAAAAATAAATGTTACTTGATATTTTCCATCGGTATTAATACAGTATTTCCATATTCTGTCCTATCCAAAATCAAAGCACAGTTAAATCACTAGAACTGCCTGGTGGCGGAATTCAGAAACTGGTGGTGCAGGGGTGTTTTCCAGAGCAGAGGCCTGTGACCAGTGGTGTGCTGCAGAGTGCCGGATGCCCTGTTGTTTGTTATCTATATTAATGATTTGGGTGAGAATGTATGTGGCATGAGCAGTAAGTTTGTGGATGCTACCATGATTGACGGTGTGGTGGATAGTGTCTGAAGTAACTACAGGATCTAGGTTGGCTAGGGAAGTGGGCCAGGGAATGTGCCTAGTGTAAGTATGAAGAGATGTACTTTGGGAATTAAACCAAGACTGGACTTAAGCAATGAATGGTAGGGTCCAGAGGAACCTGTGGAGTACAGAAGAACCTGGGGTACCCTAAAGGTAGTGTCACAGGTAGACAGGCTGGTGAAGGTGTTTACATACTGGCCTTCATCAGTCAGGGCACTGAGTACAAGAGTTAGGCTCTCATCCTCCCGGGCGGGGGCAGAAGATGGTGATGCGACGACAGCACGCGCGGTCTCTCCGGTGAAGAATATCTGTTATCTGTCAAGTAGTGGACCGTGCACAATTCTGATTTGATGGAGACAGACGTGAGAGTACAGAGGAACAACTGGAAAACTTCTGAAATGTCTGCTTCGCTGCCGCTGCTGCTGTGTGGTAACCGGAATCTCCGGAGCTGAAGGCCCCGAAATCCTCGGCTTAGAGTGTTTCAGCAGCCGGGGAGAGGTCGAAGGCGCTCGGCAGAGGATAGCGCTCAGGAGGCTGTATCGGAGAGGCTGCTCGGAAGCTTGGAGTTTTTGGACGGATGGACTCAGGGTCGGCTGTGGTCGGCTGCTTCCAAAGTATCGGCAAGTTGACGTTGCCTGGAGGTTTATGGCAGGGAGTTTCTCCCTTTTGCCGCCTGCTATCGGGGACTCGGGAGTCGATCGACTCGGGACTTTGAGACTTTTTTTACTGTGCCTATGGTCTGTTCTTTATCAAATTATGGTATTGCTTTGCACTGCTGTAACTATATGTTATAATTATGTGGTTCTGTCAGTGTTAGTCTTTGGTCTGTCCTGTTTTCTGTGATATCACTCCGGAGAAACATTGTATCATTTCATAATGCATGTATGCATTTCTAAATGACAATAAAAGAGGACTGAGTGTTCTCATAATCTAATCTAATCTAATGTTCTAACTGTACAAGTCATTGGTGAGACCATACTTGGAGTATTGTGTGCAGTTCTCGTCACCCAACTAAAGGAAGGATGTCATTAAGCTGGAAAGTGTGTACAAAAGATTCACCAGGATCTTATGGAACATAGAACAAAACATAGAACATAGAATAGTACAGCGCAGTACAGGCCCTTTGGCCCACAATGTTGTGCCAACCCTGAAACCCTGCCTCCCATATAACCCCCCACCTTAAATTCCTCCATATATCTGTCTAGTAGTCTCTTAAACTTCACCAGTGTATCTGCCTCCACCACTGACTCAGGCAGTGCATTCCACGCACCAACCACTCTCTGAGTAAAAAACCTTCCTCTAATATCCCCCTTGAACTTACCACCCCTTACTTTAAAGCCATGTCCTCTTGTATTGAGCAGTGGTGCCCTGGGGAAGAGACGCTGGCTATCCACTCTATCTATTCCTCTTAATATCTTGTATACCTCTATCATGTCTCCTCTCATCCTCCTCCTCTCCAAAGAGTAAAGCCCTAGCTCCCTTAATCTCTGATCATAATCCATACTCTCTAAACCAGGCAGCATCCTGGTAAATCTCCTCTGTACCCTTTCCAATGCTTCCACATCCTTCCTATAGTGAGGCGACCAGAACTGGACACAGTACTCCAAGTGTGGCCTAACCAGAGTTTTATAGAGCTGCATCATTACCTCGCGACTCTTAAACTCTGTTCCTCGACTTATGAAAGCTAACACCCCATAAATTTTCTTAACTATACTATCTACCTATGAGGCAACTTTCAGGGATCTGTGGACATGTACCCTGAGATCCCTCTGCTCCTCCACACTACCAAGTATCCTGCCATTTACTTTGTACTCTGCCTTGGAGTTTGTCCTTCCAAAGTGTACCACCTCACACTTCTCCGGGTTGAACTCCATCTGCCACTTCCCAGCCCACTTCTGCATCCTATCAATATCTCTTTGCAACCTTTGACAATCCTCTACACTATCCACAACACCACCAACCTTTGTGTCGTCTGCAAACTTGCCAACCCACCCTTCTACCCTCACATCCAGGTCGTTAATAAAAATCACGAAAAGTAGAGGTCCCAGAACTGATCCTTATGGGACACCACTAGTCACAACCCTCCAATCTGATTGTACTCCCTCCACCACGACCCTCTGCTTTCTGCAGGCAAGCCAATTCTGAATCCACATGACCAAACTTCCCTGGATCCCACGCCTTCTGACATTCTGAATAAGCCTACCATGTGGAACCTCGTCAAATGCCTTACTAAAATCCGTGTAGATCACATCCACTGCACTACTCACATCTATATGCCTGGTCACCTCCTCAAAGAACTCTATCAGGCTTGTTAGACACGATCTGCCCTTCACAAAGCCATGCTGACTGTCCCTGATCAGACCATGATTCTCTAAATGCCCAGAGATCCTATCTCTAAGAATCTTTTCCAACAGCTTTCCCACCACAGACGTAAGGCTCACTGGTCTATAATTACCCGGACTATCCCTACTACCTTTTTTGAACAAGGGGACAACATTCGCCTCCCTCTAATCCTCCGGTACCATTCCCGTGGACAACGAGGACATAAAGATCCTAGCCAGAGGCTCAGCAATCTCTTCCCTCACCTCGTGGAGCAACCTGGAGAATATTCCATCAAGCCCCGGGGACTTATCCATCCTAATGTATTTTAACAACTCCAACACCTCCTCTCCCTTAATATCAACGTGCTCCAGAACATCAACCTCACTCATATTGTCCTCACTATCATCAAGTTCCCTCTCACTGGTGAATACCGAAGAAAAGTATTCATTGAGGACCTCGCTCCTTTCCACAGCCTCCAGGCACATCTTCCCACCTTTATCTCTAATCGGTCCTACCTTCACTTCTGTCATTCTTTTGTTTTTCACATAATTGAAGAATGCCTTGGGGTTTTCCTTTACCCTACTCGCCAAGGCCTTCTCATGTCCCCTTCTTGTTCTCCTCAGCCCCTTCTTAAGCTCCTTTCTTGCTACCCTATATTCCTCAATAGACCCATCTGATCCTTGCCTTCCTAAACCTCATGTATGCTGCCTTCTTCCACCTGACTAGATTTTCGACCTCACTTGTCACCCATGGTTCCTTCACCCTACCATTCTTTATCTTCCTCACATGGACAAATTTATCCCTAACGTCCTGCAAGAGATCCCTAAACATCGACCACATGTCCATAGTACATTTCCCTGCAAAAACATCATCCCAATTCACACCTGCGTTCTAGCCTTATAGCCTCATAAGGCTCATATGAGGCTATAAGTAGCCTCATAATTTGCCCTTCCCCAATTAAAAATTTTCCTGTCCTCTCTGATTCTGTCCTTTTCCATGATAATGCTAAAGGCCAGGGAGTGGTGGTCACTGTCCCCCAGATGCTCACCCACTGAGAGATCTGTGACCTGACCCGATTTGTTACCTAATACTAGATCTAGTATGGCATTCCCCTTAGTCGGCCTGTCCACATACTGTGACAGGAATCCATCCTGGACACACTTAACAAACTCTGCCCCATCTAAACCCTTGGAACTAATCAGTTGCCAATCAATATTAGGGAAGTTAAAGTCACCCATGATAACAACCCTGTTACTTTTGCACCTTTCCAAAATCTGCCTCCCAATCTGCTCCTCTGTATCTCTGCTGCTACCAGGGGGCCTATAGAATACCCCCAATAGAGTAACTGCTCCCTTCCTGTTCCTGACTTCCACCCATACTGACTCAAAAGAGGATCCTGCTACATTACCCACCCTTTCTGTAGCTGTAATAGTATCCCTGACCAGTAATGCCACCCCTCCTCCCCTCTCTCTATCCCTTTTAAAGCACTGAAATCCAGGAATATTGAGAATCCATTCCTGCCCCGGTGCCAGCCAAGTCTCTGTAATGGCCTCTACATCATAATTCTATGTATGTATCCAAGCTCTCAGTTCATCACCTTTGTTCCTGATGCTTCTTACATTGAGGTACACACACTTTAGCCGTTCTACCTCACTACCTTTACACCCTTTATTCTGCTTCTCTTTCCTCAAAGCCTCTCTATATGTTAGATCTGGCTCTACTCCATGCACTTCCTCCACTGCTCTATCGCTCTGGGTCCCATCCCTCTTGCAAATTAGTTTAAACCCTTTTGAACCAATTTGCAAGGGGGATGGGACCCGATGCAATACAGCAGTGGAAGAAGTGCATGGAGTAAAGGAAAGGTCAGATAGACTGGGGCTTTTTCCCTGAAGCAAAGGGACCATTTAGAATAAAATCATTGCAACACACCAATATCGCTGAATCAGTGCGAGCCCTGGGCTTGTTTCCATGCAACAAGACAGTCCCATCGAGGGGTGATGGGAGACAGCGATGCTCGAAGGGGGTTCCTTATGTCCAGCCGATTCCGCAATTTAGTTTTCGTTGCATTCATTGCAGAGATGTGTTGGAAATGGAAGCTACGTTTTCAGTGCTTTCGTGGCTCTCTCGGGATATTCAGCCTTGACTTTGATCCGGAATGCTGGCAGAGATGTTATGTCAAACACACTTTGCAGCCCGTCGTCATTTGCAAGCTCAATCTTCTTCCCGCGCTGACATGGATGACACGTGGGTGATAACCTCGCGTGCATTCAAACTCAACAGTGGGTGTGACAGGGAATGAGGAAAGGTGCAGCTGACTCATATCGCCAAATCATATCGTTTCCTCGCGGCCCAGTAGCGCATGCTCTGCGGCCCGGTGGTTGGGGACCGCTGGTTTAGACTTTCCACCAGCCTTCAACAAGTGAGAAGTTTACAAAACGATGAGGTGTGTGAATGGCCGCAATCTTTCCCAGGACAGAGGAGTCTCAAACTACAGGACACTGAGAGGAGAAAAATTTAAAGGGAGGTGTGTACATGGAATGAGCTACCGGAGGAAATCATTAAGGCAGATTTGGACGGATACATGGCTAGGAAAGACATGGATCAAACCCAGGCAAATGGACTAACTCAGTTAGGCATCTTGGCTGGCATGAACAAGTTGGGCCGAAGGACCTGGGTGTTGATTTTTTTTTTGTCAGAGTATAACTAGTAAACACAAACAGGTCAACAGGCAAAAGTTTTTCTTTTGCAGAGTGTTGTGTTGTGTTGAGAGAATTAAGGAGACAAATTTGATGGTAATTGAAGGTGGTGCAATGGGTTGTACAGCTCCAGGGATCGGAGTTCAATCCTGACTCCTGGTGCAGTTTGTGCACTCTGCCTGTGACCACATGGGAGCTCAACTTTCCCCCACTTGCACTTCAGTCAGCCATTGTAAACTGGCCGCAGTGTGTGGATAAGGGCGAGAATCTGGGGCAAATTGATGGGAGTATGGGGAAAATTCCAGGGATTGATGTAGACGAACTCACACAGACTCAGTGGGCCTGATTCTGCACTGTATTACTCTGTGAAACTACAGATGGGAAGGGAAGGGGTGAGAGCAAATCACGTTGGATTAAATGGTTAGCTCAAGGTCAAGTGGACTCAGTGGGGCTCTGCTGAAATAGAACTTCATCCTTTCATTCATTGAACCCAAGTCACTAATGATTTCACTTTGGTCCAAATGAGGCCATGGCTGGAGAGTAGAATCTCATCAAAACCCCTCAACCTTGGACAGAAAATAAACAACTCTCTTTGAGGTAAATAACTTGCTGTTAGTACACTGCTGGTTTAGATGAAGTCAAGGAAAAGTGCATCTCTCTTTCTCCCTCTCACTTACTCTCCTCCCGCTTTCCCAGACTGTCCCACAGAACCCCATCCCCCACCATTCTGGTCAGTTCTGCCTCCTCACATTAATCCCACAGCTCGGACAGACGTAAGGGTCACTCAGCAGATGCCTGAAATAGGAATTTTGCCCCTTCTCTAGTTTGGGACCAACTGTGTAGGGGACTCTAGGACAAGAGGGCACAACTTCAGGATTGAAGGACGTCCATTTAGAACTGAGATGCGGAGAAATTACTTTAGTGAGAGGGTGGTAAATCTGTGGAATTTGTTGCCACGAGCGGCTGTGGAGGCCAAGTCACTGGGTGCATTTAAGGCAGAGGTTCTTCATTATCCAGGGCATCAAAGTGTATGGGGAGAAGGCAGTGGAGTGGGGATGACTGGAAGAATGGGATCAGCCCAAAACTGAATGGCGGAGCAGACTCGATGGGCCAAATGGCCTACTTCTGCTCCTATGTCTTATGGTCTTAAGGTGTCTGGTAGTTAGAGATTCACAGAAACACTGGGGCAGTCATATGGTTACAACCATGGAAGCAGTACCTTTGGCCCAACTCATCTATCCTAACCGTGCTGCCCAGCAAGCCTAACATCCGAATCAACTGAATCGCAGAAGGTGTCAAGAACTGGCCTTAAATTCTGCAAGCAACATGGCAGTACACATAAGCACAAAAGGTGGTGTGAACATACATGACAGGTGGTATGAACATGTATGAAGGCACCATGAACGTAAGAGATCCAGTACTGCTGCCACTCAGAAGATGGTGAGAATGTGGTTTCATTTCAAAGGCTAGTTACAACTCATCTATGTGACATTAAGGCATTGGCCAGTCAAGTGGAACTCTGTAAGTATCTGACTGTTTTGTGGACTCTGTAGCTTTTCTTAAAATTGCAGAATATTTAGCTAAATTAAATATCCACACCAACTGATGTCATTTTGAACCAACGCCCTAACCAAAGAGATTTACAAAATTATGAGAGGTAAATGCATTTTCCAAAGGTTGAGTGAAACTGGAACTAGAAGCTATAGGTTAAGTGTGAACAGTAAAATATGAGAGGCAACTTCTTCATTTGGAGGGTGGTGCGAGTGAAGAAACGAGCTGTGGGCAGATGTGATGGATATGGGTTTGATAGCAATATTTAAGAGAAGGTACATGGATAGAAGCGGTTCGGAGGGCTATGGTCCAAGTGTGTGTCAATGGGACTAGATAGAATAATAGTTCGGCACGGCCTAGATGGGCCGAAAGGCCTGTTTCTATGACTGTATTTGGGGGACCCAGGACCCTAAATCACTGCATCAGTGTTTCAGCCTCTGCTGTATCGGTGTGAAACGGGAAAAATAGGGTCATTCGTTCCCTCTCTACCATTCACCCTCTGCCTTTCTGTGTGCATTGCCCAAGCCGGAGGGAGAGTCTGGGGAGGTCAAACCCTTCACCCTCTGCCTTTCAGTGTGCATTGCCCAAGCCGGAGGAAGAGACTGGGGAGGTCAAACCCTCGGCTAGACCCAAACTCCAATACCTCCATCAACAGCTTGAAAGCGCTGTCGTCCTTTATCCGTCCCTCCTTGCGTCCCTTGGCGGCCAGGTTAGTGAACCACACACACGGAATCCAATACTTGTTGTAGGGCGAGTGAAGGCTCTCGTATTTCTTGCGCTCCTCTTTGGTCATAAACCCTGGAAAAAGCAACGCCGTGATTTCTCCACCCCCGAGGGAGGGCTCACCAGCTCACAGCTACACAGTCTCTCCGTTATAATCCATGAGCCAGGATCCCAAATTTGGGCCACCGGTACCATCTGGGGGGACTAATTCTTTTAGTGATTTTTGGCAAGGTATACACCCCTAGTGCTAGAAAATATGTGGTAGCTTTCTGTGTGTTATCACTCGATTTATAATCACATGCCAAAACACACTTTTCAAAACTATACATAGCACATTCTACTTCAAACTGATGGTCCTCTCTTATTAGTGACGCTTTGTCTTTGAAAATTGGTGGGAATATAGCCCAGACTATATGTTTTTCAGAAAAGTTGTTAAAATTAGCATCTCTACAAATGTCATCTATTACTGGCAGTGAAAACACAGTGACTATACATTCCATAAGATGTACTTCTGTTTTCATGTTCTGTTTCACATTTATATCTTGTACATCACCATTTATACATATATTTATATCACCTTTGCAGCAGGTGTTTTTCTCACCAGTAATATTAACATGATTTTTTTCTGTTTCAGGTACTGTGGTGATGGGATAGTCCTGCACAATAGAGGAGAGAGAAGAGCAGAGTAGACTTAGATCAGGAGTAGCTGAATCGCTTTGCTTCAGAATGGAGAGCCATAAGCACAAAGATATCTATTAAGAAGCAGTGTATCATACACCAGAAAACATCAAAAGAAGATGATGACCATTTAGTTAGTCCTCAAGACTATGAATCCTGGAAAATATTACTTGAAGCAGCCAAAGTGAGAAACTATGCCCCTATTTTAGACGTTGCTAAAGAACTTGGAGAAAAAAGAAGTCCCAGGAATCTTCTATCACTGAAAATGCCGAAGCCTCCTCACCATGAAGAGAGACTTAGAGACTCTGAAAAGGAAAGCCAAGGAAAGCATTACTGATGAAGCTGGTAAGAATACCTGTAAATCAGAAAGTCCAAGTAGGAGATCTCCATCAGAAGCAAGGTGTATGATCAAATCTGCATTTTTTGTAATAAGCTGAAATTTCTGAAGGGCCCCAAGTCACGTGAAAAGCTTACACAAGCTGTACAACTCAGAGCTGACCAAACACTACAGGAATGTGCAACCCAAAAGGAAGATGAAAAGATTCTAGCAGTAACAAGCAGAGACATAGTTGCTGCAGAGGCCCACTATCATGTTTCAAGGATTGTACCAGAATCAAGAAAAAGGAACCCGAGTACAAAGAGAATGGTGATGAACTGTATAAAAGGATTGAAAGGGAAGCCTATAAAGACCTTTTCACGTATATCAGAACTGATATCATACCCAACAAGATGATTGTACAAGTCACTTCTTTGGTCAGGAAACTTGAATCTATCTGGTGGAGTTACACTCCTGCAAGATTCTACAAGGAAGCACCTTCGTAGGAAACTAGAATCTGAGCTGGGCAATTCAGTAGATATATTTCCAGATGACAAAGGAAAATTGTTAATGGTTCCTGAAAGTGTATCATTAAGGGACTTTGTCTTGGAAAATCAAACTCCACAGAGGGAACTCAAAGTTTGGAGGGCCAAGGCAACCAATTTCGACAAGATCATAGATCAGACTTCATCATATATCAGGCCCTGTCCACACCAGAAGGATTGCTGAGAAAGACAAATAAAGCACTTTAGCCACAACCTTGCAGAAAAATATAGCAGTAGAAGAGCAACTCCCAGAAAACTCTGCTACAGTGGTTGATGGAATGAACTTGGTCCAAAGGGTGAAAGGGGATCAAGTTACTTTCAGAAATGTTGCCACAACAATTCTGGGTATGGCTCTGAGGGATGACAGTCAGAGTAGCAGAATAGATGTTGTGTTCAACACATACAAGGAGAACTCTATCAAGAATAGTGAAAGGTCTCTACGGGGTGAAGAGACTGGTCACGAGTTGCAAGGTATCACAGGCACACAGATGGTGAGGCAGTGGAGAAGCTTCCTGACCAAAGTCAGTAACAAAAATAGTCTCATTAGCTTCATAGTCCATGAATGGAGGAAGGCGGAGTACAGAGCAAAGCTACAGGAGAAGATTCTGTATGCAACTGTGAATGACAAATGTTACAGAATCACATCTCAAGACAGTGAGGAGGTGTCAGCTCTTCAGTGTCAACAAGAAGCAGATGGTCGCCTACTTCTCCATGCAGCCCATACCACAAGAGAGGAATACCAGTCTGTAGTGATCTGCTCAGAAGACAGAGATGACTTTATCATGGTTTTAGCATTTTGTGACAAGATTGGGGCCCCATTCTTCCACAAGTGTGGCACTATAACCCGTACAAGGCTTGTAGGCATCAAGAAGGTTGCTGCCACTGTTGGCATAGAGGTTCGTAGGACTCTCATCGGGTTGCATTTACACTGTAAATACTTTTGCAGGCAAAGGGAAGACAAGTGCCCTAAAACTTCTGACCAGCAACAGGGAAACTCAGGACACATTCTTAGAGTTGGGTCAGGAATGGGACCTCTCCCCAGAACTGATGGACAAACTGGAGGCATTTACATGTCTCCTGTATGCCCCAAAAGCATCGACCACCAAGGTCAATTAGCTCAGGTATCACCTTTTCTGTGCCAAAAAAGGTGGAATCGAAAGTCATCAACTCCCACCATGCAAGGAATGCTTAAGAAAACATGCACTGCAAGCCAACTACCAGGCTGGTATATGGAGAAGATGTTTAGAGAAGGACCCACAAGTATCAAGCCCTGTTGGCAGAGGATGGAAGATGGAGAGAGAAGAGGAAGCTGAACAGTCGGTGGTGCACTGGATGGAAGGCCAGCCAGCACCCGATGCCGTCCTGGATCTACTGGCCTGTAACAGTCCAAAAAAATGTTCACTCCCAAGATGTATGTGTGTTGCAAATGGCCTCAGGTGTACTGATATGGGTAGACTGGCAGACTGTGAGAACCAGGCATCCACCTCAGAGAGTATGGAAAGTTCAGACCAAGACGTGGAAGACTTGGAAAATTATTATGATTATTAATAGGTTATGAAAGTATGGAAAACAAAGTATGGAGAGCAGTCTTTGATTAAATATATTCATTTTACAACCATATGGGGCCGAGGTTATGGCCGTGTGGAACCCCACATTTGAATTATTGTACTGTAATTCCATATGCTATGACAAAAGCTTAAGATTGTTTTGATTTGATACAACAATATGGAAAATATCATGACATTAATAAAACTCCAGAAATCTCTCCAAATGAGGTTTTTTACCTTTTGGGGGGTGGGGTAACATTTTCTGCTGTACTGATGGAATATATACAAAAAATGATTACTTATTTGAAGTAATAAAGGTACCACTGATGCAATGCTAACACATATTTTCTAACTCTAAAGATGTATACCTTGCCAAAAATCACTATGAGCATTATTCCTCTCAGATGGTACCAACCAACTCTACTGGCTCATGGACTATCACTCTGAACACAGACCCTTTTCTCTGCTTACTCTCATCCTAGCAATACTTCTCCTACTCTTCGGTGCAACTCATCCCTGCTGACACCGCGATCAGATTATCCGTCACTCTCCCACATCCCAAGGAATAAAACCAGAGTCCGCTCAAAGTCTCCCTGGAACCCAGGTCTTCCAGTCCTGGCAACATCTTCATTCTTCCACAAATTCCCAACCCAATCCCCTTTAGAAAGTTCCCACTGAACCCGCTTCCAGTGCCTCCCGCCAAGGGTTTCCCCTCACCGCCACAGAGGGCCTCCTCCTCCTCCTCCTCCTCAGTGAGTCTCTTTTCCCCCATATTCTCTCCTCCCCTCCCTCCACCCCTACACACACACACACACACACACACACACACACACACACACACACACACACACACACACAGTTCTCCCCGCCCCCCCCCCAACACCCATCTTTGCAAGTTCTATGCCGGTTCCGGCTGCCCCCTCCCACTCGCTCAGTCTTCGGACCTCTCAGTAACCGGACCCCACCTCACCTGATCTCCAAGGACAAAGAGACGGAAGCAGTAGGAGGCCGTTCATCCCCTCGGGCTGACCGGATTATGGCCTCTGGTCTTCTCCTGTCTATTCCCGTCACTCTAACTACCCCTCCCCGCTACGATCGTACCCCTCATGGAGGGGCGATCCAAGGTCCACGCCCCGCTCAGCCCCACCCCTCACCTGCTTCCACCACGTGGTCCATGGTGGGGAACCGCTTGATGACGGCCGTGCTGACCGAGCGCAGGATGAGGAGCGCCGAGAGGCTGGCGTACCTCATCATGGTCCGGCGCAGCAGGCGGCCCCGCTCATCAGCGCCGTGCACGTTTCCGGAGATGACACACATGAGGCGATCGGGCAGCGGGATACTCGTGTACTGGTTCCACCAGCGGTTCACCACCAGAGTCACGTAAAACCCTGAACAACAGAGCAGAACCCGAGTGAGAACCAGCGACCGCTGGACCCGACCCCTCCGGCCCCCGCGGCGGGCGACCCTCCCTCGCAATGTCTCTGACCAGACCCAGTGTCGGGTCTGCATACTTCACGGAAATCCCATCCTATTTGTTGTGGAGTTATATAATGTAATGTGTAATAAACATACTTTTGTTAAAAAAGGAGTTCGTGGGAATGACCTGAGCGGCAGTTCCGTTTGCAACCAGCGTTCCCGACAATGTAGCTCATTCCGGTACTGATCCCCCACTGGCAGATCTGCAGAACCCAGCCTGCATCTTGAAAGGTGCCATGTTAATGGAAGTTGCTGCAGTCGCCCTATGGCTTGCTGGAGGAAGGGTCTCGAAATCCTCAGTCACCTCCGTTACTAGCAACCCAGCCCCCACTTCGAGTAACCGGCAGCTGAGGTTACGGATCATCTGCGGGTAACCAGGATCAGATATGGTGTAGCGGTGGAGAAACACCAATTCGCTCCTCTCCCCCCAGTTTTACCTGTTACAATATTTGGAGGTCATTTGGCCCATCAAGGCACGCCGGCTCTTAACAGGGAAATCAGTCCCACAACAGATTCTCTCTCACTCTCTCACCAGCCCGTCGGCTCCTCCTTTTCTTTGCCTTTCTGACAAAGTGGCCAATTAATCTGCTGCTGGGAGGGCCAGTGGGAACCCCCCTCAGTCACAGGGAGAAGGTGCAGGCTCTACGCAGACGGCGGCGGAGGTCGTGATCGAATCTCGGTCTCCAGCACTGGGAGGCCGCAGCACCATTTGCCGCGCAGTTACGGGGAAACCTAGCAGCCTGGGGGCTCAAGGGTCACATGTGCGTGAGTTTTCAAGAAATATAAGGAAATGGCAAAATCTCTCACCCAGCACGAAGGCCATGGGGATCAGGTCGGAATATAAACGTCTCTCACCCAGCACGAAGGCCATGGGGATCAGGTCGGAATATAAACGTCTCTCACCCAGCACGAAGGCCATGGGGATCAGGTCGGAATATAAACGTCTCTCACCCAGCACGAAGGCCATGGGGATCAGGTCGGAATATAAACGTCTCTCACCCAGCACGAAGGCCATGGGGATCAGGTCGGAATATAAATGTCTCTCATCCAACACAAAGGCCATGGGGATCAGGTCGGAATATAAACGTCTCTCACCCAGCACGAAGGCCATGGGATCAGGTTGGAATATAAACGTCTCTCACCCAGCACGAAGGCCATAGGGATCAGGTTGGCATAGTGGTTGCAGTACAAAGCCAGCTTCTCGAAATACCTCTT
This sequence comes from Mobula birostris, assembly GCF_030028105.1. Classification (NCBI taxonomy): domain Eukaryota; kingdom Metazoa; phylum Chordata; class Chondrichthyes; order Myliobatiformes; family Myliobatidae; genus Mobula; species Mobula birostris. The sequence continues at coordinate 29,795,500 of NC_092401.1, read as the reverse complement.
CTGCTCTTCCAGAAGCAAAAACCTTGTGCAGAATTTATTTTAAAATTAAATTATAAGAATAACCAAAACAATCGTGGAATCAACTCAGAACCTGAAGGATTTTAATTGTTACACACTGACCAAAGGCCATTAGACCCATGGGCTGTTTGCTAACTTATTTCAATCCCAATAGATCGATCTCTCTCTCTCTCTCACACACACACACACACACACACACACACACACACACACACACACACACACACACACACACACGCACACACACGCACGCATACACACACACATGCACATATACACACACACACATACATACACACTCACACACACATACACCCATATACATGCACACATACACACACACATACATACACATGCACACATACACACACTCTCACTCACACACATGCACACATACACACACACTCTCACTCACACACACATGCACACATACACACGCACGCTTACACACAAAAGCCTCTTTGCTTTAGAACATTCTAGAGTGATAGATTGATACATGGAAACAGGCCCTTCAACCCATCTCATCTGTGCTGATCCAGTTACATACCTAAGCATGTCCCATTTGCCTGTGATCCCGCTAAACCCTTCCTATCCATGTTGCTGTCCAACTGTTTTTTAAATATCGTTGATGTACCTGTCTCAATCACTTTCTCACATCCCCACCACCATCTGTGTTAAAACTGTGCTCCTCAGATCCCTTCTCTCTTAAATATGAGATTTCTGGTTTTGGACTCCTCTACCCTGGGGAAAAGAATGTGACTGTCCACTTTGTAAATGTCCCCCATGATGTTATAATGCGACCCCTCCACCTCCTTTGCTCCAGCGAAAGCAGTCCTCGCCTGTCCCTTTCTCCTTATAACTCAAGTCCTTCACTAGCAGGAACAACCTGGTGAGTATTTTTGCAACCTCTCCAGTTTAATGTAATTGTTCATTATGAGATACAACCACCTCTGTCTCGGACCCCTCAACCACCACTTTCTCGGACTGCAGAAATCATAATCGCCAGTTTCTCCACACGTCAGCGAGAATTTTATATCAGGGAGTTTTGTTGTTCACAGCTGGAGGTTCTGATTAGTAGCTACCAGGGGAAGTAGTTGAGGCAGGGACAATAATATTTAAAAGACACCGGGATAGGAAAGATTTAGAGGGATGTGTATCAAACACGGGCAAATTGCTTGGATGGGATTATTGGTCAGCATGGACAGGTAGGGCTGAAAGGCCTGCTTCCGAGCCGTGTGGACCAATAACTGCCCACCTGCACTGTGCTGCAAGTCTCCGCACCTATGGCCGGCGCCCCCTCGATGCTGAAGAATGATCAGGAGGAAAGTAAGTTGTATTTAGAGGAAAAGTAGGTTCTTCTATAGAGGCACAGTGGAGATAGTATTTTGGCTGGTGGCATCATGGCCTGATATGGAAACACCAATGCCCAGGAATGGAAATGTCTGCAGAAAGTGCTGGATATGGCCCAGGCTAACACAGGAAAAGTCCTCCCCGCTACTGAGCACACTTACAAGGGGTGCTGCCACAAGGAAGCAACATCCATCATCAAGGATCCCCACCATGCTCTCTTCTCACTACCACCATTGGGCAGGAGATACAAGGTCCCACACTACCAGACTCAAGAACAATTTCTGAATCAATGTGGATAACTTCACTCATGCCAACACTGAACTGACTCACAACCTACAAACTCACTTGGAAGGACTCGACAACTCATGTTCTCAGCATTATACATTTACTTTTTTTGTTATCCTCTTTTGAGTCAATATGGGTGGAAGTCAGGAACAGGAAGGGAGCAGTTACTCTATTGGGAGTATTCTATAAGCCCCCTGGTAGCAGCAGAGATACAGAGGGGCAGACTGGGAGGCAGATTTTGGAAAGGTGCAAAAATAACAGGGTTGTTATCATGGGTGACTTTAACTTCCCTAATATTGATTGGCACCTGATTAGTTCCAAGGGTTTAAATGGGGCAGAGTTTATTAAGTGTGTCCAGGATGGATTCCTGTCACAGTATGTGGGCAGGCCGACCAGGGGGAATGCCATACTAGATCTAGTACTAGGTAATGAACCGGGTCAGGTCACAAATCTCTGTGGGTGAGCATCTGGGGGATAGTGACCACCACTCCCTGGCCTTTATAATTATCATGGAAAAGGATAGAATTAAAGAGGGCAGGAAAGTTTTTAATTGGGGAAAGGCAAAATATGAGGTTATAAGGCTGGAACTTGCGGGTGTAAATTGGGATGACGTTTTTGCAGGGAAATGTACTATGGACATGTGGTCGATGTTTACAGATCTCTTGCGGGATGTAAGGGGTAAATTTGCCCCGGTGAGGAAGGTAAAGAATGGTAGGGTGAAGGAACCATGGGTGACAAGTGAGGTCGAAAATCTAGTCAGGAGGAAGAAGGCAGCATACATGAGGTTTAGGAAGCAAGGATCAGATGGGTCTATTGAGGAATATAGGGAAGCAAAGAAAGGAGCTTAAGAAGGGGCTGAGAAGAGCAAGAAGGGGACATGAGAAGGCCTTGGCGAGTAGGGTAAAGGAAAACCCCAAGGCATTCTTCAATTATGTGAAGAAAAAAAGGATGACAGGAGCGAAGGTAGGACCGATTAGAGATAAAGGTGGGAAGATGTGTCTGGATGCTGTGGAAGTGAGTGAGGTCCTCAAAGAATACTTCTCTTCGGTATTCACCAATGAGAGGGAACTTGATGATGGTGAGGACAATATGAGTGAGGTTGATGTTCTGGAGCATGTTGATATTAAGGGAGAGGAGGTGTTTGGGTTGTTAAAATACATTAGGACAGATAAGTCCCCGGGGCCTGACGGAATATTCTCCAGGCTGCTCCACGAGGCGAGAGAAGAGATTGCAGAGCCTCTGGCTAGGATCTTTATGTCCTCGTTGTCCACGGGAATAGTACCGGAGGATTGGAGGGAGGTGAATGTTGTTCCCTTGTTCAAAAAAGGTAGTAGGGATAGTCCGGGTAATTATAGACAAGTGAGCCTTACGTCTGTGGTGGGAAAACTGTCGGAAAAGATTCTTAGAGATAGGATCTCTGGGCATTTAGAGAATCATGGTCTGATCAGGGACAGTCAGCATGGCTTTGTGAAGGGCAGATCATGTCTAACAAGCCTGATAGAGTTCTTTGAAGAGGTGACCAGGCATATAGATGAGGGTAGTGCAGTGGATGTGATCTATATGGATTTTAGTAAGGCATTTGACAAGGTTCCACACGGTAGGCTTATTCAGAAAGTTAGAAGGCATGGGATCCAGGGAAGTTTGGCCAGGTGGATTCAGAATTGGCTCGCCTGCAGAAGGCAGAGGGTGGTGGTGGAGGGAGTACATTCAGATTGGAGGGTTGTGACTAGTGGTGTCCCACAAGGATCTGTTCTGGTACCTCTACTTTTCGTGATTTTTTATTAATGACCTGGATGTTGGGGTAGAAGGGTGGGTTGGCAAGTTTGCAGACGACACAAAGGTTGGTGGTGTTGTAGATAGTGTAGAGGATTGTCAAAGATTGCAGAGAGACATTGATAGGATGCAGAAGTGGGCTGAGAAGTGGCAGATGGATTTCAACCTGGAGAAGTGTGAGGTGGTACACTTTGGAAGGACAAACTCCAAGGCAGAGTACAAAGTAAATGGCAGGATACTTGGTAGTGTGGAGGAGCAGAGGGATCTGGGGGTACATGTCCACAGATCCCTGAAAGTTGCCTCACAGGTAAATAGGGTAGTTAAGAAAGCTTATGGGGTGTTAGCTTTCATAAGTCGAGGGATAGAGTTTAAGAGTCGCGATGTAATGATGCAGCTCTATAAAACTCTGGTTAGGCCACACTTGGAGTACTGTGTCCAGTTCTGGTCACCTCACTATAGGAAGGATGTGGAAGTATTGGAAAGGGTACAGAGGAGATTTACCAGGATGCTGCCTGGTTTAGAAAGTATGCATTACGATCAGAGATTAAGGGAGCTAGGGCTTTACTCTTTGGAGAGAAGGAGGGTGAGAGGAGACATGATAGAGGTGTACAAGATATTAAGAGGAATAGATAGAGTGGATAGCCAGCGTCTCTTCTCCAGGGCACCACTGCTCAATACAAGAGGACATGGCTTTAAAGTAAGGGGTGGGAAGTTCAAGGGGGATATTAGAGGAAGGTTTTTTACTCAGAGAGTGGTTGGTGCGTGGAATGCACTGCCTGAGTCAGTGGTGGAGGCAGATACACTAGTGAAGTTTAAGAGACTACTAGACAGGTATATGGAGGAATCTAAGGTGGGGGCTTATATGGGAGGCAGGGTTTGAGGGTCGGCACAACATCGTGGGCTGAAGGGCCTGTACTGTGCTATACTGTTCTATGTTCTATGTTATTTGCAGCTTCTCTTCTTTTGTACATTGTTTGTTCTTCAGTCTTAGTTGCTTATAGTTTTTCATAAATTATATTGTATTTCTTTATTTTCCTGTAAATGCCTGCATGAAGTCAAATCTCAAGGTAGTAGTATATGGTGGCATGCAAACTTTGATAATAAATTTACTTTGAACTTTGAAGTTATCAGCAAATGACCGGAATCAGTACTTCAGTAAAAGCATATAGAAACAGGAATCCTTTAGACTAAGGCCACTGTGCCTGAGTATGGGCAGAGACTGAAGACTGTAGCAACAGCAGTGAGGACCAGGAAGGTATGGACAAGGGAAGTACAGGAGCACCTGCAGGACTTCTTTGAATCAGTGGACTGGACTGTGTGCAAGAATTCATCTTCGAACCTGGATGAGATGATGCAGTTGCTACCAACTTCATTAAAACCTGTGTGGATGAGTGTGTGCCCACAAAGGCTTACTGCACATTCCCAAACCAAAAGCCATGGATAAACCAGGAGGTACGTCATCTGCTGAAGGCTAGATCTGTGGCATTCAAGTCTGGCCACCCAGGTCTGTACCAGAAAACGAGGCATGATTTGCGAAGGGCTATTTCAAGGGTGAAGAGACAATTTCGAATGAGGTTGGAGGCAACATTGGATGCACGACAACTCTGGCAGGGCTTGCAAGACATTACTTCCTACAGAGCGAAACCCAATAGCATGAATGGCAGCAATGCTTCACTACCAGATGAACTCAACGCCTCCTATGCCCACTTTGAAAGGGAGAACACAACTACAGCTGTGGAGATCCCTGCTGCACTTGACAACGCTGTGATCTCTGTCTCAGAGGCTGATGTTAGACTGTCTTTAAAGAGAGTGACCCTCACAAGGCGGAAGGTCCCGATGGAGTACCTGAAAACCTGTGCCAACCAACTGGCAGGAGTATTCAAGGACATTTTCAACCTCTCACTGCTAATGGCGAAAGTTCCCACTTGCTTCAAAAAGACAACAATTATACGAGTGCCTAAGAAGAATAATGTGAGCTGCCTTAATGACTATCGCCCGGTAGCACTCACATCAACAGTGATGAAATGTTTTGACAGGTTGGTCTTGACTAGACTGAACTCTTGCCTCAGCAAGGATCTGGACCCATTGCAATTTGCCTATCATCACAATAGGTCAACAGCAGATGCAATCTCAATGTCTCGCCACACGGCTTTAGACCACCTGGACAACACAAACATCTATCTCAGGATGCTGTTCATCAACTATAGCTCAGCATTTAATACCATCATTCCCACAATCCTGATTGAGAAGTTTCAGAACCTGGGCCTCTGTACCTTCCTCTGCAATTGGATCCTCGACTTCCTAACCAGAAGATGACAATCTGTGCAGATTGGTGATGACATCTTCTCCTCAATGACAATCAACACCTCAGCGGCGTGTGCTTAGCCCACTGCTCTACTCTCTATGTACCCTTGACTGTGTGGCTAGGCATGGCTCAAATACCATCTATAAACTTGCTGATGATACAACTGTAATGCGCTCTAAGGTTTCACTACTAATGTAATGGTTTTTTTTGTAATGTTCACTGCTGAAGTAACAGTTTTAATGCAGACCAGCACTGAGGTAGCTGGGGACGGAGATTTCAAAGAATGGGTTCTATCATTTCTGAGGGGTGAGGGGAAAGAGTGGTCGGATTTGGAATGTCTAATTAGTCCATGTCCCCCGGTGAAGAGTGAGAATTCTGAGGTAGTATCCGCCCTTACTTCTCTGGTGAATAAATGGAAAAATCAGATTCAAAGTCCCAGCCACGGCAGGCTCCGCCGATTCTCTGGAATACCACCACCCCTAAAGGGGAGGAGGAGTGAGACGTGGGCGGAACGGTCCTCTCAGTTGTTAACACGTAGAATTCTGCAAATGCTGGAAATTCAAGCAACACACATCAAAGTTGCTGGTGAACGCAGCAGGCCAGGCAGCATCTCTAGGAAGAGGCACAGTCGACGTTTCAGGCCGAGACCCTTCGTCAGGACTAACTGAAGGAAGAGCTAGTAAGAGATTTGAAAGTGGGATGGGGAGGGGGAGATCCAAAATGATAGGAGAAGACAGGAGGGGGAGGGATGGAGCCAAGAGCTGGACAGGTGATTGGCAAAAGGGATATGAGAGGATCATGGGACAGGAGGCCCAGGGAGAAGGAAAAGGGGAAGGGGGGGAAAACCCAGAGGATGGGCAAGGGGTAGAGTCAGAGGGATAGAGGGAGAAAAAGGAGAGAGAGAGAAAGAATGTGTGTATATAAATAAATAACGGATGGGGTACGAGGGGGAGGTGGGGCTTTAGCGGAAGTTAGAGAAGTCAATATTCATGCCATCAGGTTGGAGGCTACCCAGACGGAATATAAGGTGTTGTTCCTCCAACCTGAGTGTGGCTTCATCTTTACAGTAGAGGAGGCCGTGGATAGGCATATCAGAATGGGAATGGGATGTGGAATTAAAATGTGCGGCCACTGGGAAATTCTGTTTTCTCTGGCGGACAGAGCATAGGTGTTCAGCAAAACAATTTCCCAGTCTGCGTCGGGTCTCACCAATATATAGGCCACATCGGGAGCACCAGATGCAGTATATCACCCAGCCATCTGCTCTCACTCCATCCTCCCGCCACCCCACTAGGAATAGGGTTCCCCTGGTCCTCACCTACCACCCCACCAGCCTCCGGGCCCAACATATTATTCTCCGTAACTTCCGCCACCTTCAACGGGATCCCACCACTAAGCACATCTTTCCCTCCCCCCCACCCCCCGCTTTCCACTATGCAACTCCCTTGTCCATTCGTCCCCCCCAACCCTCCCCACTGATCTCCCTCCTGGCACTTATCCTTGTAAGCGGAACAAGTGCTACACATGCCCTTACACTTCCTTCCTTACCACCATTCAGGGCCCCAGATAGTCCTTCCAGGTGAGGCGACACTTCACCTGTGAGTCGGCTGGGGTGATATACTGCATCCGGTGCTCCCGATGTGGCCTTCTATATATTGGCAAGACCTGACGCAGACTGGGAGATCGTTTTGCTGAACACCTATGCTCTGTCTGCCAGAGAAAGCAGGATCTCCCAGTGGCCACACATTTTAATTCCACATCCCATTCCCATTCTGACATGTCTATCCACGGCCTCCTCTACTGTAAAGATGAAGCCACACTCAGGCTGGAGGAACAACACCTTATATTCCGTCTGGGTAGCCTCCAACCTGATGGCATGAACATTGACTTCTCTAACTTCCACTAATGCCCCACCTCCCCCTTGTACCCCATCCATTATTTATTTATATACACACATTCTTTCTCTCTCTCTCCTTTTTCTCCCTCTGTCCCTCTGACTATACCCCTTGCCCACCCTCTGGGTCCCCCACCCCCTTTTCCTTCTCCCTGGGCCTCCTGTCCCATGATCCTCTCATATCCCCTATTGCCAATCATCTGTCCAGCTCTTGGCTCCATCTCTCCCCCTCCTGTCTTCTCCTATCACTTTGGATCTCCCCCTCCCCTTCCCCCCCCACTTTCAAATCTCTTACTAGCTCTTCTTTCAGTTAGTCCTGACGAAGGGTCTCGGCCCGAAACGTCGACTGTACCTCTTCTTAGAGATGCTGCCTGGCCTGCTGCGTTCACCAGCAACTTTGATGTGCAATGCTTTTGCTCCGACTGGATGCCCAATGGAGGTTCCGGTGGGGTTTCGAAACATGCCTCAGGAGAAGGGGGAGAAGCTTTCTGCTTTATTTTTCAGCTAGAGAGGCAGCTGAATTGCTTGCAGCACAGAAGGGTCATTTAGGCGGCTGAGGTGGATCAGTTAAGAATGGACCAGATAGGCAGGGTCCCCAGTCCCATGACCAGATTGCGTGGGGTCTCCGACAGTCTCGTAAGATGCGACCCCTCCATCTTTTGTTGAGCTGATCAGAGAGGTACGGGAAGAGGAGAACGTGTCGGAGGCGTGGGAGGACTCAGTCAGCAGGGTATAGTCCTCGGTAGTAGTCCCCTGCAGTGAAGTGACCACAGATAGCCTACCCCAGGGAGCGGTAGAGGAGATTGCGGCAGAGTTGAGAACGGAGATACTTAGGCTGTTATCAGCGGGTATGACCCCCCCCACACCCATATGGATGGAGATGATGGTGGCGGGGGGGGGGGGCGGATTCCCCAAGGGGACGAACAATGTGGAGGGCTGCTGGCAGCAGGTGTCACGCCAGAAGGAGAGTGAGCCCACGAGAACCTCAGCAGGGAGAGTCGTTGGGAAAACTTAGAGGGCACCCAGTGAGTGAACAGCCTGGTGTCTCTGAGGGAACACGTTCCCAGCAATATACCAAGGAGCTCCCGAGAGCAAAAGACCCTGTTCCTGAAGGTTTAGTGGGACCACGCTCCAGTGTGTCGATATTGATAGAGGATATTAACGCTAAAGCCATACTCGACACCGGGTCGCAGGTCACGTTACTGTACCGTCGTTTTACAACTGGTATCTGAAGCATTTACCCTTGACACCATTCAGTGCACTGGAGATTTGGGGTCTCAGTGCTGGTGATTATCCATATGACGGTTATTTGTCAGTGAAACTGGTGTTCTCGGAGGCCAATGTGGGAGTGTCTGAGGTCCTTGATACATCGGTCCCGGTTTGTCAGGACCCTGTTGAGACGGGCGGTGTTTCAGTTCTTGAGGGGACCAACACCCCTCTTGTGAGAAGGCTCATGGGGGGCCTGCAAGGAAAAGGCGGGTGAGAGCTTTCTGGGAACATTGTCCGTGCACCCGGGGTTTCGGCCTGCTTTTGACGAAGTGCATGGCTGCATTGGTCTGCATACTGAATTTAAATGAGGGACTGTGTCGTTCACCCAGTCGAAGCCAATGGTGGTAGAGCGCAGGGAAGCAGCGAGAGTGATAGGGACCCCAAGATTTCCCGGAGTGCCTGAGGGTGAGACCCTCTTAGTGGACGCTCCGGAAGACCACAAGGGGGAGTCAGGATTTCCTGCTGGGGTACTGGTGAGGCCCGAATTGCAGAAGCCCTCGGTTGTACAGCCGAGCAGGATGGCAGTGATCGTCAGGAACACTACGAAGAGGGAGGGCACCTTCAAGCGGGGGATGCCCCTGGCGCATTTGTTCCCGGTGACGGTAATGTCTAGTGTCTCCGTGAGGCACGCCGGGGAGAAACTATTGGAAAAGGGGGAAAGTTGACAGCTGAGTCATTGAACTTTGCGGACTCCCCGGTGCCGCTGGGTTGGAAAAGGAGGCTGGTAGAGACGACGTTGAAGCTGGAAGGTGTCTTTTCCATTGGCGAGTTTGATGTGGGTTGTTCCAAGAGCACTCGTCACGCTATCCGGGTGACCGAGGACATCACGTTTAGAGAGAGGTCGTGGCAACTGGCCCCTGAAGACGTGGAAGACGTGCAGCAGCACTTGTGTAAGTTGAAAGAAGCTGAGATCATCACTGAGTCCTGAAGCCCCTATGCTTCCCTAATAGTAGTGACCTGGAAGCAGAACGGGAAGGTACGTATGTGTGTGAACTATAGGACTCTGAACAGGCGCACCGTCCCTGACCAGTACACAGTCCCGATGGTCGAAGATGCACTGGCCTGTCCGAGTGGTGCAAAGTGGTTTAGTGTGTTGGATTTGAGTATAACCAGATATTACCAGATCCCCATGAGTGAGGCTGACAAAGACATTTATATATCCCCTGGGATTCTACCAGTTCGAAAGGATGCCCCAGGGCATATCGGGAGCCCCTGTAGCCTTCCAGCCGGTCATGGAGAAAACGGTCGGGGATATGAATTAGCTTGAGGATTTGGATGACCTCATAGTATTTGGATCCACCTTGGAAGAACATGAAGCGAGGCTACTGAAGGTGCTGGACTGCCTGAAAGCTGAAGGGTTAAAACCTTCCCTGGATAAGTGCCAGTTCTTCAAATCGTCTGTTAGCTATATCAGACACATAATCTCACGGAATGCTGGGTGGCAGTGTGAAATATGAGGAGGATGTTACGAGAATGCAGGGTGACTTGGACAGGCTGGGTGATTGAGGGGATGCATGGCAGATGCAGTTTAATGTGGATAAATGTGAGGTTATCCACTTTGGTGGTAAGAACAGGAAGGCAGATTATTATCTAAATGGAGTCAAGTTAGGAAAAGGGGAAGTACAATGAGATCTAGGTTTTCTTGTACATCAGTCACTGAAAGCAAGCATGCAAGTACAGCTGGCAGTGAAGAACGCTAATGGCATGCTGGCCTTCATAACAAGGGGAATTGACTATAGGAGCAAAGAGGTCCTTCTGTAGCTGTACAGGGCCCTGGTGAGACCACACCTGGAGTATTGTGTGAAGTTTTGGTCTCCAAATCTGAGGAAGGACATTCTTGTTATTGAGGGAGTGCAGTGTAGGTTCACAAGGTTAATTCCCAGGATGGCGGGACAATCATATGTCAAAAGATTGGAGCAACTGGGCTTGTAGACACTGGAATTTAGAAGGATGAGAGGGGATCTGATTGAAACATATAAGATTATTAAGGGATTGGACACACTGGAGGCAGGAAGCATGTTCCCACTGATGGGTGAGTCCAGAACCAGAGGCCACAGTTTAAGAATTAGGGGTAGGCCATTTAGAACGGAGTTGAGGAAAAACTTTTTCACCCAGAGAGTGGTGGATATGTGGAATGCTCTGCTCCAGAAGGCAGTGGAGGCCAAGTCTCTGGATGCTTACAAGAAAGAGATGGATAGAGCTCTTAAAGATAGCGGAATCAAAGGTTATGGGGATAAGGCAGTAACTGGGTACTGATTGTGGATGATCAGCCACGATCACAGTGAATGGCGGTGCTGGCTCGAAGGGCTGAATGGCCTATTCCTGCACCTATTGTCTATTGTCTATAATGGAGTAGCTACTGACCCGGCTAAGATAGAAGCAGTGACCAAGGCCCCAGCCTGTGAGCGCTCTGCGCTCGTTACTGGGGTTCTGTGGTTATTATCGGAGATTCGTGAAGGGCTACGCCAAAGTGAGTCACCCGTTGAATCAGTTTCTGTGTGGTTACCCTCCCTTGGGGAAGAAAGGGACAGGAGAGTGGAGAATATCTAAACCCGTCGGAACCTTATGGACAGAGGTGGGATGTAAAATGTGAGGAGGCTTTTCAGTCGCTGAAGGAGCTGCTGACCCAGGCGTCTGTGCTGGCTTTTGCAGACCCTGATTGCTGTATGTACTGCACACAGATGCCAGCTGAGAGGGTTTAGGGGGCATCCTGTATCAGGATCAGGGCACCGGGTTGAGGCCTGTGGCATTTGTCAACCTGAGTTTGTTGCCCTCTGAGACAAACTATCCCACGCACAAGTTGGAATTCCTGGTGTTGAAATGGGCGGTGGTGGATAAGCTGAGTGACTATCTCTACGGGGCCACGTTTGAGGTGAGGACGGACAACAGCCCCCTAACTTATATCCTGACCATGGCGAAACTGGATGCCACAGGCCATCGGTGGTTGGCAGGGTTGTCTGCCTACGATTTCAGCCTGAAGTACCAGCCGGGGGGCCGGAACGTTGATGCGGATGCTTTGTCCCGACGGGTGCAGGGCCCCTGGACCTGGTGCATATGGATTTCCTGTCCATAGAACCGGATGCCAGCAACACGGATATACACCAGATATGCTCAGGTTTTCCCTACCAAGGACCAGAGGGCGACTACAGTGGCAAAAGTGTTATGGGAGAAGTATTTTGTTTACTATGGCCTTCCCAGTTGGATACATAGTGACCAGGGACGGGACTTCAAGAGCAGACTCATCCATGAGTTACTGGGCATGCTTGGAGTTGAGAAGTCAAGGACCACGCCCTATCACCCGCAGCTGCTCCCCAGCCTGAGAGGTTTAATCGGACCTTGCTAGACATGCTCAGGACCCTGGAGATCAGCAAGAAGAGCAGGTGGAGTTAACATTATTGGGCATCTGGTTTACTGTTACAACTGTACACAAAGTGAAGCTACTGGGTACTCACCATATTATCTGATGTTTGGGCACGAGGCAAGGTTGCCCATTGACCTTTGTTTTGGGACTGACGAGGGTGCCTCACCACTGAATCCTTATCTGAAGTATGTGTCTGATATGAGGAGAGAGCTGAAAAGGGCTTATGAATTGGCTGGGGTCGCAGCCACCAAGCAGAATGGAGGAAATAAGAGGAGTTATGATAAAAAGGTGAGGTTCTCCCTACTCCTGCCGGGAGACTGAGTCAATAGACAATAGACAATAGGTGCAGGAGTAGGCTATTCGGCCCTTCGAGCCAGCACCACCATTCACTGTGATCATGGCTGATCATCCACAATCAGTACCCCATTGTTGCCTTCTCCCCATATCCCTTGACTACACTATTATTAAGAGCTCTATCTAACCCTTTCTTGAAAGCATCCAGAGAATTGGCCTCCACAGCCTTCTGGGGCAGAGCATTCCATAGATCCACCACTCTCTGGGTGAAAAAGTTTTTCCTCAACTCCGTTCTAAATGGCCTGCCCCTTATTCTCAAATTGTGGCCTCTGGTTCTGGACTCCCCCAACATCGGGAACATGTTTCCTGCTTCTAGCATGTCCAATCCCTTAATAATCTTATATGTTTCAATCAGATCCCCTCTCATCCTTCTAAATTCCAGAGTATACAAGCCGAGTCGCTCCAATCCTTCAACATATGACAGTCCCGCCATCCTGGGAATTAACCTTGTGAACTACGCTGCACTCCCTCAATAGCAAGAATGTCCTTCCTCAAATTTGAAGACCAAAACTGCACACAGTACTCCAGGTGTGGTCTCACCAGGGCCCTGTACAGCTGCAGAAGGACCTTTTTGCTCTTATACCCAACTCCCCTTGTTATGAAGGCCAACATGTCATTAACTTTCTTCACTGCCTGCTGTACCTGTATGCTTACTTGTTCTTGCCACCAAAGTGGATAACCTCACATTTATCCACATTAAACTGCATCTGCCATGCACCTGCCCACTTACCCAACCCGTCCAAGTCATCCTGCATTATCTCAACGTGCTCTGCACATTTCACACTGCCACCCAGCTTTGTGTCATCTGCAAATTTGCTAATGTTAATTTTAATTCCTTCATCTAAATCATTAATGTATATTGTAAATAGCTGCAGTCCCAGCACCGAGCCTTGTGGTACCCCACTAGTCACCACCTGCCATTCTGAAAGGGACCTGTTAATCCCTACTCTTTGTTTCCTGTCTGCCAACCAATTTCTATCCATGTCAGTACCCTACCCCCAATACCATGTGCTCTAATTTTGCCCACTAATCTCCTATGTGGGACCTTTCAAAGGCTTTCTGAAAGTCTGGGTACACTACATCCACTGGCTCTCCCTTGTCCATTTTCATAGTAACATCCTCAAAAAATTCCAGAAGATTAGTCAAGCATGATTTCCCCTTCGTAAATCCATGCTGACTCGGACGAATCCTGTTACTGCTATCCAAATGTGCCGCTATTTCGTCCTTTATAATTGACTCCAGCATCTTCCCCACCACTAATGTCAGGCTAACTGGTCTATAATTGCCTGTTTTCTGTCTCCCTCCTTTCTTAAAAAGTGGGATAACATTAGCTACCCTCCAGTCCTCAGGAACTGCTCCTGAATCTATAGAACATTGGAAAATAATTACCAATGCATCCACGATTTCTAGAGCCTCCTCCTTAAGTACCCTGGGGTGCAGACCATCAGGCCCTGGGGATTTATCAGCCTTCAGACCCATCAGTCTATCCAACACCAGAGTCCTCAATGGAATTTGGGGCTACCTGGAAAGCACAAGTTAGCTGACCACTGGGCAGCCACACCCTATGAGGTGGAGAGTCAGATACCAAACCTACGAGTTTTCTGGGTGAAACAATTGGAGGGGAATGGACCTGTCAAGATTCTCCATGGAACCACCTGTTACCCCCAGGACAAGAGGTGCAGGTAGGCTCAGGGCCTGACTTGGAGCTTACACCTAGTAAGAGGGCTCTGCGAAAACACGGGGCAACTGCAGGACCCACAGCAGGAGAGGCTGAGCCAGCCCCCACCCCTGAGAGGGATACTGATTTGGGGGATGATGATCTGGTTGTGTGGTACATGCTGCCTTTCGCTAACTCCCCACTGACTGAGGAAGAGACTCCCGGCCCTTCTCCCACTGAGTCAGGTGAAGTTGGGAGGGGGCTATCTGTGGGCAGCCTGGGTTACAGCAGGACCCTGAAGGAGAGGAAGTGGGGCCTGGACACAGGACAGAGGGCTCCGAGTTGCAGGGGGGCATGAGTGATAGATCGAGGGAGGACTCGCTAAGTAGGCCCGAAGTATCCCCTGTAGCGTCTGAGCTTGAAGAGTTAGGTGAGGAGGTACAGAGGTCTCAGAGAATTAGGAGACCACCGGATAGGTTGTCCTATGTAGCACCCGGGGAACATGGCGTGATCTGTACTGTTTTGGGGTGCTATGTCACTGCCTTTTGCACCTGGATTGGGCTTTGTGTTTTGCAGGAAGGGTTGGTGAACTATCTCAACGTCATTAGGACATGACTAAATTTGGTGAGGGGAGAGTCTAATGTGCTGTAAGGTTTCACTGCTAATGTAATGGTTTTTTTGTAATGTTCACTGCTGAAGTCATGGTTTCTCTGTAGCAGCAATATTTGGGTCGTGGCTGGAGATAACAGGACTGTGGATGCATGATAGCCAATCAGGATTTTGTTGCCCTGTCTTGGGAATCTGAAAACAGTTGATTTCGTGGGCTTTTGCCAGAGAGAAGGGGGAGGGAGAGAGAGAGAGATGAAAAGAGAAGACACGAATGGAGAAATCTGGTAGACCGCCAGACGGGGTGAACTCGAAGCGAGGGTCTGAAGGGCAGCGACGATTGGAAGAGTTCGAGGGGAGCTGATCGGCCTATCAGTGAACTCCAACTTTGTGCACAAATCACAGACTGTTTAATAAGATTCGGGCCCTTTTTATATTTTGTTTATCTACTAACCATATAGTCAATGTAAGAGTTATAAAGCTTAATCGTTTAATCGCATATTGTGTACTGTTTGTGATTTTGCGGTACTGATTTGTAACAGGGGACACATCATGCAGCATCCACCCAAACGAGATTTCTTAGGTTTGGCCGGGCAGGGGGTTATCACCCTCTATATTAAGCCACTAGGCGAAGCGAGTGTAACACAACCATTGTTGGTAGAATCTCAGGTGGTGATGAAAGGGCATACAGGAGTGAGATATGCCAACTAGTGGAGTGGTGCCACAGCAACAACCTGGCACTCAACGTCAGTAAGACGAAAGAGCTGATTGTGGACTTCAGGAAGGGTAAGACAAAGGAACACATACCAATCCTCATAGAGGGATCAGAAGTGGAGAGAGTGAGCATTTTCAAGTTCTTGGGTGTCAAGATCTCTGAGGACCTAATCTGATGCAGTTATAAAGGCAAGACAGCGGCTATACTTCATTAGGAGTTTGAAGAGATTTGGTATGTCAACAAATACACTCAAAAACTTCTATAGATGTACCGTGGAGAGCATTCTGACAGACTGCATCACTGTCTGGTATGGAGGGGGCAGCTACTGCACAGGACTGAAAGAAGCTGCAGAGGGTTGTAAATCTAGTCAGCTCCATCTTGGGTACTAGCCTACAAAGTACCAGGACATCTTCAAAGAGCAGTGTCTCAGAAAGGCAGCGTCTATTATTAAGGGCCTCCAACACCCAAGGCATGACCTTTTCTCACTGTTACCACCAGGTAGGGGGTACAGAAGCCTGAAGACATACACTCAGTGATTCAGGAACAGCTTCTTTCTCTCTGCCATCCGATTCCTAGATGGACATTGAACCCTTGGACACTACCTCATTTTTAAAATATATAGTATTTCTGTTTTTTGCATGACTTTTAATCTATTCAATATACGTTTTCTGTATAAAGTATACTAATAAGATTTACTTATTTATTATTATTATTTTCTAATTTATGTATTGCATTGAACTGCTGCTGTTAAATTAACAAATTTCACGCCACATGTCGGTGATAATAAACTCGATTCTGATTCACTTCCTCTGCTATCACTTGTTACTGCAAACAGCCAAACACATGTACAATCCGTGTTCATTTACAGGCTGAGTACATGGAATCAATACAAAGCCATTGATGTTGAAGGGTTAGCTTCAGAATCTGATTGATTTATTTATCACGTACTGTACATGGAAACATACAGTGAAATGCGTCAATTTGCGTTAACAATTAACACAACCGAAGGAGGTGCCGGAGGCAGCCTGCAAGAACCACCACTCATTCCAGCACGAACATAACATGCCCCCGATGCTCAGCAGAACGGAACATAACAAGCCCCTTTCCTTCCTCGTATCTACACCTACGGCCAGTCCTCCAACTCCAGGACAGGAACGGACTAGATGGGCCAAAGGGCCCGCTTCTGTGCTGTAGTGCTCTAAGACCCTATCAAGACACTTCTCAAACTCCCTCCCTCCAAAAAGGCCAAGCTCGATCAACTTTATAAAAATGCCAACGGTAAGGGGCCCACTGGGCAGCACTTTGTGAGGACTGACCTGTAAGCGATACTGAGGACGGCGTACATGAATGAGAAGACCAGGAATTCCTTATAGAGGAGTTTGTAGATGCTTCCTTTCCACAGCACCAGCAGCTTGGAGAAGCTGCAGAAGCGGACATTCGCAACCCGTGCTGTATAGGTGATGGTCATTCCCTGGGTGACCCGAGGTCTGCGCAGAAGGAGATGCTGAGGGACCCTGGTGGGGGGAGAGAGAGGGCAGTCCCACAGATGAGCAGCAAACAAGGTCCGGCCGAGGAACGGAGGGATGCGGGTAGAGTTCCTCCAGGAGCAGCCACACACCGGCGGGAGACACCGATGTAACCGGGATCCAGGTATTTAGGAATGTTCCAAGAGTTCGGACACAAAGTGCAGACCTTCACCCGGGCAACTTCAGACCTGCTGGAGAGACTTCAGATGAAGAATTTGTTCTGTAAACAGTGACAAATTAATCCATCTCCCTCCTCGCTCAACGTTTGTGCTTCCAGGCGAAGGCTGGGAGGCGAGATCTCCCGCCCGGTGCTGGTCCTGCTCAGGGGAGCAAACAGGAAGCCTTTCGGGACGGGGGAAGGTTATGGACACCAAAATAATCCTGGCATTTTCACGCCATAATTCAACTGGAACAAACGTGTTCTCATCCAGCAGGGGCACGGGCCTTTCGGCCCATCCAGATCAGCGACCACCCACTTGGCCCTTATTTTATTTTTCCCACATTCCCATCGACTCCTGCGAGATTCTACCTCTCAACCACACACGTTTGCAACTTACCGCAAACTTCTCGGGGAAGAATCGGAGCACCCAGGGAAACCCTACACATCACAGGGAGAACGTGCAGGATCGGACCATGGTTTATGGGGCTGTCAAGCAGAGGCTCCGCCCACCGCACCGCTCGGCCGCCTCTGTTCTACCGTCCCTTCCTAAACTGATGGGGCAAGTATCAGTTCGCCTATCTCGGTTTGGAAAGATAAGATTCAAATCCCATATTGTGTTGTTTTTACAAAATTCTGCAATGTTAATCAACACGATTGTGAATTGTACAAATGGAATGCCCGAGTATTGAAAAACAACATTTAATGTGTGCTTTACCCGGGTGTTATTAAGCTTTGCCACTGAAGGTACACAATGGTTTCCGAGACAATAGATTCCAAGGTTCAATTATCTATTTTCAACTGCGTCCCAAACCAATGTCCCCTGATACTTGTTTGTCCCTCTCCACTCGCTGAACGAACCAACCAATTCTTGGCCACGGTTTCGCGAGACAGATTCTGGAAGTAACTGAGTTTATATTTGGTACTGCAGGTTGGGAGGCGGAGGGTAAGGGGTCATCGCACCTCGGCCCTCGCACTGGCCCAGTGAGGGTCACGGCATTGGAAGGTGTGGGGACGGGACACAGGGCAGGAGACGCTGGGCGTGCCCCGCCGTGAACCGGGAATGGCACGGGGTGAATAATCCTCTGAAAAACAGAAAATTCAAAGATAAAAGCGTGTAAGATGCTGGGAAACTGGGTCGTTTTTCTCTGGAGCATCAGAAAGTGACGTTTATAAAATTATGAGAAGTATAGACGGTAGACAGAGTGGTTTTACTGAAATTAGGAATATCAAATAGCAGAGAGCAAGCATTAGAGACGTTTGTGGGGGAGTTTGTTTTTACACAGACGGTGATGGGGTCTGGAATACACTGCCTGGGATTGTGGTGGAGACAGATAGAAGGGAGGAGAGGCAGTTAGACAGTGACTATGCAGGGAATGGGGTGATATGAATCATGCACAGGGATGCGATTTAGTTTCGAGACACGAGACTGCAGATACTGAAAAGAACTCAGCGGGTCGAGCAGCGTCTGGAGCGAACAATCGACTTTTCGGGTTGAGGGTCGAAGGGCCTGTTACTGTGCTAAACTGTAGAAAGATGGCGAGGATCGAGGGGTGAAGAAAGGGTCCCTGCTCTAGTATGACCGGGATTCCGAGTCACGGACCCCGCTGACCCGTGAAGCGGTGAGGAGGTCCCGCCTTCACCCTCTTTCCCGATACTGACCCAAAGGGATCCCCCAGCCCCGCAAGCTCCACAGTCCCACAGTCGAGACGGTGCGTGCTATCTGCCCCCGCTTCCCCACGACACCCTTCCTTCTCCAAGACCGGGGCATCAAGCAGCTGTTCCCTCCCCCGGCATTTGCAGATACCTCCCCCGCAGCAAGGTAGATGGCTGCCCCAACCCGGAGACGGAGACCGTTGCTGATGTGATCTGCTCCTTACTTAGAGATGTCCATCCAAGTTCTAAGGGAGGGGAGAACAGTTTCACTGAACATAAACCAATATAGCAATGATTGGCCCTTCGGCCCACGACCACATTCCAAATCCTTGCCAAGAGCAAGAATTTCAGGTTGTTTATTATATGGATTCTCTGATACTAAATAGAAATATTAAAAACACAGGGAACTCAATATAAACCATCAGAAAGGTAAAGAAACGAGATAAGGGAGGCCTGTCGGCCCTTCTAACTTGCTCCACCGCGCTGTCCCCTCATTCCGGGATCACATTCCCCTCTCTCTCCCGCGCTCTGGGTGAAGAGGTTTATCCCCCTCCTACTCCTTCTGCTTTTCCTTCCTCTTCCTCGCTCCTCTTCCATCCCCTCCCTCCTCCCCCGCTCCCGTACTGGCGAGTTCCACAGAGTGACCACACGTGTCCCCACTGCCCATCGTCCATCCCAGAGACCCGCCCGGTACGGCACCGTGAGTCCGTCCCATCGCCGTTCATCTTCACATTCCACTTTACTGCGCACCAGTTAGCTGCTGGGTTTCCCACAACTGACGCTACAACACAACGCACGAACTCCTATCCTGGGACGGGGTGGGAGAGGGGTCAGAACATGTAGACGAGATACCTTCACCCCTCTGGATCCTGCGGGAGTTCGGTGTGGGGAATATCCTACCGTGTCCGTGTGCCTCGGTGCCGCTATGTCCTCTGTGTTGCGGGACGCTTGCCCTCGGTATATATACCCCTCCCGCCGATGTGAACTGTTCCCCGTACCTAAAGTCTCGGCTCCGCCCAGTTCCTCCCGTCCGGTCGATCGCATTCCCCCGCAGCCTGCGAGCTCCTTGACTCAGTCTGAGCTACCAACCGGATATCTCTCTCTCACTCTCTTCAATACTCTCTCAATACCCCACCGTTCTCCTTCTCCCTTTCACCCTTTCCCTCTCCTTTTCCAGACATCTCCCTCTCTTCCCTTTCGACTCTCCCTCCCTCCCCTCTCTCTGTCCCTTTCCCTCTATCTCCCTATCCCTCTCCACCTTTCCTGCTCCCTATCCCACCCCTCTCTCTGTCCCTTTCTCCTTCCCTCCTTCCTCACATTCCCTCTCCCTCCCCTTCCTTCTCTATCCCCCTCTTCCCCACTCTTTCACACTCCCCACTCTGAATCTCACCACACAATGGTCACCGATCTCATTAAGTCTTGAATTTCTCATTTGATTCCCAACCCTCCACACAGTTTTAAGGAAGGGAGAGGTAGGTGATTTCAGAGGGTAAAAGTTCATTGACAGGACCTCTTTATTCCTAAACTTATCACCAAATAAAGGTCTTGAATAAGTTACTGCATTTTACAGAGTGTTTGATACTTCTCTCTCTCCCTCCCCACTGCAATCATCCCACCATCTCACTCCATTAATGTTGGAATGTTAGTGGTCTGGGGAAATACCTAGCAGGTAAGTTCTGTCTCCATAATTACCCCATTTCCACCCCCTGAAGCAGCATTGCAGTTGGGTTAATTAGGAAATTATCCTTCAGAAGGCAGCTTCATTATCCTCAGCAATCCCTTCCATTCCAGCAGGTTATTCCTGTCTGGAGATACAAGGGTTGGGAGATTGTGATCTGCCCCAGTACAGAACTGGCTCAGATGTACAAAGGTTGGTTCCCATGTAGAGGGTAAGCTTCCTGTCCATGACAAGGTGACCAAAACTGAACACAGACTTCCAAATGCGGCTTCATCATCATCATGTACGATTGCAATATTGAGAAAACTTCTCCCACAGAGAACCAGGAAACCTCAATTAGTGACTACAGTTGCAACTCAGCACAACAGATATTGCAAACACAAGGGATTCTTGCAACTGCTGGGATCTTGAGCAGGACACACAAAATGCTGGAGGAAGTCAGCTGTTCTGGCAGCAGTCCTGATGAAGGATCTCAGCCGATAATGTCCACATGTAAATCAGTCCGTCAAGTCTGCTCCATTATTCAGTCAAGGATGTCCCTTTACAACAGGGATGAGATGGAATTTCTTTAGCCAGAGGTGGTGAATCTGTGAAATTCATTGTCACAGACAGCTGTAGAGGCCAAGTCATTGGGTATATTTAAAACGGAAGTTGATAAGTTCTTGAGAAGGCAGGAGAATGGGGTTGAAAGGGAAACGAAATCAGCCATGTTGGAATGGCGGAACAGACTCATTGGGCCTAATGGCCCAATTCTGCTCCCATGTCTTATGGATAGAAGAGTGGCTGAGGTAAAGATCAGGCATCATCTCACTGTCCTGTGGGGCTGCCTCGCGAGACCCACTTCTGCCCACACTTTGCTCCTGTATTGTGGATGGATGAACTACGATCAGATAAGTAGCCTCCTCTATCTATAGATACTTTGTAATTGAGTTGAAGTTTTCTCGACCTTGCTGTATGCAAATGCCTGGAAGTTGAATCATGTCGTGTGAGTTCCAAGTCTCCACAAATCAAATCATAGCATGTAAACTTCATTGTAAATGGGTTCCCAATGCAGCAGATGTTGACTTTGTGTCTGTGACCAATGTCTCCTTCCGCTGTGCTCAGTCAGGAGTGTGCAACAAGCAAAACTCAAAGTAAATAAATAATCAAAGTACATATATGTCACCATATACTGCTCTGAGATTCATTTTCTTGCAGACGTTCACAGTAGAATAAAGAAATACAATATAATCAATGAAAAATACACGCAGACTGACAACCAATGTGCAAAAGAACGCAAACAGCTCAAATGCAATTATAATAATTTATTATTTAGTAATAAATAAACAAACAAACAGATAGATAGATAAATAATACTGAGATTATGAGTTGCAGAGTCCTTGAAAGTGAGTCCATAAATTACAGAATCAAGTTTATGTTGTGATGAGTGAAGTTATCCTCCCTGGTTCAGGAGCCTGATGGTTGAAGGGTAGTAACTGTCCCTGAACCAGGTGGTGTGGGACCTAAGGCCCTTGTACCTCCTGCCTGGTAGAAGCAACGAGTAAGGACCATGGACTGGATGGTGTGATCCTTGATGGTGGATGCTGCTTTCTTGTGGCAGCGCTCCCTGAGGAGGTGCTCAATGATCGGGAGGGCTTTTCCTGTGATGGACTGGGCTGTATCCATTACTTTTGCAGGCTAAGCCTGCCTATTGTCCACCGATCAGTGAGCATTATCAGATCAAACTCAGCTTTACCCCATGCCTGAAGTTCACTTCTAAGTTTACACAAACATTTCAGACTCATACTCAATGACAAAAAGAAATTATCAAACCAACCAAAAAGAGGCATAGAGAGAGTGGACAGCCAGAGATTTTCTCCTAGGTCAGAAATGGATAATACAAGGGCATAATTTTAAAGTGATTGGACGAAAGTATAGGGACGATGTAAGAGGTAAGTTTTTTTAAAAACACAGAGTGGTGGATGTGTGGGGCATTTAAGAGACTCTTAGATAGAGACATGGTAGAAAAATAGATGCTATGTGGGAGGGAAGGGTTAGATTGATCTTAGAGTAAGTTAAAAGGTTGCACGATATTGTGAGCCAAAGGGGTTGTACTGTGCTGTAATGTTCTACACAAAAAACTCACATGGTTCATTCATGGAAATAAATTCTCAAAGCATTTCATTAATTCCTGACTCTTCTGCTCATGTGGAAAGCTCCTTTCCTGAGATACCTGTGGCAAAGCTCACAGCTGGAGCTGTTCAAACAAACTAAATCTGGAGGCAGCTCGTTCCTCGTTCCCATGGTTTCTTGCTCCATGAAAGCCAAGTTTGCATTTTCACATGTAACTCTCCACTTCCCACTACCTGTACATCAGAAGTTCTCTCTGTGTTTCTCCATACCTCAACTACTAGATAAAACTTATACAAAACTATGTATAGAAAATGATGAAGGGTATGGGTAGAGTAAATGCCATGGTATTGGAGGGCTATGATCCAGGTGCGGGTCGATGGGACTAGGCAGAATAACAATTCGCCAAAGTCTAGATAGGTCAAGGGGCCTTTTTCTAAGCTCTAGTGCTCTGGTTGACTTAATGGCTTCACTTCACTTTGCCCTATTCCTCTCTTGGTTGAGCCCTGTTTAGGAAGAATTGTGAACACACAAATAACATTACAACACTTTCCTCAGAAACTCTGGGAATGAGCCACGGGTTCATCGAACAGAATATAAGACTATTCCAGAGGATGAGAACATAAAAGCAAAGATGCTGAGGCTTTATAAGGCTTTGGCCAGACCGTATATGGAGTATTTTTAGCAGCTTTGAGCTCCATATCTAAGAAAGGATGTGCTGGCATCGGAGAGGGTCCAGAAGAGTTTCATGAGAATGATCCTGTGAATGAAGGAGTTAACATATGAGGAGTCCTTGATGGCTCAAGGTCTGTACTCACTGAAGTTTAGAAGAATAAAATTGAAATCTAGCAAATATTGAAAGGCCTTGATAGAATGGACTTAGAGAAGATGTTTCCTATAGTGGGCAAGACTAGACCAGAAGGCACAGCCTCAGAATAGAAGGATATCCCTTTAGAACAGAGGTGAGGAGGAATCTCTATCACCAAAGGGTGATGAATCACAGGAATTCATTGCCATAGAAGGCTGTGGAGGCCAAGTCGTCGGGTATGTTTGAAGTTGAGGTTGATAGGTTCTTGATTAGTAAGGACATCAAAGGTTATGGAGAGAATGCAGGAGAATGGGATTGAGAGAGAAAATAAGTCAGCCAAAATCAAATGGTGGTGTAGACTTGATGGGTTAAATGGCCTAATTCTGCTTCTATATTTTATGGTCTTAATATTTTGTCTCCACCATCTCTTCTTCATCTGCCCCACTGCTCCCTCAAGATTTTCAGCCTCCCAAACCTGGCTGCTGTACAGTTGTATCGTGGCTGATCTGCTTTCACCTCCCTAACCTCCACCTCCTAACATCCCCCCTTCATAGAAACGTGCATAAAATGCAACTGTGTTGATCTGAGAGTGAAGCATCACAACCGTTGGATGAGCTCAGTTGGCTTTTATGCACACTTGGAAAACTACACCTGTGCAAATCCCTGCTGCATCTGGTGACGCTGATCTCTGTCTCAGAAGCCAATGTCAGAACAATTTTGATGTTCTGATGCTGTACCTGGTAGGGCACTGAAAACCTGTTCCAATCAATTGGCAGAATATTCAAGGCCATCTTCCATCTACTGCTGCAGTCAGGGATTCCCAGCTGCTTCAAAAGGGCAACAGCCATACCAAGGAGAGCAGGGTGAGCCACCTCAGTACTATTGACCAGTGGGACTCACATCTACTATGACGAAATTCTTTCAGAGGTTGGTCATGGCCAGAATCAACTCCTGCCTAAGCAAGGTCTCACTGCAATTTGCCTTTCACCACAATAGGTCTGCAGTGGGTGCAATCTTACTGACTCTCCACTTGGCCTTGGATCACCAGGACAACAGCAATACCTGTGTCAGCCTGCCATTTGTTGATCACAACTCAGCATTCAGCACCACCATACCTTCAGTACTAATCAAGAAGCTCTAAAACCTGGGCCTCTCTACCTCCCTCTGCAACTGGATCCTTGACTTCCTCATCAGGAGACCACAGTCAGTGCAGATCAGAAGTAACATCTCCTCCTCGCTGACAATTACACTAGCGCACCTCAAAGATATGTGCTTAGCTCTACTCTCTCTACACCATGATATTGTTGGCAGAATTTCAGATGTTAAGGAGGAGGTACATAGGAGCGAGATAGATCGGCTGGTAGAATGGTGGCATAACAACGATCTTCACTCATCATCAGTAAGACCAAAGAACTGATTGTGGACTTTAAAGAAGGGAAAGCCAAAGGAACACACACCAGTCCTCGTCAAAAGGGTGAGCGGTTCCAATTCCCTTTAGCACCAGCGGGATTAATGTTGGTCATACAGGAGTCCGGACAAAAGTAGTGAAAGAACATTGCCTATTATCTAAGTGCGAACTATTATCTAAATGGGGAGAAGGTTCAAACATCAAGAGTTGCAATGAGACTTGGGAGTCCTCATGCAAGACTCCTGGAAAGGTTAATTTACAGCATTAGCCTGTGGTATAGAAATGGCAATGTTGGCATTTATTTCAAGGAGAATTGAATATAAAAGCAAGAAGATAATGCTGAGCCTTTATAAAACACTAATCAGGCTGCACTTGGAGTATTGTCAACAGACTTGGGCCCCATATCTCAGAAAGGTTGTGTTGTCATTGGAGAGAGTCCAGAGGAGGTTCACAGAGATGATTCCAGGAACAAAGGGGTTAACATATGAAGAGCATTTGGCAGCTTTGAGCCTGTACTCACTGGAATTTAGAAGAATTCATGGGGATCTCATTGAAACCTACCGAATGTTGAAAGGACTAGATAGGACGGATGTGGAGAGGATGTTTCCTATGATGGGGTATCTAGAACTGGTGGGCACAGCCTCAAAATTGAGGGATGACCTTTTAGAACAGAGGTAAAGAGGATTTTTTTTATCAGAGAGTAGTAAATCTGTGGAATGCTCTGCCAGTGGAGGCCAAGTCCATGGGTATATTTAAGGCAGAAGTTGATATTTTTCTGATTGGTCAGGGCATGAAGGGATATGGTGAGAAGGCAGGGGTTGAGAGGGATCCAGGATCACCCATAATGGAATAGCTGAGCAGACTCAATGGGCTGAATAGCCTAATTCTGCTCCTATGTCTTATGGTCTTATTCCAGCTGCCCTCAGATCTGCTTCCTGAGACAGTGTTATAATTGCTTGGGCTGCAGCCAGCATTGCCACAGGATGGAACAAAACAAAACCTTCTCCTTGGATCCTGTAGGAGTTGGTCAGTAGCTAACCTGGGCATCATTAGAGTGTTAGACAGGGAGATCTTAACTGGAACAATTTTCTGATCGACCTCTAGTAATTTTCCACTGTTGTTGTTGAGGAAGTATCTCATTTAATTCATGAGAATGGGAAGCCACAGACTATGACTTCACTGAGCACCCTTCTTAGGATATATCAGCGGCTGGCACCAGCCGACAGGGCTCCCTCCTCACAAACCAGTGTGGTCACAGAACACTGAGTTAAGTAGGGACACACACACAGATCCACATACATGCAGACACACACACATACACACAGACACACACACACACATAGATCCACATACATACAGACATACACACACACACACACACACACACACACACACACACACACACGTCCACATACATACATACGCTCTCACTCACACACACACAGATCCACATACAGACACACACACACACACACACACAGAGATCCACATACAGACACACACACACTCTCTCACTCACACACACACAGATCCACATACAGACAGAGACACACACACACACACACACACACACACACACATAGATCCACATACATACAGACATACACACACACACACACACACACACACACACACGTCCACATACATACATACGCTCTCACTCACACACACACAGATCCACATACAGACACACACACACTCTCTCACTCACACACACACAGATCCACATACAGACAGACAGACACACACATACACACACACACACACACACACACACACAGAGATCCACATACAGACACACACACACTCTCTCACTCACACACACACAGATCCACATACAGACAGAGACACACACACACACACACACACACACACAGAGATCCACATACATGCAGACAGACACACACACACAGATACACAGACACACCAATGCACACTGAACTGACCATGATAAGAGTTTATAGCCCTGTGTGATCCAGGGTATGAAGTTTCACTCTGTTTTGGCCAATATTGTATAATTGATGACAACTTTAAAAAATTACCAATCATTTACTTTATCTTATTTGTAAGACTTCATTGGATATGAGTGTAAGTGTAGGTGTAAGAGCTTGGATACATACATGGAATTATGATGTAGTGGCCATCACAGAGACTTGGCTGGCACCAGGGCAGGAATGGATTCTCAATATTCCTGGATTTTAGTGCTTTAAAAGGGATAGAGAGGGAGGAAAAGGGGAGGAGGGGTGGCATTACTGGTCAGGAATACTATTGCAGCTACAGAAAGGGTGGGTAATGTAGCAGGATCCTCTTTTGAGTCAGTATGGGTGGAAGTCAGGAACAGGAAGGGAGGAGTTACTCTATTGGGGGTATTCTATAGGCCCCCTGGTAGCAGCAGAGATACCGAGGAGCAGATTGGGAGGCAGATTTTGGAAAGGTGCAAAAATAATAGGGTTGTTATCATGGGTGACTTTAACTTCCCTAATATTGATCAGCACCTGATTAGTTCCAAGGGTTTAGATGGGGCAGAGTTTGTTAAGTGTGTCCAGGATGGATTCCTGTCACAGTATGTGGACAGGCCGACCAGGGGGAATGCCATACTAGATTTAGTACTAGGTAATGAACCGGGTCAGGTCACTGATCTCTCAGTGGGTGAGCATCTGGGGGACAGTGACCAACGCTCCCTGGCCTTTAGCATTATCATGGAAAAGCATAGAATCAGAGAGGACAGGAAGATTTTTAATTGGGGAAGGGAAATTATGAGGCTATGAGGCTAGAACTTGTGGGTGTGAATTGGGATGATGTTTTTGCAAGGAAATGTACTATGGACATGTGGTCGATGTTTAGAGATCTCTTACAGGATGTTAGGGATAAATTTGTCCCGGTGAGGAAGGTAAAGAATGGTAGGGTGAAAGAACCATGGGTGACAAGTGAGGTGGAAAATCTAGTGAGGTGGAAGAAGGCAGCATACATAAGGTTTAGAAAGCAAGGATCAGATGGGTCTATTGAGGAATATAGGGAAGCAAGAAAGGAGCTTAAGAAGGGGCTGAGAAGAGCAAGAAGGGGGCATGAGAAGGCCTTGGCAAGCAGGGTAAAGGAAAATCCCAAGGCATTCTTCAATTATGTGAAGAAAAAAAGGATGACAGGAGTGAAGGTAGGACCAATTAGACATAAAGGTGGGAAGATGTGCCTGGAGGCTGTGGAAGTGAGAGAGATCCTCAATGGATACTTCTCTTTGGTATTCACCAATGAGAAGGAACTTGATGATGGTGAGGACAACATGACTGAGGTTGACGTTCTGGAGCATGTTGATATTAAGGGACAGGAGGTGTTGGAGTTGTTAAAATACATTAGGACGGATAAGTCCCCAGGGCTTGTTGGAATATTCCCCAGGCTGCTCCACGAGGCGAGGGAAGAGATTGCTGAGCCTCTGGCTAGGATTTTTATGTCCTCGTTGTCCACGGGAATGGTACCGGAGGATTGGAGGGAGGCGAATGTTGTCCCATTGTTCAAAAAAGGTAGTAGGGATAGTCCGGGTAATTATAGACCAGTGAGCCTTATGTCTGTGGTGGGAAAGCTGTTGGAAAAGATTCTTAGAGATAGGATCTCTGGGCATTTAGAGAATCATGGTCTGATCAGGGACAGTCAGCATGGCTTTGTGAAGGGCAGATCGTGTCTAACAGATAGAGTTCTTTGAGGAGGTGACCAGGCATATAGATGAGGGTAGTGCAGTGGATGTGATCTATATGGATTTTAGTAAGGCATTTGACAAGGTTCCACACGGTAGGCCTATTCAGAAAGTCAGAAGGCATGGGTTCCAGGAAAGTTTGGCCAGGTGGATTCAGAATTGGATTGCCTGCAGAAGGCAGAGGGTCGGGGTGGAGGGAATACATTCAGATTGGAGGATTGTGACTAGTGGTGTACCACAAGGACCTGTTCTGGGACCTCTACTTTTCGTGATTTTTATTAACGACCTGGATGTCGGGGTAGAAGGGTGGGTTGGCAAGTTTGCAGACGACACATAGGTTGGTGGTGTTGTAGGTAGTGTAGGGGATTGTCAAAGGTTGCAGAGAGACATTGATAGGATGCATTAAGTGGGCTGAGAAGTGGCAGATGGAGTTCAACCCGGAGAAGTGTGAGGTGGTACATTTTGGAAGGACAAACTCCAAGGCAGAGTACAAAGTAAATGGCAGGATACTTGGTAGTGTGGAGGAGCAGAGGGATCTGGGGTTACATGTCCACAGATCCCTGAAAGTTGCCTCACAGGTAGATAGGGTAGTTAAGAAAGCTTATGGGGTGTTAGCTTTCATAAGTCGAGGGATAGAGTTTAACAGTCGTGATGTAATGATGCAGCTCTATAAAACTCTGGTTAGGCCACACTTGGAGTACTGTATCCAGTTCTGGTCGCCTTACTATAGGAAGGATGTGGAAGCATTGGAAAGGGTACAGAGGAGATTTACCAGGATGCTGCCTGGTTTAGAGAGTATGCATTATGATCAGAGATTAAGGGAGCTAGGGCTTTACTCTTTGGAGAGGAGGAGGATGAGAGGAGACATGATAGAGGTGTACAAGATAATAAGAGGAATAGATTGAGTGGATAGCCAGCGCCTCTTCCCCGGGGCACCACTGCTCAATACAAGAGGACATGGCTTTACGGTAAGGGGTGGGAAGTTCAAGGGGGATATTAGAGGAAGGTTTTTTACTCAGAGAGTGGTTGGTGCATGGAATGCACTGCCTGAGTCAGTGGTGGAGGCAGATACACTGGTGAAGTTTAAGAGACTACTAGACAGGTATATGGAGGAATTTAAGGTGGGGGCTTATATTGGAGGTAGGGTTTGAGGGTCGGCACAACATTGTGGGCTGAAGGGCCTGTACTGTGCTGTACTATTCTATGTTCTATTCCATTTCCAATTCCAATTTGGATTTTGATTCTCCCAGGTTGTTTTATCACTTTTGTTTGTTTATCCCTGTGAACCCTGCGTAATCACTTCTGTCTGGTGTTGCTGTCACCCTTGACATCAGAATGCTCCCTATATCATCTCTATCCCCATCAATATACTGCACAAGTCCTTGCCTTCTGCCTTCTGCTTCTTTGCTGCTGACAGGAAAACCCTGGTAACACCGGTCAGTCGGTGATGAACCTCAGAAACAGTGGGTGAAACTGACGATGTTGTAAGTGAAAACCATTTGAAAGAAGCCTGGTGGGCTCACAGGGCTTGACAAGCCCCATTGATCTGGAGTGGGTCGCATACAGAGAAATGCAGTGGGGTAGGAGAGAGGTGGAGCAGATACCTTGAGCTTGTTGCTGTCGCATGAGACATTTCAGAAGGAGGAACAGAGAGGGAATTGGAGGAGGAGGGGAAATGGACTGGGACAGTCACAGGAAATGGCACCCGTGCCCTCAGACTCACCAGCCACAGCAGGTCACTTTATTAGTCCAAGCAGCCAACCAGAGAGGGCTGCCAATCACTGTGGGCTCCCAGCAAGGTCCAATACTAATGAGACAGAACTTTCATCACTTCGCACAGGATTAGTTTGACTAAGTTAGCTATTCCCCTTGATGACTGAGATGAAAGAACTCAGTCCCTCAGGGATCCTGTGTGTGTGTGTGTGTATGAGAGAGAGGGGAGAGGGAGGGAGGGTGCGAGATAAATATATATATATCTGTATATGAAAGAATTCAGTCCCTCAGGGATCCTGTGTATGTGTGTGTGTGTGTGTGTATGAGAGAGAGGGGGAGAGGGAGGGAGGGTGAAAGATAAATATATATATATATATATATATATATATATATATATCTGTATATGAAAGAATTCAGTCCCTCAGGGATCCTGTGTGTGTGTGTGAGTGGAGAGAGACACAGAGAGAGAGAGAGGTGGGGGGAGGAAGGGAGTGAGGTAAGGGCTGCATCCTGAATGGTTGCCTGGATTGTTTAAAGATTCCTAACACCTGGCACAGAGCAGATTTTCACAGGACATTCCCAGTACATCCCAGTCCCAGCACTCTTACACCCATCTCTCTGCCAGATGCTTCAGGTGTTGATTACTAAGCAGCTATCCACCTTTATCAACTCTCCAGAGGGTGTCATATGTTATGAGGGCTCCCTGCCCATCAGGATGAAGTGTCCAAGGTTAATGTTTGGGTGGAGTAATGAGTCCAGATGACTGTGAATGGAACAGGATTCCAGGAATACTGAGCAGCAGGAGAGGGGAGCTACACACATCAGGTTTTATGTACAGATCGACATTGAAAACGGGAGCAGGAAGAGGCAACTTGACCCCACTCTGCTTCCCTGGACAGAAGCTGCCATGCTTCAAGGAAGACACACCAGGAGTAGGAGGAGGCCACTTGGCCCTTTGAGCCATGCTGTTCAGCATGACGATGGCTAATCTGTCACAAGCTGCACCACCTGCCCTGTGTGCGTCCACAAAGCCCTCTTTCAGAAATATATTTACCACGTAAGACCATAAGACCATAAGATAAGACCATAAGATCTGGGAGCAGAAGTAAGCCATTCGGCCCATCGAGTCTGCTCCGCCATTCAATCTTGGGCCGATCCAATTCTTCCAGTCATCCCCACTCCTTTGCCTTCTTCCCATACCCTTTCATGCCTTGCTAATCAAGAAACTATCTACCTCTGCCTTAAATGCACCCAATGACTTGACCACCACAGCCACTCGTGGAAACAATTTCCACAGATTTACCACCCTCTGACAAAACTAATTTCCCGCATCTCTGTTCTAAATGGACATCCTTCAATCCTGAAGTCGTACCCTCTTGTCCTAGACTCCCCTACCATGGCAAATAACTTTGCAAAATCTAATCTGTTCAGGCCTTTTAACATTTGGAATGCTGCTGTGATACCCCCCTCATTCTCCTGAACTCCAGGGAATACAGCCCAAGAGTTGCTGGACGTTCCGCATACAGTAACCCTTTCATTCCTCGAATCATTCTTGTGAATCTTCTTTGAACTCTCTCCAATGTCAGTATATCCTTTATAAAATAAGGAGCCCAAAACTGCACACAATACTCCAAGTGTGGTCTCATGAGTGCCTTACAGAGCCTCAACATCACATCCCTGCTCTTATATTCTATACCTCTAGAAATGAATGCCAATATGGCATTTGCCTTCTTCACCACCAACTCAACCTGCAGGTTAACCTTTAGGGTATCCTGTACAAGGTCTCCCAAGTCCCTTTGCATCTCTGCATTTTGAATTTTCTCTCCATCTAACTAATAGTCTGCCCGTTTATTTCTTCCACCAAAGTGCTTGACCATACACTTTCCAACAATGTATTTCATTTGCCACTTCTTCGCCCATTCCCCTAAACTATCTAAGTCTCTCTACAGGACCTCTATTTCCTCAACGCTAACCGCTCCTGCACCTTTATTTGTATCATCGGTAAATTTAGCCACAAATCCATTAATCCCATAGTTCAAATCGTTGACATACATAGTACAAAGCAGCGGTTCCAACACTGACCCCTGTGGAACTCCACTGGTAACCGGCAGCCAGCCAGAAAAGGATCCCTTTATTTCCACTCTCTGTTTTCTGCCAATCAGCCAATGCTCCACTCATGCTAGTAACTTCCCCTGTAATTCCATGAGCTCTTATCTCGCTAAGCAGCCTCATGTGCGGCTCCTTGTCAAAGACCTTCTGAAAATCCAAGTACACCACATCTACAGCATCTCCTTTGTCTATCCTGCCTGTAATTTCCTCAAAAAAATTGCAGTAGCTAACTCAGGCAGGATTTTGTCATATGCCTCCAGGTACACCGTAATCTCATCCCTAACAATTGATTCCAATAGTTTCCCAACCACTGATGTCAGCCTAACAGGTCTATAGTTTCCTTTCTGCTGCCTCCCACCCTTCTTAAATAGCGGAGTAACATTTGCAATTTTTCAGTTATCCGGTACAATGCCAGAATCTATCAATTCTTGAAAGATCATTGTTAATGCTTCCGCAATCTCTCCATCTACTTCTGAGGGCGCATTCCATCAGATCCAGGAGTTTGATCCACCCTCAGACCATCAAGCTTCCTGAGCACCTTCTCAGTCGTAATTTTCACTGCACATACTTCACTTCCCTGACACTCTTGATTGTCCGGTGTACTGCAGATGTCTTCCACTGTGAAAACTGTTGCAAAGTACACATTCAGTTTCTCTGCTATCTCTGTGTCTCTCATCATAATATCTCCAGAGTCATTTTCTACTGGTTCTATATCTACTCTCAACTGTCTTTTACCCTTTATATACTTAAAAAAACTTTGATATTAGTCATCAGCTTCCTTTCATAATTCATCTTTTCCTTCCTAATGACCTTCTTAATTTCCTTCTGTAAGTTTTTAAAAGCTTCCCAATCTTCTATCTTCCCATTATCTTTAGCTTCCTTGTCTGCCCTCTCTTTTGTTTTTACTTTGGCTCTGACTTCACTTGTCAGCCACCGTAGTGTCCTTCATCCGTTTAAAAATTTCTTCTTATTTGGAATATATCTGTCTTGCACTTCCCTCATTTTTTGCAGAAACTCCAGCCATTGCTGCTCTGCTGTCCTTCCTGCAAATGTCCCTTTCCAGTCAATTTCGGCCAGTTCCCCTCTCATGCCATTGTAATTTCCTTTATTCCACTGAAATACTGACACATTGAATTTTAGTTTCTCCTTCTCAAGTTTCAAAGTGAACTCGATCATATTGTTATCACTGTTCTCTAAGGGCTCCTTAACCTTAAGCTCTCTTATCACCTTCGGATCATTGCACAACACCCAATCCAGCACAGCCCATCCCCTAGTGGGCTCAACAACAAGCTGTTCTAAAAGCTATCCCTCAGACATTCTACAAATTCTCTCTTGTGGTCCAGTACTGACCTGTTTTTCCCAATCCACTTTCATGTTAAAATCCCCAATGTTTATCATGACATTGCCCTTCTGACACGCTTTTTCTATCTCCTGTTGTAATTTGTAATCCACATCCCAGCTGCTGTTTGGAGGCCTGAATACAACTGCCATTAGGGTCCTTTTACCCCTTGCCATTTCTTAACTCAACCCATAGAGACTCTACATCTTCCGATCCTATGTCATCCCTTTCTAATGATTTAATATTATTTCTTATACACAGGACCACACCACCCCCTTTGCCTGCTAACCTATCTTTATGATACACCGTATATCCTTGGACATTCAACTCCCAATGGCAGCCATCCTTTAGCCAAGTTTCAGAGATGGCCACAACGTCATACTTGCCAATCTGTAGCTGAATTTCAAGGTCGTCCATTTTATTTCTCATGCTGGGTGCATTCAAATACAATACTTTCAGTCCAGTATTTGTTGCTTATCTTTTAACTGCTGATACCTCTATTGCCCTGTAACTCATCCCACTAGCTGTGATTATGCCTCATCTCCTGCCTGTTCTTTCTATCATCTCTGTTCCACGCTACCTTTGATTTATTTCTGTTTTCCCCTTCCTCAGCCCTATCACTCTGGTTCTCATCCCCCTGCCAAAGTAGTTCAAACCCTCCTAAACAGCTCTATTAAACCTCCCTGCTGAGATATTGGATCCCTTTGGGTTCAGGTGTAACCCATCCCTTTTTGAGCAGGTCATACCTCCCCCAGGAGATGCCCCAGTGATCCAGGAACCCAAAGCCCTGCCCCCTACACCAGTCTCTCAACCACACATTAACACTGTATGCCTGATCATGCTATTCTTGCACTCGTTAGCATGTGACACAGGCAGCAATCCTGAGATTACTATCCTAGAGGTCCTGTTTTTCAGCTTCCTACCCAACTCCCTGAATTCTCTCTTCAGGATCTCTTCCCTATTTCTACCTATGTCATTGGTACCAATGTGTACCAAGACTTCTGGCTGTTCACCCTCTCCCTCCAGAATACTCTGCACCCTATCCGAGACATCCCGTACCCTGGCACCTGGGAGGCAACACACCATGTGGGTATCTCTATCAGGCTGACAGAACCTCCTGTCTGTACCCCTCATTATGGAATCTCCTATGATTACCGCACTCCTCATCTTCCTCTTTCCCTTCTGCACCATGGAACCAGGCTCAGTGCCAAAGATCCGATCGCCATGGTCATCCTCTGTCAGGTCACTCCCCTCAACAACATCCAAAACGAGATAACGATTACTGAGGGGGATGGCCACAGGGGTGCTCTCTACCATCTGAGCTCTTCCCTTCCCTCCCCTTCCCTGACAGTAACATCTAAAACTCCTTCTCAGATCGAGTCTCCAGCACCCTCTGGGCAAGAGGATTCTAGAGATTCAACCCCTCCGTAAGAAGTTTGCCTTGTAAATAATTGTGCTCTTAGCTTGTATCTGTGCCTGAATTCAAGACTCTCCCACAGGGTGGAAACATTTCAACATTTCTGCTGTCATGTTCCCCTAGTTTCTTACACAGGTTAATAAACTCGCCCCTCATTCTTCTAAGCTGCAAAGAATACAGCTCCAACTTTTTTAAGTCCTTCATAGTTGATCAACCCTCTCTTTCCAGGAATTAGCTGAGTGAATCTCTTCTGGAAATTCTCTAATGCTGTTTCCCTTTTTTCAAAATGGGCTTCCAACATGTATTCATACTCCAGGTGTAGCCTCACCAGTACCTCGTACAGTACCAACATTACTTCCCAACTTCTAAACATGCGATAAAGGTCTACATGCCACCTGTCACTATACCTGCTGGCAAACTCTCTGTAATTCATGTTCAAGGACAGCTGGATGCCCTGATCTCCACTCATTTTCAGTCTCTCCATTCAGCCACAAACTTTTCAATTTCTCCAAATTCTTCAACTAGTTAATACTTCCTCAACATGTGCTAGACATACGCTGATATAATTTACAATAGTCCATAAGGCTCATATGTCTAAGGATAAATTAGCTTGTTTTTACCGACATATAAATCCTGTGTGTGACAGATGTAATTCTGAGGTGGCCTCTCTGACACATATGTTTTGCTCTTTCAGATAAATATTGGAAAGATATTTTTGATATTATTCCAACAGTTTTGCATATTAATTTAAAACCTCACCCTATTACTGCAATTTTTGGATTACCAGTGATAGATGCTGGTCATTTATCCCTTTCAGCTGGCCGTCTGATTGCATTTGTTACACTAATAGCTAAAAGATCCATCTTACTTAAATGGAAAGATTCTGATCTTCCAACTACTTTTCAATGGTTTTCTCAAACTATATTATGTTTAAACCTGGAAAAAATTAGGTGTGGTATGGGTGATTCTTCAGTTAAATTTGAAGAAACCTGGAGACCGTTTATTCAACATTTTCATATGATGTACGTTGTCCGTTTCAGAAACCTTTTTAAAAAATAATCTTTTGTTTATCTATGGAGGAGCGGAGTTAATGACAAATAATGTTCTTATCCCAAGGAATAGGACATCCCAGTTTTGTTTTGTTTTGTGTTTTTTTTAGTTTAGGGGGTTCTTTATAAAATACTTTTTTCATGTTCAATTACTTAGAGATTGGGAGGTTTGAATTATATATTTTACTCGAATTATGCTTGTATATCTTAACCATTATCAATGTTATACTGATCTCTTTGTATCATTAATATTGTTATGTATATTAATCTGAAACTTAATAAAAAGACTGAAAAAGAACTTTTCAATTTCTCCAGCTGAAGTTCATGACGTCACACATTCTTGTGTTGAACTTAATTTTTGCCGTTCAATCTCCCTACCTCAATCCCAGTGCATAGTCCAATCTGCTCATCACAACAAGCCTTCCCCCCAATGTCATGTCATCAGCAGTCTTGGGTACCCTACATTCTGACACCTCACAAAATGCAGGGAAAATATTTCACCTAAATCAGCAACACAAGAGATCCTGCAGATGCTGGAAATCCAGAGCAACATGCATAGAATCCTGGAGGAACTCAGCAGGTCAGGCAGCATCAATGTAGAGGAATAAGCAATTGGCATTTTGGGCCAAGACCCTTCATCAGTACTCAGCCCAAAATGCAGACTATTTATTCCCTTCTGTGGATGCTGCCTGACCTGTTGAGTTCCTCCAGTATTTTGTGTGTATTCTAAAGAATAATAACCTTTCAGAAAAAGAAATTGCTATTGACTGGGTCCAACTCTAACACTGAGATGATAGATTGATAAAATAGGAAACTGCCAACATCTCAGGACGACTACTCAGGGAGTGTGCACACCAACTCACTGACGTCTTCAATACTTCACTCATCCAGGCTGCTGTCCCCACATGCTTCAAATCAGCCATTATCATCTCTGTACCAAAGAACTCTACACCTTCAGAAGTAAATGACTACTGCCTGGTGGTACTATTGACAATCATCATAAAGTGCTTGACACAGCTCAGAAGTTC
Source organism: Mobula birostris (assembly GCF_030028105.1). Taxonomy (NCBI): domain Eukaryota; kingdom Metazoa; phylum Chordata; class Chondrichthyes; order Myliobatiformes; family Myliobatidae; genus Mobula; species Mobula birostris. The sequence goes on along the minus strand of NC_092401.1, from coordinate 29,758,231 downwards.
CATTCCTGCCACATTGGGCATGTAGGGTAGTGTAATGGGTAGCAGATGGCACATATTTCTCATAACAGAAATTCTTCTACATAATTTACATCACCGTCATTGAGTTGTGCTCTCTTTAAGAGACGGGGCCTGACGGAATGGCGTCAGTGTAAGGAGACGGCTTTTGGGTTTGTTCGTAATGGAAGTGAAGGGCTGTGGCTTTCGTTAAGCACATAAAATGGTCCTCGCACGTTTTATTCAGAAAATCCTACATCGGTGACCCCGACGCCCTCAGACGATTCCAGAGTTACTCAATGACACGTCAACCAACGTAGTCGCTTTGAAGCTGCTGGAGTTTTGGAAGCAGCACGCTCCTGCGAGGTTTGTACAGGCGGAAGCCCAGATCGCGCTGTGAGAAATCACTGCAGACAATACCAAATTTTACTACATCATAGCATCGCGAAGCAGTTGCACTCCAGTCTACTAGAAGACCCGCCTGCACGTGATAAAAATGTCATTATGAAAAACTCACCTATTACAGATCTTTGGAGTGTCTCAATTTGCGTGTGCCAAACAGCTGCTCTCCTTGCCTGGCCTGGGTGATGACCTTCAGAACAAATGGATGCGGGCAATCACAATCCTTGATTTATTTTTAAAGAACTCTTTTATGCAACAAATGCCTGATCAAGTTTGCACAGCCCTTGCTAAGACACCTGTGAAGGACTATGGGGAGCTTGCTAAAATAGTCGGTAGTCTACACTCACCCAGGCAGAGGTACACTGTTGCTTGTCCATTCACTGTCTCAGTAAGTCCTTTCAGCAGTGCTTCCAGCAGCGTCACGCTCACAGCTCCGACCCAGACAACACAGGGTCCATGTGTTTTTACCACAAATGCTTCAGTACGAATGCTAGAAAGTGCCGACCGCCAAGCAGCGCCAGCACATTGGGACATCAGAGGTCTGTGAACACCGTCGGTTCCAGCTGCCAGGGCTGTCTATTGTCCGTTCACCCATCCAGAGTGAGGCTTCCTATGCGACACCGAGTGAGCATGCTGCCAGCATCGCCCATCACCAATAAGGCAGAGAGCAACAGACCCTCACTGGAGGCCACCAGCCACAGCAGGGTCCAGACTTATGGAACATGACACATGACACTCTGCTTCAGTGGACGAGGCTACACAAGATTGTGTCTTGGCTAAAATTGCTAGGCCTCTGATTGGCGCAAATTTCCTGTGCGCCAAAGGATTATTAGTAGATCTTAAAAACCACTGGCTTGTGGGCGCAAGTTACTTTGGGTCATGACCCACATTGTACCCCAGTAAGTTCCCCACGATCACTCTGTCTGGCATATGCACCACCACACGTGAATTCACTTGCCTGCTGGGTGAATTCCCAAACCTCACCAAGTCCACATTTTCCACTACAGTCCCAATGCATGGGGTCGAATTCCACATTTCCACAACTGACTCATCAGTCCATGCCCAGGTGCATAGACAGGATTCTGAAAAGCTGGCCAGAACAAAGGCTGAGTTTGCTAACATGGAAATGCTTGGCATTGTAAGCAGGTTGAAATGCTTGGGTTTCACGCCTCCACATGGTCCTTCAGCCTGATGGTGGTTGCTGTCCATGTGCCAACTACCACTGCCTTAACAAGGCTTCTGCCACTGATCGTTACCTGGTCCCACATATTTGAGTTTCTGCACACGCTATTTGGACTGAAAAATGCAGCACAGACTTTCCAGCAACTCTGTGTTAAAAGACTTCGATTTTCTTTTTGTTTGCCTGGACGACATATTTGTCACCAGAGCATCCAAAACCAAACACTTACCACATCTCCATACACTGTTCAAATACATAAGCAACATGGGCAGATTATTAACCCCACTAAATGCCAGTTCGGGTTGTTCTACTATTAACCTTCTCAGCTACCACATCTCTTTAGGAGGTGTGACACCCTTTCTGTCAAAAGTCACCACTATTATGGACTTTCCACTGTGCTGCACAATCAAAGCACCACAAGAGTTTTTAGGTATGGTGAATTTCCATCACTGTTTCATTCTGCAAGCTGATGAACAGTGCCCCTAATCACATGCTTAAGTGATCAGCAGACCTGACCGGAGCATTTGATGACACCAAATGAGCTCTTTCAAATACAACCCTAGTGGTGCACCCACTCTCCAATGCACCTATAGAAACATAGAAAATAGGTGCAGAAGTAGGCCATTCAGCCCTTCGAGCCTGCACCACCATTCAGTATGATCATGGCTGATCATCCAACTCAGAACCCTGTACCAGCCTTCCCTCCATACCCCCGATCCCTTTAGCCACAAGGGCCATATCTAACTCCCTCTTAAATATAGCCAATGAATTGGCCTCAACTGTTTCCTGTGGGAGAGAATTCCACAGATTCACCACTCTCTGTGTGAAGAAGTTTTTCCTAATCTCGGTCCTAAAAGGCTTCCCCTTTATCCTCAAACTGTGACCCCTCGTTCTGGACTTCCCCAACATCGGGAACAATCTTCTTGCATCTAGCCTGTCCAATCCCATTAGGATTTTATACGTTTCAATAAGATCCCCCCTCAATCTTCTAAATTCCAACGAGTATAAGCCTATTTCATTCAGTCTTTCATCATATGAAAGTCCTGCCATCCCAGGAATCAATCTGGTGTACCTTCTCTGTACTCCCTCTATGGCAAGGATGTCTTTCCTCAGATTAGGGGACCAAAACTGCACACAATACTCCAGGTGTGGTCTCACCAAGGCCTGTACAATTGCAGTAGTACCTCCCTGCTCCTGTACTTGAACCCTCTTGCTATAAATGCCAGCATACCATTCGCCTTTTTCACTGCCTGCTGTGCCTGCGTGCCCACTTTCAATGACTGTTGTATAATGACACCCAGGTCTCGTTGCACCTCCCCTTTTCCTAATCGGCCACCATTCAGATAATAATCTGTTTTCTTGTTTTTGCCACCAAAGTGGATAACCTCACATTTATCCACATTAATTTGCATCTGCCATGAATTTGCCCATTCACCTAACCTATCCAAGTTACCCTGCATCCTCTTAGCATCCTCCTCACAGCTAACACTGCCGCCCAGCTTCGTGTCATCCGCAAACTTGGAGATGCTGCATTTAATTCCCTAATTCCCTCATCTAAGTCATTAATGTATATTGTAAACAACTGGGGTCCCAGCACTGAGCCTTGCGGTACCCCACTAGTCACTGCCTGCCATTCTGAAAAGGTCCCGTTTATTCCCACACTTTGCTTCCTGTCTGCCAACCAATTCTCTATTCACATCAATACCTTACCCCCAATACCGTGTGCTTTAAGTTTGCACACTAATCTCCTGTGTGAGACCTTGTCAAAAGCCTTTTGAAAATCCAAATATACCACATCCACTGGTTCTCCCCATCCACTCTACTAGTTACATCCTCAAAAAATTCTATGAGATTCGTCAGACATGATTTTTCCTTTCACAAATCCATGCTGACTTTGTCCGATGATTTCACCACTTTCCAAATGTGCTGTTATCACATCTTTGATAACTGACTCTTGCAGTTTCCCCAGCACCGATGTTAGGCTAACCGGTCTATAATTCCCCGGTTTCTCTCTCCCTCCTTTTTTAAAAGTGGGGTTACATTAGCCACCCTCCAATCCTCAGGAACTAGTCCAGAATCTAAAGAGTTTTGAAAAATTATCACTAATGCATCCACTATTTCTTGGGCTACTTCCTTAAGCACTCTAGGATGCAGACCATCTGGCCCTGGGGATTTATCTGCCTTCAATCCCTTCAATTTACTTAACACCACTTCCCTACTAACATGTATTTCTCTCAGTTCCTCCATCTCACTGGACCCTCTGTCCCCTACTATTTCCGTAAGATTATTTATGTCCTCCTTAGTGAAGACAGAACCAAAGTAATTATTCAATTGGTCTGCCATGTCCTTGCTCCCCATAATCAGTTCACCTGTTTCTGTCTGTCGGGGACCTACATTTGTCTTAACCAATCTTTTTCTTTTCACATATCTATAAAAGCTTTTACAGTCAGTTTTTATGTTCCCTGCCAGTTTTCTCTCATAATCTTTTTTCCCCTTCCTAATTAAGCCCTTTGTCCTCCTCTGCTGAACTCTGAATTTCTCCCAGTCCTCAGGTGAGCCACTTTCTCTGGCTAATTTGTATGCTTCTTCTTTGGAATTGATACTATCCCTAATTTCTCTTGTCAGCCATGGGTGCACTACCTTCCTTGATTTATTCTTTTGCCAAACTGGGATGAACAATTGTTGTAGTTCATCCATGCAACCTTTAAATGCTTGCCATTGCATATCCACCGTCAACCCTTTAAGTATCATTTGCCAGTCTATCTTAGCTAATTCACGTCTCATACCTTCAAGGTTACCCTTCTTTAAGTTCAGAACCTTTGTTTCTGAATTAACTATGTCACTCTCCGTCTTAGTGAAGAATTCCACCATATTATGGTCACTCTTACCCAAGGGGCCTTGATGCCTCTGAATATGCTGTGGGTTCTGTGCACAAACAATTAGCTGGAGATGTGTGGTAGGTTGCCTTCTGTCATCATGAGGTTCTGTCGGTAAGCATATTGAGGAGAGATCAATGTGGCAGGAATGGAATTTTTTACACGTGCCTTTTAAAGCATTTCATGATTATTGGTGCCAGTACCACCAGTGATAGAGGTTGAATGTGGTAGAGCTAGAGGTCATAGGTTAGGGTGAAAGGTGAAATATTTAAGGAGAATCCAGAGGGAACTTCTTCACTTAGAGGGTGGTGAGATCTTGGAATGAGCTGACAGCAAAAGTGGTGGATTTGGGTCTCAACGTTGAAGAGAATTTTGGATAAGTACATGGACAGGAGGGGTATGGAGGGTTTTGGCCCAGGTGCAGTCGATGGGATCAGGCAGAATGACAAATGGGGTTTGAACACCATGGTAGTACAGCAGTTAGTATGATGCTGTTACAACTCGGTGTCGGAGTTCAGAGATCTGTGATGTCTGTAAGGAGATTGTACGTTCTTCCTGTGGCCACTTGGATTTCCTCCAGGTGCTCTGGTTTCTTCCCACAGTCCAAAGACATACAGGTTAGTAGGTTAATTAGTCATTGCCAATTGTCCTGTGATTAGGCTGGGGTTAAATATGTGGGTTGCTGGGGAGTGTGGCTCATTGGGTTGGAAGGGCCTGTTCTACGTTGTATCTCTAAATAAGTAAATAGTTTGACATGGACTAGATGGGCCAAAGGACCTGTTTCTGTGCTTAGTGCTCTATGATCTGTGAGACAATGCTTCTCAGTCTCAACTCTGCAGCAGGTTAAAGAAGACTGGACCATGCGTTGTACACATTTCAGTGAGGCTGCCTCTTGCACTTCTCAACTTAGGAGAATATATGTAGATCCGTGAACTGACTTAAAGTATGTAGCCTTCTTCTATAAATTGAGGAAAGCAGGGATCTCTCAACAACAACAGGAGCTGCTTTAATCTTTGCTCTCTTCCAATTACAGCCTTGTGCAGTTGAGTGGTTGTGGTGGGGTTAATAGGGGGTTGGAGCAGCCTGCAGCTTTATCTTTGCTTTGTGACCACACTGTGCTGCTAATCGTACTGGACACAGAGGCCAGGTGCATCTGACCAGCCTGCGATGACTTCAGTCATCCCTGCCAGTTTCCATGTCAACACCCATAATTATCTTTGGTTACACAACAGCTTCACAGCTGCTCAGAGTGTGTGAAATGCTTTGGGGTGTTTCTGAAGAAGGGGAGATTTCACACCATAAACACAAAACACAAGTCATTCACAGCCCGCTAGCAAGAAGAAAGATCACAGGGGGGAGGCACACTATTCAATTAGACCTCGACTGATTGGTATCTTAACACTAGCAACTTCCCTTAGCTCCCAAGTACCCCAACTGGACAACTTCACATCTACAACTTCCCACAAGTTTATTGCAAGAGAGTTTCTGGAGCGAAGAGTGCGAAGAGGTATTACCTGACACTAACCCTAAGCTTCCGTTGTTGAGACCATGCCCACCTGTTCAGGGTCCTTTGAATCTCACTTTCTATCCAGTGAGATTGTGTCAGCTGTAGCCATGTTGCAGTGCCAGGCAAATTGCGCAGGTCCAGGCCCTTGCTCAGGTAGGAGTTAATTCTAGCTATGACCAGCTCTCAAAGCACTTCATCACAGTAGATATGATTGCCACCGGGTGATGCAACAGACAGGGTCTTCTGTTTAGCCAGTCCATGCTGTCCTTCTCTCAGCTCCCACCAAATCATATTCACCCCCTTAACTTGTAATCAATTTCTGGTGAAGAATCCTTGTTAAGTTTTGTCATTCAAGCCCCTACATGGTCTCAGCATCTCTGCAATCCTCTCCAGCCTATAACCCCAGAGTCCTTTTAATCTTGGCCACTTGGTCAACCCCAGTGAAAGTCCATCAGAGGCAGCAACTGCTGAAGCCTCGAGTTTCATACTCCTTCTCTGAACCTTCCTGTTTCTCTGTGTCTGTCTCCCTATCTCTCTGTCCCCGTCTCCGTCTCTCTCTGTCTTGTCCCTCTGTCTCTGTCTCTCTCTCTATCTGCCTCTTTGTCTCCCTGTCTCTTGCTACTTTTGTCTCTGTCCCTCTGTCTTTGCTCTCTCTCTGTCTATCTGTTCTCTGACTCTGACTTCCTGTCCCTGTCTCACTCATTTTCTCTCTGTGTCTCTCTCTGTCCCCCTCTCTCTCATCCCTCTGTCTCCACCCCTTTGAGTCTCTCTGTCTCAAGATTCAAAACACATTTAATATCAAAGAATGATAAATTATACATCTTGAGATCTGTTTGCTTACAGGCGGCCACAAAGCAAGAAACCCAAAGAACCCATTTAAAAAAATAGGAAGACCCCAACCACTACACCGAGAAAGAGGGAAAAACACACACATCGTGCAAACAATTGGAGCGAATAACAGCATTCCGAATCAGAGTGAATCCATAGATCTGCTTCCCAGAGCAGCGGGAGTAGGCCCAAGCCTCACATCAGCGGGGGAAAATACCATGAAACTTGCAGAGATGGCAGCCTCGACACCGCAGAGTGAGAAATGAACATCGCAGGAGAGAGATCTAAGTTAGCCCAACCCTCGCCTCCAATCCTGGCACTCCAGTATAGTCTATCTGGAGCAGTGTTTAAACTGTTCAGGCACCAGGTAGTGCCTCACTCCAGGACCTGGATCCTGGTGCATTGACACACGGAGCAATCTCTGTCTCCATCCCCCTGTCTCCCTATCTGTCTTTCTAGCTGTCTGTGTCTCTGTCTCCCCCTCTCTCTCTCTACCTCCCTGTCTGTCTCGCTCTCTCTATCTGTTCTCTGTCCCTCTCATTCTCTCTCGCTCTCTCTATCTGTTCTCTATCTGTCTGTCTGTCTAATTGATTACCAACCAGTACATCTTTGAGAAGTGGAGGAAACCAGAGCACCTAGGGGAAACCCACGCAGTCACAGGGAGAAACTGCACACAGACAGTTCTGGAGGTCAGGATTGAACTTGTGTCTCTGGAACTGTGAAAAAGCACTGCACCGCCTGGACCTGGTGTACTGTGACCAAGAGCTCCTGAGATCGGGCCTTCCATCTCCAGCTTGTTACCAGAACACTACACTATGATCACTCGAAAACTTACTATCTGCCGGGAGCTTGAGCGGGACACTTGAGCCCGAACTTCTACCTCACATTTCAGTGGAGGGTTGAGGGACAACAGCACAGTCAGAGGGACTGTCCTTAACCTGAGGTCCCCATCCTCAGAGGGACAAGTAAAAGGACAGGGAGGTCTCCCTGGTGTCCAGGCTGCTCTTTAATATGATTCAGTCCTTGAAACTCACAGGATTCAAAGTTCCCATCTCATTCCCTCTGCTCCAGTAACAGATCTGCTTGCTGCTGGAAGTTTTGGGATGTCTCAGAGTCGTGGGAACTGAAACCATCCATTCTGTCCATCTGTCATCTAATATTGGAACTGATCTCACCGCTCTGGATCCATAACTTCTCCAACCAAAGAAGGATTGACTCAATAGTTCGGGCATAAATATTTTGAAGGATGAACAAAAGCAAAATCTACTGTCGTGCCAGCCAGCTGGTTCAAATCCACCAGTCAACTAGTGTGAGGAAGTGAGCAATAACCCGATCACTGATATAATGATTAGATTTAAAGATTAGCTTTATTTGTCACGTACATCAAAACATGCGTACAGTGAAATGCCTCGTTTGCGTCAATAACCTTTTACTGGTTATCCAAGGATATCCTGGGCTATGCAAGTGTCGCTACGTTTCCGGTGCCAACATAACAAAAACTCACTAGCCATAACCCAAACATTTTTGGAATGTAGGAGGAAACTGGAACACCCAGAGGAAACCCACGCAGTCTCAGGGAACAGAAATAAACTCCTTACAAACAGCGGCGAGAATCAAAACCCAATCAGTGATATTGCAAAGCATGATGCTAACTGCTACTCTACCATGGGAATTTTATCCTGGACATTTCATCGGGAGGTCAGATGATGCCTGTTCTCTAGAGAGAACATTTAATGTTAAATAATATAACCTTGGGTCTGTCATAATGGGGAGCACTGGGAGCAGACCCAAATGCAAGACACAGACACTGACGTACTAGGAACAGGACCAGGACTAGAGTTAAGCAAGCAAGGGAAGTGGGGAAGTGGGGAAGAAAGGACGCTGGACATGACACAGGCCCTGGACGAGACAAGGATTCAGGGCCTCGGCTAGGACTTGACTAGGATAACAGAACCAGGACATGGAACTGGGAACAAGGAGCCCGGGCTTGGACTCCGAGCCAGAGACTGGACAAGGACCCGAAACCTGGATCTTGACTCGTGCTCAGACTCCAGATCTAGGGGAGGACATGACGTGGCTACAAGACTGGACGAGGCTTGGGTTCCTCGAGGCAAAGACGTGACGAGGCTTGTGTTCCTCAAGGCGAGGACGTGACGAGGCTTGGGTTCCTCGAGGCGAGGACATGACGAGGCTTGGGTTCGGACTCCGAGCCAGAGACTGGGCAAGGACCCAGAACCTGGGTCTTGACTCAGGCTCGGACTCTAGAACTAGACGAAGTCACGACGTGGTCATGGGAAACAGGAACCTTGGGACACAAAGCTGGAAGCCTTGACTTGGTCGAGGGAGAGACAGGAACGCAGGGACATGGAGCACAGAGCCGGGACCCCTCCTTGGGAACAGGACGTAGGGTCGGGACTCATACACAGAATGCTGAACGTGACGAGACAGTTCCCTACACTAGGTAGCGGCAAACAGCCGGACCTACCTAGCAAAGGCGTGGACACAGAGAGACAGTTCCAAACAACGATAGACAGTGCCTTATCTTGCTCCAGTGGTTGAACTTGACAGCAGTGCAGGCAAGGGTTACAGGCAAGGCAAGGCTCCAGGCGGGGGGAAGGGGATGGGGATGGGGATAGGGATAAGGATAGGGATAGGGATAGGGATAGGGATAGGGATTCAGACAGGGGGTTTTAACAGGAACACTCCAGCAGCCAAGCCCTGGTCTCCAGAGATATTTATGTGTCTAGCCAAACAAGAATCATGTGCCTCAATTCGAGCACCCAACAGAAACGGGGAAAACAGGAAAACCTGGAATACAGATTGATGGACCTGACCGTGAACCTGAATGCAGACTTCACGGACCAGACCATGACAGGGTCAGTCAGAGTGAAGTGTTGCAATTCGCCGGTCAGTTGACTGGTGATGATTTTGATGATTTTGTTTCTGATGTTCATGAAATGTGGCCTCTGATGTGCACCACAGCTAAGAGAAAGTAGGATAACTTCTCTGCCTGCTCTTCATCCTGTTTTGATCAGTTTGGCCTTCTTCATGATTATATCAGTTTGTCAGCCAGGACAGATCCTCTGAGATGTTGACAGCAGAGTTCATAATTAAACATTTTTTTTGCCAGGATGGCAGGGAAGAGAATTAGAAGATCAGGGCAGATTCCCCTCACGTCATCTTCCTGCCCTTTGTTCTTACGGACATGCTGAGATGTTCTGTGCCTTTGGAAATGTTGTTGACCTTACAATCCTTTTTTGAAGTTTAAACCAAAGACATCATTTTCTGCCTCTATTTCCCTCCATTTCTCCCTTCCCCACTCTTTAACCCCATCTCATCACCAGCTCACATTTATGTTCATGTATTGAAATCTGTGGACTGTGTCCTTGTTTCATCTGTGGATGCACTGCCTTCCCTCAGTGCCCTTTGCCACAAGGACAGGTTACCAAGGCAGTGGGAGTGAGAGGGAAATATCAAAACCCGCATCACTTGCAAACACTATCGCTAAACACTCACTCTGTGTACAGGCAATCAAACAGCACTTTGTTATGTCACAGAAAAACAAATTATGGAAACAAATTCCATGTTTAGTCAAAATATCTATGACATGTCACTTCTCCCTGTCAAAGGAACAAGAGCAGTAGTTCAGTGGGTAAACTAAAGAAACTCTGATCCTCCGTGCTCGATCTAACTGGTGAAGCCTTCGTGCTGGTAAATGAGTATCAACATGCACAATTAGTGTCAGAACTGTTACTGTGAGCTGAAAGAATTAAACATCTGTGGACTATCTTAAATAGTGGGCTCGCATTTACTACTTTCTAACTGTAGGGACCTCTCCATGGTCTTTAAAACTTTGGAAGAAGATTGTCACTCCTTCCTCTGCACTCCAAATTCCACTGCATGTTAACCTACACTGCTAAGTGCGGAAAGTGGTGGACACAGCCCAGTCCTTCCCAGGCAAAGCCCTCCACACCACTGAGTACATCTACAATGAGCACTGCCACAAGAAAGCAGCATCCATCATCAGGGACCTCCGCCATCCAGGCTATGCTGTCATCTTGCTAATACCATCAGGCCTTCAGTCCCACACCGTAAGATTCAAGAATGGTTATTACCCTTCAACCATCAGACTCTTGAACCAGCATGGATAACTACTTAGCACAGCACTGAATGGATTCCACAACCTACTTTCAAGGTCTCACTTTTGTGGCCATTTCCCTCAATAATAAGTAATACTAATTTGGATTCTGTTGAGGGGGGATGACCTGCCATGGGGTCTGGGGTCTCTGACACTGTGGCTCAGAAGGAAAGGGAGGAGAAGTGATAAGGGATTGCATAGTTGGTGAAGTAGACATGAGATTCTGCAGATGTGATATAGACAACCGGATGGTATGTTGCCTCCTAGGTGTCAGGGTTAGGGACATCTCAGATGGAGTACATAACATTCTAAGGAGGAGGGTGAGCAATTTTGGTACATATTGGTACCAATGACATAGGTAGGAAAAGTGAGGGGGCCCTGAAGAGGGAATTCAGGGAGCTAGGTAGAAAGCTGAAAAACAAGACCTCCTGGTTAGCAATCTCTGAAAGCCATCTGTGTCATATGCCAATGAGGGTAAGAATAGGAAGATTTGGCAGATGAATGCATGGCTAGGAAATTGGTGCAGGGGGCAGGGTTTCAGATTTCTACATCATTGAGATCTCTTCTGGGGAAGGCATGACCTATACAAAAGTGACAGGTTATACCTGAACCCAAGAGCGACCAGTATCCATGTGGACAGGTTTGCCAGAACTATCGGAGAGGATTTAAACTAATTTGTCAGGAGGATGGGAGCCAAACTGATAGGGCTGAGGATATCAGGGTTGGTTTACAAGCAGAGGCCATCTGTATTGACAGCGTCAGAAAGGGCAAGCACATGGTAGGGCAAAGCTGCAGTCAGTGGAATGAGTTGCAGTGTAAGAGGGAGACAAAACTGAAAATGGTGATGGACACAGGGCTGAAGGTGCTATATATGGAATAATGTAGATGATCTTGTAGCGCAGTTAGTGATTAGCAGGTATGACACTAAACAAGGCTAAAAGAAAATTATATTTGGGAGTTTAATGTCCAATGATACACATTGCAATGACAGGTAGGCAGAGAGGGTGGTGTCGTTTAGTTAGTAGAAATGAAATCACATCCTTAGAAAGAGGTGACGTGCAGTAGGTTCAGAGATATAGGAACCGTGTGAGTGAAGTTAAGAAACTGCAAAGGTAAAAAGACCCTGATGGGAGTTATATAACTCTGTGAACAGTAGCCAGCTTGTGGACTACAAATTACAACTGGGACAGAAAAGACATATCAAAAGTCAATGGTACGATACTCATGGGGGATTTCAATATACAGATAGATTGGGAAAATCAGGTTGGAACTGGATCCCAAGGGAGAGAATTTGTAGAATGCCTTCCAGATGGCTTTTTAGAGAAGCTTGTGGTTGAGCCCTTTAGAGGTTAGCTATTCTGGATTGGGTGTTGTGTAATGAACCTGATTTGATTAGGCAGCTTAAGTTATAGGAACCCTTAGGAGGCAGTGATCACAATATGATAGAACTCACCCTGCACTTTGAAATGGAGAGGCTAAAATCAGATGTATCAGTATTATAGTGAAGTAAGGAGAATTACAGAGCATGAGACAGGAGCTGGCCTAAGTTGATTGGAAGGGGACACTAGCAGAGATGATGGCAGATCAGCAACGACTGGGGTTTGTGGGAGCAATTTGGAAGGCAGAGGATAGATACATCCCAAAGAAAAAGTACTCTAAAGGGAGAATGACTCAACCATGGCTGACAAGGGATGTCAAAGCCAACATAAAAGCAAAAGAGAGAGCATACAATACAGGCAAAATGAGGAAGAAGTTAGAGGATTAGAAAACTTTTAAAAACCAACAGAAGAGAGCCATCAAAGAGGAGAAGATGAAATATGAAAATTAAGCAAGCCAACAATATCAAAGAATATACCAAAGTTCATTCGGATATATAAAGAGTAAAGAAGTGAGAGTAGATATTGGACTACTGGAAAATGATGCTGGAAATGGCGGACAAACTGAATAAGTATTTTGCCTTAGTCTTCACTGTGGAAAACACTAGTGGTGTGCTGGAAGTTTGAGAGTGCCAGTGGGCAGAAGTAAACACAGTTGCTATGACGAGAGAGATGGTGCTTGGAAAACTGAAAGGTCTGATGGTAGATAAGTCACATGGACCAGATGGACTACACCACAGGTTACTGAAAGGGGTAGCAGAAGAGTTTGTGGAAGCATTAGTAATGATCTTTTAAAAATCAATAGATTCTGGAATGGTTCCAGAGGACTAGAAAATTGCAAATGTCACTCCACTCATCAAGAAGGCAGGGAGGCAGAAGAAAGGAAATTATTGTTAGCCTGACCTCAGGTGGTTGGGAAGATGTTGGAAGATATTAAGGATGAGGTTCTGGGGTATGGAGACACATGATAAGATAGACCATAGTCAGTATGCATTCCTCAAGGAAAAATCTTGCCTGATAAATCTATTAGAATTAATTGAGGAAATAACAAGCAGGATAGACAAAGAATAATTGGTGGATAGTATGTGCTTGGATTTTTGGGTGGCCTTTGATAACATGCCCCACATGAGCCTGCTTAACAAGATAAGAGCCTATGGTATTACAGAAAGATACAAACGTGGTTAGAGCATTGGCTTATTCGTAGGAGGCAAAAAGTGGGAATAAAGGGAGCCTTTTCTGATTGGCTGGCAGTGATGAGTGATGTTCCACAGGGGGCAGTGCTGGGACTGATTCTTTTTACATTCTGTGTCAATGATTTTGATGACAAATTGATAGCTTGTGGCCAAGTTTGTGGACAATATGAAGATAGGTGGAGGGACAAGTGGTGTTGAAGAAGGGAGGCTGCAGGACTTGGACAGATCAGGAGAATGAGCAAAGAAGTGGCTAATGAATTAATATTGGGACGTCATAGTCATACTTTATTGATCCCGGGGAAAATTGGTTTTCGTTACAGTTGCACCATAAATAATAAATAGTAATAAAACCATAAATAGTTAAATAGTAATATGTAAATTATGCCAGTAAATTATGAAATAAGTCCAGGACCAGCCTATTGGCTCAGGGTGTCTGACCCTCCAAGGGAGGAGTTGTAAAGTTTGATGGCCACAGGCAGGAATGACTTCCTATGACACTCTGCGTTGCATCTCGGTGGATGGGAGACGTTGTCCAAGATGGCATGCAGCTTGGACAGCATCCTCTTTTCAGACACCACCATCAGAGAGTCCAGTTCCATCCCCACAACATCAGTGGCCTTACAAATGAGTTTGTTCATTCTGTTGGTGTCTGCTACCCTCAGCCTGCTGCCCCAGCACACAACAGCAAACATGATAGCACTGGCCACCACAGACTCGTAGAACATCCTCAGCATCGTCCGGCAGATGTTAAAGGACCTCAGTCTCCTCAGGAAATAGAGACGACTCTGACCCTTCTTGTAGACAGCCTTAGTGTTCTTTGACCAGTCCAGTTTATTGTCAATTCGTATCCCCAGATATTTGTAATCCTCCACCATGTCCACACTGACCCCCTGGATGGAAACAGGGGTTACCGGTGCCTTAGCCCTCCTCAGGTCCACCACAGCTCCTTAGTCTTTTTCACATTAAGCTGCAGATAATTCTGCTCACACCATATGACAAAGTTTCCTACCGTAGCCCTGTACTCAGCCTCATCTCCCTTGCTGATGCATTCAACTATGGCAGAGTCATCCGAAAACTTCTGAAGATGGCAAGACTCTGTGCAGTGGTTGAAGTCCGAGGTGTAAATGGTGAAGAGAAAGGGAGACAAGACAGTCCCCTGTGGAGCCCCAGTGTTGCTGATCACTCTGTCGGACACACACTGTGGCAAGCACACGTACTGTGGTCTGTCAGTCAGGTAATCAAGAATCCATGACACCAGGAAGGCATCCACCTGCATCATTGTCAGCTTCTCCCCCAGCAGAGCAGGGCGGATGGTGTTGAACGCACTGGAGAAGTCAAAAAACATGACGCTCACAGTGCTCGCTGGCTTGTCCAGGTATGATTATACATTTTGGTAGCAGGAATAAAAGCATGGGCTATTTTCTAAATGGGGAGAAATTTAAAAATCCGAGGTGTAAAGGGACTTGGGAGTCCTCATGTGGGATTCCATGAAGGTTAATTTGCAGCTCAAGTCAAATGTGAGGGTGGCAAATGCAATGTTAGCATACATTTTGAGAGGACTAGAATACAAAAGCAAGAATGTAATGCTGAGGCTTTATAAGGCACTGGTGAGGCCTCACTTTGAATGTCTAATGACTTCAAACTTCAAGTTCAAAGTAAATTTATTATTAAAATGTTGGTATATACTAACTTGAGATTCATTTACTTGCAGGTATTTACAGGAAAAATAAAGAAATACAATAGAATTTACAAAAAAAAAACAAAGACTGACTAACAAGCAATGTACAAATAAAGACAAACTGTGCAATAAAAATAATCCTGAGAACATGAATTGTAAAGAGTGCATAAGACCATTAGATATTTTGGAATCTATTAGTAAGGATGAGGTTTCAGGGTACTTAGAGCTACATGATAAAATAGGCCAAAGTCAGCATGGTTTCCGTGAGGGGAAATCTTGCCTGACAAATCTGTTGGAATCCTTTGAGGCAGTAACAAACAGGATAGACAAAGGTGATCAGTGGATGTTGTTTACTTGGACTTACAAAAGGTCTTTGACAACATGAAACCCAAGAGGCCGCTTAACAAGAGCCCATGGTATCACAGGAAAGATACTAGCATTTTCTAGAAGATTGGCTGACTGGCAGGAAGTAACAAATGGGAGTAAAGGGGGCCTTTTTTGGTTGGCTGCTGGTGGCTAACGGTGCTCCACTGGGGTCGGTATTGGAATTGCTTCCTTTCACGTTATACGTCAATGATTTGGATGACAAAATAGATAACCTTTGGCCAAGTTTGTGGATGATATGAAGATTGGTGGAGGGGCAGGTACTGTTGAGGAAGCAGGGAGTCTTCAGAAGGACTTGAAATAATGGGCAGTGAAGTGGCAGACGGAATATAGTATAGGAAAGTGTATGGTCATGTACTTCGGTAAAAGGGATAAAGGCATAGATTATTTTCTAAATGCAGAGAAAAATCAGAGGTGCAAAGTTACTTGGGACTTCTCGTGCAGGATTCCCATAAAGGTTAACTTGCAGGTTGAGTTGGTGCGAAGGAAGGCAAATACAATGTTAGCATTAATTTCAAGAGGACTAGAATATAAAAAGCATATAATGCTGAGGCTTTGTAAGGCATTAGTCAGACTGTACTTGGAGTATTATAAGCAGTTTTCAGCTCCTTATCTATGAATAGATGTGCTACCATTAGAGAGGATATAGAGGAGATCCATGAGAAAGATTCCAGGAATGAAAGGAATAATTTATTAGGAGTGTTTGATGGCTCTGGGCTATCAAAACTCATTGGTGTTTTAAAAAAATGAGGAGGAATCTCATTGAAACATCAAATATTGTAGATGTGGAGAGGATGTTTCCAGTAGGAGTGTAGGATCAGAGGGCCCAGCCTCAGAATAGAGGGACATCCATTTAGAACTGAGATGAGGAATTTCAGGGGAGTGAATCTGTGGAATTCATTGCCACAACTGACTGTGGAGGCCAAGTGATTTGGGTATATTTAAAGTGGAAGCTGATTTGTGATTAGCAAGGGTGTCAAAGGTTATGGGAAGGAGGTAGGAGAATAGAGTTGAGAGGGATAATAAATGGGCCAAGATGGAATGGTGGTGCAGGGTCAATCTGCCAAATGGCCCTATGTCTTATAGTCTTTTCTGGAATGTAGGAAAAGCCCGTATAGTTCCACACAGACAGGGTGATTGGTGAACAGTAAGGTTTTAGAGAAGCCGAGAAAGCAGTGCCTGGAGATGTGCCTGTTGCTCCAACCCTGCTATAGTTGTTTGACCTTCAGTAGAACAAGCATGTAACACCACACAGGGGAGGTGTACACTGTCATCAGGTTGAGCTGTGTTAAGTACAAATAAGAGGTGAGATGAGTTCTGGCCAGGGGAAAGATTGAGGTGGTACGTTTCCATGTAGAATCATTGCTAAGCAACACAGAGTTCCCAAAATATTGCTTGTTGATTAGGGATTATTACTCAGCGCTTTAGAATAAAAAGTCGACACAAAGAATCTCTCCCCACCTCTTGGAGTACTGTGCTCAGCTCTGGTCGCCTCACTATAGGAAGGATGTGGAAACCGCAGAAAGGGTGCAGAGGAGGTTTACAAGGATGTTGCCTGGATTGGGGAGTATAGAGAATAGGTTGAGTGAACTCGGCCTTTTCTCCTTGGAGCAACAGAGGATGGGAGGTGACCTGAGGTGCACAAGATAATGAGAGGCATTGATCGAGTGGATAGTCAGAGGCTTTTTCCCAGGGCTGAAATGGCTAGCACGAGAGGGCATAGTTTTAAGGGGCTTAGAAGCAGGTACAGAGGAGATGTCAGGGGTAAATTTTTTACGCAGAGAGTGGTGAGTGCGTGGAATGGGCTGCTAGCAGCAGTGGTAGAGGCAGAAACAATAGGGTATTTTAAGAAACTCCTGGGTGGATACATAGAGCTTACAAAAATAGAGGGCTATGGGTAAGCCTAAGTAGTTCTGAGGTAAGATACTTGGTAGTGTGGAGGAGCAGAGGGATCTGGGGGTACATGTCCACAGATCCCTGAAAGTTGCCTCACAGGTGGATAGGGTAGTTAAGAAAGCTTATGGGGTGTTAGCTTTCATTAGTCAAGGGATAGAGTTTAAGAGTCGCGATGTAATGATGCAACTCTATAAAACTCTGGTTAGGCCACACTTGGAGTACTGTGTCCAGTTCTGGTCGCCTTACTATAGGAAGGATGTGGAAGCATTGGAAAGGGAACAGAGGAGATTTACCAGGATGCTGCCTGGTTTAGAGAGTATGCATTATGATCAGAGATTAAGGGAGCTAGGGCTTTACTCTTTGGAGAGGAGGAGGATGAGAGGAGACATGATAGAGGTATACAAGATATTAAGAGGAATAGATAGAGTGGATAGCCAGCGCCTCTTCCCCAGGGCACCACTGCTGAATACAAGAGGACATGGCTTTAAGGTAAGGGGTGGTAAGTTCAAGGGGGATATTAGAGGATGGTTTTTTACTCAGAGAGTGGTTGGTGCGTGGAATGCACTGCCTGAGTCAGTGGTGGAGGCAGATACACTGGTGAAGTTTAAGAGACTACTAGACAGGTATATGGAGGAATTTAAGGTGGGGGGCTATATGGGAGACAGGGTTTGAGAGTCGGCACAACATTGTGGGCCGAAGGGCCTGTACTGTGCTGTACTATTCTATGTTCTATGTAAGGACATGTTCGGCACAGCTTTGTGGGCCGAAGGGCCTGTATTGTGCTGTAGATTTTCTATGTTTCTATGTTCATGGGGGAGAGCTGACATTGACTCCTGCAGCTTTTCGGGTGATAGCCTCACTAACATCCCATCTACACAAACATAAAAACTAGGGGTGGGAGGAGGTCATTTGGCCATTTAGAGTCTCTTCCGTTTAGGAAGATCAAAGTTGGTCTGATTATAACCTCAGTTCTGTGTTCCCATCCATGTTCAGGACCAGTTTACCCCCTCCCCACCAATCAATTATCTTCCCATTCAAGAACACTCAGATTCTGCCATTCAAGGGAGAGAGCTCCAAAGACTCAAAAAATAACACCCCATCTCTGTCCAAAATCAGAATCAAGTTTGATATCACTAGCATAGGTAATGAAATTTGGTGTTTTACAGTAGCAGTACATTGCAATACATCATAATAATAAAATCTATAAATTACAATAGGAAATATACATATGAAATTAAATTGTCGTGCTAAAACAGAGCAAAAAAAATATAGTGAGGTCATGTTCATGGGTTCATTGTCCATTCAGAAATCTGCTGGAGGAGGGGAAGAAGTTGTTCCTGAAGTGCTGAGTGTGTCTGTCTTTAGGCTCCTGAATCTCCTCATTGACAGTAGCAATGAAAAGAGGGCACGACTTGAGTGATGGGGATCAATGCTGGATGCCAATTATTGAGGTGTCACCTTCTGGAGATTGTCCTTGATGCTGGTGAGGCTCATGCCCATTGCTGCCTGAGTTTACAACTTTCTGCAGCTTTTTCCGATCCTGTTGAGTGGCTCCTCCATACCAGATGGTGATGCAGCCTGTCAGATTGCCCTGCAAGGTGACTATTTCTTTTCTATATATAGCTATCCTTAGTTTTGGATTCTCCAAATAGAAGAAACATCCTTTCCATACCCACCCTTGTCAACCACTCAGTACTTTAGGTTTCAGTAAGTCCCCTTTCACTGTTTTAAACTCCAGTACATACAAAAAAACAAACAGCTGGAGAAGGTCAGGTCAGACAGCATCTGTGGAAGGAAATGGATGGTTGACATTCCAGGCTGAGGGCCTTCACCTGGGTGATTGCCAGTGTAAACAGCGGAGCAAGAGTTGACAGGTGGGGGGGGGAGCAGCCCTTTGTTGTCTCCGCCTATCACATCGCACTCTTGCATCAACAGTCCCCACACCAACAGACTCTGTCTGACCCACTGAGTTCCCCCAGAAGTTTGTTTTTGTCTCAGATTCCAACATTTGCAGTCCACTGTGTCTCCAGTAGATAAGAACAAAGTCTGTCCAACCTTTCTCATTTGTCAACCCTCCCATTCCACGTGAGCTTCTACTAGACAATGTTCAGCATGTTCACACCTTTCCTTAAAAAAGGAACCCAGTGCTTCAGATATGGACAGGGCAGCTTTCAGTTTTGACATTACACTCCATGTTTAATCACTTGGAGTTAGAATTACAACAGCATTACTCATGAGTTTTGGACACCAGGGAAAGTAAATTAAATCAGCCACTGTTTCCAAGTTTTGTTTGCTCTATTGTTTGTCCTTAGGTAAGTTTCAGAGAGAAAGCAGCTAATCATTCGATCCCACATTCAGCATCCATCATCCAGGCAACGCTCTCTTTTCGCTGCTGCCATCAGGAAGGAAGTACAAGAGCCTCAGGACCCACACTACCAGATTCAGGATCAGTTATTACCCTTCAACCACCAGGCTCCTGAGAATGTGGATAACTTCACTCACCTCAACACTGAACTGATTCCACAACCTACGTTCTCACCCTACAACTCATTATGTCCATTTGTTTTATTTTGTATTTGTAGTTTGTCTTCTATTGCACATAGGTTGTTTGCCAGTCTTTGTGTGCAGTTTTTTATTGATTCTAATGGATTTCACTATTCTACTGTGAATGTCTGAAAGAAAATGAATCTCAGATCAGTATATGGTGACATATGGTACTCTGATAATAAATTTACTTTGACTTTGAATTTGAATGTGGGACCTTTGCAGACCCAACACATGCTAAACCCCCTGCAAGAAGACAACAGCCCAATGTAAATTAGCGGAATAAATGGGTTGTTCCTCTCCCACTGCTTAAATCAATTCCAGAGGACAGTAAACAAACATAAAGTGCAGTAACTGTGGTGAGAGTTAATGTTTCGGATCAGAGACATTCATAATTGGATGACACTGGGATGAATCTGAAGTCTTCCTTGGTGAGGAAGATCATCGTGGTTTTTCTCATGGACATTTGTCGGGTTAAAACTGAATTAATTCCATCTTCATACTTTGATGAAGATTTTACCTCCCCAGGAGTAAATTCCCGATAGCAGCACTGTAGCAAATGTATATCAAACCCTGCTCATGGTCTCTCCCAGTCTTCTGAGATCTCTTGAGATGCACTAGTTCAACACAGCTCTCTTGGTTGATATGTTCATATTAGTTATTGAGGTAGTTAAAAAGTGAAAGAATGGTTAATTATAGGCACATTTTCACAGCGTAAATCTGTTAATAAATTAAATCCCATCAGGTCAATAAAATGAGTACAGATGTTAATCAGGAAGCCCTGCAACCCTGCACCCTCTTAAGTTTGAAGGTGATATTGCAAATTGCTGGGATTTTTGGCTAAGCATACCAGTCTAGAATTTGTTGGCATTTGTTGGACGTTGTGCACAGAACTAGAGTTTATACATTCTCCCCATGACCACATGGGTTTCCTCCGGGTGCTCCAGCTTCCTTCCACAGTCCAAAGATGTACAGGGTAGTAGGTTAATAGGTCCCATGGGTGTAATAGCATGGCATGGGCTTGTTGTGCCAGAAGGGAGTGTTATGTGTTGCATCTCTAACTAAACATTCCATCCTTCTTCCAGTAAGATTGCAGCGTGCTCAGACACCGTAACTTTCCTGGGTTCAACCAAAGGTGATACTGGCTTTTTTAAACTTTTTTTTTTACAATTGCAAGCCTGCTGGATATTAAGAATTTCAACTACTGCAGATCTATCCCATCAGCGGAGGAGCTGATCTTGGTCTGGGCTGCGTTGCTGCCTGCTTACAGGAAGACATCGGAGTCCGCGCCCAAAGGTGGTGTAAGGCCTAACAGCGAGTGATTGTCTTGGATGTTTTTCAATGTTCAAAGTGCATATATGTCACCATATACAACCCTGAGATTCATCTTCTTGTAGGCATACACAATAAATCTAAGAAACAAAGCAATCAATGAAAGACCACACACAACAAGATGGACAACCAACCAACCAAGGTGCATACAGCAACAAAATGTGCAAATACAAAAGAGAACATAATAAATAAATAAATAAGCAATAATTATCGAGAACATGACATGAAGAGTCCTTGAAAGCGAGTCAATAGAGCGTGGGAACAGTTCGGTGATGAGGCGAGTGACATAAAGTGAAGTCATTCCCTCTGGTTCAAGAGCCAGGAGTACTAACTGTTCCTGAACCTGGTGGTGTGAGTCCCAAGGCTCCTGTACCTTCTTCCTGATGGCAGCAGCAAGAAGAGAGCATGACCTGGGTGGTGGGGCTCTGCACTCCTGTGACAGCGCTCTATGCAGATGTGCTCAATGGCAGGGAGAGCATGACCTGGGTGGTGGGTTAAATCCATTACTTTTTGTAGGATTTTCTGGTCAAGGGCATTGGTGCTTCCAAACCATGCAACCAGTCAATAAACTCCCACCACACATCCACAGAAGTTTGATAAAGTTTTAGGTGTTATGGCAAATCTTTGCAAACTTAAGTAGAGGCGCTGCCATGCTTTCTTCATAATTGCACTTATGTGCTAGGCTCAAGACAGATCCTTTGAAATTATAACACCAAGGAATTTACAGTTGCTGACCCTCTCCAACTCTGATCTCCTGATGAGGACTGGCTCATGGATTTCCAATTTCCTCCTCCTGAAGACAACAATCAGCACCTTGGTCTTGCAGACACTGAGTAAGACTGTTGTTCTGATACCATTCAGCCAGATTATCATTCTCACTCATGGACTATAATATATAGGAGCAGAATTACTTTACTTTATTAGATCATTGGTCCATCAATTCTGCTCCAACATTTCAACATGGCTGATCCATTTCCCTGAGAGGGGATCTGATTGAAACATTTAAGATTATTAAGGGATTGGACATGCTGGAGGAAGGAAGAATGTTCCCGCTGATGGGTGAGTCCAGAACCAGCGGCCACAGCTTAAGAATAAAGGGTAGGCCATTTAGAACGGATTTGAGGAAAAACCTTTTCACCCAGAGAGTGGTGGATATGTGGAATGCTCTGCCCCAGAAGGCAGTGGAGGCCAAGTCTCTGGATGCCTTCAAGAAAGAGATGGATAGAGCTCTTAAAGATAGCGGAATTAAAGGTAATGGGATAAGGCAGGAACTGGATACTGATTGAGGACGATCAGCCATGATCACAGTGAATGGCGGTGCTGGCTCGAAGGGCCGAAAGGCCTACTCCTGCACCTGTTGTCTATTGTCTCACAGTCCCAATCTCTGCCTTGCCCTTGTGTTCCTTCATGCTTTGGCCAATCAAGAATCTATCAACCTGTACCTTAAATATACATAAAGATTTGGCCTACACAGCTGCCTGTGGCAACAAATTCCACAGAATCACCACCCTCTGGCTAATGAAATTCCTCCTCTTATCTGTTCTAAAGAATGCCCTTTGATTCTGAGGCTATCCCCTCTGGTCTTAGACTCTCCTACCAGAGGAAACATCCTCTCCACATCCACTCTATCAAGGCCGTTTACCATTCAATAGGTTTCAATTAGATTACCTCTCATTCTTCTGAATTCCAGTGAAAACAGGCCCAGAACCATCAAGCACTCTTACATAGAAACATAGAAAATAGGTGCAGGAGTAGGCCATTCGGCCCTTTGAGCCTGCACTGCCATTTATTATGATCATGGCTGATCATCCAACTCAGAACCCTGCACCAGCCTTCCCTCCATACCCTCTGATCCCCCTAGCCGCAAGGGCCATATCTAACTCCCTCTTAAATATAGCCAATGAACTGGTCTCAACTGTTTCCTGTGGCAGAGAATTCCACAGATTCACCACTCTCTGTGTGAAGAAGTTTTCCCTAATCTCAGTCCTAATAGGCTTTGCCTTTATCCTCAAACTGTGACCTCTCGTTCTGGACTTCCCCAACATCGGGAACAATCTTCCTGCATCTAGCCTGTCCAATCCCTTTAGGATTTTATACGTTTCAATCAGATCCCCCCTTAATCTTCTAAATTCCAACGAGTACAAGCCTAGTTCATCCAGTCTTTCTTCATATGAAAGTCCTGCCATCCCAGGAATCAATCTGGTGAACCTTCTTTGTACTCCCTCTATGGCAAGGATGTCTTTCCTCAGATTAGGGGACCAAAACTGCACACAATACTCCAGGTGTGGTCTCACCAAGGCCTTGTACAACTGCAGTAGTACCTCCCTGCTCCTGTACTCGAATGCTCTTGCTATAAATGCCAGCATACCATTCGCCTTTTTCACCGCCTGCTGTACCTCCATGCCCACTTTCAATGACTGGTGTATAATGACACCCAGGTCTCGTTGCACCTCTCCTTTTCCTAATCGGCCACCATTCAGATAATAATCTGTTTTCCTATTTTTGCCACCAAAGTGGATAACTTCACATTATCCACATTAAATTGCATCTGCCATGAATTTGCCCACTCACCCAACCTATCCAAGTCACCCTGCATCCTCTTAGCATCCTCCTCACAGCTAACACTGCCGCCCAGCTTCATGTCATCCGCAAACTTGGAGATGCTGCATTTAATTCCCTCATCCAAGTCATTAATATATATTGTAAACAACTGGGGTCCCAGCACTGAGCCTTGCGGTACCCCACTAGTCACTGCCTGCCATTCTGAAAAGGTCCTGTTTATTCCCACTTCATATGACAAGCCATTCAATTCTGGAATCATTTGTGTGAACCTCCTTTAAAACTTCTCCTGTTTCAGCACATTCTTTATAAGGCGCCCAAAACATTTCACAATACTCCGGGAGGCCTCACCAGTGCTTTATAAAGTATCACCATTACATTTTTGCTTTTATATTCTACTCCTCTTGAAATAAATGTTAACATTACATTTGCCTTCCTCATCACAGTGAAACACCACTAGTCTTATATGCTGATTCGTCACCACCTTTGACTCAGCCAACTACAGTGGTGTCATCAGTAAATTTAAATATGGCATTGGAGCTGTGCTGAGCCTCATAAAGTGAGTAGAGCAAGGGGCTAAGCACATAGGCTTGTGGTGCATCCGTGCTGATGGAAATTGTGGAGATGTTGTTGTGAATTCAAACTGACTGGAGTCTGTGAGGAAATTGAGGAACCAACTTCACAAGGAGATATCAAGGCCAAGGACTTGAAGCTTATTGAGTAGTTTTGAGGGGATGATGGTGTTGGATGCCAAGCTGTAGTACAGCATTCTGACGTATATGAGTTTGCTGTCCAGATGTTCCAGGGTTGAGTGAAGGGCCAATGAAATGGCATCTACTGTGGACTGTTGTGCTGGTAGGCACAGTAAATTGAAGTGGATGCAAGTCACTTCTCACCTAGGGGTTGATATGTTTCATCACCGACCTCTCAAAGCATGTTATTATTTCATCAATGGATCAGAATCAGGTTTCGTATCACTGGCATATGTAATGAAATTTGTTGTTACGTGGCAGCAGTACATTGCAAATACATATATAACAAAAAACTGTAAATTACAGTAAGTATATATTTTTTTTAAAAAGGTACATTTGTTACCGGGGAGCTGGAAGAAACACTGTCCAATCGCTACGTTATTCATGTGTGCAAGCGTGGCAATAGCCATGACCCGCACAATGGAGGGGGGTAGTGTTGTGTATCTTTTCATTCACAACATTAGTGGGGGGGGGTATTTTGTTTTTTTCTTTTTTTGTATCTTATCTATCTTTTTTTTTCTTTTTGCCTGGATGACTGGGAGGGAAACACATAGCAACATGGTGAAGTTCAAAGAGATTCCCCAGGGAACTATGAGAGTTGAGAAACTAAATAATGTTTTAGATATTAAGAGATAAATATGTAACATTTTTGAATATTTGGAGCCCTTATTTATAGCTCTGATGATGAAGATCTGGGTTCCTTGGGGGAAAGTAACAAATATATATTAAATTTATTTTTAATCCCATGGAGCATGTGCAAACCTTCCAATATTCAGGCAGTTCCTTTTTTTTCCTTTTTTTTCTTTTCTTTTTAGGTAGGAGTATATATTGGGGGGGGGGAGGGTTAAGGGGAGGGGGGAGGGTAGATTTTTTTTTCCCTCATGTATCACTTGAAAACTCAATAAAAATTATATTAAAAAAAGATACATTTAATTAGTGCAAAAAGAGAGGGGAAAAAAGAGTAAGTAGTGTTCACAGGTTCTATCTACGTGCTACTGGATGATAGTGATTGAGAGAGCTTAACAACATTCTTTCTTGGTAACAGTATAGAGTAATTGAAGCCTGCTTGAAGCAGGTGGGTACCTCAGACCGCCGAAGCGAGAGGATAAAGATGTTAGTGAACACTCCAGCCAGTTTATTAGCACAGGTCTTTAGAACTTGGCCAGGTACCCTATCTGAGTCACATGCTTTCTGTGCGTTCATCCTTTTGAAGGAAGCTTTGACATCAGCCTCAGACAGAAATCACAGGGTCATCAGGGGCTGTGGGTTTTCCTGTAGGTTTTTCATGTTTTGACGATCAAATTAGGCAGAGAAAGCATTGAGCTCATCTGGGAGTGCAGCCTGTTTGTCAGCTATTTCACTTGATTCTACTTTAGAAGAGGTAATAGCATTCAAGCCCTAGCACAGC
The DNA here is from genome assembly GCF_030028105.1 of Mobula birostris. Taxonomy (NCBI): domain Eukaryota; kingdom Metazoa; phylum Chordata; class Chondrichthyes; order Myliobatiformes; family Myliobatidae; genus Mobula; species Mobula birostris. The sequence continues at coordinate 29,732,184 of NC_092401.1, read as the reverse complement.
TCTTCAGCACCCCCCAGTGACTCAAGTTTGGTCTGGAATTGTCACTTGACACACAAAATGGCTTCCTGGAGATGGTACTGGACCTGTTGTTACCTTACTTGGTCACCAGACCTGAATGCCACTGATCTGGCAAACAGATTGAGGTTCTCAAATTTATCCATGGAATTGATGGGATTTCTCTCACAATGACAGGTGACAGGTTGCAGCTGAGCCAATATTGGGGGACCAATATTGTCACAGGCAGGATTGTTAAAGAGCTGATGTGGAGGGATTAAACTAATTGGGCAAGGCGTTCAGAACTGGAGTGAAGAGACTCAGGATAGGACAAATGGTAAAAAAGCAAAGATAGCATGCAGACTGTCGGAAAGGGCAGGCAGATGATAGGACAAAATTGCAGCAATCAGGGTGAGCATCAGTGCATTAGGGATGCAGAATCAAAAAGGGTAGCAAATACAGTACTCAAAGTGTAATATCTCAATGCACAGAGTATAAGAAATAAGGTTTATGATCTTGTTGCACTATTACAGATTGTCAAGTATGATGTTGTGGGCATCACTGAATCGTGGCTGAAGGATGGTTGTAGTTGGGAGCTGAATGTCCAAGGTTACACATTGTATTGGAGGGATAGGAAGGTAGGCAGAGGGGGAGGCGTGGCTCTACTGGTAAAGAATGGCATCAAATCAGTAGAAAGATGTGACATGGGGTTGAAAGATGTTGAATCCTTGTGGGTTGAGTTAAGAAACTTCAAGTGTAACTGATGGCAGTTACATACAGGACTCGCAATAGTTGCTGGGATGTGGACCAACCATTACAACTGGAAATAGAAAAGATGTGCCAAAAGGGCTATGTTATGATAGTCACGGGAGATTTCAACATGCAGGGCGATTGGGAAAATTAGGTTGGTAATGGATCTCAAGAGAGCGAGTTTGTTGAATGCCTAGGAGATGGCTTTTTAGAGCAGTTTGTTGTTGAGTCTACTAGGGGATCAGCTATACTGGATTGGGTGTTACATAATGAACTGCAGGTGATTAGGGAAAGAACCCTTTTGAGGCAGTGATCACAATATGATTGAGTTCAACTTGAAACTTGATAGGGAGAAGGTAAATGTGAGGTGCTACATTTTGGTAGGACTTATCAAAATAGGACATACATGGTAAATGGTAATTGAAGAATGCTGTAGAACAGAGGGATCTAGGAATAATGATGCATAGTTCCCTGAAGGTGGAATCTCATATGGATAGGGTGGTGAAGAAAGCTTTTGGTGTGCTGGCCTTATTAATCAGAGCATTAAGTATAGGAGTTGGGATGTAATGTTGAAATTGTATAAGGCATTGGTAAGGCCAAATTTGGAGTATTGTGTACATTCTGGTCACCGAATTATAGCAAAGATGTCAATAAAATTGAGAGTGTACAGAGGAGGTTTACTGAAATGTTGCCTGGGTTTCATCTCCTAAGTTACAGAGAAAGGTTGAACAAGTTAGGTCTTCATTCTTTGGAGCGTAGAAGGTTGAGAGGGGACTTGATAGAGATGTTTAAAATTATGAGGGGGATTGATAGAGTTGACGTGGATAGGCTTTTTCAATTGAGAATGGGGGAGATTCAAACAAGAGGACATGAGTTGAGAGTTAAAGGGCAAAAGTTCAGGGGTAACATGAGGGGGAACTTCTTTACTCAGAGAGTGGTAGCTGTGTGGAACGAGCTTCCAGCAGAAGTGGTTGAGGCAGGTTCGATGTTGTTGTTTAAAGTTAAATTGGACAGATATATGGACAGGAAGGGAATGGGGGGTTATGGACCGAGTGCAGATTGGTGGGACTAGGTGAGAGTAGGAGTTTGGCAGGGACTAGAAGTGCCGAGATGGCCTGTTTCCGTGCTGTAATTGTTATATGGTTAAAGTCTGACTAACAGTATTTCAGTGGAGTAAGGGAAATTACAATGGTATGAGAGAGAAGATGGCCAAAGTAAATTGAAAGGAGATGACAGCAGAGCAGCAATGTCATGAGTTTCTGGGGAAAATGAGGAAGTGCAGGATAGATGTATTTCAAAAAACAAAAAAAAATACTCAAATGGCAAAATAGTACAACTGTGGCTGACAAGAAAAGTCAAAGCTAATGTCAAAGCAAAAGCGAGGGGATAAAACAAAGCAAAAATTAGCAGGAAGATAGAGGATTGGGAAGCTTTTAAAAACCTACAGAGAGCAACTATAAAAATCATTTGGAGGGAAAAATGAAATATAAAAGCAAGCTACCAAACAATATCAAAGTGGATAGTCAAAGCTTCTTGAAGTATAAAAAAAAGATGAGTGGATATAGGACTGCTAGAAAATGAGGCCAGAGAAATAACAACAGGGGTCATGGAGATGGCAGATGAACTAAATGAATATTTTACATCAGTCTTCACTGTGGACTACACCTGCAGTGTGCCAGATTTTGAAGGGCGCAACAGAAGAGAAGTGAATACAGTTACAAATACAAAGGAGCAGGTGCTCAAAAAGCTGAAAGACCTAAGAGTAGATAAGTCACCTGGATCTGATGAACTGCACCCTAGGATTCTGAAAGAGGTAGCAGTGGAGATATGGAGGCATTGGTAATGATCTTTCAAAAATCTTTGGGTGGACTCTGGCATGGTGTCAGAGGATTGGAAAATTGTAAATGTTTTATGAAAGGAGGAAGGCAGCAGAAAGGAAATTATAGACCAGTTAGCCTGACCTCAGTGTTGGAAGATGTTGGAGTCACTTGTAAGGATGAGGTTACGGAGTACTTGGGGACAAGGACAAGATAGAACAAAGTCATCATGGTTTCCTTACGGGAAAATCTTGCCTGACAAACCTGTTGGAATTCTTTGAGATGACAAGTAGGATAGGTAAAGGGAATGCAGTGAATGTTGTATATTTAGACTTCCAGAAAGCCTTTGACAAGGTGCTACACATAAGGCTGCTTACCAAGTTAAAATCCCATGGTAATCACTCTGAGCACAGGTGCCCCACAAGGCTGTGCACTCTGCCCCCTGCTGTACTCACTGTACACCCAAGATTGTGTAGCCAAGTTTCCATCGAACTCTATATATAAGTTTGCTGATGACACAACAATTGTAGGCCGTATCTTGGGTAATGATGAGTTTGAGTACAGAGAGGAAATTAAGAACCTGGTGGCATGGTGAAAAGACAATAACCTATCCGTCAATGTCAGCAAGACGAAGGAATTGGTTATTGACTTCAGAAGGAGTAGCCGACCGCACGACCCCATTTACATCGGTGGTGTGCAAGTGGAACAGGTCAAAAGCTTTAAGTTCCTCAGGGTCAATATCACAAATGACCTGACTTGGTCCAACCAAGCAGAGTCCACTGCCAAGGCCCACCAGCACCTTTACTTCCTGAGGAAGCTAAGGAAATTTGGCCTGTCCCCCTAAAACCCTCACTAATTTTTATAGACGCACCGTAGAAAGCACTCTTCTGCGGTGCATCACAACCTGGTATGGAAGTTGTCCTGTCCAAGATCAGAAGAAGCTGCAGAAGATCGTGAACACAGCCCAGCACATCACACAAACCAATCTTCCATCCTTGGACTCACTTTACACCACACATTGTCAGAGCAGTGCTGCCAGGATAATCAAGGACATAACCCGCCCAGCCAACAGACTTTTCGTCCCTCTTCCCTCCGGGAGAAGGCTGAGGAGCCTGAAGACTCGTACGGCCAGATTTGGGAACAGCTTCTTTCCAACTGTGATAAGACTGCTGAACGGATCCTGACCCGGAACTGGGCCATACCCTACAAATATCCGGACCTGCCTCTCATTTTTTTTTTGCACTACCTTACTTTCCCTTTTCTATTTATCAGTTATAATTTAAATTTTTAATATTTACTATCGATTTGTACTCCAGGGAGCACGAAGAGCAGAATCAAATATCGCTGTGATGATTGTACACTCTAGTATCAATTGTTTGGCGACAATAATGTATAAAGTATTAGAGGACAGTTACTGGCACAGTTAGAGCATTGGCTAACTGGTAGGAGGCAATGAGTTGGAATAAAAGGATCCTTTTCTGGTGACTAGTGGTGCTCTGCAGGGGTCGGTATAGGGTCTGTTTCTTTTTGTACTGTATATCATTGATATAGGTGGCTTTGTTGCCAAGTTTGCAGATGATACAAAGACTGGTGGAGGGACAGGTAGTGTTGAGGGAATAGGTAGGCTGCAGAAGGACTTAGACAGATTAAGAGAATAGGCGAGAAAGCAGCAAATGAAATGCAATGTTGTAAAATGCAGGGTCACGTGCAGACTGTTTTCTAAATGGGGAGAAATCCAAAAATCTGAGATACAAAAGGACTTGGGAGTCCCTGTGCAGAATACTCTAAAGGTTAACTTGCAGGTGATGAGGAAGGCAAATGCAATGTTAGCATTCATTTCAAGAAATCTAAAATACAAGAGCAGGGATGTGATGTTCAGGCTTTATATGGCACTGGAGAGGCTCCCATTGAGTATTGTGAACAGTTTTGGGCTCCTCATCTACAAAAAGATATGCTGGCATTGGAGAGGGTTCAGAAGAGGTTCACAAGGATGATTTTGGGAATGAAAGGATTATCATATGAGGAACATTTGATAGCTCTGGGTCTGCAGTTACTGGAATTTAGAAGTATGAGGGGACCTCATTGAAACCTTTCGAATGTTGAAAGGCCTAAACAGAGTAGATGTGGAAAGAATAATTCCTGTGCCTGGGTAGAGTTGGTGCGTTCTCTCCACGAGAGTACAGGTTTCCTCCAAGTCTGCAGTTTCTAGGGCAAGAGGGCACAGACTCAAGATTGAGGGGCATCCATTTAAATCAGAGCTGCAGAGAAATTTCTTTTGCCAGAGGGTGGTGAATTTGTGGAATTTGTAGAATTTGTTACCACAGGCAGCTATGGAGGCCAGGTCATTGGGTGTATTTAAGGCAGAGCTTCATAGGGTATTGATTGGACACAATATCAAAGCTTATGGGGAGAAGACCGGGGAGCAGGGCTGTGGAGGGCAAAAAGGATCAGCCATGATTGAATGACACAGCAGACACGAGGACCAAATGGCCTAATTCTGTTCCTATGCTTTATGCCTTAGAAGTAGCATGGCTTCTCTTGTGGTCGCAAGATCCTGTTGGACATCAGTAATGTAGAATACTACGAATCTGTTTCATCAGTTTATTGGTGGGACAACAGTGGGGATGGCCTCAGTTGTAGTGCAGACTAAACCTCATGCTGCAGGATTGCCAATGACAGCCTCCCAGGAGAGGAGACACTGGAGGTGGCATGGCATGGGTCCAATCTGGGTTGGGGATTGGCCCTCCCAGTTGTGCTGCCGTCCAGTGTTCACTCAGTGAAAGACAAGCTTGATCGCATTAGTCTGCGGATATTTACTAATACCTTATACGTGCCTCATGCTGTATATGGCAGTTCGTAGTGTGTTTTGCACCGTGAATGCTGTTTTGTTTGGCTGTATGCATGTATGGTTGAATGACAATTAAACTTGAACTTGAAAATAAAACTACTGGCATTTAAAATTGTAAGCACCAAGCCTCACAGCCCAGCAAGTTGGGTTTGATCCCGAACTCTGGTGCTGCCTGTGTAGAGTTGGCACATTCCCTCTGTGAGAGTACAGGTTTTCTCCAAGTAGTTTTCCCTCCACATCCCAGAAACATCCTGGTACATTAGTTGGCTGCTGTAAATCACTTCCTGTTGTAAGTGGATGGCAGAAGAGTTGGTGGGTACATGAGAGAGATAAAGGTGAAAGAGGATTGCAGAAAAATAGAGGATTTGGGATTGATGTGATTACTTTCATAATAGGTAGCACCTGCAAATCTGGGCTCAAACTAGCTGGCCAAGTTTCACTGATGATCTCCAGAAGACATAAAAGTAGAATTAGGCTATTTGGCCCATTCAGCCTGCTCTGCTATTCCATCATTGCTAACTTACAATCCCTCTCAACCTCATTTACGTGCTTTCTCCCCATAACTCTACTATCAAGCTAGAATGGATTTTTCAATTTAGTGGGTGAGTCTAGGACCAGGGGCACAGCCTTAAAATACAAGGACATCCCTTTAAAACAGGGATACAAGGGGGAATTTTTTTCATCAAGAGGTGTGGTGAATCTGTGGAATTCAATGCTACAGACAGCTGCGGAGGCCAACTCATTGGGTTTATTTAAAGGGGAGTTTGATTTGTTCTTGATTAGTAAGCGGTCAAGGGTTATAGTGTAATACTCTAAAAAAGTGTAGAGAATGACAGGGTATCCTGATGGGGACATGAACCAAAACATAAGGTGACCACACCCTGAAACTTTTTATTTTGTTTAAAACTGCTGTGAAGCAAATCCAAAATGCTGCTCAACACAATTATTTTTGTAGCTTGGAAAGAGAAAATTATTAATTTGAATCTTTAGAAATAACTAATTCCTAGAAATCAACTACAACATGCAACATCCCTTCGATGTAACACTCAGTTCCACAGGGGCCACCAACCTCACAGCAGGCCATGTACTTAGTCCCCTGCTCTAGTCACTTTACACCTTTGACTGTGAGGCCAAGTATTTAACGCTGTATTTAAGTCTGCTGGTGACACCACTGTTGTTGGCCAAATCAAAGATGGTGACAAATCAGCAAAAGTTTGGGCACCCCTGGTCAAAATTTCTGTTACTGTGAACAGCTAAGCAAGTAAAAGATGACCTGATTTCCAAAAGGCATAAAGTTAAAGATGACACATTTCTTTAATAGTTTAAGCAAGATTACTTTTTTATTTCCATCTTTTACAGTTTCAAAATAACAAAAAAGGAAAAGGGCCCGAAGCAAAAGTTTGGGCACCCTGCGTGGTCAGTACATATTAAAACCCCCTTTGGCAAGTATCACAGCTTGTAAATACTTTCAGTAGCCAGCTAAGAGTCTTTTAATTCTTGTTTGGTGGAATTTTCGCCCATTCTTCCTTGCAAAAGGCTTCTAGTTCTGTAGAATTCTTGGGCCTTTTTGCATGCACTGCTCTTTTGAGGTCTATCCACAGATTTTCGATGATGCTTAGGTCGGGGGACTGTGAGGGCCATGACAAAACCTTCAGCTTGTGCCTCCTGAGGTGGACTTTGAAGGGTGTTTAGGATCATTATTCTGTTGTAGAAGCCATTCTCTTTTCATCTTCAGCTTTTACAAAAAAAAACAGACGGTGTGATGTTTGCTTCCAGAATTTGCTGGTATTTAATTGAATTCATTCTTCCCTCTACCAGTGAAATGTTCTCCGTGCCATTGGCTACAACACAAGCCCAAAGCATGATCGATCTATACCCCCCCCCCCCCCCGTGTTTAACAGTTGGAGAGGTGTTCTTTTCATGAAATTCTGCACCCTTTTTTCTCCAAACATACCTTTGCTCATTGCGGCCAAAAAGTTCTATCTTAACTTCATCAATCCACAGGACTTGTTTCCAAAATGCATCAGGCTTATTTCGATGTTCCTTTGAAAACTTCTGACGCTGAATTTTGTGGTGAAGACGCAGGAAAGGGATTCTTCTGATGACTCTTCCATGAAGGTCATATTTGTGCAGGTATCGCTGCACAGTAGAACAGTGCACCACCACTCCAGAGTCTGCTAAATCTCCTGAAGGTCTTTTGCAGTTAAATGGGGGTTTTGATTTGCCTTTCTAGCTATCCTATGAGCAGTTCTCTCAGAAAGTTTTCTTGGTCTTCCAGACCTCAACTTGATCTCCACCATTCCTGTTAACTGCCATTTCTTAATTACATTACAGACTGAGGAAACGGTTACCTGAAAATGCTTTGCTATCTTCTTATAGCCTTCTCCTGCTTTGTGGGCATCATTTATTTTAATTTTCAGAGTGCTAGGCAGCTGCTTAGAGGAGCCCATGGCTGCTGATTGTTGGGACAAGGTTTGAGGAGTCAGGGTATTTATACAGCTTTGAAATTTGCATCACTTGGCCTTTCCTAATGATGACTGTGAACAAGCCATAGCCCTAACAAGCTAATTAAGGTCTGAGACCTTGGTAAAAGTTATCTGAGAGTTCAAATCTCTTGGGGTGCCCAAACTTTTGCATAGTGCTCCTTTCCTTTATTTCACTCTAAAATTGTACAAAACAAAAATAATACTAATCTTGCTTAAAATATTGAAAAGAATGTTTCATCTTTAACTTTATGACTCTTGGAGATCAGTTCATCTTCTACTCACTTAACTATTCACAGTAACAGAAATTTTGACCGGGGTACCCAAACTTTTGCATGCCACTGTATTGTAGGATGGAGATTGAAAATCTGGTTGAACAACAACCTCTTGCCAGCAAAACCAATGAGCTGATTATTAGCTACAGGAGGAAGCTGGAGGTCCACAAGCCAGTCTTCAGGAAGGGATCTGAGTTGGAGGAGGCTTTAAATTCTTTGGCATTATCATATCAGAGCATCAGGCATTTCTGTTCCAGGGCATTGGTGTTTCTATACCAGGCAATGTTGCAACCAGTTAGGACACTCTGCATACACAGAAATGCACGAGAGTATCCCAACAGGTTGCATCACTACCTGGTATAGACAGAAAAGGCTACAGGATACAGTTTACAGTCCGGCCCATCATAGGCTAAGATCTCCTCACCACTGAGCACATCTATAATGGCACCAATATCCATCATCAAGGCCATACTCTCTTCGCACTACTCCCATTAGGCAGGAGATACAGAAGCCTTAGATCCTACACCACCGGGTCAGGAACAGTTACCACCCTCCAACAATCAGGCTCCTGATCCAGTGCGAATAACTTCATCTCACCACAACCTAGACTCACTTTCAAGGACTCTACAATTCATGTTCTCAGGATTTTCTTTTTATTTGCACAATTTGTCTTTTTCACATTGGTTGTCTCTCAGTCTTTGTGTATAGTTTTTCATATATCCTATTGTATTTATTTTTCTGTAAATGGCTACAGAAAATGAACCTCAAGATCGTGATTTATGTACTTTAACAACAATTTACTTTTACTTGAATCCACAAGCATCTCACACTACATCTGCACTTGCAGAAAGGGGATGTTAAGGGAAATTCGGCCATGGATGGTCCCAAGCCTGGTTGCAAAAGGAGGAGGGTTGGGCATGAGGATAGCAACCCCCATCCCATAAAAACTCAGGTATAGAAGCTCCAAAAGAAGCTTCAGAGACCTCATTCCTGGGAGGAGGATAGAAGGTGGCTACACCTGGGGATAACCTGAAGGCTGGTCCAGGTCAAAAAATCCTGGCGAGCTGTTGTTGGCCCGGTAGGGGTAAAGGGCTTAACTGGCAAGATTTAATCGACCATTAGCTATTGCTAACAGATCACTTGGAGCCTTTCTGGTGATGCCACAGTGTTAGATACCTTTTGTTAAGTCTCATGGAATAAATTAACTCTGCTCCATTAGTATTTAATACAAAACAAAAAATAAATTCTATTAAAAGCTTTATTGAACTGCATCTTGCACTGGTTGTCATTCAGATGTTTTTTTTTTGTTAAAAACACATCCACAAAATTAAGACAATTAAAAGGAAAATTTCAAACAGATAGAAACCTTTTGATAATGTAAGGCTGCCCAGGAAACTTTACTTAAAAATAATAAAAACCATTGTCCAGCATTTAGAGTACACGGTTTATTGGTGTGAAATTGTTGGGCAGCATTCAGAGCTCTCTGCATTACACTAATTTATAATTCCAATTGCAACTGGGTTACTACACATCAAATTTGACAATGTTATGGATTTTCAAAATCTCTCAATAGGTTGTGATCTTCGTCACAGGGCATCTGTAACATGCTGAGGATATAACCTTGTAAAACAGTGAATTGAACCAGCATGAGAAATACTGAATTACTCAGCATTTTGTGTGTGTTGAGTTGAACCAGCAAGCTCTTTCAACTGGAAGGCTGAGGTTTGAAGCCTTGGTACAGATTCAAGAACAACTAACTGAACATGACAGAAACTGTGGCTCAAGTTAAAAGTTTATAAATAAAAGGTTTAATGTACAGCAATCTATAAAGGATTCTATGGTACTGGGAATGGATAAGGGAAATTTACTAAACCTCCTGGCCAATGCTGGTCAACATTGACTAAAATAAAATGATTTGGTCACAATTCATTCACTTGGACTTTTCCACCAGCTGAACTTTGGGCTCACTAGCAGTAAGATTACAAAGGAACGTCAATAAGTGGATGCAAGAGATTCTGGAAATGTGTTATTTAAAAATAAGTTCACATGGTTCTTGAATATCTTCTGGCAAATGATAATTCTTGCTGGTGTTTGTATTCCATGGGAATAACTAAGTCCACTTTGCTCAACAAATCTTGCTGAATGGCAGCAAACCATTCAAATAGCACATTCAACCCAGCTCAACTCTTACAAGTGAAGCAGTAACTGCCGGCCACTGGGAAAAGGATGTAGCATTCCCCCTCCTGGCCCTGCAGTTAACGTGAGATGCTACATTCCCTTTGACTACTAGCCTGGCTCAGCTCAAATTGAACTAGAAGCTCTCATGATGACTACGGCTAAACCAATGTGCTGCATTTCTCCACGAACATGCCAGCCCAGTTTTAAAAATAATTTAAGCACATTGACGAAAGCAGCAGAGAAAGGAACTTCTCACACCTACTCAGTGCCCAAGTGGGAGTGAATCCCAAATGCCTTAGAGAGGCAATGACTGTGTTAGGGTCCCTCCTTGGAAAAGAATAGACTGAGCACTACTAAAATCATCACCTGTGCCACTAGCTGAAGAACAGGGTTAGCTGTACATCATTGTTTGAATGGATCAGAATTAAGTCAGGAAGCAGAATGATTTCCATTTATTAGGGAAGCAATAAGATGAGAGCAGAAACTTTACTGAAAGATTGAAGAGATGTATCACATTCTCTTCCTAAAGAGGTTTTTAGAACGTGAAAGAATGTGAACTGTCTCAGAAGTTAAGAGGATAAAAACAGTGAGGGCAGAGGAATTGAGCATCAGCTCCGCTATTGCAGAACAGAGTAATGGGCCAGAGCCTCCTGCCTGCTGAGCGATAAGTCTGTTCTCCCCACCAAGCATTGTGGCCAGGAAACTTCCCTTCAGGAGGCACAGACTCGCATCTCACTTCAGATCTCACTTTTAATCCTCAATTTACATTAGTGCTGCTACGATTACAACATTGAGATTGGGCTTTTTACAGGGCAAGTCCAAGCAGGTCCAGTAGGAGTCTGACATCATTTTAGAAAAAAAGAGCAAAAAGTGCTAAACGCAAATTCTTGACTTAAGACTTCTCTCAGTATGAGGGAAGATCCCAAATCCTTAACTCCAGAGCTTAGAGAAACAGCCATTACTTATCAAACATGCACTTTAACTGTGATCTGTAAATACAAAAAAAAAATCCAATACACTTAGTTTTTTGACCATCTTTCTTTCTTCCCGTCTTCTCCACACTGGAATTTAGTATAGGCAAAACAAAATAAATAGTTCAGCTCGTGTAGTAATACAAGCTTTCTAATTTGCAAATATTTAACCTTAAATATTTAAGTGCTTAGTGTCATGAGTTAAGATTAAGTTAACCCTCATTTCTCTCAGCACTAGGACAAATCCTTGGATAAGAAGCTCTTGAGTATTAAATAAGGATGAGAACAATTCTTAAGCCAGCCCAGAAGGCTCATATTTAAGACCTTCTTCATCCCTTGATTTTACTCCTCCTTAGGACACACACCTGAGAACAGTTTAATTGAATTAAACAAATTTACCATTGAAGATTTACTTACCAAAATGCATTTAACAGATTCTAGCATTCACTCCAGGGCTGCCTGGAGAACAGCAGAATGTCACTAACTTTTACCTTCCTCTGCTCAACCCAGCAGTGAGGCACAGAAAAAGCCTAATTTTCTGCACCCCTAATGTAGATGATCTCCTTTATAACCAAACGGCAATAAGTGCACAAATACAGAAAAAGAACCTTGGTGTGTGTATAAATGTAGCACCAGGACAGTGAAAAAGGTCACTCATTATCAAAGAATATCCAGTGCAGATGAAAAATTTATTCTAGGTTTCATTATAAATTTTAGATGCCAGATATTTGTCATTTGTAGCTCAAGTACAGACGTTTGTAAAATAGCCAACTGTTCCTCCATCTGTAGCTTCTCCATCTCATTTGGTCGATTCAAACACATGACACTACTCCCAAAGATTTGTTGTCCCACTAGTCAGAATACTTGACTAAAACAATTGAAAGTGAACAAGCAGCAGAGGGCGGTTAACCTAGTGCTTTATCGGATTAGATTGGGTGACTTTTTGTTAACCTCACCTCCAAGTCAAACAAAATCCCATTCCACCTTGAGCAGTTACTGATCCCCATTTGGGAAATCAGACTGCAGAGACAATACTCAATGTGCACTTCCTGGTCCTTAAATGAAACCAAATGCAATGAGCTTAACTGCTGACAATCTGTTTTACCAGCCCTGTGGTGTTTCATTTGCTGTAGGATTTGTCTTTTCCCTCAGAATTACTGACCATAGGCTTCACCAACCTCTATAAAAATATGACTGATGCATTTGTGGAGAAAACGATTCACTATGTTTACTAAATTTAATAATAAAATTAATAATAATTTAATATTAGTATTCCCCCCCACCTTCTGGATTCAGACACCATTAGGTGGCACCATCAGACATTCACCACATCCCTACAGCTTACTTGTGTGTCACTGCTCATGCACCAGACTAAATTTTGAGTATTAACATTTGAGCCCAAAGTCGTTCATATCCATCATCTATTTTCCAGAGTAGACAAGAACCACTTAGGATTGGTAGCTAAATTTTCCCGTTCCCTACTGTATGCATCTTCACCACCACGACTATAGCAGAGATCCAGATGTTCTTGCAAAGCCCAGGGATCATTCTTATGATCCATCTGATTGTTTTCCATTGCACAGGGCGAAATGACGTTCAACCAGCTCCCCTTCCCCAAACTCAGTATCTGCAATGAGGACATGAACAACTTAAAACACACAAATCTGGATGTCCAATGCAGTAAAATAAACATTCTGAAGTACCATTCTGGTAAGAGGTTTTTAACAAGTTTCTTCATTACAATTTAACAAGTCAGGAAAATATGATTCTATAAAGCCAGGGCAGCATGTCTACAAGGATATTCAGGTGTACCACACTAAAGTCCTGAAACTTCATAACAATGGTGGCTAAAAGGTGAAACCCAATAATGACAGAGCAATTAGGTTTTCCACTGTAATGCATGGTCTCTGCTAGACCAAGATACCACATCGAGGTCGGTGTAACCTAAAATAAAAAATGGTCATAGGAATCATTATTAAATTTAGAGTCTATGGTCATATTCAAGGCAGAAGCTCCGATAGACATCTTTAACTGCTACTGACATGTAACAAAGTAATATGTAAAATGTTGCTAGCGTTAAAGTGTTTAACGGACTAGCTTTACAACGTTAAGACCACAAATTCTCCAAACATGTCACAACTGCTTTGTAGTAGAATCGCTACTTTGATTTGAACTATATACTTCCTGTTGAAGACCATTATGTTAGAAGTGAAAGCTGACCCTCCACTGGAAGAAACTCCAGCTGGCACAGGGCAGCTGTGGGTCAAGTCTCAGGTCAATGGCTTATTTTAGAGGGTATAGGTAAACAAGAAGGGAAGGAAGGCAAGTCAAAGTTGAAAAGCAATTGTGTAAAGGTTGCAATAGCAAGGATTTAGATTCAAATAGTTTGCTCCACAAACCCAGCTTTGATACAAGGACTGTGTAGTCAGTATAACTCAAAATGACATCAACAAAATAATCCACACCTGGCCCAACACAATAAATAACATCCACACATCCCCTCCCCATGCTCGTTCCTACAAACATAGTGTTAATAAATTACAAATCCTGGGTTTTCTTGCATCAGTATTGAAACAGAATGAAGAAAGTCTGTTCATTTACTGGGTGGCATGTAAGGCTCGAGTAAGAGCTTGGAGAAGGTGTTGACTTTGTCAGTGCCCCTTACTTCATGAGGTAACAGAGGGAGCTTCACAATGTGGAAATCTTCGTAGAGATCCTCCATCTGGTAAGAAAGGCAAAGTTAAAAATCACCAAATCCAAAGCACATAGCACAAAACCAGTTTCAACAGGGTGGTGAAAATGGCATTCAGTACGCTTCCTTCACCAGTCAGGGCATTTAGTGAAGGGCTTGGGTCATTATGTTGCAGTTCTACCAATCACTGGTAAAACCACTTGGAGTACTGTGTACAGTTTTGGTCATCCTGTTATACGAAAGATATGACTAAACTGGTCAAGAGTGCAAAGAACATCTATCAAGATGTTGCTAGGTCTAGAGGACCTGAGTTATAGTTGGCCTTTATTCTTCAGAACATAGGAGAATGAGAGGTGAAATTAAATAAGTGTTTAAAGTTATAGCAGACATAGATAAGGTGGACAGTAAAAGCCTTTTCCCCAAGGTAGGAAAGCCCAAAACTAGGTTTAGGGTGAGAGGTGAAAGATTTAAAAGGGACCCGAGGGGCAACTTTTTTTCATGCGGAGGGTGGTGAGTATATGGAACAAGCCGCCAGGGGAAGTGGTTGAAGCAGGTACAATAGCATCATTTGTACATGGATGAGCAGGCTTTGAGATATGGACTGAGTAAGCATAGTTTTACTGAAGAACCTGTATCCATGCTGCATTACTCTATGACCACTTTATAAAATGCAGGATTGCAAACACTGACCAATTCCCCAATGCCAGAGGGCCACAGAATGAGTGACACGCTTGATGGACTACAATCACACACCTTGCTCAGAGCCTCAAGCCACCAGGTACTAAAGTACAATGGAACCCATAAACTGAAGCACAAAACTAAATTAAAATGGAATTCCGCACTTTAAGGGCGGAGCAAAGTCAAGATGGTGCTAAATGGCGACTTCTTTGCTTACATCTTTGAAAACAGCTCTATTTCTATCTTTGATACCTCTTTTTTTTCCCCTTTTCAAGGTTCTTTTGAAGACCTTGATCTGGAGTTACACTCTGATTTCGGTTCTTCTCTGGAATAGGACCTGCTCTCAGGGCCTCATGACTGACCACTTTTTGACATTCCAAGGACACAGCCTAGAAGACCAGCGAGGCTTCAGGGTGCCAGATTTTCATGGCACTGGAGATGGGCTGAACCAAGGCCGATGCCACTGACTGAGGCATCGCGGGAGAACATGGAACATCAGGTTAGCTGCTAGCTGTGTGTCCAGACCCCTGAGCCTTTCTGGGGCCAATTCTCTGGGCGCACAGCTAGGAAACAATGGCGCAACAGATTTTTTACATCTTAAATCAGTGAATTGTTTGTTATGTCGCCCCTCTCACTATGAAATGGGGCAACTTCGTTTTTGGGGGGGGGAGGGGGAGGGGGAGAGAGAGAAACAGATGGACAGACACAGACAGACACTGTGGTTTGTCAAATTACCAAGTGAATGAGTAGTCTTTGGGGTACTGCAAGTCTGTGTCTTTATTGATGCTTTGGGGCAGGCTTGAGTGCTCGGGAGGGTGCTGATGCTTTTTTACTGGTGGTGGTAAGGTCATTGTTTTGCTGCTGCTTGTGTGTGGGAGGGGGAGCTGGGGGGCTTTGGGGTTCTAACTGTCATTCATTCCTTGGGGCACTCTTCTGTTTTCGTGGATGCTTGCGAAGAAAAAGAACTTCAGGATGTATATTGTATACAATGTACCTATTGAAACTATTGAAATTCACTCTACCAGAGCCATTTAGATGTATCGCACAGTACATTACTGACACGTAACCTATCACAAACTGACCAACTGACTTCAAAGAAAACAGAAAAAAACTTCATTTCAAAATCCTTCCTCATCAATTCATGGGATTCAAGCTCAAGATTACTCGGATGGGTCCAGGAACATCTGGGATTGCACAGATACATTAAGAGGACCTTGGTTGAGAGGCAAAGTGCAAACAGCATTTGGAGGGTAGAACAATACAGGCATCACACCCACTCACTCTGTCAAGCAGAATCTATAGCGGAGTCTGCAGATCTTGGATTGGATTCAGTCATCCAAGAGGTGGGGTGAGAATCAGTCAACCTCAACCCCGAGGATAAAGGGCGCTGGATTTCCGTGGTAGTCTGCAAGGTAAGCTTCAGCCCTGCCACTAAATACGTGTCATTGTGCAAACACACTTCAGTTCTACTGAAGTCGACAGAAACAAAAGTAATGGAGCAGAGTATTAAAAGCAACCAATACCTATTCACAAATCACTTTGCCCAGGTCAAGGCTTCCTAGAGGTTTTCATCTGATAGAGCATTACAGCACAGCCTCTTCAGCCCACAATGTTGTTCCGACCTTTTCACCTACTCTAAGATCAATCTAATCCTTCCCTGCCACACAGGCCCTCCATTCTTCTTTCATCCATGTGTCTACCGAAGAGCCTGTTACAAGTCCTAAATGTATCTGCCTCTACCACCACCCCTGGCAGCACATTTCACGTACTTAACACTCTATAAAAT
Source organism: Mobula birostris (assembly GCF_030028105.1). Lineage (NCBI taxonomy): Eukaryota > Metazoa > Chordata > Chondrichthyes > Myliobatiformes > Myliobatidae > Mobula > Mobula birostris. The sequence continues at coordinate 29,715,712 of NC_092401.1, read as the reverse complement.
AAAATACCTGACATCCCCCCTTTAACTTTCCTCCAATCACCTTAAAGTTATGCCTCTTGGTATTAGCCATTTCCACCCAAGGGAAAAGGTCAATGGCTGCCCACTCCATCTACGTCTCTCATCGTATACATCTCTATCACGTCACTTCTCATCTTCCTTCGCTCCAAAGACAAAATCCCTAGGTCACCCAACCTTTCATCATAAGACATGCTCTCTAATCCAGGCAGCATCCTTTTAAATCTCATTTGCATGCTCTCTAAAGCTTCCACATCTTTCCTACACAGAAACAACCAGTTTGAACACAATACTCCATGCGTGGTCTAGCCAACCTTTCACAGAGCCTCATTACCTCAAGAATACTGAACTCAAACCCCCAAAACACCATTCACCGTACCAACTTGTGTGGCAACTTTGAAAGATCTATGGATGTGTACCCCAAGATCCCTCTGTTCTCCACACTGCCAAGAATCCTGCCATTAATCCTGATAGGGAAGGTAGAGAACAACAGCACACAATCATAAGATTACAGCAATTCCAGGAAGGAATTAAGGTTAATCTAAAAATGATTAGTTCCTATTAACAGCTTTCATATTTTGATTTTCACATTAAATGCAGTCAGTCTATAATAACCCAACTATTGGCGTCAATTTAAAAAATAGCTTTATCAAGAATTTAAGCCAACTCAATCATGCAACCTAACAGTCGCAGTCTCCAATAATGTTTCCTTTACATTCGGGGTTCCCAACCTGGGGTCCATGGACCCCCTGCTTAATAGTATTGGTTCACGGCATAAAAAAGGTTGGGAACCCCATAATCTTCACCACAAGAAAATTCACGCCCGCTGTAGTGTACCTGGTCTAAGTATTTTGATTGAATTTTGTGCCGTGCCTCGCACATCCGACAAGGCTTCTCCCCAGGCTCTGGGAACACCAGTTGGTTTACGATAATGTTGTGGGTGTCAATTTTGCACTTTGCCAACTCCTGGATTAGTCGCTCTGTTTCATACAAGGATAGAAACTCGGCAATGCACACACAGATAAATGTAGTCTGCTCCTGCAAGATACAAACACAAAGACTTCACAACAACTTATCAAACGATGAATTAATCATTACAGTAAAGAGTCTCGCAGAAGATTTTGTTTCATAATGCAGTTTCTGTCACTTGGTCCCAACTTCCTTCCTGGATATCTGCGATAGCATTCCTAGAGGCAAGGGGGTTCAGATGATTGTGTGCCTAAGTCCTGGTGATTATTGGACAGGGGCTGCACTGGCACTCTCTAGGCTGCAGACAGAGCCACTTTTGGAAGAGATACTATAACAAAGCTACTCTTGCTTTCTTAGGCAGTCACAAAACTACCTTGATTCTACAATCAGGGTCACCAAAACATTACCTAAGCAATACTGCATGTTTTTTTTTGTATTTAGTTAGCAACTTTTCAATGTAGAAAAGCTGCATGTTAAAAGTGCTCAGATGGTACAGAACCTCTGAGGCTATTCAATGTCTCATGATGTACAAATGCCATCTTCCCTAAACCAGATTTCACAGGAATCTGTAGCGTTAAACTATTCTGCATTAACTGAGCTACTGTGCCTCGTGTCAGTAATCTACAGTTCAGCCAAAGTGTAAAACAATTATACAGAATAAGCACAAAACACAGAACACATTCATATACCTCTATTCAAGTCTCCTTTATCCCTGCTTGTACCTCTCTTCCTTCTGTGCTTCTTGTTTCTTAAGATGCACAATATCTAACTCATAAGAACTGTGGGGAAGTAAATTCCATGCGCATAGTCTCCACAAAAATAAGTTTTATTCTAAATTCCCTATTTAGGCTTTAAAGAAACTTCTCCAACAATGGCCTCGCAACAGAAAGAAACAATCAAAGATTGAGAGAAAAAAAACGTGTTTATCCATCCCTGTTAGAATAACCTTGAGATTTCTGGTATCATCTTCACAGATCTGTTTTTCCCATCCACAGTGCATCTACACTTATTGGATGCACCTCCTGTACCAAATAAACTTCCCACTGCTGTAGCCCACCTTCCAAGTTTGATCTGTTGTGCATTCAGAGATGCTCTTTTGTACATCACTGTTGAAACAGGTTGTTACTTGATTCCTGTTAGCTTGAACCAGTTTGGCCATTCTCCTCTGACCTCTCTCATTCACAAGACATTTTTGAACTGCCACTCACTGGATGTGTTTTTTTTTTGTTTCTCACACCATTCTCTGTAAACTCCAGCAAATCCCAAGAGATCAGCAGTTTCTGAGATACTCAAACCACCCTGTCTGGCGTCAACAATCTTTCTACAGTCAAAGTCACTTAGATCACATTTCGTCCCTATTCTGATGTTTGGTCTGAACAAAAACTGAACCTCCTGATGTCTACAAGCTTTTATACATTGAGTAGCTGCCACACAACTGGCCAATTAGATTTTTGCATTAGCAAAGCATACAGGTATACCTAATAAATTGACCACTAAATGAATATCCCTTCACGGCAACCAGAACTGTATACTTTTGATGCAACAAATCTGACACGTTTATCAAATTTTCTGGACTAGTCAATGATCTTCCTCTAGGTATGAATTCCTGCACTTGACCCGCTACATGCTATGGCATTGTTGACCCACAGCACCACTGTCTGTATTCCCAGTTCCCTTTGTTTCTCTACGCTATTTAGATTGCTTTTATCAAAAATGTAAATACTGTACTTAACTTTGTTGAAATTTGTCAACATCATCTTTTCTGCAGTTGGTACAGTCTTCCTCAGTTTTAATCCTCCATCTTTACTGGAGGCATTTGCAAATCTCAAAGAAGAGCTGGGAAGTTGATTGGTGAAAGAGACAGAAGGCCCTGGAAGAAAGAAAAGGGGGAGGAACACCAGAGGGAGGCGATGGGTGGGTAAGGAGACAAAGTGAGAGAGGGATAAGGGGATGGAAAATGGTGAAGGAGCATTACCAGAAATATGAGAGCTTGATGTTCATGCCATCAGGTTGGAGGCTGCCCAAACGGAATTCAAGGTGTGTTCCTCCAACTTAAGTATGGCATCATCATGACAGTGGAGGAGGCCATGGATGGACATATTGGAATGGGAATGGGAGGTAGAATTAAAATGGGTGGCCAATGGGAGATCCCACCTTTTCTGGTGGATATAGTGTAGCTGCTCAGTGAAGCAGTCTTCCAATCTATGTCGGGTCTCACTGCTGTACAGGAGGCTACACCAGGAGCACCGAACACAGTAAATAACTCCAATAGACTCACAGGTGAAGTGTAGCCTCACCTGGAAGGACTGCTTAGGGCCCTGGATGGTAGTGAGGGAGGTGGTGTAGGGGCAGGTAGCACTTCTTCCACCTACGAGCATAATTACCAGGAAAGAGATCAGTGAGGAGGGAGTGAAAAGAGTCACGCAGGGAGCGATCCCTGCAGAAAGCAGAAAGTGGTGGTGGAATCCTGTTGGAAGTGGCGGAAGTTTCAGAGAATTATGCGCTGGACGTGGAAGCTGGTAGGGTGGCAGATGAGGACAAGAGGAACCCTATCCCTGGCAGGGTAGGGGGAGGATTGGGTAAGGACAGATGTGCGTCAATTGGAAGAGATGCAGTGAAGAAATGGAGTGTAATGGTGGAGTAAAGGAATCCCCTTTGTTTGTAAAAGGAGGACATCTCCTTCGTTCTAGAATGAAAAGCCTCATCCTGAGAGCAGATGCGGCAGAGACGGAGAAATTGAGAAGAGGGGATGACGTTTTTACAAGTAGTAAGGTGGGACATGGTGTAGTCAGGTAGCTGTGAGAGTTGGGGGGTTTGTAATACACATCGGTGGATAAACTGTCTCCGGAGATAGAGACAGTGAGATTGAGAAAGGGGAGGGAGATGTCAGAAATGGACCAGGTGAATCTGAAAGCAAGGTGGAAGCTGGCGGCAAAGTGGATGAAGTCAACGAGTTCAGAACGGGTGCAGGAAACAGCACCAATGCAGCCATCAATGTAGCGTAGGAAAAGTGCAGGACTGTCACCGGTGTAAGTTTGGAACATAGTCTTTTCCATGTAGCCGACAAACAGGCAGGCATAGCTGGGACCCATGCAAGTGCCCATGACTACCCATTTTGTTTGAAGGAGGTGGGAGGAGCCAAAGGAGAAATTATTGAGAGTGAGAACAAGTTCTGCTATTCAGAGTTGACTGGTGGTGGAGGGGAACTGGTTAGGTCTGGTGTCCAGAAAAAAAACTGGGAACTTTGAGGCCTTCCTAGTGGGGGGGGATGAAGATTATATAGGGACTGCACATCCATAGTAAAACTGAGATGATGGGGGCCAAGGAACATGAAATACCTGAAAAGATCAGGAGCGTTTGAGGTATCACGGATGTAGATAGGAAGAGACTGAAATAGGAGGGATAAAACAGTCAAGGTAAGCCAATGAGTTTAGTGGGGCAGGAACAAGATGAAACAATGGGTCTACATGGACATGCGGGTATGTGGATCTTGGGTAGAAGGTAGAAACGGGAGGTGTGGGATGCAGGAACTATGAGGAATGTGGTGGTGGCTGGGAGTTCCCCATCGCCCCTAAGAAAATTGACTGGTAGGTTGTTCCAAGTATCTTAAAGAACTTGCCAAAGTCCTTCTGCAGACTTTGGCTATCTCGTTTGCTTCTGTCTCTCCCGGTAACTCCAGATGGTTTTGATATTAATATTAGGGCTCTGTGGATGCCATACTATCTGTTGCAGAAGTCTTTGTTCTTCTTTTCACTGAAGATAGTTCTTTAAGACCTTGGCCGTGTGATTGAGGTCATTGTCTCCCTACAGAATGAAGTTGGAACCAACCAGTCATCTCCCTGATGGTATTGTGTGATGGATGAGAACCTGAGCATTAAGGCTCCATTCATTCTGACCAGATCACCAACTTCATTTGCAGAAACACAGCCCCAAATCTGCAAGGAACTTCTGCGTGCTTCACTGTTGGTTGCAGACACTCATCCATGTAGCACTCTCCAGCTCTATGGACAAACTACCTCCTGTTTGAACCAACATTTTCATTTTTTAACTTGTCAGTCCAGAGCACTTGCTGCCATTGTTCAGCATCCCAATCCTTGTGTTATTGTGTGTAGGTGAGACTCATGGCTTTGTTTTCATCATTTTGGAGGAATGGCTTTTTACTAGCAACTTTTCCGTGAAGACCGCTTCTGACAAGACTCTAGAGGTCGGGTTCCAATGGTTTCTGTGAAATCACAGCTGATAGCAGTGCCAGACCTCTTCTGATTTAGAAGGGATGTCTGTTTGATGCATCTCTCATCTGTTGCACTCTTTCCATGGCCATCCATTGCATTTCTGGTCCTCAAACTTTCCTGTTTCTTTGTGTTTCTTCAGAAGAGTTTGGACAGCACATCTTAAAACTCTTGTCTGCTGCAAAATTTCTGCTCGGGAGACCATGCTGATGCAGGACGACCACCTTGTGTTTTGTTGCTATATTCACTCTTTCTATGGTGTAAGAATTGATGATTTGAAGGATAAACTGTCACATCTGCCACACCCTCACATTTCAGTTTGGTTGCCTTCACTCAGCTTGATTCCTTCTACATCCAGTTCTGTTTCAGTTAATAAGTTTAGTTCATTCAACTTATTATGTCATTGATCATCAGCATCTGGTTATCTTTGTTTAATCATGCTACCTATATACCTACAAAATCATCAAGTTTTTATTTGACTAGTGGTCTATTACTTAATATGTTACTTTCTTTAACAAAATACAAAAATTTCTCTAACATTTAATTTTTTGGAAGATGAATATTTGGACATCTAAAATTTGTTCTTTTGTACTGACATATTAATGCAGAAGATAAAAAATAAACATCTAAAACAAAATTTATATAAGAAATCTCGGGTGCTCAATACTTTTGAACAGTATAGTATGATTTTTAAATGATTTTCTAGGTTTCAGAATTCCATTAGTTCTCTCACCTGAGTACTTAGCATCCGTTAGTCTTGCGAGACCATGGATCTGCACCTGGGAAGTCTTCATGGAAGACCGGCAGTTGCCCATGCTGCAAGTCTCCCCTCTCCACGACACCAATGTTGTCCAAGGGAAGGGAAAGGGCCGATACAGCTTACCACCAGTGTCATCACAGAGCACTGTGTGGTTAAGTGCCTTGTTCAAGACCACGACATGCTGCCTTGGCTAGGGCTCGAACTCACGACCTTCAGGTCGCTAGTCCAATGCCTTAACCACTTGGCCACGTACCCACTCAGCAGTGCCCTGCATATGTATTTAACTGATTAAATATTGGCACAAGTGAATTCAGCAGTACACTTTGACCTGCCACTTCTCTTTATTATCCTCTAGATAGCTATATACTGAAAGAAACCAACAAGGATATCACAACAGAAGGAAGAAAGCCCAGCAGTGTATCCACCACTCAAGATTAACAAGGCCAATTGTAATATCTCATTCATTTCCCCAGACAAAATAAGCACAGCAAAGGTTAAAGATTTCAACACCAACACATGGCTTAATGTGACTATTTCTTTTAGAAGAATATAGCCTGGGATCATTCAGTGAAAAATAATGTTTTAGATAGTGAAAAAGTGAAATTGTTTGGACCTGTTCATATGTTGTGCAATCTGTTGATATTCAATTTGTCGAAGTCCAATTAAACTCTCTTCTGCTGCACATCTCTGCCAAATTTGTACTACATTCTGACTTAAATTGCAGTCCATTCACTAGTATTATCAGATGTATAAAAGAGGCCAGAGCCCTACAGGGAGCTGAACATATCTAGCTGGTATAAACACACAATGTGCTAAAGCTAAAGAGTAGTTTACAACTATAACATTTTGGATGACTGGTCATCCTAACAGATTTCACACCATGTACTCTAATCTGATCAACCTTGCAGTAACAAACGCAGACTTCCCACTATCACCCAAATATTTGTAGCTACAATCTTATATTTTGGCACCATTTATTTTTGTAACATAAATTCTAGGTCTTGCACAGTACTGCTACCACAACACTACAAATTTCACAACACATCAGTGACGATAACCCTCATTAGAGTACAGCACAGAAAAAGGCCCTTTGACCCATCTAGTCCATGCCGAACTATTATTCTGCCTAGTTCCATCAACCTGGATCATAACCTCCCATCCATGTACTCATCCAAACTACTCATAAATTCTATAATCGAATCCGCAACTACCACTTCTGCTGGCACCTTGTTCTACACTGCTACACTCTGAGTGAAGAAGTTTCCCCTCAGGTGCCCCTTAAACATTTCACCTTTCACCCTTAACCCATGACCTCTAGTTCTAATCTCCTACAACCTCAGTGCTAGCACTTACTTTAAACATACACCTCAATTTTGTATACCTCTATCAAATCTCCCCATCTCTCTCCTATGCTCTAGGGAATAGTCCCAATCTGTTTAACTTTTCCCCTATAACGCTGGTCCTCATGTCCCGGCAATATCCTTGTAAATTTCCTTTGTACTCCTTCAATTTTATTGACATCTTTCCTGGCTAATATCAAGTGATGCTGATATTCAAGGGACCAAAATCCACTGGCTGACTGATATGTATATACTTTTGTTTGAAGACACTGGCAGGAAAGAATGAGCGCTAAAGAATCTTTATTGCTGAGATCTATGTGTTAAGGGTTTAAACAGAAAATCCACGGCGTAGCTCAGATAAAGAGATAACTTCAGTTCAATTATTAAAACTCGCCAACATTGATTTGATGTTAAATTACACGACAGTTACCGGGTCTTTAAACTGCTCACTGACTGAACGAATGACAGGCAAGGTCTCTTCCAGCTTTGATGCCAGTTGATCTGCATTCATATCACCGAGTCCAAGCATACTGCACATCTGAAATGCAGGCATTGATTAAGCACACTGACTCTACAGCCAAATGTTACAGAATTCACCGACTATGCAAGTGACAGTTATTCAGAGAAGGTTATAGACTACAGTCATGTTAATCCTTTTAACTGAAGTGACTGTGATATTTTAAGAGTTGGACTGCAAAGAACTCTAGTTACTTTCATTTTAAAATGTCATTGTTAAATGATGAAAATTAAATTCAGTCTTTCAAAGCAGGTTTTTCCCCATACAAGTACACAAGACACACACATCCCCAAAACCAACAAGCTCAGAAGGGAAATCCGAGCCGTTGAGGTGTAATGATTTTAAAAGACAAAAGAAAAGCATCAGCTAATGCTACAGAAAGTACACAAGACCATAAAGAGCAGAATTGGGCCATTCAACCTATCAATCATGGCTGATATATTTTCCCTCAACCCCATTCTCTTGCCTCCTTTCTTCCTGTAACCACTGATGCCTTTATTAATCAAGAACCTATCAACCTCTACTTTAAATGTCTTTGCCTACACAGATGTTTGTAGCAATAAATTCCAGATTCATCATCCTCTGACTAAAGAAATTCCTCATCTCTCTTCTAAAGAGAATTCCTAGTCTGAGGTTATGCCCTCTGGTCCTAAATTCTCCCACTACTAGAACCATCTTTTGGGCGCCCGCTCTATCTAGATACTGAGGTATGAAACCGGTAGCACGCCAATTATGTGCAGATTAAGGTGGAAGATAAATTGCATGGATGCCATCATTTATCATTTGTCATCCATCCATTATATCACGTGATTCTCAAAGTTTTCTTTTTGGACATGAAGACACTCAGGACATCCCTTAAAAAACAACACCCATAAAATGGCACAAAGTCAGCAGTGTATTAACTGTTCGAGGACAACAGCCCACAGGTTTAAATGTGATTCAGCTCTGTCTACGTACAGCAGAATGATTTATCATTTGCATAACATCGGAGGTGTTCTGACTGCAAGAGCTAGAAGGGTCATCATGGTGTTGCAACAACTTAACCTAAAGTTTTACATCGTTTTTAGGAGCCATTGGGTAGAATGCCTCAGATTAGATTAGATTAGATTATGAGGACACGCGGTCCTCTTTTATTGTCATTTAGTAATGCATGCATTAAGAAATGATACAATATGCCTCAGGAACAGCATAAAAAGTGAATTTGACACAGAAAAATCTAGTTTCTAAAATCAAACATCCATAAAGTGGTACATTCTTAGAAAGGCACATGTATGAAAGAAAAGAGGAGGGCTGTGGAAGGGAAGGATTAGATTGATCTTAGTGTAGATTAAAAGTATGGCACAGCATTATACTCTTTTAAGCTCCCTGTTAGAAAAGTGTCATAGCTGACTTCAACTTCCCTAATATTGACTGGCACCTAACATTAAGGCACAACAATCTAAGTTTTAAACTTAATGTTTAATCTTGTCTCACCTAATGCTTTTTCCTCCTCCCAGTGGAGAACTCTTGGTGAAATAAGGCTTCCACTGGACCTGAGTCTTATAACAATGCTATCCACCTACAGACAAACTCATGAGCTGATGAATGGCACCAGGAACAAGAATCTTGTTGGATTTCATTTCCATCCATTTCCTAACCATGGACATCTAACCCTGCTGTAGCACTCCCAAAAGCACTGTGATTATATTAATGCCCTGGACCAACCCTAACCAGCAACCACCACCACACCATCCCCCCTCGCCCCACACACAACCTTACAACTCCTTTCAGAGACCTTTTTGTGTACAGGCATACACCAGAAAACTCTGCCTTATAGTCATAGAGAACTACAGGACAGAAACAGGCCCTTTGGCCCATCAACTTTCTCCTGGATCACACCCCATCAATTTTCTTATCCAAGCTTGCCTTAAATGTTGAAATCGAACCCACATCCATCACTTCTGCTAGCAGCTTGTTCCTCACTCACACCCCTCTGCGTGAAGTAGTTTCCCTTCATGTTCCCCTTAAACATTTCACCTTTAACCCATGGCCTCTAGTTCTAGTCTCCCCCAACCTCAGTGGAAAAAGTCTGTTTGCAATTAACCTAGCTATATCCCTCATAAAGAAAATTAAACAATTTTAACAACCATTAATAGTTATATAGCTTAACTAATTTCAAACATGAGTTCAGTCTACCTGAGAGATGAAAGGACTGATCTGATTCTTAATCTGCATCAGCCTCCCGAGACCCCTCTCAACAATTGTTGGGAAGTTCAAAAGTCGCAGTGTGTGTCCTGTCGGCGCTGTATCAAACACCACCACTGAGAAATTCATTCCTTTCACCAGTCTGTAAATTAGATGCAAACAGTTATTAAACCCAGAAAACCCTTCCAAAGGAACATACACTATATAATGGAGAAACTCAATAGGTTAGGCAGCATCTATGGAGGGGAACATATGGTCAACGTTTCCGGCCGAGACACTTCATCAGGATTGAAAAGGAAGAGGAAGAAGCCAGACTAATTAATGTTAATTAATTTGTGTTTATCAGCCTGTAGCCCTGCATGTTATTTGTAGCTTTACTCTGCAGGCACATACTGTCTGATATATGCGGAGGGAATCTGTCACAATTAATTACTCTTAAAGAGCATGGCAGAGCATAATCTTTCACAATTGATGAAAATAGTTATTGAACAAAAGGTGTGCTAAACCAGGAGACTGTTGCAAAGGAACATAAGGCATTGGAGGAACTCAGCAGGCCAGGCAGCATCAATGGAGGGAAATAAAGTCAACGTTTCAGACCAAGACCCTTCATCATGACCGGAAAGGAAGGAGAAAGAAGCCAAAAGGGCCTTGGCACAAAACACCGACTGTCAATTCCTCTCCATAGATGCTGCCTGACCTGCTGAATTCCTCCAGCATTTTGTGTGATCTTCTGGATTTCCAGCACCTGCAGAATCTCATACTTGACTCTTCCAAAGCTGCTTTCTGCATCGGGTTGGAAACCCTTGCACATAGATTTTACACTGCCAGTCCAAAAAAAAAATCTACCTATCTCGTAACTCAGACTCTCAAATACATTTCACAGAATAAGCAGTGGGATGGCAGTCATGCTGCTAGGGCTTCTCTCTTTGGCGTGAAGGAGAATCAGAGGTGACTTGACAGACCTGTACATGATAAGGGGCATAGATACAGTGGGCAGCCAAAGACCTTTTCCCAGGGCAGAATTGGTTAATACCCAGGTGGGGGGGGGGGAGGGGGGGCAGCCATAAGAGCATAACTTTAATGTGTTTGGAGGAAAGTATCGGGGGGGGGGAGGGGGGGGGGAAGAGGTTTATCAGAGAGCAGTAAGTGTGCCAGGAGTGGTAGGGCAGATACATTAGTAGCATTTAACACTCTTAAATAGGTACATGAAAGAAAAATGGAGGGTTAGATTGGAGTAGGTTTAAAACATCAGTACAACATTGTGGTCTGAAGGGCCTGTACTGTGCTGTATGCTCTAAAATCTCAAAGGGTTGTGATATAGTGTGCAGCAATGAAACCCACATATTCATGCCACTGTTAATGTTGGGGTGTATGGGATATCCTAGGAGGGGTAACAGCTCCAATGAAGGGGGTTTCATGTCCAATCTGGGGCAACTCACTCACCTTTGGTCTCCACCCTACACTCAGTTCTCATCGATGGCTCTAAGTAGCTGTTTGCATACAACAGCCACATCCCAACAAACCACCTTGACAGGCAGGCCTCATACCTTGGGACATAGGGGTATGAGCACATGCCCATCCTGGCATACAAAGTCAGCTCCGGTGGACTGGTAGATGAGATCTACAATGAGATCAAATGGCCAGAAAGGCAGCTCCACACTGCTCCATAAAGAACGAAGGGCATGACGAGGTGCAGAAGGAGTCATGGTCATCCACTGCAACCACGGAAGATCCCATTTGTGATGACTACTCATACCACTGGATCCGGACTTCCAAGGACAAGAGAGTGGAACTGCCCCAGTGCAACTGCTTTTCCTTTTTAAAACCTCTCCTGCACAGGTTTCCTGTCATTATCAGATATGACGGACAGCCACCAATGCTCTACTTGCAACTCCCTCCACCTTAGTTCATCTCACACTAATGTATGCACATCCTATTCTCATTTCTCAATTTGAAATGTCCTGAACTGGACATTCACCTCACCTACTTATTGTGCTTGCAAGCTGCACATTAAAGAGCTTCATTCTTAGCTTATGCGCCCAAAAACCTTGGACAGGTTCTCCTTCCACCATTTCCCATTCCCCAACACCCCTCCCAGTATGCCCTCCTGCAGATCTTCAAGTGGCTTAGAAGGATTTCCACTACTGCTTGATCATAAATCCATTTCAATCATTGACTACTCTTTTGCCTTCACACTTTGCTGAAATAAGCTTTTTCTTGTAATATGAACTTCACATAAATTAAGAGCGAGACCACTCATGAATATTCTTATTATATCCCACAGAAATTTCAATGCCCAAAACTAACAGAAAGACCCTTCTCATCACTTCACTATATAGAAAAGATTAACTGAGCAGTTCCTGAAGCAACAATCCTATTAAGAGACAAAGCCTAGGATTTGCTTTCAGCAGTGACTGGGCAAATTGCACATGGCCAAGTTAGAAAACTGCCCCTACTCCCCAGCGCATTACCTCATAACTTCAGCATAGCTCATTGCTTCATCGATGCCTGGGAATGCACTCATCGCCTCCTGCATCATCTTCTTGCCCATGCTCAACATATTGTCTTCTTCAAAAAATTCATCTGGTAATTCAGCTACACCCAGGCTTGGATCAATTTCCTGCTCAATGCAACAGAAAAACAACCAAGCTTGAAGTTTTCATCATGGAAACCAAACTCATACATGATTTGAAATGCCACAAATTGGATTTCTTCAAATAGGTAAGAGAAGTCCTGTTGAGTATTAGGAGTTCCTAGATCTAACAACTGCATACGGAGTTAATTGAAGCAGGGTATTCTAATTGGCTTCAACACCAGACAGTGCATTTGGTAATGTTGATAATTCTCAACTAGAGTGACGATGACTAGGTAACACATGTTCATGACTACACTACTGTTATGGCTCAGATTTCAAGCACACAACTTGTTTGCATCCATGCTGGAGAAACTCAGCAGGTCAGACACCATCATTGGAAGGGAATAAACAGTGGACACTTCAGGCCGAGATCATATATCAGGACTCAGCCCGAAAGGTTATTCCCCTCCATAAATAATGCCTGACCTGCTGAGTTCCTCCAGCATTTTGTGTGTGTTGGTCTAGATTTCCAACTGTTATTGTTTGCATCCATGAACTCATACCATTTCTTTCTGGAGAAGCTACACCACTTTTATAGAAGATGCAGCAGATTCTATCATAAACCTTGATCCTCTTAGAACAATTATTTGCTTAGCAAATTAACTGTATGGTATACAACAGTTTGGTTGAAAATCAAGAGCTGTATCCCAACCCATTCCTAAATCACTGGCTGACTTAATAACTGCTGTTTTTGAACCACTTGCTCTGCCCTTTAACAAGGTTATAGTGGGCATAACTAACTTCAGCCCAGCAGCCCCATCTACCCACTTCAACTCCTTGTTTACCAAGTAACACAAATGTCACTTGAAGATTTATTGAGTTAAGTCATCCCTCAATCTTCTAAGTTCAATGAACAAAGCCAAATTCATGCAATCTAAACCCACATTTTAAAGAATACTAGCCATGTGTATTGCTCTTGAAGTCAAAAGCTCCAGTAAATCCTCATATTAGTAAGAGTTTTATCTGAAGATGCAGACCAAACCAAAATGAAGACAAAAGAGCATTCAAGGCAAGTCAGGGAAATGAAAACAGAGAAGCATAAATCTGGGGAATGTACCTCAGAGCTCAGTGCAGTCCATCGTGAAAAAGTGGAAAAAATATGAAACCACAGCAACACTGCATAGGTCAGGCTGCCCCACCAAATTTAGTCTCCGAAGAATTGCATTTGTAAGAAAGGTTACTGTAATGCCAACACTCACTGTAAGTGCACTGCAGAAGTCAGTGGCTACAACCGGAGATGAAGTTTAAGTCTGCACAACTTCTAAGGGCTTGCACAAAAAGAGTATTTATGGAAGAGTGGCAAGGAAAAAGCCCTGGTTTAAAAAAAATCCTTGCCCATAAAGACTTTGCAAAGAGCAACTTAGAAGATACTGCAAAGATGTGGAAGAAGGTCTTGTGGTCGGATGAGACTAAATGGAGTATTTCAGCCTCAACAGTAAGTGGTAAGTGCGGCATAAATCCAACATTGTGTATCAGCCAGGTAACACCATCCCTACGGTTAAAGTATGGTGGAGGTAGCATCATGCTGAGGGGATGCTTTTCAGCAGCAGGGTTTGGACATCTGGTCAGGATGGTTAGGAAGGTGAATGTTGCTAAATGCAGAGGTCCTGGATAAAACCTGCTAACCTCAGCCAGAAAGCTTAAACTGGAGAGTAAGTTCATCTTTCAGCAGGACAATGACCCAAAGCACACTTCCAGAGCAACCACGGAGCTACAATTGAAGAAGATTGATGTCCTTCGGTGGCCCAGTAAGAGTCCTGACAACCCAATCAGCAAGACCTCAAGACTGCTGTCCACCTTTGCTTCCCAACTAATCGGGCACAGCTTGAGCAATTTTACGAGGAATGGACAAACACTGCACCATCACATTATGCAAAGCTAATAGAGACTGATCCAAAATATCTGCAAAAGGTGATTTAACCAAGTACTGAGCAAAGGGGGAATGAATACTTTTGAACTGCTGACTTTCCAGTTTTTTAACCTTTGGTTTTTCATGCTTTACAATTTTCCCTGATTTTTTGGGCTGTACTGTGAAAACGGAGTATGTTCAAAATAAATTCAAGTACATTATTAAATTCGAAATAAATTTATTATCAAAGTACCTATACAGCAGCAAGAAAAAGTTTGTGAACCCTTTGCAATTGCCTGGTTTTCCCACATTAATTACTCATAAACTGAGATCTGATCTTCATCTAAGTCACAATTATAGGCAAACACAATCTGCCTAAACTATTAACACACAATTGTACTACTTGTCAATACTGAGTACACCATTTAAACAATCTCAGTCTAGGTTCAAAAAAGTATGTGAACCTCTGGGGTAATGCCTTCTACAAAAGCTTATTTGGAGCCAGGTGTTCCAAGCAGCGAGATGAGATTGCAGGTGTTGGTTGTAGAGGTGTCCTGCCCAATAAAAAAAAAAGGCACACAAAGTCATGTTACTGACAGAGCCTGTTCTTCTCAACAAAGATCTGTTTATGTGCACCATGCCTCGATCAAAACAACTTTCAGAGGACTTTTAGAAGAAGAATTGTAAAGATGCATGAAGCTGGAAAAAGCTATAAAAGCCTTTCTAAAAACCTGAGGGTTCATCAGTCCATAGTAAAAGAAAATGTCTACAAATGGAGGAACAGCAAAAGACCTGCAGAAATCTCTAGACCTGTTCTTGTTCAGCAGAATTTTATAAATCATTTTCTTCATTGATTTTGTCTCAATTATTTTTAGTTCTATCCGATTCGTTTAAGCATGGTAAACTGCCTGCATCATTTAACGAGGCATGTATCATTCTTTTAGCCAAAAAAGGTAAAGATCCGACAGAGTGTTCTTCGTATAGGCCGATTTCTTTATTAAATGTCGATGTTAAAATTTTGGCTCGTAGATTAGAAAACATTATACCCTCTATTACTTCTGAAGATCAGACTGGTATTATCAAAAATCGTCTTCCCTTTTTTAATATACGGCACTTATTTAATATCTTATATTCACCCTCAATTGGGATTCCTGAATGTGTTATTTCTCTTGATGCAGAGAAAACATCCGATCGCGTCGAGCGGAAGTACCTTTTCACGGTTTTAGGAAAATTGATTTTGGACCAAGTTTTACTACATGGATTAAATTGCTATATTCATGTCCCACCGCTTCTGTTTTGACCAATTCTCAGCGATCCCAGTCTTTCAGCCTTAAACGTGGCACTCGTCAAGGTTACCCTTAAAGTCCATTACTCTTCGATTTGGCTATAGAGCCACTTGCCATTGCGTTTCGTTGCTGTGCTGAAGTGATGGGGACTTGGAGGGGAGGTGTTGAGCATAAAGTTTCCCTTTATGATGACGATCTTTTACTTTTTATGTCAAACCCGACTACCTCCTTACTCTCAATGTTTTCACTTCTTAATAAATTTAGTCAACTTTCTGGTTATAAACTTAATTTACATAAGAGTGAACTCTTTCCAATCAAAAGAGAAGCACAAGCTTTAGTATTCCATGACCTCTCTTTTAAAGTAGTTAACAATCAGTTCACTTATTTTGGTATTACAGTAACAAGGAACTTTAAGAGTTTTTTTTCAAGAAAATTTTATCCATCTTCTAAACTCTACAAAACAGAGTTTGACACAGTGGTCACCCTTGTCTATGTCTCTTGTAGGTCATATTAATGTTATTAAAATGTACATCCTTCCTAAATTTTTGTACCTATTTCAGTCTTTACCAATTTTTATTTCTAAAGCTTTTATCGATGGGTTAGATTCTATTATTTCATCTAATCTATGGAAGGGTAAACGCCCTAGACTTAATAAAGCTCACCTTCAAAAATCTAAAAAGGAAGGTGGCCTAATTAGCCTTGCCTAATTTTCGTTTATATTATTGGGCAGCCAATATTCGTTGTCTTATTTTTTGGTCTTTCTTCCATAATAAGTCTGACTGCCCAAAATGGGTGGCAATGGAGTTGAACTCTACTAAGGAGTTCAATTTCTGCACTTCTCGGTTCTGCACTTCCTTGTCATTTGCCTAGACTTATTGTGAATCCTCTTATCAGACATACTTTAAGAATTTAGGCTCGGTTCAGAAAATATAATGGTCTTCATGGTTTCTCCCTCTAGCCCTATTTGACACAATCAACTTTTCCTACCTTCTATGCAGGATTCAACATTTTACGACTGGCATAGAAGATTAGGCGCTTTGAAGATCTTTTCATAGATAATCGTTTTGCAACTTTTCAACAATTGTCTGTAAAGTTTAATCTACCTAATACTCATTTCTTTAGATATCTTCAAATTAGGCATTTCATTAACCCTTTGATATCAAACTTTCCTGAGATGCCTGAGCAAAATGTTCTGGACTTGTTCCTTTGTATCAATCCACTGGGTAAAGGTTTAATATCTGCTATTCGGGATAAGTTAGTGATTTTGAGGCACGCCCCTTTCGATAAAATCAGAACTGCCTGGGAACAAGACCTAAATATCTCCTTATCTGATGCAGTTCGGGATTTAATTCTTAAGAAGGTCAACTCAACCTCTCTATGTGCGCGCCACTGCCTTTTGCAGTTTAAGGCTGTACACAGGGCTCATATGTCTAAAACTAAGTTATCGCAGTTTTATCCTGACATTAGTCCTGTCTATGATAAGTGTAAAGGAGCTGAGGCTTCCCTTATTCATATGCATTGGATCTGTCCTAGTCTACAGAAATTCTGGAGAGAAGTTTTTTCAACGCTAACTCAGATTCTTAATTGCTATTTAGAACCTAACCCTCTGGTTGCTCTTTTTGGCACCTTGGGTGAAGTAAATATGCACTTGAGTCCGACTAAATGCCGAACATTACCTTTTGCCTCTCTCTTGGCTAGACGGTTGGTTCTTCTTAGGTGGAAAGATGCTGCCCCACCCACTCACACTCAATGGCTTAGTGATAGTATGGCCTGTTTAAGATCTTGAAAAACTTATTCACTTCTTAATTCGGACATAAAGTTTCATAAGGAGTGGGGACCTTTTCTTGAATATTTTCGTAATTCTTCTTTAGGGTAAGTTTATCCTTTTTCTGTATGCTACAATCCCTTACTTTCAGTTTTTTGTTTGTAAGTTATATGGTTTTTCGTTGTGAATTACATTATACTTTTGGTAGTCGGCATTATACTTTCGTTTTTCCTATATATATTTACAGTTGAATGCTCCGATTGATTTTTTTTCCTTTTATATGCAGAAATGGTTGGCCTGGGTTTTTCTTTTTCAGTGGGAGGTTGGGGTGGATACTAATTTTACATAATTCTCTTTTGGGTACTTTTTCCTTATTGTTATGAATTACATATTGGATTTGTTTGTTTTGCACTGTATAAATCTCCATTTTGTTGTTGAGTTTTCTCTCTGTAGTTTCGCTGTAGAAATGCATAAAAAATTAATTTAAAAACTGTTCTGTGTCCACTATGAGAAAAAAACTGAACAACAATGGTGTTCATGGAAGGTGATCATGGAGGAAACCACCGCTCTCCAAACAAAAACATTGCTGCATGCCTCAAGTTTCCAAAAGACCACCTGGATGTTTTGTGGACAGATGAGACAAAAGTTAAACTGCACACCACTATGCTTAGAGGTAAAAGGGCACTGCACACTAAAACCAAAACCTCATCAACTGTGAGGCACGGTGAAAGGAGAAATAGGTTTGGGGTTGTTTTGCCGCCGCAGGGCCTAGACAGCTTGCAATCGTTGGGGAACAACAAATTCAAAATTGTACTAAAACATTTTACAAGTGTGTCAGGGTA
Source organism: Mobula birostris (assembly GCF_030028105.1). Taxonomy (NCBI): domain Eukaryota; kingdom Metazoa; phylum Chordata; class Chondrichthyes; order Myliobatiformes; family Myliobatidae; genus Mobula; species Mobula birostris. The sequence continues at coordinate 29,697,321 of NC_092401.1, read as the reverse complement.
GTGGTCCATCACCTGAAGCTTAATAGAAATTAGATGATGCAACAAGAAAATGATCCAAAACACAAGTATGTCAACAACAGAACGGTTTACAAAGAAGAAATTTTGTGTTTTGAAATGGCCAAGTCAGAGTCCAGACTTTAACCCAATTGAGATGTTGTGGCATGACCTAAAAAGGGCAGTTCATGCAAGGTATCACAAAAAACAGTGATGAACTGAAACTGTTTTGCATGGAGGAATGGTCTAAAATTCCTCTTTGCCATTGTCTAAGTCTGATCAACAGCTACAGGAAACATTTGGTGGAGGATTATTGCTGCTAAAGAAGATTCTACCAGTTATTAAATACAAGGGTTCACATATTTTTTTTCAGCCTGGACTGTGAATGATTAAACAATGTAGCCATGGAAAGTACAATTGTTTGTGTGTTATTAGTTTAGGCAAATTATCCTTGACCCTGGCACCCAGAAGGCAACATACCATCTGGGAATCTCATTCCCGTCCACAGAACCTTTCTGTTGCCCTAATTAATGAATCTCCATATCACCACAGCTCGCTTTGTCTTTCCTTTCCCGTCTGAGTTACAGAGCCAGACTCAAGGACAGATACCTGACCACTCTGACTTTCCTCTGGTATCCAAAGTGGTATACCTGTTGTTGAGGGGAATAACCACAGGGTACTCTGCACAATCTGTTTAATCCATTTTCCCTTCCATACTGTCATCACCTTGGGTCTAACTACCTTGCTCAATGTTCTAATACTCCCTCTGCCCTCCGTATGATCTGGAATTCATCCAGTTCCAGCTCCTTAACATGGAGGGTAAGAAGCTGCAGGTGGATGCACCTTCCCTCAGGTGATGTTGTCAGGGACAATGGAGGTCTCCCTGCCTTTCCCACATCCTGCAAGAGGAGCATTCAACTATCCTCCCCGGCAACCCTACTGTTCTAACTGGAAATATAAAGAAAGCCTCCGGAATCATTCTGGAATACAGTGATTCTTGAAAGATCATTACAAATGCCACTGCAATCTCTTCAGTGACAACTGTCAGAACCCTGAGGTGTAGTCCATCTGGTCCACGCAACTATCTACCTTCAGACTTTTTAGTTTCCAAAGTAACTTCTCCTTAATAAGAGCAACTACACTCACTTATGTCTCCTGACACTCTCACAAATTTCTGGCATAGTGCTGGTGTCTTCCATCCTCACCAGTCATGAACCTATCCAAACCTTTCTTAAACATTGAAATCGATCTTGCATGCACCACTTGTGTTGGCTGCTCATTCCACAATCTCATGACCCTCTGAGTGAAGGAGTTTCCTCCCATGTTCTCCTTAAACTTTTCAGCTTACATCCTTAACCCCATATGCCTGCCATTTTCTTTGTTCCCTATTACTGCCTCTCATGTCATTTTCCAGTGGACCGATGTCCACTCTTGTCTCTCTTTTACTCTGTAAAAAAAAAAAGCTTCTGGTATCCTCTTTTCTATTACTGGCTAGCTTGCCTTCATATTTCAACTTTTCTCTCCTTATTGTTTTTTAGTTGCCTTCTGTTGGTTTTTAAGAGCTTCCAAATCTTCCAGCTTCCCACCAACTTTTGCTATATTATATGCCCTCTTTTTTGCTCTTATGCTGTCTGACATCCCTTGTCAGCCACAGTTGTCTCATGCTCCCTTTAGAATGCTTCTTCTTCGCAATGAACCAATCCTGTGCCTTTCAAAAAACTCAAACTCCAGACATTGCTGCTCTACTGTCAGTCCTCCTAGTGTCCCCTTGCAATCAACTTTGGCCAGTTCCTCTCTCATGTCCTCAGGATCAGGACACCAGGTCAAGACCTGTTGCATTTGTCAGCCGGAGTCTGTTGCCCTCCAAGAAAAACTATCCCATGCACAAGTTGGAATTTCTGGCATTGAAATGGTTGGTGGTGGATAAACTGAGTGACTACCTCTAAGGGGCCAAGTTTGAGGTGAGGTGAGGATGGACAACAACCCCCTAACTTATATTCTGACCTCAGTGAAACTGGATGCCACAGGCCATTGGTGGTTGGCAGCATTGTCTGCCTACAATTTCTGCCTGAAGTACCGGCAGGGAAGCCGGAACATTTATTAACGACCTGGATGTGGGGGTAGAAGGGTGGGTTGGCAAGTTTGCAGACGACACAAAGGTTGGTGGTGTTGTGGATAGTGTAGAGGATTGTCAAAGATTGCAGAGAGACATTGATAGGATGCAGAAGTGGGCTGGGAAGTGGCAGATGGAGTTCAACCTGGAGAAGTGTGAGGTGGTACACTTTGGAAGGACAAACTCCAAGGCAGAGTACAAGGTAAATGGCAGGATACCTGGTAGTGTGGAGGAGCAGAGGGATCTCAGGGTACATGTCCACAGATCCCTGAAAGTTGCCTCACAGGTGGATAGGGTAGTTAAGAAAGCTTATGGGGTGTTAGCTTTCATAAGTCGAGGGATAGAGTTTAAGAGTCACGATGTGATGATGCAGCTCTATAAAACTCTGGTTAGGCCACACTTGGAGTACTGTGTCCAGTTCTGGTCACCTCACTATAGGAAGGATGTGGAAGCATTGGAAAGGGTACAGAGGAGTTTTACCAGGAGTTTTACCTGGTTTAGAGAGTATGGATTATGATCAGAGATTAAGGGAGCTAGGGCTTTACTCTTTGGAGAGAAGGAGGGTGAGAGGAGACATGATAGAGGTGTACAAGATAATAAGAGGAATAGATAGAGTGGATAGCCAGTGCCTCTTCCCCAAGGCACCACTGCTCAATACAAGAGGACATGGCTTTAAGGTAAGGGGTGGGAAGTTCAAGAGGGATATTAGAGGAAGGTTTTTTTACTCAGAGAGTGGTTGGTGCGTGGAATGCACTGCCTGAGTCAGTGGTGGAGGCAGATACACTAGTGAAGTTTAAGAGACTACTAGACAGGTATATGGAGGAATCTAAGGTGGGGGCTTATATGGGAGGCAGGGTTTGAGGGTCGGCACAACATTGTGGGCCGAAGGGCCTGTACTGTGCTGTACTATTCTATGTTATTGATGCTGATGCTTTGTCCCGACAGGTGCACAAGGGACTGGACAGGGACACGGAGTGGGGGAGCATTCCTGCACCGTGGATGAAGGCCATGCGTCAGTTTTCCATCACTGTGAAGGCAGAGGAAAAGGAGGGGCAGGATCGAGCGGTAGATCACTTGGGAGCTTCTGATGACACCATTCCCCAAGTTTACTGTATAACCTAACTGCTCTGAAGACAAATCAGCTGCCAGAATTGAGTTCTGGAGAAGTGGCAGCTGCTCAGTGAGACAACCCGGGCATCGGTATCATTTGGTCAGCAGTTGAAAACGGAGACATGGCTCAGGCAGAGAAGACAGTGCCTCCATTACTGAGAGAATGGCCTCAGTTGGAGTTACAGAACCACATCCTATACCAGGTCACGTCACCCCCTCGACCGACCTCAGCGCTGCCAGCTGGTTCTGTCAGAGAAGTATCGGAGGATGCGTTAAGTCGCTTCGTGATGATTCTGGACATTCGGGGGTCAAAAAGACCTATAGATTGCTCAGAGACAGGTGTTACCAGCCCTGAATGAAGTCAGAGGTCAAAGACTACTGCAAGTCATGCATTCGATGCATACAGCAGAAGTCAATGCCTACGCGGGCAGCTCCCTTGTCCCACTTGCAGAGTGCGGGGCCCCTGGACCTGGTGTGTATGGATTTCCTGTCAACAGAACCCGATGCCGGCAACACGTGAATGTCTTAGTCATCATGGATCACTACACCAGATATGCACAGGCTTTTCCTACCAAGGACCAGAGGGAATCTATGGTGGCCAAAGTGATATGGGAGAAGTATTTCATTTATTATGGCCTCCCCGGGCGGATACATAGTGATCAGGGAAGGGATTTCGAGAGCAGACTCATTCACAGGTTACTGGACATGCTTGGAGTCGAGGACCAGGTCCTATTACCCACAGCCAGAGAGGTTTAATCGGACCTTGCTAGACATGCTCCGGACCCTGGAGATCAGCAAGAGGAGCAGGTGGAGTCAACGTATTGTGTGTGGAATGGGCTGCCGGCGATAGCAGTGGAGGCTGATACGACAGGGTCCTTTAAGAGACTCCTAGACAGGTACATGGGGCTTAGAAAAGGGCTATGGGTAACCCGGTAATTTCTAAGGTAAGGACATGTTCGGCACAGCTTTGTGGGCCAAAGAACCTGTATAGTGCTGTAGGTTTTCTATATTGAACATCTGGTTCACAGTTACAACTGTACTCGAAATGAAGCTACTGGGTACTTGCCATATTATCTGATGTTTGGGCATGAGGCGAGGTTGCCCATTGACCTTTATTTTGGGACTGACAGGTGTCACGCAGGTGAGAAACTGCTAGAAAGTTCAGAAGTCTAATGAACAAGGAGGCAATTAAAAGAGAGAGACAATACGGCGCGAGCTGGGAAGTCACCATGGTAACAGCTCAGAATGGTTGAGCTAACGGACGCTGGAATTTTGGAGGGATTATAAAAGGTTGATTCTTCGGTCTGATAACAGCAGAGGAGACACGACACCAGAGAACTGCGGAAGCTACCCGAGAAACCACTGGTAGAGTTTAAGACCACCACGAGGGTGGAGGCGACGAACCGATTAATTTCGACCCGTGATTACCAGTGCGGGTAAGAGTTTGCCTGTGGGGGTCTGCTGTTGGTGAACCCGTGCCGTGGGTTAGCAGACCGTTCCCTAGAAGGGACTCTGTTCATCTGTGTCTGTATGGGGGTCACACGAAGTGACTCTGCAGACTTCCCACAGAACACCAGTCGAGGTGACTTATCCACCTTAAGACCTTTCAGTTTGCCTAGCACTTTTTCCTTTGTAATAGCAATGGCCCTTACTCCTACTCCCTGACACTCACAGACCTCTGGCACACTGCTTGTGGCTTCCACAGTGCTCATTAAGCTCATCTGCCATTTCTTTGTCCCCGATTACTACCTCACTAGCATAATTTTCCAGTGGTCCAATATCAATTCTCAACTCCCTTTGTATAACTGAAAAAACTTCTAGTATCTTGCTTTACATTATTGACTAGTTTGCCTCCATGTTTCATCTTTTCTCTTCTTATAGCTTTGGATGCTAAGTTCCCAGTCCCAGGGACCTTTCAGCCATGACCTCAGTGAGGCCCACAACATAATATCTGCCAATTTCTAACTGTCTTATATTGTATACCGAGTACATTCAAATATATCATCTTCAGTTCTGTATTCACTACCGTTCTTTCAAATTTTGTCTCCATGTTACCTAAAATTAAATTGTTTCTTTCTAAACTTTGGTCATTTTTTTCTTTATTCCACAGACTTCTGCAGCCCCTCCTGCACTCTTTCCATTTACTTTATTTATACTTTCCCCACATTGTTCAACCCACCCTCTGATTATCAAGTTTAAAGCCCTATCCACAGTCCTAGTTATGAAATTTGCCAGGACCTTGGTCAAGCATGATTCAGGTGGATCCCAGCCCATCAAAATAGCTCTCACCTTCCCCAACACCAGTGTCAATGTCCCACAAATTCAAACCCACTTCTCCCACACCATTTTTAAGTCACATATTTAACTTTAATTTTGTTAAGTCTGTGCTACTCTTTATAGTAAAAGATGGTTTAGGATGGAGAGTGAAAACTTATTAAATTCTAACAACACTTTTTCTCTCATGATCCTTCAACCAGAATCACGCTTTTTGCACGTCAAAACTGCAATACTTTCAGAAGTCTTTGAAATATAAATTAATCATCAGAAAACACTTCTGGTATAAAATGGCTGCAACGTTTCTTGCATATTTTGAATTATTGAATAAACTATGGAACATTATCCTGTACTGCTTACATTTTACTTACCATAGCATAGAGGTTGTCATAACCTTTCACTTTAGTTGGCACTTTGGAGAATTTCTGATCAAATGCATCAGAAATGTTATGGGCTGGGTCCGTTGAAATAATCAGCACAGTCTCTCGGACCTCTGACAACTGCACAGCCAAGCTGCAACTGTTTGGTAGAAATAGGTTTCTAATTACACAGCTGTATTCACTGAGTGAAGTAATTTTTCAACAAATGGAAAACATCACAATTTAAACATTGTTAAGGAGCTGCCTTTATTGTGTTTTTTTAAAAATTGTAAGCTCCAACAATCTGCAAAATGATCATGATATTTTAATTGAGTTTAAAATTGTTGATTGCATATCAGGAATAACTTCTTCACTCTTCAGCAGGATGCAGCAAGATCACTAATGATCAAAAGAAGCAGATACCTTGGTTTAGTAACACACAAGAGACCACATAGAACATTACAGTACACATCCTTCTTCGACCATTTAAGATCAATTTAAGCTACTCTAAAATCAACTTCACCCTGCCCTCCCACACAGTGCTTCATTTTTCTATCATCCATATGGCTATCTAAGATTTTCTTAAACATCCCTAGTACACCTGCCTGTAGCATCATCCCAGCAATGTGATCTACATAATTAACATTCTGTAAAAAAAAAAATTACCTGTGACATTACCCCTTTTCTTTCCTCCATTCACTTTAAAATTATGCTCATTCATATATGTCATATCCACCCAGGGAAACATTCTCTCACTGTCTACTGAATTTATGCCTCTTATAATCTTGTGCATCTGTCAAGTCACCCCTCATCTTCACTGTAAAGAGAAAAGCCCTCAGTTGCTCAACTTATCTTCTTAAGACACGCTGTCTAAGCCAAACAGGATACCACACATCCTAGTACATCTTTCTGCATTGTCTCTAAAGCTTCCACATCTTTCCTATAATGAGGCAATCGGAACTGACACAACATTAGCACCCGTGTCTTTAAAACAAAGTTTTTTAAAAGACTCAGATACGAGTGCTACCAATTGAATTTTAGCTGGCAAACTTACAAGTAGACACAACTATGAAACAAAGGTGATATTATGGCAAGATTTAAGTCATTGTTGCTCTCAATCACTCCCAATTCACACAATTTATTCTACGAGAAGGATCAATGTCCTATACTCAAGAAAATGTTCTGCAAAAATGGTCAGGGAAGAAAAGAGCTAGACATAACTGTCAACAGATTACTTAAGCTTGTATTTTCCTTAACCTTGTGCTTGGCTTAGAAGTAGTCATTGTAAAGGCTTCAAAAACTAATAGTACCTCAGCTAAATTCTCATGTAAGTGGCAAATGCAATTATTATTTCTGACACAGTCAATTTCTACTACACCACAGTAACAATCAATTTAAAATTCTAATGGAAATATTCCATCAATACCTATCTGCTTTTAAGAATGTTAATGAAGACAAGAAGAATGACAGAAATATTCAGATCAGGCAACACCTCAGAGAGAAAAATTGATTTAACAAGTGAGGTCACTGAAGGATTATTGAACTTGAAAATATTTCCTTTCCACAGACGCTGACAGACAGCTCACAGACATTTCCTCCATTTCATTTTCATTTCAGATATCCAGTATTTGCTTTTTCTTCAGTTTTTTTTTAAAATAAGAAAGCCATTACAAATGCCTTCAACCTGTTTGTGACATTAAAATCTATTGGAAGATTAAGTTTTGATTTTCATTTGAATGGTGATTCAGAACCTCCAAGAACATAATAATTAGGTGTAAGAGTAGATCATCAAGATCATAGTTAATCAACCTTAATTCTTGCACAATCCCCACATTCCTTAACACCAAAGTAATTGATTTTGAATGAACAATGACAGAACCTCTAAAACTTCCAAGTACAGAATAGCAAAAATTCACCACCCCTAAGTGACAAAATTTCTCACCATCCCTTATTCTGAAACTGTGATTGCTGATTTTAAATCCCATGGCCAAGGGAAGCATTCTCCCCACATTCACTCTGTTGAACATTTCGGTTTCACTGAGATCTTGTCCATCTGAACACGAAGACTACAGAACTAGTTGATTTAATCTGATCCCAATGACAAACCATCACTAAGATGATTCTTTGCTAAACTACATGACAAATACCACACACAAAATGCTGGAATCAAAATCAGATTTATTATCATCGGCATGTATCGTGAAATTTGTTAACTTAGCAGCAGCAGTTCAATGCAATGCATAATCTAGAAGAAAAAAATACTAATAAATAAGTAAATCAATTACAGTATATTGAATAGATTAAAAATCCTACAAAAAACAGAAATAATATATATTAAAAAAGTGAGGTGGTGTTCAAGGGGTTCAATGTCCATTTAGGGATCAGATGGCAGAGGGGAAGAAGCTGTTCTTGAATCACTGAGTGTGTGCCTTCAGGCTTCTATACCTCCTACCTGATGGTAACATTGAGAAAATGGCATGCCCTGGGTGCTGGAGGTCCTTAATGGATGCTGCCTTTCTGAGACACCATTCCTTAAAGATGTCCTGGGAATTTGTAGGCTAGTACCCAAGATGGCTACAACCATCTGCAGCTTCTTTTAGTCCTGTCCAGTAGCCCCCCACCATACCAGACAGTGATGCAGCCTGTCAGAATGCTCCCCACAGTATGTCTATAGAAGTTTTTGAGTGTATTTGTTGACATACCAAATCTCTTCAAACTCCTAATGAAATATAGCCGCTGTCTTGCCTTCTTTATAACTGCATCGATATGTTGAAACCAGGTTAGATCCTCAGAGATCTTGACACCCAGGAACTTAAAACTGCTCACTTTCTCCACTTCTGATCCCTCTGTGAGGATTGGTATGTGTTCCTTCGCCTTACCCTTCTGAAGTCCACAATCAGCTCGTTTGTCTTACTGCCTTTGAGTGCCAGGTTGTTGCTGCGACACCACTCCACAAGATGGCATATCTCGCTCCTGTCCGAACTCAGCAGGTCAGACAGCATCTATGGAAAAAGAGTTTTTAAAAAATGGTTTGCTGTTTTCCATAAAAGCTGCCTGACCTGCTCAGTTCCTCTAGTATTTTGTTTGTTTCCTGGATTTCCAGCATTTGCAGATTTTGTTGTATTTGTGGTTATATGGCAAATACACTCAGAGGCCACTTTATTCGGTATACCTGCTCATTAATGCAAACATTTAATAAGTCTATCATGTGGCAGCAACTCAATTCAAAAAAGCATGCAGAAATGGTCAAGAGGTTCAGTTGTCGTTCAGACCAAACACAGAGTGGGAAAGATGACTAAGTGACTTTGACCATGGATAATTATTGGTGCCTGATGGGGTGGTTTGTGTATCCCAGAAACCTGTTCAACAAGTATATATATGACATGTATGTACTCTGATAATAAATTTTACTTTGAACTTTGAATATTGAAATATTGAAAGACAAAGATAGAGTGGATGTGGAGTGGATGTTCCTATATTTGGGGAGTCGAGGACCAGAAGGCACAACCTCAGAATAGAGGGATGTCTGTTTAAAACAGAGATGGAAGGGGAATTTCTTTAGCCAGAGGGTGGTTGTGGAGATGGCTGTGGAGGCCAAGTCATTTAGTATATTTAATGCAGGGGTTGACTGGTTCTTGGTTAGTCAGGGTGTCAAAGGTTACAGGGAGAAGGCAGGAGAATGGAGCTGAGAGGGCTAATAAATCAGCCATGATGGAATTACAGAGCAGACTCGATAGGTCAAGTGGCCTCTCCTGCTCCCATGTCTTAGGTACTCCAGGTGCAGAATCATAAGACATCTTAACTCCTAAACTTAAATAAGTCTATAAAGGCTAATATATTAGAATCAGTATTAATATTACTGACATATGTTGTGAAATTTGTTGATTTACAATGACAGAACATTGCAATTCTCAATATCTATAAATGACAATAACAATATAAATATAATTTAATTTTAATATAAAAAATTTAGTACAAAAAGAGAAAAACTAAAAGAAAACAGTAAGCTAATTTACATGGCTTCATTGTCCACTGATGACAGAGAGGAAGAAGCTATTCCTAAAACCTATCAAGTCTGTGTCTTCAGGCTCCTGTACCTCCTCCTTGATGGTAGCGATGAGAAGAGGGCATGTCCTGGGTGATGGGGGGCCCTAATGATGGAAGCCGCCTTTTTGAGGCATCACCTTTCGAAGATGTTCTCGATGCTAGAGAGGTCACTGCCCATGATGGCGCTGGCTGAGTTTGCAACTTTCTACAGCTTTTTCCAATCTTATCTGTGGCCTCTCCATACCAGAGAGTGATGCAACCAGTTAGAATGCTCTCCACAGTACATCTGTAGAAATTTGCAATAGTTTTTGGTGACACACTAAGTCTCTTCAAACTTCTAATGAAATATAACCACTGTAGAGCCTTCTTTGTAATTGCAGCAACATGTTGGGCCAAGGACAGGTCTTCAGAGATGTTGACACCCAGGAACATGAAACTGCTCACCCTTTCCTCTGCTGATCACTCGATGAGGACTGGTGTGTTTTCCCTCAACTTCCCCTTCCTGAAGTCCACATTTGCTTTCTTGGGAAAAATCTAACGAACAACCAAGGTATTTTATTAAATAAAAGAATGTCAGGGCAGTACTTTCTTAAGAGTCAGAATTATACACCATGAGTTGCTGCCACATAATTGGCTTATTAAATATATATAATGAGCAGATATATCTAATAAAGTGGCCACTTTATTTGTCATATAACCACGAATACAAGAAAATCTGCAAATGCTGGAAATCCAAGAAACACACAAAATACTGGAGGAACTAAGCAGGTCAGGCAGCTTTTATAGAAAACAGCAAACCATTTTTTAACAGGTTCAACCCTCTCAATCACCAAGGATACCGTCAGAGGCACACTTTCTTCTCATTACTATCATTAGAGAGGAGGTACAGGAGCCCGAAGACCCACATTGAATGATGAAGGAACAACTTCAACACTATCAGATTTCAGAACGGTTCACATTATACCTTTTCTGTTAAAGTATCCCAACCGACACTCCAACTGTCTACAGACATTATCTAGCCCAATGAATGCCTGCAGTATTGTGTGTGCGTTGTACAATTTTATATCGTTGCACTACACTGCTGCGACAAACAATAAATTTCATATTATACAAGTCAGTGACAATAAATGGTGATTTATTAAAACACTCTGTCCGTAGACCGTTTATGATCAGGGTTCCCGCCCGCCTCGGACAGAAGGCCGGGGTCCAGGAGACGCACATTCTGTGCGGGGCTTCAGCCAGTTACCTGCAGGTGGTTTTCCCTACTCCTCCTTTGCCGCCCACAAAGATCCATTTCAGCGACTTCTGCTCAATAATGTTGGTCAGGGTAGGCTCCAACGGCTCCACGTCGATAGCGTCCTCAAACTCCTCGTCCATGCCCGCCATCTTCTGCCGTCACGTGATCATTCTTCTCCTGTCAGCAGCGTTAATTGGTGCAGTACATGCCTCCTCGCTAAAATACCTCTTAATTTTAACGTAGTTCTTTATCAACATACAATTGAACATTCAAGTATTTCAAATTTCTGGATCAGTATTCTGAAATGCATTTTTATAATAAAATACATTCCGTCACTGTTTCACGACCCATTATCCTTTGCGGGTTCTGTTTGGCCAACTTTTCCCTTTACAAATTGGTTCTGCAGGATTCATTACGTTGTAAAATACACAGTTATGCGTGTGGATAGTGTCTGAGCGGTTATTTTGTTCATTTAACATTTATTCCTTTCAGAACTATCAGTGCTCCCAGCAGGCATAGCGGCCGGGGTAGCCAAGATGGCGGAGCGGAGACGGGGCCGCGAAGCTTCTGGAAGTGCGGGGCGGCGGGAAGCTGGCGGTAGCCCGGGTGGAGGGTCGGCGGTAGCAGCAGCCTCGGGCAGCCCAGCCCGCACCCCCGGCGTTAATGCCTTCGCCAACGACGGCAGCTTCATGGAGCTCTTCAAGAAGATGGAGGAGGAGAAGCAGAGGCGGGAAGCGAGCGGCACTGACGCGGAGAACGGCGGCAAGCGCGGCCCCGAGGCTGGGAGCGACGGCCATTCCAGCAGGAAACCCACGCTGAATATTGTAAGAGCGAGAGATTTGGCTCTGATTTGCCTCGGTAATGAGTGGGGCTGGGGTGAAGATGCCAGTGATAACCGTGCCCACAGGTTGACTTCCCTGGTGTTGGAGTCACAGAGGAGACACCGCCTGCCTTTACAGAAAAACCTGGAAAACTTACCCCTACCACCTCTCCTCCCACCGCACACAGACACACACTGTTGGTCGTCAAATGTGTAAATCCAAAGCCGGTCCCCTCTCACTAAAGCCAGTCGCTGTCAAAATGGTGATGTATAAATGAACCAAGGTGTTGGAATTAGCCACAATTGTCAGGAACTGACATACAGAGGAGCAACAACCTGCTGGAGGAACTCCACAAAGGCGCTGCATCTGTGGTCTCTTGTGTCTTCATTTTGCTGGGGGAGCTCAGCATGCTGAGCAGCATAAGTGTCTCATTACTTTCTCCCCCCTCCCTGTCCGCCCAAATGATGCCTGATCTGCTGAGTTCCTCCAGCAGGCTGTTTATTGCTCCAGATTACAGCATCTGCAGTCTCTTGGGGTCATTTATCGTGGAAAGCCATTTGAATATTTCCTAGTGAGTAAAGGATGGGCATTGTGTTAATTGTAGCTCCCAGCAGGAGCTGGGAAGTTATGTAATATGTGATCCAGACTGGCATTTCAGTTCTGTGCTCCTGGAGATTTTGTTATATACATTCAAATAGATTTAGAAAAGATAAAAGTATATACAGTACTTCAACCAAAGTGGTGTGAATGGAGAATACTCGGACTTCACCTGCACAAACCAGAATGATCCCAGGACAAGTTGATTTATGTTTTTGAAGAATACTGCAGGTGTTAATCAAAATGCTGGAAATGCTTGTATCAGACATTGTAGAGTGAAATATTATGTGTTAGATCAGTGATCTATTATCAGAACATTTTTAAATTTTCTATTAGTTATATTAATAGCATAATGTAAAAAAAAAAAGTAAACCCCAGCTAAAGTGTTCTGTAGTTCCAAGTACTGGAATGGTAAAGGTAAGATATACCAATTAGGCAGAAGAGTTGTGCAGATTGTTTTCTTTTCAAGCCGAGGTTCAGGGGACATTTAATAGAAATGTTCAAAATTATGAAGGATATAGATAGAACAGTGAAGGAGACACAAAACTGCAGATGCTGGAATCTGAAACAAAAATTAAACAACTGGAGAACTCAATAGGTCAGACAGTATCTGTGGGGGCAAATGAATAGTCACTATTTTAAGTGGGGCTCCAGCAACAGGACTGAGCATATTGAAGGAAAATAGCAAGAGTTATGGAAATGAGGGGTGGAACAGAGGCTGGAGAGTAGAGCCAGATGAGAAGCAGGTGCTGGGCAGATGGAATTGGGTGGGGAGGAATGTTGAGTGCCAATCAATTTCAACTACCTCCCACCTGCAAACTTTTTCTAGATCTATCTGCACCTACCTGTCTCTCTTGCCTATAGTGTTTCCAGTGTTTTATGGTTTTATATAATTGTGAAGTTTGAAGAGCTATGGGAAGAAAGCTGGATGGGTGTTTCGAACAGTTGACATATACATGATGGAATAAATGGTACTCGAGTGAAAAGGTTGTAAGTGATATAAAACTGACAATGAGGGGAGTATTTGGCATCTCTGGAGAGAGCACTAATCAATATTTCAGATCAGTAACCTTTTGTCAGATCAGACATTAATTTAGAAGTTGGTGACCTTATTAGGATAGTTGCAGTTTTGTGGTTTCTTAATATTTGCCCTTTAGGCACTGTTACTAAATCAAATTAGCTCACTTGTGGTTTGAGGGGGCTTGCTGTATGCAAATTGACTTCTGTGTCTTCTACTTTGCAATGGTTACTGTGTTTTCAAAAGAATTCTAAAGTGTTTTGAGATGTCCCAAAATGGAGAGCAACAGCTGTGGCACCCTGTGTACGGTCAGAAAATAGATAAGTAATGCATCAATCAGAGTTTCCTAATGGAAAGAATAGGCATAAGTACTTTTTATGAAAAAAGAACAAAGGAAAACCTTAAGAGTTTTGAGCTGGCTTGTATGTTTCTTTCCTATTAAGTTTTAAACTGAGGTAATCCCTTGGAGTTTGAGGACTCTCTGCAGTTTTTTTATTGCCCTGAATTGTTCATATCTTGTCCATTGTTTTACAGCTGCTATATTTTTAGAAAAACAAATGCCTTGAAACCCTTACTCTTTAACCCAAATACTTGACAGATATTTGTAGAAATGGTTTTGAGGAGATCATTTGAGTTGTTTGGGGAATAAATTGAAGAATTTGATTTGTTTTCTAAATTTCACTCTCTTGATAGCCTAGATCTAATTATACCCAGTTATCCTGAATTTTGTCACCAGAGGAACTAGTTTTTCTGACTATCAAGTTTGATATACAGTGGATTCTAGTTAATTAGGACACATAAGGGCTGGTATGTTTTGGCCTAATTAAGTGGCCGCTCCAATTAGCATAAGTCTTATGGAAATAGTTAAAAAGGTATTTTTAAAAAAAAGACAAACTATCGTTTAACTGAGTAACAAATAATGTATTTAAATGAAAAGCAGAACACTAATAATATTACTGCAGTACTATATAAAACTATTAGTTCCTTATAGTTATCGACGGAGGAATTAATCCAGTGCACACTGCTGTGTTTTAATTGACTATAAATGAACAAAATCAGCATAGACACGTAATGTAGATAATGGATTGCCTTTAATTTATACAATCCTTTCGAAGATTGCATCCTCCAAATCCACTTTTTCATTGTAACATTCAGGATGATTGTTGATACCCTCAAATTCTTCATGGTTCTTGCTGAAGCGGTGAAATTGTTTCATTTTCGGTCCTGGTTGTTTCTGGCATCTCTAAGCCTGAATGCTTAAAAATGCAGTGAGCAAAACAGTTCTGAATTATCTTGCTGCTTAGTTCTCACCAACTATTAGTAACAAAAATCACTGCTTTTTGAACACACACATGCAACTGAAACTATTTAAAACCTGTTCGCTCTAAGCATGGTGTAGTGTCTAATGGCCACGCAAGTGCATGCTACTGACATGAGTTAGAAACTGATCGGCAACAGTCTCCTGCCCCAATTGTTGCATAGTGTCCAAATGAATGAAGGGAATCCCAGCTATTTTCTCAATTCTTGTTCTTTAAAAGTTAATCCCCCAGTCAACCATTGGGCCAATTAACTGGAATCCACTGTATGTGATTTTTAAAGGCCTTAACCAGATTACTCATTAACTTTCTAACGTTAAGGGAATAGAGTTTAACTTTAGACAACCTCTCTACACAAGCCCAGTGTCATTCTGCTGAATCTTCAATACTCTCTAAATGCCTTTACCTCTTGTCTCCAGTGTGATGCCTGAAGCTGGGTGCAGTTTTCCAGAAGGTGTCAGTCAAAACTTTGTACAAATGAATCCTAACACTTAAATTTGAGTTTCAGTGCTGTTGAAGGTCTTCATCCCCTTGGTTAACTTGTTGCACTTATCTGTACCATCCTTTATATTAATTTGCATATAGTAATTTATGTACATGATTAGCTGAATCCCCC
Organism: Mobula birostris; assembly: GCF_030028105.1. Classification (NCBI taxonomy): domain Eukaryota; kingdom Metazoa; phylum Chordata; class Chondrichthyes; order Myliobatiformes; family Myliobatidae; genus Mobula; species Mobula birostris. Next base: position 29,681,819 of record NC_092401.1, on the reverse strand, counting down.
ATCACTGATTTGCATTTGAGAAATATTGTAAGACTCAGTGAGGAGGCTGTTGCTCACTATGGGGAGTATAACTTGTGCTTAGTGTTAAATTTTGCCTTGAAGGGCCTGCCTTTCTGATGTACTTAATGTGTGAGCATTTGTATGTTAATTACTGGAAAAGAACTAGCAAGTACTGTGTGTGGTGGCTCTGACACTTTGAGTGAAATGGTTGTCAGGTTGGAACCTAGAAATATGGCCTCAAAACTGATCATAGACATGGAGTATCTCACTTACAAACCTGAATTTTTAGTTTCTACTATGACTATTTGGTATCTTTTACAGTTTAGATAGTACATTCATAGATGTAGACATTGTCTAGGTGCAGGGGATAAGTTTGATTGGCCATTTGGTTACTCACTATCATTTTTGTATTAAGTGTATTGTTATAACTAACATCCCATGGTATAAATAGAAGTAAGCAACACCTCCAAATTTACCTCTGCTGTAGAAAAGTGATAGTTTTAGGTGTTTGAGGATGTTGGTGTTTAGGTGTGATCTTTCTTTTCAGAGCATTTAGTCAACTGGTTGTTGGTCTAATGTTATTTCATTAAAAATATAAACTTTGGGCAAATTATTCTTCCCAGTGGTTACTTTGAATGGAACAGAGTCCGGGCTGCTGCTGATGCAGTATATCTCCAGGAGTTCCTGCTTCAGTTAAGCCTTTGGTTGATTCTTCACAGACTAAGTGACTTTTTGGGTTGTCTGTATATAATTATCTTCAGTTTGAATAACCATACCATTTTTGGGTCTTTTTACATTGCATGCTGTTTCAAGGCTGTGTGGCCTCTACGTGCTGTCCCAGTTAGTAAAGCCTACCCTAGAAGCCAAATCACCTATCCAGGAACATAAACATTCCAGACTGGGAGATTAATATTGATCTAGATCAGAACAATGGAAATAGAGTATTCTAAGTGGGCAGTCCCATAAAACTTTGCTTTACAGCTTCAAAAGAATTGTGCTCTGATATGAATGTTGAAGTTTTTCAGCTGTTGGGTTAAGTAAGCCAAGTGATGTGATTTAGCATCATATGCCACTGCTTAGAGCACACCAGAACAACAACAAATCATTGTCCAGATTAGTGTCAAAATTTCGTTTAATGATTAGACTTCTGAGAATATTTTAGGCTAAAATTAAATTAAAGTGTTCAACAATTTGGATGGGGCATAAATATCCATTGTGTTACATTGACTAAAAAGTAAAGTCAAGTATTTATCAAAAGCTACAGTTATCACGTATGGTTTGCATACTGTTTTAAATACCTGTATTATGGTTACCCTTTTGAGGGTGTTGGTTTCAGTAGTAGCTATTAATTATCTTTAATACAAATGTAGTGCAGCAAGGTGATTTGCTCTTCGAACATTGAACAATGGTATGAATGCAGCCCGGTTATAGTCCCATGTTCAAATGTATTCATTTACAGTTCACAGATTTCATGAGTATTAATGGAGCATGAAAAAGTTGTGGGAAAAGAACATTTATTGTATGTAATATTGAACCAATAACAATGTTGTATTTTGTCTATAAGTGTGCTGCTCACTTAATCTTTATCAGTTACTCACACTGCAAGTTGGCCGGCTGGTGGTGCAATGGTATCAGCACTGGACTCTGGAGCAAAGGTTTCCAAGTTCGAATTCAAGCCGGGCCGCTCCCGAGCACGCTTTCCATCCATGCTGGGTTGAGTGTCGAGCTAGCCACTCGGTCTCGTTTTTTAAAAAAAAAAGGGTCGAGTCAGGAACGTTCATATCGTGGCCCGGTTAATCTGAAAGGAGACCAATCCTGACACCACGTGCCAGACAAGAATGGCTGACTGTCTGGTGCGACACGCTTAATAAAAAAAAAACACAAGTTTAGCATAACTTCATTTTTTTCTGCTAGATGGGGAGTAAAAAGCCAGTTAAAGTAATCATCACAAGAGTTAATTGAAAATATGAAAAGTATTTGAAAATGACCCTTCATGTTGATTTATAGCATGCATTTGTTGCCTCTTTAACAGAAGTTTAGCAAAAAACCTTAACAAACATCTAGCTGTGTTCAATTGAATCTACTTGGCAGTGATTTTAAATAATTAGTCATGTTGGATGCTGGCTCGTTAGTTCCGGAAATTTAAAAGCTGTTGGGGGGTTGCCTTGAACAGAATTGAAACTCCTGTGTTTTCCTTTGTTTTCTGTGGCCTGTATTTTGAGCCCATGATTGGTCAGTACGAGGATGTGATCATACCAGCCACTGGTATTGTGGTTGATTAGCTAAGTCAATTTTCCAGTTGTTCTGCTTGTTTATGTTCATGTGTAGATTTTCACATCTCTCTGGCTTAAAGTATTTTTTTTGACCAGAACTTCTAAAACCACTCCTTGGAAGGAAGTGTGGAAAACAAATGATAAATCCTTCGAAACATTCTGATTGTATTTTTAATAAGCAGAATAAATACTGAGAACACCTACAAGTACCAATATTAGCACTGGGTAAGCAGTCACTTGATTGTTCCATAGGATAAACTTGTTCAATTTATACACTCTTTGCAGGTTTGCTATTCTATTTATTTTATTTAGAGATACAGCACGGAATAAGCCCTTCAAGCCGTGCCTCCCAACAACTTGATTTAACCCTAGCCTAATTCACAATGGCCAATTAACATTCTAACTATTATGCCTTTGGCTCATGGGAGGAAACGGAAACAGGAGCACCCGGAGAAATCCCACGCATTCCATGGGGAGGACATACAGGCTCCTTACAGATGACATTGGAATTGTACTCCAAACTCTGCCCTGAGTTGTAATAATCTCTCACTAACTACTATGTTACTGTAGACATTTAAAAAGCTGGCTAGAGAGGAAACTGGAGGCTGACATCTTGAAATGTGCATATTCTCATTTCAGTTTTAATTGTGTTTTTAAATCAGGTGGTCATTCAGAAATTATAGCAAGCTATAACAATATTTGCAAATCAAAGGAGTAGCAAAGACCAGAAAAAAGAAACATTCTCAAGGATTCATTTGTGCTGAAACAAGTTATTTGCTTTTTTAAGCTCTTTCTTAACTTGCAAACATGAAGTTGGGGTTAACATTTTAAGAAAGGGGGAGCAGGGTCCAAGCCATTTGATTGAAGCATTGCTTATTTAACAGGCTAGTTCCACAAATCTGCTTTAACTTTTGCAAGAAAGATAAAATTCAATTTATAACTTTTAAGGAAAACTTACAAACATTGATGGAATTACAAATATTCATGTTACATGTCTGGCTGATTTACCATTGAACATTTAAAGAGCTGTTGGTGGTCTTTAAAATGGTAACACCTGCACTGTTACTTTTGCTTTATAGGGGAGTGTAAAGAATGGCCTACCTCCGCTCACAGTAACTTGTATACTGTATGTTAGAAGTGCGTTGAGACGTTGTCGTGGGAGATGCATTCTGTGTGGAATGAGGTCTAATTTCAGGAGCCCTGTTTAATTACATTGTGGGCAGCATTGACATTGCAGCTTCAAGCGCTCGTGTAATGGTTGCAGTCTTCTGTCCCTTACACCAGGTGGGAAAGCGGCGAGGTGGGGCAAAGCTAGCCCTCAAGACGGGAATGGTAGCCAAGAAACACAAGGCTGATGAGGAGGTAAGAATCTGAAGCTTTTAGAGAGTAATTGTGCTTGTGACAAACTATCTACTGACTTAAATTATTTTACTTCATAGAAAGATGCAGTGCAGGGGCCAGTCTGCTCATTGTGCCTGTACCAGCTTTTTAATGGCTCTACAAACTTTTATGCTCTGTCACAGTGGCCCGCAGCATGATTTCCTTCAAATATTTAACCAATTTTCTTTTAAAATTCTAACAGCTTATAAGGCAGAACAGTCCTGTTTGCAGCAACTGTTTATATATACTTAGGGGGAAAAAATGCTTCATATCACCCCTGGTGACAAAGTAATTTTGGGTAATCAATAGGAAGTTCAGAGGGAAAATGGGAATTTTCCATTGTGGTGAGGGAGGTGGGGATCTGTCTGAAAGGCTGGTGGAGGGAGCAGCTACTGTATTTATAAAGTATTTGAAGATTCACTCAAAGTGTCCTCTTGTGTACAGAGCTAGGACTGGGTGCTGGGTAGTGGGAATACACTGGAGAATTATTTTAGCTTACAAGGACAAAATGGTGCAAATGGCATTATTTTGCTATATATTTGTGATTCTAGAGATTTGCTAATCAGCTGAAATCTTCCTACCTTTTAACCTCTGGAACCGATTAATTTACAATTTTGACTACCTCTGTCAAATCTCTTGGCCTGTGCTGTGGGGAAAAACAAGTCTCCATGTAAAAGTCTTCCTATTAACATTCCCTTTGACATTTAAATTTATCTGGGAGGTCTTAACTTCCTAAAATGTAGTGCTCAGATTAAAGCTTTTGTTCATTTATGATTAAAATCTTAATTTTAAAAACCAAAGGAATTGCTGTGCTTTTGAACTGGTACAGGCTGTGGATTTTTGCCTGATTTTGTTGCTTGAGTTTGCGACCATCTCAGGGCATAGACACTTCAACTGCTCTGGGTATACTCAGAGTAGGCACAAGAATGCCCTCCTGAATGAGGTATTGAAACCACAACTTGTGGAACCCTGACTGCAAAAATCAGTGCCTCAATAAAAGAGTGAAAAGAAGAATTGTTTTTAAATTGCCAATATTTTTCTGTTGGAGTTGGTACAAGGTTTGGATGTTGAATTCTTGTCTGTTATGCTCAAAGGTTATCCCTTCACCTGCCTCCATGCTGTTTGGTATCTAGCTTTGTGTAACATCGATGTTCAGTCTGCCTGTTTCTTTCCCTTCCCTTCCCAGGCTGAGGCACGTGGAGGAGATGCGTGGGCGAAATACATGGCAGAGGTGAAGAAGTACAAAGCACATCAGTGCAGTGATGACGACAAAACCCGGCCTCTTGTTAAATAGCCTCATCTGCAAGCCCACGCAGACAAGAACTGTATTATATTTTACACCGTTCAGATCAAGTCCTCAACCCATTGCCCTGACTGTACAGACAGTATGAGATTTTTGATGGCCTGAAATATGTATTTATTTGAATTTGTGGTTTGACAACAACACCTGCAAAACATCGAATGCATCGTTTAATTTTTATCATTATAATCCAATTTCAGTGATTATTAGTGTACAGCCCCTGTTGTAGCTATCCACATACTGGTTTCTCCATAGAACATAGTTTTCAGATACTTTTAATCTTTATTTTTTATAATATGCACGATTATAGCGCCAATTGTCAGTAAACAGAAAGCTCCATGCATATTTGATCTTCTGTGCCTGCAGTTATTAGCTACAGAACTGTAGACAGTTTTTGAAATGTGTATATAATATTTCATACTTTGCTGACCTCCCCTTGGCAAGTGTATTTACCAGGTTAGTGTGAGCAAATATTGGGACTATCTGGCTTGTTCTTGGTCTGGTTCTATGTTTTGTGCATTTCTTTGAAGAGCCTAGTGCCTGAGTGTTGCTGCTATATCTGTTTTCTTTTGGCCCCCAAGAGTAAGAGGCAATAGTAGGACTTGTTTCTTGTTTACACTATTAGATCTACAGGAGACCAGTGACCAAACTGGTCTTGACTGGACTTCACGCCTTTTTATCCTGGGGGTGAGGTCTATCCAGTGAACAAAGCTGAGGATGTGATTGCCAGTGTTCCATTACAGATAGTCCAGTGGATCAGGCACAGCCATGAGTGAGTGACCCAGCATGGTTGGGGGGAGGGGGTGCAGAGTAGTGTAAACACAGGAATTGGAGCAGGGTTAGCAAAGGTTCCTCAAGGTCACAAAACTACCTCAGGTGTAATTAGTGGAACATTTTCACATAACCTCACTGAGTTTTCACCCGGGTGGTGGTCACCTTCCACAAGTGCAAGTAGAAGACTTAGTTTTGCTTGATTGAATTTCCTTACCCATAAATAACCACTAAGCCTGTTACATTGTGGTGTTCAATGTCCCTGCCTGCTAAACCTGGAGTGCTCTGTGAGACGTCACTCAAAAATAATACCAAATGGTGAGTGGGGGGGGGGGGGAGTGACTTCAGGGAATGGGTTTGGTGATTACATTATAGATGGAGTGTCAGGGAGAGAGAAGCAGTTTTCCTTTGCTTTTGGCTCATAGTGGAGATCAGGAAGAAACAACCGATCTTGCAATTGTATCAGTGTCTTGTAAGTTCCAAAGCTGCAAGCTATATGGTTAAATGCAGAATGGGCAGTTGATATTTTTGATAGATGTTTGGTTGTAAACAACACAAGATTTCCTGAAATGGGTGTGAGGGGTGGGAAGGAAAGCAGCCAGGATATTACAAGAGGTCTTCAGTTAAACAATCAGTGTGAAGATTGTTTCTACTCCTCTGAATTTGATTTCCTACCACTCAATCTTTCTGGATTTGTATCCTTGTTTCACAATTTCTCTTTCATGCGTTAAATGTAAAGCATGTCCAGAAACAGTGTAGTTTCCCAGTCTTACCGCGCTTGGAGCATGCCATCTCCTCTCAGTAACAGAACAGCGTAGTGACTGATTCATCTTCCAGGTGCTTGCTTTGGTATTAAAAATGTGTACTGCGCCACACCGGGTACATCATTCATTCTGATCTCTGATCTCTCATTATGGCCCATGAAGGTGGAGAGTGTTCCTCAGAGCTCTTGACCACAGGAGCAGCAGCCTGTTGATTGTGTGTGGCTCTTTACTGTAATTGACAGTTGCAGAACCTGCTGTGGACATGATATCCTGGAGTCTTTATATTTCTTGCAGTGTACAGAAAAGCGACCATGGGGAACATGAGGACATTAGCATAATTTTCTTTCCAAAGTCATTTAATGAGTCTTAATTCTAAGCTTCAATTTAAAATACTAAGAAGAAATCACTGTCAAAAGTGTCAACGATGAACAATGGGCTCATTATGTCATCAATTCTGGTTCTCGGTGCTAGTTGCCCTGTTCCCAGAGTCAGGATGGGAAATGATTACCACTGCAGTGGGGTCACTTTGGTTGCCAGATGGCCTATGGCTTACTATTTTGTGTGTAACTGACAGGTGAGTTAAGGGCAGTGAGGGAAAGCCATTGTCTACCATGGATAGACCTTGAACATCAGTTTTGGCATTTGCCTCTGAGATGCCTTTTGATTTTAGCTCCGTGCCTGCTTACAGAGATGAGGCGTGGCTTTCTGCCAGCGATCAAGAGGCAAAGAGAGGGAATAAAGGGGGCCTTTTCTGATTAGCTGCCAGTGACTAGGTTGGAGTTAGGGCTGCTTCTTTTCATGTCATATATCAATGAATTGGATGTTGAAATTGATGGCTTTGTGGTCAACTATGTGGATAATATGAAGATGGGTGGAGAGTTGAGAAGGCAGGGAATCTGCAGAGGGACCGAGATGTGTTGGGAGAATGGGCAAAGAAGTAGTGGATTGAACATGGTGTGTGATCATGCACTTTGGTAGAAGGAATAAAAGTGTAGACTATCATTCTAAATGGGGATAAGTGCAAAGGGACTTGGGAGTCCTTGTGCAAGATTCCCTGAAGGTTAACTTGCAGGTTAAGTTGGTGGTAAGGAAGGCAAATGCAATGTTAGCATTAATTTCGAGAGGACTAGTATATAAAAACAAGGATGTAATGCTGAGGCTTTATAAGGCATTATTCAATCTGCACTTACAGCATTATGAGCAGCTTTGGGCTGCTTAAGATGTGCTGGCATTGTAGAGAATCTGTTCAAGAAATAATTAGTTAGTATCCAGGTGGTGATCGCAGCACGCAGCAACAGCAAAGGGTTGACATACAAGGAGCATTTAGCTCTGGGCCTGTACTCGTTGGAGTTCAGAATAACTGGAGAGGAATCTCATTAAATCTATCAAATTTGTAAGTTGGATGGTGAGAGGATGTTTCCAATCGTGGGCGAGATCTAGAAGCGGCATAGACTCCGAATAAAAGGACTCCCCTTTAGAACAGATGTGGAGGAGTTTCTTTACAGGATGATGAATCTGTGGAATTCATTGCCACAGACAGCTGTGGAAGCCCAAATCACTGAATATATGTAAAGCGGAAAGAGCATCAAAGGTTATGAGGACACGGCAGGAGAATGTGGTTGAGAGGGAAATAAATCAGCCTTGGGGTATACAGACACGTGCACTGACATAGATACTGACAAGATTGTGCATACAAATACCGGCACACAGTCATTGACATACTGACACAGTAACACTAGCAATGTTTTGCATTTATAATTGGGTGAACTCCACCGTGGTGTCATAATACTGCTGTCTCTGAGCTTTGGAGTGAGACTGGGTGTGGGGGGAGCTGTTTTTGGACACACACATTTTGACACAGTGGAATACCATTAATCTAGTGAATTATTATTAATATCTTGGGACAGGAGGTCTCTTAAAAATTCCCCAGCTGTCTGGGTATAATTGTTTGCCAGGTAACTATTGCTTCTGCCCTTTCTCGGTTAATGTTGGGCACAGTGGTCTTATTTTACCTGACAAACAACTATAAAATGATTATTTAACAGCGGTTGTCAGCCAAGGACCTCACACTGGAGCATTCTAACACCTCTACCATCTCTTATGCTGGGATGTGGCCACCGCCTGCAGTCTCCAACTACCTGGATTTGCTGTGACTCTGTGTGAAATTACTCAGTTTGGATTGCAGTGAGGACTGTAACACTCAACTCTACAGTTAAACATGTAAATGTAACATGTACTGTATATCATTTGTAAAGTATAGTCATTTCTTCGTGTTTCCCGTACCCCAGGGAAGATCATCATGGATGGTGGTATTTGCAGAATTGAAACATATTAAAGAGCATAAGACATAGCAGAATTATGCCATTCAGCACACCAAGTCTCCCTCAACCCCATGGGTTTTCTGCCTGTTTATAAAATAATCTGTCTTTATTCCTTCTACCAAAGTGCATGGCTGTACATTATATTCCATATACACGGTATTCTGTCTGGTAATTTGCCCATTCTCCCAATCTAAGTCCTGCTGACTCCCTGCTTCCTCAACACTACTTGCCCCTCCACTTATCTTGTATCATCAGCAAACTTGGCCACAAAGCCATCAATTCTGTCATCCAAATCATTGACATATAATGTGAGAAGAAGCAGTCATGACGCTGACTCCTGTGAAACATTGGTAGTCATCAGCAGCCAACTAGAAAAGCTCCCTTTATTCCTAGTCTACCTCCTGCCTGTCAGCCAATTGTCTTATCTATGCTAATATCTTTACTGTAATACTATGGGCTCTTATCTTGCTGAGCAGCCTTATGTGTGACACCTATCAAAGGTCACCTGAAAATTCAAGTAAGTAACATCCTCTGACTCTCCTTTGTCTATCCTGCATGTTATTTCCTCAAAGAGTTCCATAAGTTTTGTCAGGCAAGATTTCTCTTTAAGGAAATCATGCTGATTTTGACTTATTTTATCCAAGTACCCTGAAACCTCATCCTTAGTAATGGACTCCAACATTTTCCCAACCACTGAAATCAGACAAACTAGCCTATAATTTCCTTTCTTCTGCCTCAAAGAGTGGAGTGACATTTGCAATTTTCCGGTCCTCCAAAACCATTCAGAATCTAGTAATTCTTGAAAGATCATTACTAATGTCTCCATGATCTCTTTAGCTCTTCTTTCCTTTCATCTGGTCCATCGATATATCTACCTTCACACCTTTCAGCTTCCCAGGCACGTTCTTAGTAATAGCAATAACGCTCACTTCTGCCCCCGACACTTGAATTTCTGGCATACTGCTAGAAGTCCATAGTGAAGACTGACACAAATACTTGTTTCTGTGCCATTTCTACCTCTCCAGTGTCATTTTCCAGCAGTCCAATATCAATATATATTTGAAAAAATGTGGTATCCCCTTTTTATATTACTGGCCAACTTCCCTTCATTTTCTATCTTTCTCGTTTGGCTTTGTTGGTTGCCTTCTGTTGCTTTATTTCCCAATACTCTTAACTTCTAATTTTTACTATATTGTATGCCCGCTCTTTTGCCTTCCCTCGTCAGTCATGGTTGCTTCATCCTCCCTTTAGAATACTTCATCTTTGGGATGTTTCTATCTTGTGTTTTCTGGATAGTCTCCAGAAACTCCCACCATTGTGGTTCTGCTGTCATCCCTGCTAGTGTCTCCTTGTAATCAACTCTGTCTAGCTCCCCTCATGTCTCTGTAATTCCTTTACTCTATTGTAATACTGGTACATCTGACTTTCATCATCATCTCAAGCTGCTGGGTGAATTCTATCATATTATGACCACTGTCTCCCAAGGGGATCTTGATCGGTTAGGGCGATTGGCTAAGGAATGGTAGTTCAACTTGGATAAGTATGAGGTGACTTATTTTGGACATCAAACCCGTAAGATTTACACAGTGAATGGAAAAGCACTGACATGTACTCCTGGGCTCCTTTGATCCACGAGTTCACAGGTCACTGCAAGTGGCTGCACAAATACACAGGATGGTGAAGGTGGATTTTTTTTTTAGCATTCTGGCCTTCATCAGTCAGGCATCGAGTTCAGGAATAGGACATTATGTTGCAGTTGCAAGTTGTTGGTGTACACTATTGGTCACCATTATAGGAAAGGCATGTTTGAGCTGGTGAAATTGCAGATGTATATGAAAATGGTTCTAGAGGACCTGAATTTTAGGGAGCATAGTACAACTAGTATCCTGAGCTGCCTATATTTCAATGCAAGAAGTATTGTAGGAAAGGCAGATGAGCTCGGGGCTACCTGGATTTATGATGTTCTAGCCATTAGTGAGACTTGTTTGCAGGAGGGGCAGAACTGGCTGCTCAATATTCTGGGGTTCAGTTTTAGATCTAACAGTGGGAGGAATTAGGAGGGGAAGACTGGAGAATACGACTAGTGAGGAGTTATGGGTGGAACTGAGAAATAAGAAAGGTATGACCACGTTGATGGAGCTATATTGCAGATCACCCAACAGTCAGAGGGAATTAGAGGATAAATTTGTAAAGAGCAGACTGGTGCAAGAAACATTAGTTTGTTATAGTAAGTGGTTTAAACTTTCCAGATGTTGAAGGGAATCCAGTACTGTACTATGAAAGGACTAGACAGGATAGAGTTTGTTAAATATGTTAAGCAAAGCTTCCTTCATTAGTACATAGAAGACCCAACGAGAGCATATGCTAATGAGGCAGGGCAGGTGAGATTCTAAATTGGAGAAAGGCCAATTTTGATAGTATCAGAAGATCTAGCAAGTGTGGATTGGGTCAGGCTGTTTTCTGGCAAAGGTATATTTGAAAAGAGGAGGGCTTCAAATATTAAATTGAGAGTACAAATCTTGTATGTGCCTGTCAGCTTATAAAGGTAAAGATAACAAATGTAGGGAGCCTTAGTTTTCAAGAGATATTGAGGCCCTGCTTAAGAGAAAAGGAGGTGCACAGCAGGTATAGGCAGGAGGGAACAAATGAGGTGCTTATGGGGGACAAGAAATGCGAGAACACTTAAGAAGGACTAAAAGTCATGAGGTTGTCCTAGCAGAGAAGGTGAAATAGAATCATAAGGGATTTATACAGATGTGGTGAGAGCAAAAGGATTGCAAGGGACAAAGTTGGTCCTCTAGAAGATCGTAATGGTAATCTATGCATGGAGCCAAGAGATCTTAATTTTTTTTTACATCCATTTGCTCAGGAAATGGACACAGTCTAGAAGTGAGGTAAAGCGAGGTCATGGACTCTAAATGGATCAGAGGAGGGGATGTTTGCTGTCTTGAGGCAAATTAGGGTGGATAAATCATCCTTAGTGATAGGTGTGGTACCAGCTAATACTGTTCTGTGGTTTAAGAAAGGCACTGAAAAATAAACCAGGAAATTATTGTTAGGTGTTCTAAAGGTTTGGATATACAAGTATTTGTATAGTCACCATGGCTTTGTGCATGATGGGTCATCTCTAACCAATCTTAGAGTCCTACCTAATGGTTTTAGCCCGAAACGTTGACTATATTTCTTTCCCCCACAGATGCTGCCTGGCCGGCTGAGTTCCTCTAGCATTTTGTGTGTGTGTGTGTTGCTTGTTTAGTCTTTTGAGGAAGTTACTAGGAAAGTAGATGAAGGCAAGGCAGTGAATGTTGTCTATATGGACTTTAGTAAGCATTTGACAAGGTTCCATATGGGAGGCTGGTTGAAGGTTCAGTCACTTGGCATTCAGGATGTGGAATTAATTGGATAAGACATTGGCTTTGTGGGAGAAGCCAGAGAGTGGTAGTAGAGGGTTCCTCTCTAACTGGAGGCCTGTGACTAGCTATGTGCTGCAGGGACTGGTGCTGGGTCCTTTGTTTATCATCTATATCAATGATCTGGATGATAATGTGGTTAACTGGATCAGCAACTTTGCAGATGACAAAGATTTTTTTATTGGGGGTGTAGTGGACAGTGAGTAAGGCTATCATAGCTTACAGAGGGATGTGCATCAGCTGGAAAAAAAATAGCAGACGGAATTTAATGCAGACAAGTGCGAAGTGTTGCACTTTAGTAGCACCAACCAAGGTAGGTCTTGCACAGTGAATAGTAGGTTACTGAGGAGTATGATAGAACAAAGAGACCTGGGAATACAGGTACACTATTCATTATGTTACGTACCCCGTAACTGGGTTTCCAAACCAGCAGAAGTGGATCACTCAGTTGGAGTCTGGATTACTAGAACTAAGAAAGGTTTATTAAAGAAACAAGCAACACAGTACTCTAATCAAAAGGATAATAAATGCAACAGTTCAGCACTAATAAACACACATATACACAGAATTAAGATAACAGGATCAATCAAGCTCTATCATTGTCTGGGGGTAAATGACCAGTTTCAAAGTGACGCAAAGTTCAGTTCAATTTAGTTCAGTTCAGTTCGCAGTAATCGCTGCCGTGGGAGATGGACAGTGGAGGGGAAGGAGAGAGAGAGCAAAAACGAATGAATATTCAAACGGCTTCCACACAGACCTTCGACATTCTTCGCAGTCAGCTTTCAGGCGAGCCCTTTGTGATGTCATCTGAGGTCACAAACCGTGACCCCTCTGTTTCCAGATACGATCGTTTCTCTGCGGTGAACCTGGCACCCAGGCAAGGGTGGACACACACCAGGTTCCCGCCGATCGTGCCTTTCCACCCTGTGCGCCTATGGCTTGATCCCGCGACCAGCCGTCCAAAACTCCCCACCGACTTGTGGGAGACGCACCGCTTCCAGGGTCTCGTTACCTCAGGGTGTCGTGTGTGTCCTGCCTTAGCGAACCTGTCCCTTTTTATCCCCCTGCTGGGGTATCGCCTGTCCATCACTTCAAACAGTTCAGGGTTCAAAGGGGGAGCCGATCTTGACAGTTCTCCTTCCGTTAAACTCTCCCGTCCCTTCATTAACATCTCCAAATGCTGCTCCATTGTTTTCCTTATCTCTCTTTCTCCTGAAGACAGGTGGCAGACCAACTGCTGATTCCACTGGTGCCAGCACAGGACAGCTAACATCTTAATCTATGTGTATTCTCGTCACAATTGAAAGTAGAATGACAAGTAGATAGGGTCATAAAGAAAGCTTTTGGTACTCCATGTATTGAGTACAGAAGATGGGATGTTATGTTGGTGAGGCCTAATTTGGTGTATTGTGCGCAGTTGAGGTCACCTACCTACAGGAAAAATGTAAACAAGATTGAGAGTGCAGAGAAAATTATCAAGTATGTTGCCGGCTCCAGAGTACCTGAGTTAAGGAAAGATTGAATAAGTTAGGATTGTATTCTTTAGCATGTAAAAGATTGAGAGAAGATTTGATAGAGGTATACAAAATTGAGGGCTATAGTTAGGGCAAATGCAAGCAGCCTTTTCCCACCAAGCTTGGGTGGACTACAACCAGAGGTCATGGGTTAGGGGTATGAATATGGAGGGCTATGTCAACAGGAGTAGGCAGCTTAAATGGATTTGCCATTGACTAGTTGGGCCAAAGGACCTGTTTCAGTGCTGTACTTTGAGAGGTCAGCCAGGCTATAACTTTCTTTCCTGGAGTAAAGGAGAATGACAGGTGACCTCAATTTATAAAGTCATGAGGGGTATGGATATAATGGACAGTCAGTCCTTTCCCCAGGGTTGGTAAGTTCAAAACTAGACAAAAGACAAGATTTTTAAGAGAGGTCATTTCTTTCCTGGTCCTCTACCCTTAATGTAATAAGCTGCCAGAACAGTGGTTGAGTGGGATACAATTGCAACATTTAGGAGAAATTTGGGTGTGTACATGGAAGGGAAGGACTTGGAGGGTTAAGGGCTGAACACAGGCAACTGGTAGGAAAGATGCTGTGGTTGGTGTGGACTAGATTGGTAGAAGTGCTTATTGTTTTGGAGCTTTTACTCTGATTACATTACTATTTAATTGGAGAGCATCTTTTTCTTGCTGACAAGGCTTTGTTCCACTTCAGTTCTTACACCCTCCTATTCCTTTACACTCTCATTTTGCTGCTCCTCTATAGGCCAATGGTTTGGGGACAGGCCTTTCTGTCCTTGCCTCCTGCACAGGTCAGCCAAACAAACATCTCCAAGGAGCAGTAACAGGCATCCAGACTGCCTCACCAATAAAACCATGGATACAAATCAGCCTGTAGGTTTCTTTATTTTTTAAAAATAGACATGTTTTACATCATTTATGTAGCCAGCAGCAACTGTAAACTATAAACTTGTAATGTATACACAAATCAAAGGACAGGCCTGGACTACACACTTGTGAAACATGTCTTACCCTGTTTGGGTTTTAAAGTGACTATGTTTGAGGTCTGAAGACTTTAAAATAGCGGTGGGGATCCTTGGTGTAGAGTTGGTTAGCAGACAGGAAGCAAAGAGTGGGAATAAACGGGACCTTTTCAGAATGGCAGGCGGTGACTAGTGGGGTACCGCAAGGCTCAGTGCTGGGACCCCAGTTGTTTACAATATATATTAATGACTTGGATGAGGGAACTAAATGCAGCATCTCCAAGTTTGCGGATGACACGAAGCTGGGTGGCAGTGTTAGCTGTGAGGAGGATGCTAAGAGGATGCAGGGTGACTTGGATAGGTTGGGTGAGTGGGCAAATTCATGGCAGATGCAATTTAATGTGGATAAATGTGAAGTTATCCACTTTGGTGGCAAAAATAGGAAAACAGATTATTATCTGAATGGTGGCCGATTAGGAAAAGGGGAGGTGCAACAAGACCTGGGTGTCATTATACACCGGTCATTGAAAGTGGGCATGCAGGTACAGCAGGCAGTGAATAAGGCAAATGGTATGCTGGCATTTACAGTGAGAGGATTCGAGTACAGGAGCAGGGAGGTACTAATGCAGTTGTACAAGGCCTTGGTGAGACCACACCTGGAGTATTGTGTGCAGTTTTGGTCCCCTAATCTGAGGAAAGACATCCTTGCCATAGAGGGAGTACAAAGAAGGTTCACCAGATTGATTCCTGGGATGGCAGGACTTTCATATGAAGAAAGACTGGATGAACTGGACTTGTACTCGTTGGAATTTAGAAGATTGAGGGGGGATCTGATTGAAACGTATAAGATCCTAAAGGGATTGGACAGGCTAGATGCAGGAAGATTGTTCCCGATGTTGGGGAAGTCCAGAACGAGGGGCCACAGTTTGAGGATAGAGGGGAAGCCTTTTAGGACCGAGATTAGGAAAAACTTCTTCACACAGAGAGTGGTGAATCTGTGGAATTCTCTGCCACAGGAAGCAGTTGAGGCCAGTTCATTTGCTATATTTAAGAGGGAGTTAGATATGGCCCTTGTGGCTACAGGGGTCAGGGGGTATGGAGGGAAGGCTGGGGCGGGGTTCTGAGTTGGATGATCAGCCATGATCATAATAAATGGCGGTGCAGGCTCGAAGGGCTGAATGGCCTACTCCTGCACCTATTTCCTATGTTTCTATATGGAAGAACCACTGCTCAGAAGGATAATCTAAAGTCAAGTGTGCACCTGTGTGGCCTATGAGAGTTGTGCAGATGAAAGATTTGCTTCAGCATGGCTGAAGGAACTGATAACACATCCTTGATATGGGAAGTTATGTGTAAATTAAACTGCCAATATAATGCAGTGACAATCTGCAGGAGTAAACACAGAAAGATTCCAGCACAGCACTATTTCAATGTTTTATATTTCTTGACTTGTACTTCCAACTGAACATTCAAAATTTATCTCTATATATCCACAATTACACCTCTAACTACAGGATACAAGCTTACATTGGCTAAGATTAGCATGCAAAATTTTCAAAAAGTGCAATTAACACTGATTTTCTTTATAGATTGTGTTGGCTATTTTTCTCTAGCGCTCCAACTGTCAGTCAGATAGTGATGACCTTCTTAACACTAGGCTGTCTATCAACATAGACTCTAATCTCACTGAGATTCTATTACCTGTTGGCAGAGAACCCTAGCCACACTGAAATAGGTCTCCTAACCCCGTCATTACAATTTTTTTATATATAAAATGTATACGGTGAATAAAGTTGATCCTTGATTACTTTCATTATAAACTTCCCCATCCAATAAAGTAATGCTAAAATTACTTGCATTTTGTGTTCCTGCCTGGGCCATGTGCTTTCAATGTGCAGTCCTAGCACTGCCATTCCTCAAACAGTAGTCCATCTGATAGTGGAAGCTGTTTGTTAATGCCAAGTCTGCATGTAACAGTCCAAGATCTCTGATGTTATGGACCAAGTCCCCATAATGAGTAAGGGACACTGGCAGAAAACATAGTCCAGAGCCCAATTCAAAGTCACACTTTCCCTCATTACTTTTCATGTTTCCTTTCAAAATCCCTGTTTACAACATAATTTGACAGCCAGTTCTGTCATTCCTAAGAGCATAGACAGACTTTCTACACGTATTTTTGCAGTTTTTTGTTTCTGCATATGCATTCCTTTCCATCACAGAATGTGCAGGTTTACATTAAATCCACACCTGAATACAGTATATAAACTCACCAAAGGTTCATGTTCCATCAATGGGATCAACTCAGATCCATTTCAGGAACAGCACCAGGGCATCACAGATGCAAAAAGCAAGTCACCAAGACATGCTCTATGCAGCTGGGTGGAATCCCGGAGACATTTCAGTCTATAGGGTTCTGAGGCAGCATAAGGGCTAACAGGCACTTCTGAGGTTCCACCTGATGTTGTCCGGTAAAGGCACCAGCTGGTATGGGAACGGAGACCAGGCATCACTGGATTGAGCAAGGGAGTATTTGAGGGGAGTCTGCTGCAGGAAGGTGGAAGTGAACTGGGAATAGATGCTAGACTGATGCCCTACACCTGTGGTCAAACAAGAGACCCACAGTGAAACTCTGGGGTGAAACAACTGCAGTCACCAATTGGAACCAAACCCAGTCTAAATCATTTCCAAGAAGAAAACCAAGACATCCCTGGTAAGACCAAAGTTCTTTACTACTCCGACTGGTCAACAACAAAATCAAAAATAAAAAGCTCAACAACTGAGTGTCCTGGGTGCAATGACACCATCTTATGTTAGATTATTTTAACTTTTTACATCAACACCTTGCCTAGAAACAGGAGAATTTTATACAAATGCACATTTAACATCCAGGTGTCACTTGTGGCCTAGTTCAGGGCACTGGGGGCATTAACTGAGAGGAGTGCTCAAGCTTGCTCAGAGAGACGCCAGCTGCAGGCCCTAGGATAGTCACTGTCAACTGATCTGAGACACACAGAACCTTCCAGAATTCTCCGTCAGTCTCCAGGAACTAAAACAGCTTCTTGGCAACTTTCACACCCCAGGTGAAAAAACATGAACATTTGAAAAACAAAGTCCTTCTTTGAACACTTTCAGTACAAAGTGTTGGAAGAATTAGTGATGTTGGCCAGGGGTTGACCAGCAATGCACCCAAATTATTGGCTACATGACAGCAGGGCTCGGAGAGAATAGGCAGGAGTCCAGGCCTGGAATGTATCCCTACAGAGCTGGCAGCTACCCACTGGGAAAAGCAGTAATAACAACCAGAATTGATTAACACTTCAGGATTCATAATCAAACCATGCCCAGTGAACCTTTGCTTTAAGGTACATGGCTGCCTATGACTCTGCCAGGTAGCAGGCTTCCCTCACAGGCCAGCTTAATACCTGATGGGAGAGAAAACATCCTTGCAGAGGCCAGCAAAGGGCAGCACACTCACAGCTGCCACTGACAGAATGGTGTAGCAGTCTATAAATATAGAAATAATTTACTTTAAAACCTTTACGTGATCTACTGAAACCATCTCCCTTACATGAGGGAGAACAGGAGAGGGGCATCTACCAACATCGCTCAAGGGCAGTGAAAGAAGCTGGTTATTTGATGAATTAGTCTTCCTGCGCTTGTCACTTTCAGTACTAATATTAACATTTACTGCTAGTTAATGAGTACCAAGATTTAAAAAAAAATCCTACATCAACTTGAGATCCCTAGAGCATACAAGTGCCGTAAACTGGGCGAATCCCTCAGAGCTTGCAGGTAACTGTGGCGTTCCATGTGTCTGGAATGAGAGGTTTCTCCCAGGTCTCCAGTGTTAGAATCCAACTGCCAGAGACTTCCAAGCACGCCAATGCAACTCAGAGCCCTTTTCCCCCCACCGTGGTGGGAAGCACCCAGAGCCTGTTGGTCAGGATTAGGGGCAGATGCAACTGAAAAACACATTCCTACTCAGCACAGTCTGCAACGTGGTACAAGGCACAGCACAGCTTACTTATTTGAATCTTTCCACTACGTTTCAAAGAACCTGTCCCATCCTTGCAGTTAAGAGTTCTCAGCATTCAGGCAGGAAAGTCTAAGCTGGATCCCAACCCCTGTGGAACATAGGTAGGCTGCAGTAATGGGTTCTGAAGCCTTGGGCGAGAGGGCTACTATTAATTCACTGACTGGTGAGCAGCAGCTGGACACAGGAATGCCACGTGGCATCCAAACCCGGAAACAAGGCCACCCATGCAACACTGCTATGCTCAAAAGCAGCAACTTCTCCCACTCCAGCACTGTGGACAAGGCAAATGCATGCTTGACAACTCAGGTGTATGGACAGTTTGAGTTGCGCCTCTGTGTTTCCACCAAAATACCCCCAGGAAATTAGTCATCCCCTATGTGCTCTTCCATTGCACCTGGTCAAAGGTCAGGGACTTCCATGGGCCAGTGAAGTAACACCTGGAAGGAGGTCAATCCCTTGCCGGATAGAACACGGAGTGGACGAACCATTAGAAGATCTGGTGGTGATGTGTGTCCACAGTCTGGGTAGCAGAGCAGAATGAACACTGTACTTCTCAGTGTTAGCAATGCTTGCCTGGCAGAAGATGCAGGTTGGTTTACTAATGAATGGGGAGGATTCTGCAGAGTCAGCATTTGGTGAAACATTTCAGTGCTTTAAGGTACCGCTAATCCATGGTTCCAAAGCACAAGTTGTGTGCAGATCACTGCAGCCTGGTCAACAACAAGCCTGATGCTCAAAATCTCCTCTCCTCAGCTCGAGAGAGGGAGGGGTAGGTAGAGAGAGTGTGTGTTTGTATGCATGTGCATGTGTTTGTGTTAGTTACATTGCATCAATACCTGCTTTCGCCAAGGCATACCTCTCAACATTGAGAGAGATCCACATATTTGAGTGCCGTAGTCACAGGATTGGCTGTGTGGCCAGGCCAGGTTGGTGAGGATGTTTAGTGAGGAGACATTCTCTCACGGACTGCGCTGAAAGGGCTCACACCGATTCCAAGCTCTACTCCAGGTGTATACAGAAACATTATCTGTGTACTGCAGTTCAGGGCTGGCGTAGAGACAATGGAGATTCATGTGCTTTCCATTTGTCTGGAGGCTAGCTCCATCTCAGCAGCTGAAGCGCAGCCACACAGAGAGAAATGGCAATAACGCACCTTCCCTGTGCAGAGGTTCCAAGACAGCACATCGCCATAGACAGCACACCCTAGCCACATGTGACTATATCCGGAGTCTGACAAAGATACAATCAAGGTTCAGTGCCCCTCCATTCAAATGATTCTTCAACTCCACATCTTGAGTGGAATCATCCAGCTCTTCAGAGAGGGTTATTCAGGTGCCCCCTGTCTAAACTCAGCCCAAAGCTAATCACAACTGGGAGCAGCCTCCGAGGGAAGGACATCGTGGCAACTGCCCCCCATCCCCATGCCTGTGTGACAACAGGAAGAAAATTTCCTCTAAAAGACACAAAGCACAAAGTTGCTGCTTTGTCCCAGAGCATGCAAGGGCAATCAACATGAAGGCCATCAATACTGCATGTGCAAAGGAAAGCTAAAAAACCAAACGCCTTTGAGCTGTTCGAGCATAGCCTTCACTATGGTTTTAATCACCTCCCTTTTTGCTGGTCAGTATTAAGTAGCACATTTGGCCAAAATGCAGCATTGTCAACTAGGCAGATGCACTGTCTGGTATAAACAAAAGCTATGGTTGATTTTTGGCATGGGATGGGGAGGTGGGTGAGAGACAAGAGGAGAATTCTCTGCTCCAAGTGAGTTCAATGTTTCCCCCATTCTACTCCCTCCCCCCAGCCCTTTTTTTTTCTCCTTTTCTTTTGGCGGCACAGCATTCAAAGTGCAGTGAGGTTTAGCAAGTCAGGTCAGTTGGTCTTGTAGGAAGACAGCAAGGCAGCATCCACAGGCTCCATACATGACGGGCAAGTGAAGGACCTCATGAGCCACTCATCGATGCATTCCACGTGGTAGATGTGCATACACGGCAGGAACCGGATCGGGTCGCCATACACAAAGTCCATCATACAGATCACACACCTGGGAGGACAAACAGCACACCAAAATTATTTAACCAGCAGTTTGGCATGGACTAGATGGGCCAAAGGGCCTATTTCCATGCTATAATACTCTGTGACTTTAGCATATAAATGGAACAACAGAGAGCAGATGGCTGGTGTACACAAACAGGGAACAAACCAAATTATGTGCTTTATAAGCAGAGGCACAGGGTAGAAAGTTGGAAAGCAGCGATTAGACCTCAGCTGGTGGGATGGAGTGTATAGCTCTGGGCACTGTGGGGAGGAGAATGAAGACTGAAGATCGACTACACCACCCCCCCCCAATTGAGGAGAGTTCAATTATCCAGAGGGATCGCCCTCATTCTGCAGAAGAGAAAAACTCTGAAGAAGAGCCAAGAATAAATGTGGAGACCCTGTGCCCACCAGCAGGATGGTCGGCATCCCTAGAATACAAGGTTACGGTCATTAGTGAAACAGGGATTTACAGGCATTTGTACTTTGAGAATTAACCCACTGGGACCTGGAACAACAACAGCAGCAGAGATAGACACCTGGGCCCCTTCCCTTATACCTCTCCTGTGTTTCCAAGTTATTTATATCTTCTTCGGTGCTTGGACTTCGCTGTTACGTTCTATGTTCTAACCCCAAGTTCAGAGTCTGAGCTCATTGGAGGCCTGCATGGGTCTGGATCAGGATAGGTACACGGAAGCCCCAACCGGACCAGGAAATGCTGTGCTCAGCTGGTTGGTTGCCTTCCCAAGCTTGGGAGGTATTTCTGTGGGCATCAGTTTTCTGTGTGCGTGAGTACCACAAACAGGCAATGACAACTACTCACTGCGGAGACAGCAAGTGACACTGCGAGGCGTGAATGTTCAGTGACTCAGGTCAGTTGTTGGACACAGTATAGTGTAAAAGCCTTAGGGTTGAGTCAGGTCACATCAGGGAATAGGTTAAAGCTGTTGAGGTTCAGTCCGGCCGAGGCTGGACCGGGTTTAGTTTTATATCTGACTACAGCCTGAAACATGTAGAGAAGCCAATTCAGAATTTATCATTCCAAAGGCAAACAGCACAGAAACAGGTCATTCAGCCCATCTGATATACCTTAGAAAATATAACCATGTTCACTGATTTCATTTTATCCTCCCCACATTCTCATTAACTGCCCCCAGGTTCTACCTCTCACCCACGTACTAGGAGCCAATTAACCTACCAACCCACACAGAGCTTGGATGAGGGAGGAAACTAAAATATCCAGGATAAACCCACAAGGGAGAAAGAGCTCCACACTGAAGCAGCGGATGTGGGATTTGAAACCAGGTAAAAGTTCAAGTAAATTTATTATCAATGTTTATATTACCATATACCCCAAGATTATTTTTTTTTATTGCAGGCATTTACAGGAAAAATAACCTGCCACACAAGTTGATAGGGTTGATAAGAAAACATATGGTCTGTTAGTTGGGGAAATGAGTTCGAGCCGCAGGGAAATGCTGCAAATATAAACTCTGGTCAGACTTGGAATATTGTGTTCAGTTCTGGTCACCTCATTACAGAAGGATGTGGGATCTTTAGAGAAGATTTACCAGGATTAGAGAGCATTTCTTACGAGCAACCTAGGGCTTTTAACTTTGGAGCAGTGGAGGATGAGAGGTAACTTGATAGAGGTGTACAAGATGATAAAGAGGCATAATAAGTGCACAGCCGAAATCTTTTTCCCAGGATGGAAATGGCAAATACAAGGGAACATAATTTTTAAGGTGATAGGAGGAAAGTATTGGGGGCGGGGGAGAGAAGAGATATCAATGTTAAAAAGTTGGCATAACAACATGGGCCTAAGGGCCTGTACTGTAATGTTCTATACTCTCTAAATACAATATAATTTAACGAAAAACCATAAACAAAGACAACAACAACACAAAGACTGAGAAACAACTTTTATCAGGCACTGGAACTGAAGGGCAGCAACACTACCTGCTGCATCAATGCACAGGAGACTGGATAAGCTACCCATGTCTGTAAGAATATCTTCTACCTACTACATCACAGCACCCTGGGAAGCTCCCTGCACACTCACACATGATGAAAACGCTGCTACAAAACAGCAATATTAATCAGTCATTCCCAACTGGTCTCCACAGCTAATGTATCACCAGTCCAGTCACCTGGGAGTTGCTGCTCTGTGCAGAGTTTGTATGCATGATCTTCATGTGACTACATGGGTTTCCTGCCACCACCCAGAGAGGCAGTGATTGCTGGACTAATTGGCTAGTGCACATTGCCCCTGTTGAAGGTGGGTGTGGAAAACTGGGGGTGGGTGTATTAATGGGCAGAAGAGAGAGAGAACAGGTGACAGGGAAATAAGTGATGGAAGGGTTAATTTGGAATTGCTCTGATGAGTGGGAATATCACTCTGAAGTGATTCCACAATCTATGGACACACTTTTAAGGACTCTACCACTCACGTTCTCAGTATTATTTACTTACTATTTATGTAATATTGTTTGTAGGACCTGTATTTGCACAGTTTGCCTGTTTTTGCATAATGATTGCTTGTCAGTGTTTATGTATGTTTTCTCATAAATTCTATTGCATTTCTTCACTATACTGTGAATGCTTGAAAGAAAATGAATCTCAAGGTAGTATATCGTGACATATACATACCTGGATAATAAATTTACTTTGAACTTTGACAGACTGAATGATCTCATGAGGGAGGATGAAGGGGAACCTGTCGACACAAGCAATCCTGACATGGAAACAAACCGTTCCTTCATTGTCAACGGACATTCCTCCTAACGGCCCAATGAGGCAGTATAAAGACAACAGTGATTCACCAGCTTCTCAAAAGGCAGCAAGAAATGTCTGCAGCCCAGAAACAAATTAAATTCAGGTAACAGAGTGGTTAACACATTACAGTGCCAGCAGCTAAAGTTCAATTCCCACCATCATCTGTAAGGAACTTGTACATTCTCCCCCCGACTACATGGTTTAATATCCTCCACCTATTTTGGTTTCCTCCATGGGTTATAGGTTACTTAGCCACAAAGGTGCGCTTAGACAGTGCAGGCCTGTTGGTCAGAAGGGCCTGTTATTTTTCTGTATCTGTAAATAAATATAAATATGGTAGGTCATGAGGGGTGAAAAATGGAGAGGTTTGGTGACAGGTCATTAAGTATTAAATAAAAGTAACCCCCTGCCAGTGAACCAATCACAACCCAGTAATACCATGGTCGACAATAATTTGGTTAGTTAAAATTCCTGGAAACCACAGAACAACATAAACCCTGGGATCATGGTCTGAGTAATTTAACCACCAGCTGTCGTTACCTGGACAGTCACTCCTTGTCCTCCCCTAGAATGCTCTGGGATAACAGTTTGAGTAATTTTTAACCACCAGGATACTCACTCTTTGATCTTCTTGCTCTGGGCTTCCTTGCCTCTGTCAAAGCTGCCCTTGGGAAGGTGCTGGATTAGGCCAAGCCTCTGCGCTATTCGGATTTGTTCATCCTCTGTCAGCTGTGTTGCCAGGCGGGTTTGACTCGGTGTTGGGTGATAAACTGGAACTCGTGGTTGCTCCTGAAACACGTGGAAATAATTTCTCGGGTAACCTGGAGTTTCACCCAACAACACACAAAAAGCTGAAGGAGCTCAGTAGGTCAGACAGCATCTATGGAGGGGAATAAACGGCCGACGTTTTGGGCCGAGACCCTTCATCAGGACTCTCCACAGATGCCCTCCACAGCTCCTACCTCGTTCGCTGCTGATAGCTCGAAGGAGTCAGTGCTAGGACCACTTCTTTTCACATTATGTGTCAACGATCCCGATGATGGCATTGATGGCTTTGTTGCCAAGTTTGCAGATGATATGAAGATAGATAGACGGGCAAGCAGTGTTGTGGAAGAGGGAGTCTGCAGAAGGACTTAGAGAGATTAAGAGAATGGGCAAAAAAGTGAAATACAGTGTAGGGAAGTGTATGGTCATGCACTTTGGTAGATAAAGGTGTATTTTCTAAAGGGGGAGAAAATTCAGAGATCAGAGCTGCAAGGTTTTTGGGGGTCTTCATACAGGATTGCCTAAAGGTTAACTTGCAAGTTGAGTCAGTGGTAAGGAAGGCAATTGCAACACTAGCATTCATTTTGAGAGGAACAGAATATAAAATCAAAAATGTAATCCTGAAGCTTTATAAAGCATTGGTCAGACTGCAACTGGAGTACTGAGAGCAGTTTTGGGCCCTATATCCGAGAAAGGATGTACTGGCATTCTAGACAGACAAGGTTCACAAAAATTATCCTGGGAATGAAAGGGTTAATGGACTAGGATTATTTGATGGCTGTGGATCTGTACTCACTGGAGTTTAGAATAAAGGGGGGGAATCTCATTGAAAACTATTAAATATTGAAAGGAGTCTGATATCAGCAGACAACCTCAGAATAGAGGGATGCCCCTTTAGAACAGAGATTAGAAAGGATTTCTTTAGCCACAGGGTGCTGACACTGTGGAATTCATTGCAACAGATGGCTGTAGAAGCCAAATCATTAGTATATTTAGCACAGGTTGATAGGCTCATGGAGCAAAATATTGTTAAGGTATCACAGCAAATAGCAAACTCAGAAGCCAACATCAATTAACTGAGTTATCAAGACTTTAGCAACTAAACAATAAATATCATTAAGCTAGAGAGTGTCAAATACGAATATGGTAAGCAGTCTTTAATGTTATTGTGGTAGAAACAGATATATTAGGAACATTTAAGAGACTCTTAGACAGGCACATGGATGGTAGAAAAGCGAAGCAATATGTGGGAGGGAAGGGTTTGACTGATCTTGGAGTGGGTAAAAGGTCAGCACAGCAACATGGGCCAGAGGGCCTATATGGTCTATGTCACACTCTTCCACATCAGCATGGTATGTAACTTGGAGGGAAGCAGGTGCCCTTGATTTCTGATAGGAGCCGTGAATGAATCTGGAAGATGCTGAAATGCACTCAATGCATGGATTGGACCAGTACAGCGGAGGACCAAGCTCTTTGCCAGTCTAAATATTTCCTAAATGGTGCATTTGCACCTGTTTCCACCACCACCTCTGGCAGTGCGTTCCAGGCACCCACCACTCCGTCTAAGAAACCCATCTCCGAAAGTCCGCTTACACCATACACCTTATGCCTCCTCTTATTGTCAATTTCTGCCTTTAGAAGAAGTCTCTGACTGCCCATTCAATCTATGCCTCTCAGCATCTTGTACACTCTTATCCTCCTTTGTTCCAAACCAAACAAACCTAGCTCAGTCAACCTGT
Source organism: Mobula birostris (assembly GCF_030028105.1). Classification (NCBI taxonomy): domain Eukaryota; kingdom Metazoa; phylum Chordata; class Chondrichthyes; order Myliobatiformes; family Myliobatidae; genus Mobula; species Mobula birostris. The sequence continues at coordinate 29,655,769 of NC_092401.1, read as the reverse complement.
CCTCAAACAACATGTTCTCTGATCCAGGAAGCATACTAGTAAATCTCCCCTGCACTCTCTCAAAAGCTCCCACATATTTCTTAAAATAAAACAACCAGAACTGAACACAATACTTCAAGTGTGGTCTAACCAGTGTGTCATAAAACTGTTATATGCATCGTTACTTCAGAACCCTTGAACTCAATCCCCAACTAATGAAGGCCAACACACCATACACCTCAACTACTCCAACTTGCACAGCAACTTTGAGTGATCTATTGACATGAATTCCAAGAACCCTCTGTTTTTCTGTTGTTAAGAATCCTGTCATTACACCTGTCTTCTGCCTTCAAGTTCGACCTTCAAAAGTGAATTACTTCAAACTTTCTGGGTTGAATTCCATCTACCACTTCTCTGCCCAGCCCTGCGTCCAGTCAATGTCCTTTCACAATATCTAGAACACTACCACCCTCTGTTTCATCTGCAAACTTACTAACCCACCCATCCCCTTCCTCATTCAATTCCATTATATATAAAAACAATCACAAACAACAAGGGTTCCAGAGCAGACCCCTGTGGACCACCACTGGTCACAGTTCTCCAAGCACAATACACTCCATTGACCACTCTCTGCCTTCTGTGTGCAAGCCAATTCTGAATCCACACAGCAAAGTTTCCCTGGATCTCATGCTTCCTGTCCTTCTGAATGATCCTACTATAAAGATCCTTGTCTAATGTCTTAATATAATCCATATACACCACATCTATCACTCTACCTTAATCAATTTGTTTTGTCACATCCTCAGAGTACTCAGTCAGCCTTGTGAGGCACAACCTGCCCTCTCAAAGCCATTTTGACTACAATCAGACTCTGCTTCTCTAAGTGCTCATAAACCTTGGGTTATCCTATTTACCACCCTCCGACCATCTGATACTACTCCTGTGGCCAGTGAGGACACAAAGAAGATCGCCAAAGGTGCACCAGTCGCTTCCCTCACTTTCTGTAGTAACAGGAGGTATACCCCATCTGCCCCCAGGACTTACTTATCCTAGTGTTTTTCCTCTAGATCCAGCAAATCCCCTTTCTTAACATTGACATGTTCCAGTGTATGAACTTGTTCAACATTGTCCTCACATTCATTAGAGTCCCTATTACTGGTGAATACTGAATAAAAGTATTTATTAAACACCTTCCCTACCTCCTCCGACTCCAGGCACATTTTCTCTTCTCTGCCTGATCAGTCTTACCCTCACTCTAGTCACCTTAGTGCTCCTTTGCTGTGGAAGAGTCCAAACCCATGCACTCCCTGCACAAGATCACTGACGGAGCTCCCACCTCCCCTCCCCCCCAGACAGACAAGACGTTCAAGAAGGTGGCTACCATTCACTCTCCCTAGGGCAGCAAAAGCTGGCCCAAGAATACCCACTGCCAAAAGAATACACAAAAATACTTGATCACACAAGATTCTGTAGTTACTCGTAATCCAAAACAACACACACACACACACACAAAATGATGGAGGAACTCGTGTCAGGCAGCATCTATGGAAATGAATGTTGATGTTGTGGGCCAAGACTCTTCATCAGGAAAAGGTAGGGGGAGGGGAAGCTAGAAGGTGACAGGTGAAGCCAAGTGGGTAGGAAAGGTAAAGGGCAGGAGAGGAAGGAATCTGACAGGAGAGGAGCGTAGAAAGAGAAAGGAAAAGAAGGAGGGAACCCAGTGGGAAGTGATAGGCAGATGAGCCATAGATGCTGCCTAACCTGCTGAGTTTCTCCAGCATTCTGTGCTGAGCAAAAATAGTTTGCAGGAACTTTCCCAGCGGTAATCCAGATTGTCCAATTGCCCTCTCCTTAGATATTCTTTCTCCTTCAATTATTTTTTTAATTCCATGTTAAACCAATAACTCTAACAGCACCTCATACCTTGACACACACCTACTCTTCCAATGGATCACGTGTACACCTCTCACCAAAGTCCATTCATTTCCCCCAACCAGCCAACACCAGTTATATTTACAACTTCTCATCCAACCAGTTCAACCGAACCCTGCCCTGGTACGCTTGGTCAGTCACTCATCCCCTGTGGGCCATTTGGCCCAATTGCTCGGTCATTTGTCCCCCATGGGCCAGTTGGCCCATTCAGTCAGTTATTCTTCCCCCGTGAGCTAGTTGGCCCAAGATCTCTTCCCTTGTGATCCAGTCACTCAACAACCAACCCCCAACCCAGTAGGCCCTGTCACTCATGCCCACGACCAAGTACACTCTGACTCTCATCCTGAGCAGCCCTGAACCAGTACGTCCAATCACTCATTCTCCCATGACCTGGTCAGCGCAATCATTCATCCCACGTGACCCAGTACGAGTAGCCACCCAACATCCGTGACCCGGTATACCCAATAAATCAACCCCCTTCTGGTTTACCCAGTTATGCTTCCCCATAACCCCTGTCATTCCCCTACTGTCACCACATTCAATTATATACCCCGCCCCCTCCGCTCATCCAATCACATGCCCGCGCCCCATCAGCTCACCCAATCACATGCCCATGCCCCATCAGCTCACCCAATCACTTTGTCCCAAACTCCCACACCTGTGCAGCCAGCAGCGCACCACTGCTTCTCACTTACAGCAGTCTGTTGTGTGTGAGCCCTTCTGTCTTTCGGCTCCTCCCAAATCCTGTTCCTTTCTTTTTTACTCTCAGCCATGGTGTACTGTTTTCCTGTCTCCCTGCGGCTTTTTCTGTCTCTCTGTTGGGTGCGTGTGATGTACATTAAGCTCTCTGACCTGGTCTAGCTTTACTGCCTTGCCTTTTGGTCTTCTAAAGCCTGCTGCATTCAAACACAGATCGCTCCTTTCTGGAAAAGAAAATCCACGAAGAGTTCAACGGTAAGAACACCCATGTCTTCACACTTAAAATCTGATGGACAACATCGGGGGTCACAGTAGTATGTATGGTGTCACACGAGTCTGTGGTGGCCAGTGCGATCATGTTTGCTGTTGTGAGCTGGGGCAGCAGGCTGAGGGTAGCAGATACCAACAGAATCAACAAACTCATTCATATCAGTGATGTTGTGGGGATGTAACTGGACTCTCTCACGGTGGTGTCTGAAAAGAGGATGCTGTCCAAGTTGCATGCCATCTTGGTCAATGTCTCCCATCCACAACAGAATGTACTGGGTGGGCACAGGAGTACATTCAGCCAGAGACTCATTCCACCGAGATGCAACACAGAGTGTCATAGGAAGTCATTCCTGCCTGTGGCCATCAAACTTTACAACTCCTCCCTTGGAGGGTCAGACACCCTGAGCCAATAGGCTGGTCCTGGACTTATTTCATAATTTACTGGCATAATTTACATATTACTATTTAACTATTTATGGTTTTATTACTATTTATTATTTATGGTGCAACTGTAACGAAAACCAATTTCCCCCGGGATCAATAAAGTATGACTATGACTATGACCAGTGGTTAGCACAACGCTATTAAAGCTCAAGGCGTTCCGGATTTTGGAATTCAGTCCAGCACTGCTCTGTACATTTTCCCCATGGACTATATAAAATCACAAAGAGCAAGGGTTCCAGGACCCCTCCACCGTGATTTTTATAAATGACCTGGATGAGGAAGTGGAGGGATGGGTTAGTAAATTTGCTGATGACACAAAGGTTGAGGGTGTTGTGGATAGTGTGGAGGGCTGTCAGAGATTACAGCGGGACATTGATAGGATGCAAAACCGGGCTGAGAAGCGGCAGATGGAGTTCAACCCAGATAAGTGTGAAGTGGTTCATTTTGGTAGGTCAAATACGATGGCAGAATATAGTACTAATGGTAAAGCTCTTGGCAGTGTGGAGGATCAGAGGGATTTTGGGGTCTGAGTCCATAGGATGCTCAAAGCAGCTGTGCAGGTTGACTCTGTGGTTAAGAAAGCATACGGTGTATTGGCCTTCGTCAATCGTGAAATTGAATTTAGGAGCCGAGATGTAATGTTGCAGCTATATAGGACACTGGTCAGACCCCACTTGGAGTACTCTGCTCAGTTCTGGTCACCTCACTACAGGAAGGATGTGGAAGCCATAGAAAGGGTGCAGAGGAGATTTACAAGGATCAGTCCTGACGAAGGGTCTCAGCCCGAAACATCCACTGTACCTCTTCCTATAGATGCTGCCTGGCCTGCTGCGTTCACCAGCATTTTTTGTGTGTGTTACAAGGATGTTGCCTGGATTGGGGAGCACGCCTTATGAGAATAGGTTGAATGAACTCGGCCTTTCCTCCTCGGAGCGACGGAGGATGAGAGGTGACCTGATAGAGGTGTATAAGATGATGAGAGGCATTGATCGTGTGGATAGTCAGGAGCCTTTTCTCAGGGCTGAAATAGTTGCCACAAGAGGACACAGGTTTAAGGTGCTGGGGAGTAGGTACAGAGGTGATGTCAGGGGGTAAGTTTTTTACTCAGAGAGTGGTGAGTGCGTGGAATGGGCTGCCGGCAACGGTGGTGGAGGCGGATACGATAAGGTCTTTTAAGAGACTTTTAGATAGGTACATGGAGCTTAGTAAAATAGAGGGCTATAGGTAAGCCTAATAATTTCTAAGGTAGGGACATGTTCGGCACAACTCTGTGGGCCGAAGGGCCTGTATTGTACTGTAGGTTTTCTATGTCTCTATGTAATATGTGGGTTTCCCCCTGGGTGCTCCATTTTCTCCCACAGGCCAAAAAAAAATCAGGAAGGTTAATTGATCATTGTAAATTGTCCTGTAATTAAGTTTGGGTTAATTGGGGTTGTGGGGTTACTGGGTTGGTGTGGCTCAAAGGGCCTTCTCCACAGTTTCGCTAAATATATAAACTAAATAAATCCTCTTATTGTATAAACACAGTTTATAGTCTTTCTCCTAGCAGAGCACTACATCTATGTTAAAGGTTATATATCCATCCTCAACCCAGAACTGCTTCCCTAGGTCTGCTTACAGTCCAATGCTTCCCTGTGGTTAAGCATTTATTTATATCTTCCTGATCCATACTTGCAGTCCTTCAGCTATTTACAAAGGTCACTCCCATATTTACGAACTACATCAAGCTGTTTCACCATGCCTCAAAAACCTCTTTTTATGGTCTGTCTGGCCATTTCCGGTTGAATAAGTGACCATTTTGTGTTCCCAAGCTTTAAAAAAACAAGAAATACTATAGAGGTCACCTCTGAAAGGGAATCCTATTGAAGCCAAATGGTTGTTCTCTCTTCTTACGGGGAAGGACTACAGATACAGCCTTGACTGGCACTGGCACTCTCCATCCCATTCCTGGAAAGTTCGTGAACCAGCCTGTGGTTGCAAGACCGACCACAGCAAACACCAGTTTGATAACAACGCCACAGCAATTCACATCATTACAGTCCCAGGAGAAAAGTACATGAACATGGGCTTTTCACTTTGGAACAAAGAATGAGAGGTGACTCGATAGAGGTGTAAAAGATGATCAGGGATGTAGAGTGGACAGCCGGAGACTTTTTTCCAGGGCAGAAACGGCTAATACGAGGGGGCATATAAAGTGACTGGAGAAAAGTACAGGGGTGATGTCAGAGGAAGGTTTCTTTCCCCCACAGAGAGAGGTGGGTGCATGGGAATGCATTGCCAGAAGTGGTGATAGAGGCAGATACATTAGGGACATTTGAGAAACTTAAATAGGCACAAATGAAGGGCGATGTAGGAGCAAAGAGTTAAGATTGATTGTAGAGTAGGTTCAGCCCTCTACTGTTCTATGGACATGCTGAGAAGTTTTAGCAAATTATAATTTTAGTAACCCCTCACATGGTGTCCAAAAGTCCAAATACATAACAATCGATTCCACTTATCTAATTCCAACCTCAAATGCATCTAACAGACTTGTTACAAATGATTTTACTTTCATGAATCCACACAGACTCTGCCCAGTTCTATAATTATTTTGCAACTGCCCAAACAATTATATTGCACCAGACAACTCTATAGAGTTACTCTGTCTAAGGTAATCCTAACCTCACTGCATCATTAAATGTTAAACCAGTGAAACTAAGATGTGTAGGTGGATTAGCACAACAGACTCGAGGCCAATGGCCTTCCCACACATTTTAATGAGGCTGTTCGCATTAAGAGTTCACATTGATAATGGAATCAAGACCAGACCATTGGCACAGAAACATGCCCTTCAGCCCAATTCATCCATGCTGACTATGATTCCTAACTAGGGGGCACATTGGACAGTGAGATGCAAACAACGCATCTCACTGTATATTTCAATGTACATGTGACAAATAAAGCTAATCTTAAAATCTTAATCTTGATCCCATCTGCCTGTATCAGGCCCATATCGCTTTGCAATCCAAGCACCTGTCCCAAACACATCTTAAACTTAATTGTATCTGCAGCTTGTTTGAGATATTCACCAACCTCTGTGTGAAAAACCTGTCTTAAGTCTCCTTTGAATTTCTCCCTTCTCACCTCAAACCTGCGCCTACAGCTCTCCACTTCCCCAACTCATCTGTGCATCTCATTGTTTTATAAATCTCTATAAGGTCAGCAGCTCATGTATTTCAGTGAGAATAAACCCAGTTTATCTCACCTTATACCTACAACCTTCCAGTCCAGGCCACATTCTGATCAATCTCTCCTGCACGCTTTCCGCTGCTACCACTTCCAGTCTGACCAGAACTGTACAACACACTCCAAATATGGCTGCAACATGACACCCCTATATTTGAAGCCTCCACCAAATATTACTAATTTACTTCTTTACTATATTACTTTACTATATTACTTCTTTACTACGGTATCCACCCATGTCAACTTGCACTCAGAGGTCTCTCTACAAATCCACACTTCTAAAGACCCCTTCATTTATTGTCCTGCATATAACTCCTCATGCCTCGTTTGCCATTAAACTGCTCAGACAATTCCATTGTACAAGATGAATCTGGAGATATTCTGTTTTAGGTAATCCTAACCCTGCTGTGTCAAATGTAAAGGCTGGTAGAAATAACTAAGGCACATAGGTGGATGAGCACATACCATAGTTAGTTCAACAAGCACAAGTTTCTACATCATTTAATATCTAAAACTCTCCCAATCCCCATCTTTAGTTTACTCTGTGAACGAGTCTCCACAGGCCTCTGAGGCAGGTAATCCCAAACTTCTCATCGCAGTCCTGAATGGCCATTCCCTTAATTTAAGACCCCAGTTCAATGCATCACCACCACACTTGCCTGGTCAAGATCCACTGGCATTTGATACATTTCAGTGAGATCACTTTTCATTTTTCTAAACTCCTTCCTCTAACCAATCCTTCTTTGTATAGCAAACTGAGGCATCCATGTTCAGAATGTTACACTTACAGACAGGGAGACCAGGCCAGCAGGTCATGTTACAGATATAGTTCCATACATAATTCTGATTGCTCAAGTGCATTTTTGTTTTTCATCTATTCCACTGATACCACGGCTCACCATCTCTTTTACTTCACACGAACGATGTGCGTTCTGCTGATTATATCCCTAAAGCACTGACCCATAGCTCAGAACTATGCCCACCAACATTTCTGTGGTACATTTCCACTTTGCTCATGCACATCTTGAACCTGTAGAGGTATTTAAAAGGAATTGAGATAAACATGAAGGGACAAGGGAATAGATAATGTTGATGGAATAACAGAACAGGAGGAGCTTAATCTGGAGCACAAACCAGTAGGTCAAAGTGACTGTTTCTACCATAATTTCTGGATTCCTCCTATCAAGAATATTTGTCTCCAATCCAAATCCTTTTAATCACCTACCAAACTTCCTTCCTATGACACAAGTGTGCTTAAATCACTACCTTAAAGCCACTCTAGACACCCATCAGAAACCACCAGGTAAGAAACAACAGCAAAAGAATTTCAAAAAGGTACTGTGTAAATATCTATGTGCTAACATCTGATAAAGACTTAAACCTGAGACACCTTAGCGTTAGGAAAAGTACTTCTCAAGATTGTGCAATTATCAGCACAATTCACCAGAAGTTTGCAAGGTAGTTTATATATACACAGAAGCTCTCAATATAGCTGAACCATTATCATCTCAGAAATCACTCTTGCACCTAGTCAAAGCCATCTCCACTAGTTCCATTTAGCCCCAGAATCATTACTGTTCAGCGGAATTCACTCCCTCCATTCAAGACTGCGGATCCCTGCAGGAATAGCATGAGAACTGACGACATTGCAGGGACCCGCTCTGCCTGTATGCCAGCGTGCTGAGATTCATGAGGCTTTTCTCAGCCCCCCCATGCACATTTTCAAGGATTCATTTCAAAGGCTCAGAAGTTCATTTATTGTCAACGTATACAACACCGAAATTGTTCTTCTCCAAATCGCCACAAAACCAAGAACGAACAGCAGCACAATCATCAACTCCCAAATCCCCCTTCCTGAACTAAAAAACAAAAACAGAACAGGCAGATCAACACCCCCCCCCCCGCAAATCCCCCTCCCCTGCACACAAAGAAATGAGAAAGATTGGGTGAAAAACACAATTAAAAAATTATAAGACTGAAAAAAATGTCCATCGTCCAAGTCCATATCCAAAACGCAGAAAACCTGGGTAACGTTCTCCAGGCACAGCGGCAGGCCTTTCCCTCTCCGTCAGCAGAGCAATCCCACCATCAATCAAAAAGCAGTCTCCCCTCTCCGGCAGCAGAGCCATCCATCAGTGATCAAAAGACCGTCTCCCCTCTCTGTCAGCAGAGCAATTCCACCAGCAATCAAAAGGCTGACTCCCCTCTCCGGTAGCCGACTGATCCATCAGTGATCAAACAGCTGGTAGGTGACATTCTGCATTCGCCTCGATATTTCAATCTCCCTCATCGCTTTAACCAGCGAAATGGGGTTGAATCCTCTTATCCTGTACAAATCTAATAAGTCACCTCTCAACTGCCTTTGTGCCAACTAGCCCTAGCTTGCTCAACTTATCTTCATAAGACATACTCTCTAATGCAGACAGTATCCAGGTAAAACTCCTCCGCACCCTCTCTAAAGCTTCCACATCCTTTCTGTAGTGAGGGAACCAGAACTGAACACAGTGCTTCAAGTGTGGTCTAACCAAGGTTTTAAAGAGGTGCAACATTAACTGATTCTGTAAGTATCAAATATTCACAACTGTATGGGAGAAAAAAAAATCACCTCATCTTTACCTGAAATGGGCAACCCTTTAATTTCAGGATACTGCCATAAAGAGATATCTTCATCCATCCTATCAAGAAACCCAGACTCATACACTTTGGACCAAATCCAGCAAATATGAGCCATACTTCACGTCTTTACTGTGACTTGGGGAGTTGCTGATGAAGCATAAAGCAGAAATACAAGTTCTTCATCTGGTGCTATCAATTACTTTCCCAAACCTCTTCTGGTATTACAAATAACTGGCTTATATTTTTGTACTTTAATCAGAATGTAGAAAGTCTACAGCTGGTGTCTTCAATAAATATTTGCGTCTATGGTCTTTCTGCTGAGAGCTGACAACACATTATCATGGTATGACAGACAGTTTCTCCAACAGTCAGCTCTCCCACCAACCTAACTCAGAGGTTTAAGATAATAAAGGTGCAAGTGTCTGCTACACTGTCTGTCACAGATGCCTGAAAATCCAGGGTACTACTTCATAGACGACAGTACCTAAATGTGACTGCCGTTGAGGTCATATAGCAGAGACCCACCACGTCCTTGCTGAACCTCCACACTGACCCCTTTCACTTGGCCATGATCACGACATTTATTATGGAATCATGTTGTGCAGACCGGTCCTGCGTGGCGACGGCCCCAGCCTAGGGCCGGTCTGCACAGCATGCGTGCGCCGAGAGGGACGTGCCCGGCGATATGTGAATGCACATCCCGTGAGTCTGTCCGACGGCACACCGACCTGCTCTGGTGGCGAGGCCGCCGGCGGCCTATGCAGGGCAGCCCCGGACCGAGACCCAGGCCCGGCGGCTTCGCCGTCCGCTCCATCTCCGGCGTAACTCGCCGAGTCATTTAACAGCGAGACGTCGTCGCCCGTCTGCGACTTGAAACAGTTTCCCATCGTTAAATCGCCCAATAAGAGTTTTAATAATTAAAATTCCATTTAGTGTTGGACTGGCGCTCCCCGTGACAGGGCATCACCAGCTCGATACCGTCGGCGCGCAACCCGTCAACATCGACATCTTGCCCGTCCCATTCGCACTAACCTGCTTCCCACTGGGCGAAGGCTTGGCTGATTGAAGGTCCGAATGACCATTCCCCGCGGTCTCCGCCGCTCAATCGAAGGAAGGGACCAATCACAAGGCAGAGGGGTAGGCGGGTTCCGCTTGCACACCCGGAGCTGCTTCTTGTCTGATTGGTAGCTGGGAGGGAGGCGGGACCCCTCAGCGCCGGGGTCGGGGCATGTTGGTCGTCATGTGCAATGGATGACGTTGAATCGATGACGTCAGAGTAAATTGGGTTGAGTCGCGGGGCGGTACTTGTGCCCGTCATGGGCGTTAACTGCAAAACTCTACTGCTGTGTCTAAATTTTGTTTACATCATTTTTCTCAAATTCTGTAAATTGGTTTGCAGATTTTGCCCAACATGAGCAGAATGCTGGAGGGACTCAGGAAATCAGGCATCACCTATGATAATGAACAGTCGACGTTTCGGGCCGAAGCTCCTCATCGGACTGGAAAGGAAGGGAGCAAAAGCCAAAATAGGGAGAGCTGGGGGAGTACAAGCTCGGTAGGTGGTAGGTGAGGGGCAAGGAGGATGACGTAAAGCTGGGTGGGGTTCGGTGGAAGAGGTAAAGGGCTAAACAAAGAGTAATCTTAACAGGAGAGCGGACCAACAGAGAAGTGGAAGGTAGACAATCCACCGACATAGGTGTACCACAAGGCTGTATGCTTAGCCCTTTGCTGTATTCGCGTTACACATAACTGAGGCTAAGTACAGCTCCAGTGATGTACTTAAGTTCGCTGACAACACCACTGTTGTTGGCCGAATCAAAGGTAGTGACGAGTCAGCATAGAAAGGAGATTGAAAATCTGACTGAATGGTGCCATATCAACATCCTCAATGTCAGCAAAAGAGCTGGATTATTGGCTAGAGAATGAGGAAACCAGAGATCATAAGCCAGTCCTCATCAGGGGATCAGAGGTGGGCAAGAGTCAGCAATTTTAAATTACTCGGTGGTATCATTTTAGAGGATCTGGTCTGGGTCCAGTACATAAGTGCCATTACAGAGAAGGCACAGCAGTGTCTCTACTTTCTGAGAAGTTTGGGAAGATTTGACAAGCTACTATCAATGTGCGGGGGAGAGTATACCGATTGGTTGAATCTTGGCTGGGTATGCAAACATTAATGCCCTTGAACAGAAAAGCTCCCAAAAAGTATTGGATACAACTCAGTCCATCGCAGGTGAAGCCCTTGCATCATTGAGGACATCTACAGGGTGTGTTGTCACAAGAAAGCAGTATCCATCCTCAAGGACCCCCGCCATCTGAGTCATGCTCTCTTCTCACTGCTGTCATTGGGAAGGAGATAAAGCCTCAGGTGCCACACCACCAGATTCAGGAACAGTTATTACCCCTCAACCAGGCTCTTGAACCAGAGAGAATAACTCTACTCACTCACATCAACACTGAACTAATTCCACAACCACAATAAAGAAGGAGGGCGATGTTGAGCAACAATTCACTCAGAGTGGATCAATCATAAGTCTTTGATTTTACTTGCTGCAAGGGAAGGCCATTACTGCACAAGAGCCGGTCATAGCTTTGAAAAAAACACAGATAACATAGTCACTTTTTTACACATGTGTTGTCTACCCATGCCAGTTCAAGAACAGGGTGATTCTATTGGTCTACCTAATTAGTGTACTTGGCATTCTTCCAGTAACCAAACCCAAATGACTTTCTGCAGTTTGTCATTCACTCAAGGTCCATTTGGCAAAATGTTGCACGGACACTTAGCAAAGCACTCTGATAAAATACAGGTTCCATTTTGTTACTACAAGTAAAATACATTTCCACAGCGAACAGCATCAAGTCACACAACCATGTCATGGGGGAGAAATTATTGGAAGTTAGAGGAATCAATGTTTTATTTAATTGGAGATACGACGCAGAACAGGTCCTTCTGGCACAACAAGTCGCAGTACCCAGGAACCCAGATATCTAACACTAGCCTAATCACAGGGCAATTTACAAAAAGCAATTAACCTGCTAACAAATAAGTCTTTAGTCTGTGGGAGGAAACTGGAGCACCTGGAGAAATCCCACATGGTTCATTGGGAGTATGTACAAACTCCTTACAGACAATACTGGAATTGGGGGGATTTCAATATGGAGGTAGACTGAGAAAATCAAGTTGGTGCTGGATCCCAAGATAGAGAACTTGTAGAACGCCTATGCGATTGCTTTTTAGAGCAGCTTGTAGTTGAGTCCACTTGGGGAATCAGCTATTGTGGATTGGGTGTTGTTTAATGAACCAGACTTGATTAGAGAGCTAAGATAAGGGAACCTTTAGGAGTCAGTGATCATAATATGATAGAATTCACCCTGCAGTTTGAGAGGGAGAAGCTAAAGTCAGATCTATCAGTATTACAGTGGAGTAAAGGGAATTACAGAGGCATGAGAGAGGAACTGGCCAAAGTTAATTGGAAAGAGGCACTGGCAGGAATAACGGCAGAGCAGCAGGGGCTGGAGTTTCTGGGAGCGATTCAGAAGGCGCAGGATATATACATCCCAAAAAGGAAGACGTCTTCTAAAGGCAGGATGAAGCAACCATGTCTGACAAGGGAAGTCAAAGGCAACATAAAAGCTAAAGAGAGTGCATACAATAGAGCAAAGATTAGTGGGAAGTTAGAGGATTGAGAAACTTTAGAAAACTATTCAGGCAACTAAAAAAAGACATTAGGGGGGAAAAGGTAAAATATGAAGGTAAGCTAGCCAATAATATCAAAGAGGACATCGAAAGATTTTTTTTCCAGATAGATAAAGAGTAAAAGAGAGGCATGAATAGATATTGGACAGCTGGAAAATGATGCTGGAGATATAGTAATGGGGGACAAGGAAATGGCAGATGAACTGAATAAGTATTTTGCATCAGCTTTCACTGTGGAAAAAAGTAACAGTATGCTGGAAGTTTGAGATTGTCAGGGAGCACAAGTGAGTGCAATTGCAATTACAAGGGAGAAGGTGCTTGGGAAATGAAGGGTTTGAAGGTAGGTACCTGACCAGACGGTCTACACCCCAACATTCTGAAAGGGTTAGCTGAAGAGATTGTGAAGGCATTTGTAATGATCTTTCAAGAATCAATAGATTCTGGTATGGTTCCAGAGGACTGAAAAATTGCAAATATCACTTGTCAAGAAGAGAGAAAGGCAGAAGAAAGGAAATTATAGGCCAGTTAGCCTGACCTCAGTGGTTGGGAAGATGTTGGAATAGATTGTTAAGGATGTGGTTTCGGGGAACTTGGAGGCACATGATAAAATAGGCTGAAGTCAGCATTGTTTCCTTGTCTAAAAAATCTGTTGGAATTCTTTGAGGAAGTTACAGGCTAGATAGACAAAGGGGAATTAATGGATGTGGTGTACTTGGATTTCCAGCAGCCTTTGACAAGGTGCCGCACATGAGACTGCTTACAAGATAAGAGTCCATGCTTTTACAGGAAAGATTCTAGCATGCATTGGCTGCTATGGCAGGAGGCAAAGAGTGCGAAGTGTTGGAACCGCTTCTTTTACGTGGTTTGTTGACAATTTGGGTGACAGAATTGATAGCTTTGTGGCCAAGTTTGTGGACAATACGAAGATAGGTGGAGGCCAAATAGTGTTGAGGAAGAAAGACATAGACAGATTAAGAGAGTGGACAAAGAAGTGGCAAATGGGAATATAGTGTCTGGAAGTGTATTGTCATGCACTTTGGTAGAAGGAATAAAAGCATCAATTATTTTCTAAACAGGACAAAAATTCAAAACTCCAAGTTACAAAGGGATTTGGGAGTCCTCATGCAAGATTCCATAAAGGTTAGGTTACATGTTGAGTTGGTGTTCAGAACGGCAAACACAATGTTTGCATTCATTTTGAGAGAACTAAAATATAAAAGCAAGAATGTAATGCTGAGACTTTATAAGGCACTATGCCAACATCCACTAACTCTCCTTGTCTTTCCTGTCTGTTATTTCCTTAAAGAATTCCAACTGTTTTGTCAGGCAAGATTTCCCCTTGACGAAATCATGCTGACATTGACCTATTTTATCATGTGCCTCCAAATACCTCGAAACATTCTTAATAATGGGATCTAACATATTCCCAACCACTGAAGTCAGGCTAACTGACCTATAATTTCCCTACTTTTACCTCCCTCCCTTCTTGCAGAATTACAACTTTCCAATCCTCCGGAACTATTCTAGAATTTATTGATTCTTGATAGAAAACTACTAATATTTCATTCAACTACCTTTTTCAGGTCCCTGGGGTGTGGTCCACCTGACCTAGGTGACTTAACTACATTCAGTCCTTTCAGCCTCCCAAGCAGCATCCCCTTAGTATTAGCAACTATACTCACTGAATTTGCGGAATTCTGCTGTTGTCTTCCACAGTAAGGACTGATGCAAAATCCTATTAAGTCATCCACCATTTCTCTGTCCCCTGTTACTTCTTATCGTGCATGATTTCCCAGCAGCCCATTATCCACCCTTGACTCTATTTTACCCTTTATAAATCAGAAAAAAAAAGCTTTGGTGTCCTCCTTAATGTGATTGGCTAGTTTACTTATTGCTTTTTTTTACTGTCTTCTGTTGGTATTTAAAAGCTTCCAAATCCTCTAACTTCTCACTAATTTTTGCTCTATTATATGCTCACAAATCCCATAATCTCTCTCACAGCCTTTTCCCTTGCCCGCTCTTTCTCTTTAACTCTCTCGACATCCTTGACTCCATCTCCAGTGCTTAGCGCTAGCAGTACACATGGCCCAGCCTAAGAGAAGATTCTCCAAATTTCATTTCCAAGAAATAGCTCTAGTTCTCACCCGACTTAAGAGACAGATATTGCCCATTTTATGCCCTATAAGGCCCCCTTTTATCTCTTGAATCCTTCAGCCTACACACACAAAACTCAAAAAATAGAGACAGCCGTACATAAAGGAGAAAATACTTTTCACCAGTATCCAATCATAATGATGTGTGTTCAGAAAAGAGACAAAACATTTGTCAGTGAGAGGGAAAACAGGCCAATATCACACACCAAACTGACACCAATAGGTCTTTTAAACTTTCATTTCATTTTGGTTCAATTCTTCCATACCAACCATGATGTCAATCTAAGCTAGTCCTATTTGCCTGCATTTGGCCAATATCTCTTTAGGGTCTTGCATCTTATTGTCTACCTGCAATGCACTTTCTCTGTAACTGTTACTCTTTATTCTGCATTTGGTTATTGCGTTTTCCTTGTTTTACCTGAATGCACAGATGCAATGAAATGATCTGTAAGAATGGCATGCAAAACAAAACTTTTCACTGTATCACATACTTTCACTGCAAGTATGTGAAGAGCAAAAGGATAAGTCGTGAGAGAATAGGACCAATCAAGTGTGACAGTGGGAAAGTGTGTCTGGAACCAGAGGAGACAGCAGAGATACTTAATGAATACTTTGCTTCAGTACTCACTACGGAAAAGGATCTTGGTGATTGTAGTTTTGACTTGCAGCAGACTGAAAAGCTCGAGCATATAGACATTAAGAAAGAGGATGTGCTGGAGCTTTTGGAAAGCATCAAATTGGATAGGTCACCAGGACCGGATGATATGTACCCCAGGCTACTGAGGATGGCGAGGGAAGAGATTGCTGAGACTCTGGCAATGATCTTTGCATCATCAATGGTGACGGGAGAGGTTCTGAAGGATTGGAGGTTTGCAGATGCTGTTCCCTTATTCAAGAAAGGGAATACAGATAGCCCAGGATATTATAGACCAGTGAGCCTTACTTCTGTGGGTGGTAAGTTGATGGAAAAGATCCTGAGAGGCAGAATTTATGAACATTTGGAGAGGTATAATATGATTAGGAATAGTCAGCATGGCTTTGTCAAAGGCCTTACGAGCCTGATTGAATTTTTTGAGGATGTGACTAAACAGATTGATGAAGGTAGAGCAGTAGGTGTAGTGTATATGGATTTCAGTAAGGCATTTGATAAGGTACCCCATGCAAGGCTTATTGAGAAAGTAAGGAGGCATGGGATCCAAGGGGACATTGCTTTGTGGATCTAGAACTGGCTTGCCCACAGAATGCAGAGTGGTTGTAGATAGGTCATATTCTGCATGGAGGTCGGTGACCAGTGGTGTGCCTCGGGGATCTGTTCTGTGATCCCTACTTTTTGTGATTTTTATAGATGACCTAGATGAGGAAGTGGAGGGATGGGTTAGTAAATTTGCGGATGAAACAAAGGTTGGGATGTTGTGGATAGTGTGGAGGGCCGTCAGAGGTTACAGCAGGACATCGATAGGATGCAAAACTGGGCTGAGAAGTGGCAGATGGAGTTTAACCCAGATACGTGTGATGTGGTTAATTTTGGTAGGTCAAATATGATGGCAGAATATAGTATTAATGGTAAGACTCTTGGCAGTGTGGAGGATCAGAGGGATCTTGGGGTCCGAGTCCATAGGACACTCAAAGCCGCTACGCAGTTTGACTCTGTGGTTAAGAAAGCATACGGTGCATTGACCTTCATCAACCGTGGGATACGGTTTAAGAGCCAAGAGTTGATGTTACAGCTATATAGGACCCTAGTCAGAACTCAATTGGAGTACTGTGCTCATTTCTGGTCACCTCACTACAGGAAAGATGTGGAAACTATAGAAAGGGTGCAGAGGAGATTTATAAGGATGGTGCCTGGATTGGGGAGCATGCCTTATGAAAACAGGTTGAGTGAATTCGGCCTTTTCTCCTTGGAGTGACGGAGAATGAGAGGTGATCTGATAGGGGTGTATAAGATAATGAGATGCATTGATCATGTGGATAGTCAGAGGCTTTTTCCCAGGGCTGAAATGGCTAACACCAGAGGGCAGAGTTTTAAAGTGTTTGGAAGTAGGCATAGAGGAGATGTCAGGGGTGAGTTTTTTATGCAGAGAGTGAAGAGTGCATGGAATGGGCTGCCGGTGACGGTGGTGGAGGTGGATATGATAGCGTATTTTAAGAGACTCCTGGATAGGTACATGGAGCTTAGAAAAATAGAGGGCTATGGGTAACCCTAGGTAATTTCTAAAGTAAGTACATGTTCGGCACAGCTTTGTGGGCCAAAGGGCCTGTATTGTGCTGTAGGTTTTCTATGTTTCTATCTCATTACAAGCCAGCTTATCATTTGATCTTGCTGTGATCATCAATGCATTCGTGAAGGGAACCAAATACAGGTTGAAAAGGAACTTTCAAAAAGGAATTGTATAAATAATTGGGAGGAAATAATTACATTGTCATATCAAAAGTGTGTGCCTTTTGGTAATTCTCAGACTGATTGTGTGAAGGTCAATAAATGCTGGCACTGGTGGGTCTGGGGTGGTATTATGACCTCAACAGGGAGGGTGAAAAAGATTTTTCTCTGCAATGGACAGCATGGAACTAGATTCTATGACAGTCAAATACTTTTATAAATATTGCTGATTTTCTTAATTACTTGAATTTGCTCATCCAACTGTCACCTTCCTGTCAGCTACAATCAGTATGCACATTCTCCTCTGACCTCTCTCATTAGCAAGCGTTTCCACCCACACAACTACCATTATTTGATGAGTTCTGTTTTTCATGCAATGCCCTGTAAACTCTAGAAATTGTTGTGCATGAAAATATAATGAGATCAACAGTTTCTGAAATACTCAAACCACCAGGTCTGCCACAAACAATCATTTCACAGTCAAAATCATTCGGATCAAATTTCTTGCCCACTCTGAACAACAACTGAACCACTTGACTATGCCTGCACGCTTTTATGCATTGAGTTGCTGCCACATAATTGGCTGATTCGATTTTTGCATTAACGAGCAGGTGTACCAAATAAAGAGCCCACAAAGTGTTTAACATTACAGCACAGCACAGGCCCTTCAGCCCACAATGTTGTGAAGACCGCTTAAACTACTGTAACATCAATCTAACTTCTCTGTCCTATATAACCCTTTATTTTTTTCTATTATCCATGGGCCTATAGAGACTGATAGACTCTGGATTGGTAAGGGTTACGGAGAGAGACAGTAGAATGAGACTGAAGGAAAACCAGCGTGATTGAGTGAGGGAAAGAACTGATGGGCTGAATGGCCTGCACCTTCCATGGTGGTGTATCTGTGGAATTCATCATCTCAAATGGTTGTGAAACCAAGTCATTGGGTATGTTTCAAGCAGAGAGTGATAGGTTCTTGATTAGTAAAGGGTTAAGGGTTATGAAGGAGAAGGTGGGAACAATCAGGCATGATTGAGTGAAGGCAGGACCTGAAGGGATGAATGGCCTAATTCTGCTCTCATGGAATCAGGTTACCGGCCCTGTTATTATACATGTGCCATTGAATAACCTCAACATCCAACACTGATCCAAAGTCAGGAATCCAAAACATACTCCTGAGAACTTAATACTTTGAGACATCAGAAGAGAGAGAGAAGGACTGAAGGACTGGCTTAGCCTGGGACCAGTGGTGAAGGCATATCTGCCAGCAGCTGAGAGATTCGATGGGAGGAAAGACTTAAATTGATCCTATAGTAGGTTAAAATTGAGGGCTGAAGGTCTGTACTGAACTATACTGTTCTATGTACTATGTACTTAAGACCTTAAGACAGTTAATAGACTTTACAGACTTATTTAAGTTCAGGGTTGAAGATGTATTACTCTATTTATGTCGAATGATTCTGCACCTAGAGTCCATAAGACATAGAGGCTTGCCCACCATTTCATCTTGGCTGATTTATCATTCCTCTCGACCCCATTCTCCTGCCTTCTCCTCATAACCTTTGATACCTTTACTAATCAAGAGCCTATCCACATCTGCTTTAAATATACCCGATGACTTGGCTTCCACAGCTGTCTGAAGCAATGTCACCACCCTCCAGCTAATGAAATTCCTCCTCATCTTTGTTCTAAAGGGTCTTCCCTCTATTCTGAGGCTGTGCCCTCTGGTACTAAACTCTGCCACTATAGGAAACATCCACTCTATCTAGGCCTTTCAATATTCAATACATTTCATTGAGATTCCCCCCTCATTCATCTAAACTACAGCAACTGCAGGCCCAGAGCCATCAAACGATCCTCTTACATTAACCCTTTCATTCCTGGAATCATTCTCATCAACTTCCTCTGGATTTCTCCAATGGCACCACATCTTTTCTTGGTCAGACTGGATTTGGTGTGTTGTGAGCTGTTTTGGGCCCCTTTTCTAATGCCTTATAAAGCCTCAGCATTACATCCTTGTCTTTTGTATTCTACTTCTTTCAAAATGAATGCTAACGTTGCATTTGCCTTACCACCAATTCAACCTACAAATTAACTTTATGGAATCCTGCACAATGACTAAGTCCCTTTGCATATCTGATTTTTGTATTTTCTCCCCACTTAGAAAATAGTCTACACCTTTATTCCTTCTATCAAAGTGCTTTATCCCTACACCATATTCTATCTGCCACTTCTTTGCCCATTCATCTAGTCTGTTTAAATTCTTCTGCAGACTCTCTGCTTCCTCCACACAACCTCCCCCTCCAAATATCTTCTTATTGTCTGCAAGCTTGGCCAGAAAGCCATTCTGTCATCTATTTCTAGGTTCAGAGATGCTGTTCTGCTGTTGTAACATATGGTTATTTGAGTTATTCTCATCATCCTGTCAGCTGGAACTGAACATAATATTCTAATTGGGACAAATTCTCTAGCTGTCCACTCCATCTTTGCCTCTTATCATCTTGCGCACCCCATCAAGTCTCCTTGTAGTTTGATCTCAGCAATGATTAATCACACAGTCCTGTCACTGTGAAGGAATATGTGATCACAGCTTCGGTGATTCGGGCTTTGGGTCAGTGTACAGGAAAAGAGTTCAATCAGCACAGATCATTTATAGCGGCTCTGATGAAAACAAACTACACAGGCATCACATCACAAGCAAGTTATGAAATATTAGATTTTTATTAGACTTGCACCATTGCAACGTGCTTCCGTAAGTAGTAAATGTTACTGGACACCTCTATAAGTCCATAAGATATAGGAGCAGAATTAGGCAGTTTGGCCCATCGAGTCTGCTCTGCCATTTCATCATGGCGGATTCTTTTTCCTTTCAGCCCCATCTTCTCTGCTTTATCTGACAGTTCTCGCTTCATGAAATACCATTTTGGTGTATGTATGGATAAAAATAAAACAATATTAATTGAATGGGGGAGGGAGCAGAATCGATGGGCTGAGTGGAGTGGCCTAATTTGCCATAGTGGTGAATATGGAACTCATTGCCACATTCATTTGGTGTATTTTAAGCAGAGCCTGATCGGTTCTTGATTGGTAAAGGGGAGTTCTGGTTCTGGGGAGAAGGCAGGAGAATGGGGTTGAAGAAAAATTACAAACAGGAGAAAATCTACAGATGCCGGAAATCCAAGCAACACGCACAAAATTCTGGAGTAACTCAGCAGGCTGGGCATAGATGCTGACTGGCCTGCTGAGCTCTTCCAGCATTTTGTGTGTGTTGCTTGAAAAAAAACAGCCATGCTTGAGTTAAGGAAAGACATGATGGCCAAATGCTAATTCTGCCCTAATGGAAACAGGTTACTGGAGCTGCTGCTGTACCTGCGCAACTGAATGTCCTCAAAATCTGATACTGTACTGCTCCAAAGATAGGGATCAAAAACCTCCTCCTTAAAGTTTAACACTTTGAGCCATCAGAAGGGAGTGAGAAGGGCTAAGGGACTGGCTTAGCTTGAGACCAGTGCTGAAAGTATCCGCCAGCAGATGAGGGATCATTTGGGAGGAAAGGGTTAGATTGATTTTAGACTAGGTTAAAAGGTTGGTACAATATTGTTAGCCAAAAGGCCTATACTGTTCTGTACTGTCCTATTTTTCCTCTTTTCTGTGTTGGTGCAGAGAACGTGCTGCCAGAGGCAGATACATTAGGTGCATTTAATAGGCTCTTAGATACGCACATGGATGATAGGAAAACGGAGGACTATGTGGTAGGGAAGAGTTAGATTGATTTTGAAGTTGGTTAAAAGGTCAGCATAACATTGTGGACCGAAGGGCTGTACTCCACTGTACAGTTCTATGTTTAATGTTAATTTTGTGCTCATCGTATTTCTCTGGTAACAAATAAAACAGAGGTATTAGACAATTTAAGCAGGAGCTATCAGCATCAGTTCCTTTGAATCAAATTTCTTTTGTTGTGTGGTAGAAATGAACATATATATTGCAATCTAGGCAGCAAAATGGTTAACAACACAAAGTTAATCAGCAAGTTTAAGTCCCGCTGAATCAGTTCACCACTGAATTAACTTGTGAAATGAATGCATTAAGAATTGTAGATTCTAGTGTCCTTGCAGTGTAACACTCCTGTTTTTCAGGTGGATGATGTCATGCCAGGCTAAGTTTAACTATTTTCTAATGCACCCTGCTGTTTCTCTGAAGTTTGAATGCTTGTTTGTTGCATCAGTCTGTTGAAATACCCATACTCGGTGAGCAGAGGTGGTGATGTTGCCCGAAGTGGGCTGATATTTCGTTATTGTGCTGTGCCAATGCTGACCTTCCACCCCATTCACTGACTGTGTGAGCAGGTGAGGAAGTTCACTGTAACACTGTTGTACAAGAACAGTTGATTCAAGTTAAGCAACAGTGCTGGAGGAACTCGGCAGGTCAGTCAGCATCAACGGAGGGGAATAAACTTGTCTCCACATGCATTTCATTGCTGGATTTGTACTAATTATGTGTTTGCATGATTAGAATATAAGAAATAGGAGTAAAAGTAGGCCATCCGGCCTTCTATAGCCTGCTCTGTCATTGTTTATAAGACCAATAGATGGATGAGGGCCTCAGTTGAATGGGTTGACCATAGATGTTGCATCTATGTGATACACAAATCAGGGCTGTACGATATGGAGACAAGCTGTCGCCCATGTGGCAGGCTCCCCCTCTCTACACAGCTGATGAATCCTAAGGAACAGCAGAGACCATTACAATTTGGCACCTGCGGTGTCACAGGAGTTGACAGTCAGTGTGGAACTCAACATGGACTGCTTTAGGGACTTCAGCTCTAGATATTTCTTTAGAGTTTGCTCCTGAGTGGGTATAGCCACAAGATAGTGCAGG
This sequence comes from Mobula birostris, assembly GCF_030028105.1. Classification (NCBI taxonomy): domain Eukaryota; kingdom Metazoa; phylum Chordata; class Chondrichthyes; order Myliobatiformes; family Myliobatidae; genus Mobula; species Mobula birostris. The sequence continues at coordinate 29,633,496 of NC_092401.1, read as the reverse complement.
TTTGAGATCAGAGTTTTCCTTCTTTTAGATGAGCTGCCAACTAGAGCTGATGAATCCCATCAGCCCGAAGTAAGTAGCTTTAAGGTGCTATTAACCCACCTTTGCCCCTTCTTCAGTCATTAGAAATGATTCCGCTGGGCTTAGTAGCTGAGCCACACGTAAAGGCCAGAGGCTTTTGAGATGCACGCATTTAATAGGTAGTGGGACGTTATCTCCACTCCTATTCCCAGCCATAACAACTTTAAGGAACTAGACTTTAAGCTATAGTAACAGAATCTGGTCATTCAGCCCATCAAGTCTGTTCTATCATTCAGTCATGGCTAATTTTTAACCTCATTCTCACCATAACTCTAATCCCATTTAATCAATGACGTGGCCTCCACAGCTCTCTCTGGCAACAAATTTCACAGATTCAACACCCTCTGCCTAAAGAAATTCTTCCTCATCTCAGTTTTAAAGGGATGTCCCTTTATTCTGGGGCTGTGCCCCTGGTCCTAGATTTTCCAACTAATGGAAGTATCCTCTCTGTAGGCCTCTTAGTATCCAGGTTTCCATGAGATCTCCACTCATCCTTAAGAAAACTATTGCATACAGGCCCAGAGACATCAAACACTTCTCATTTCATTCCTGAGACTTTTCTTGTAAAACTTCCTCTGGACTCTCTCAAGGGCTTCCTTAGATATGGGGCCCAAAATGGTTCACAATATTCCAAATGCAGTTCGGCCAATATCTTGGATAACCTTACTAGCACATCTGAAGTCATTCACTAATTTTAGTTTGGATTCACTAAACTGAAACAAATTAAAGGAAATCTTCTGTGATGTGTTCACCTGAATGGCTCTTTTATCTCAAGAGCATTTCCCTGCACCACCCCCTGTTCCCCAAACCTCCTGTCCCCAGCCAGAAGCATTCTCCCTCATCCAGCCTGCCAAGCCCCATGAATTTCAATAAGATCTCATCTCAGTCTTCTAAACTCCAGAGACATTGAAAAGTATAGCACTCTGCAGGCCATTTGGCCCACAATGCTCTGCCAACTGCCCCACTCTGCCCTCATTGGCAAATCTGCCATTCCTGGAACTGGTCTAATGAGTCTTCACTGCGCTTTCATCGCAACGTGTTACATCCAGGAGATTAACGCTGAGCACAACTCTCCAGGTGTGATTTCAGTAAGGTCCATATGTTTGCAGTAAGTCAAAATCATTGTACTTTATTATCAGTATGTTATCCATATACTTGAGAGTCGATTTCTCACAGCATTTACAAGAAAATAAAGAAATACAATAGAATTAATGAATAAGTATACACAAGTAAGGACTGACAAATAACTAATGTGCAAAAGAAGACAAATTGTACAAACAAAAAAATAAATAATATTGAAAACATGAGTTGTAGAGTCCTTGAAAGTGAGTCTGTAGGCTGTGGAATCAGTTCAGAGTTGTGTGAGTGAGGTTATCCATGTCAGTTCAGGAGCCTGAAAGTTGTAGGGTAATAATTGTTCCTGAACCTGGTGCTATAGTACTTAGGGCTTCTGTACCTCCTGCCTGATGGGGAGGACTTTGCCTGTGATAGACTGGGTTGTATCCACCACTTTCTGTAGACCTTTCCGTTCCTGCACATTGGTGTTTCCATACCAGGCCGAGGTGCTACCAGTCAGGATATTCTCCACTATGTATCTCTAAAACTGTGTCCAAAGTTTCAAAGTTCAAAGCAAATTTATTCTGAAAGTGCATACCACCCTGAAATGTATTTTCTTGCAGGAATACTCACAATAATATCTATAAACAGAATCAATGAAAGATTGCACCAACTTGGGCTTTGATGTGCTGAATCTACACTAACTTTTAAAAAGGTAGAGGTGCTGTTGTGCTTTATTTGTGATGGCAGTTACCTGCTGATCCTGGAACAGGTCCTGGGGGTGCGCCGGGGGGAGGGGTGTATTCACATCTTCAGAGGTTTCGCTTCTTATTTACTTCACTTTGAGCTGCAGATCTGTGTCAAAACCTACCCTTAGGTTCTGCCAACCTTCACAAACTTGTGGACGGTTTCCTCCGTACAACTATAGAACGAGTCTGCGGTGGTCACTTTGAGTTATCAATACGGGTGTCTGCAAATAGTGATCACGAAAATAAGTTTTTCCCCTCTCCATTGAGCATTGGATCAAATGTATTGGGAAAGTACACTTCACAGCACTGATGTACAGAGGAATCTTGGGGTCTTTATTACTATGTCTGGAAACTTCAAAACATTGAACTACTTCAAAAGAAAGCATGGCAGTCCAAAAAGGGGTCTAACTCCAAGTTTATTCTAAGTGAGGCGCACACATATCATGTGGTAATGTGATGATGTATGCAATTCATGTATTTATACATACAACCTGTAATGAATTACTTTAAATGAACAAGAATGTTTAATCAAATACATATACAGTATATAAAAAGTATTCTGGAAGGTCCAACTGCTGGTGAGTCAGTATCCTGGTAAAAACTACACCATGAAGACAAAAGAACACTCAAAGTAACTCCACAAAAAGCACAAGTCAGGAGATGGATACAAGAAAATTTCCAAGTCACTGAGTACCTGTTTGATAATTCAGTTAAGTCAATCATGAAGAAATGGAAAGAACATGGCACAGCTGTAAATCTGCCTAGAGCAGGCCGTTCTCAAAAACTGAGTGACCGTGCAAGAAGGGGACTAGGGAGGGAGGCCACCAAGAGACCCATTGACAACTCTGGAGGAGTTACAAGCTTCAGTGGCTGAGATGGGAAAGACTGTGCGTACAACAACTGTTGCCCAGGTGCTTCACCAGTCACATCTTTATGGAAGGCTGGTAAAGAGGAAGCCACTGTTGAAAAAAACTCACATAAAGTCTCGGCTGGACTTTGCCAGAAGGCTTGTGGGAGATTTAATATGCAAGGAAATTGGGAAAATCAGGTTGGTGTCAAATTGCAAGAGAGGGAATGTCTTTCAGAGCAGTTTGTGCTTGAGGCTATCTTAGATTAGGTGTTGTGTAATAACCCAGATTTTATTAGGGAGTTTAATATAAAGGAACCCTTAGGAGGCAGTGATCATAATATGATTGATTCATACTGCAGTTTGAGAGGGAGAAGCACAAGTCACATGTATGTGTATCGCAATGGAATAAAGGGAATTACAGAGGCATGAGAGAGGAGCTTGCCCAGATGGATTGGAGGAGAAAACTGGCAGGAGTGACAGCAGAGCCAAAATGGCTGAAGTTTCTGGGAATAGTTCACAAAGCGCAGGATAGATATGCTTCTCAGAGGAAGAAGTTCTCAAATGGCAGGTGTGGGCAACTGTGGCTGACAAGGGAAGTTGAGGACTGCATAAAAGCCAAGGAAAGGGCAAATAAAGTAGCAAAAGTGAGTGGGAAGTTGGATGATTAGGAAGCTTTTAAAATCCAACAAAAGGCAAGTAAAAAACTATAAGAAGGGAAAAGATGCAATACGAAGGCAAACTAGGCAATAACATAAAGCAGAATACTAGAAGTTTTTTTTTCAGTTATATAAAGAATAAAAGGGAGGTGAGCGTTGATATTGGACCACTGAAAAATGATACAGGTGAGCTAGTAATGGGGACAAAGAAATGGCAGATGAAATTAACGGGTTTTTTTAATCTGTTTTCACTGTGGAAGATACTAGCAGCGTGCCAGAGGTCCCTGAGTGTCAGGGAGTAAGTACCATTGCTATGACAAAGGAACAATGCTACACAAACTCAGAGGTCTTAAGGTGGATAAGTCACCTGGATCAGATTTGCTACACCCCAGAGTCCTGGGAGAGGTTGCTGAAGAGATAACATCTGCATTGGTCATAATCTTTCAAGAACCACTTGATTCTGGCATGGTCCCAGAGGACTGGAAGATTGTAAATGTCACTCCACTCTTTAAGAAGGGAGGAAGGCAAGGGAAAGGAATTTTATAGGCCAATTAGCCTAACCTCAGTGGTTGGGAAAGTGGTGAAGTCTATTATTAAGCATGAGGTACTTAGAGACAAATGATAAAATATGTCAAAGTCAGCATGGTTTCTGTAAAGGGAAGTACTGCCTGACAAATCTGTTAAGAGTTCTCCGAGGGCGAAACAAGCAGGGTGGACAAAGGAGAGGCTGTGAGTGTCATTTACTTGGATTTTCAGAAGGTGTTTGATAAGATGGCACATGTGAGGCTGCTTAGCAAGATATCCTATGGTGTTACCGGAAAGATACTGGCAAGAATATAGCAATAGCTGGCAGGTAGGAGGCAGTGAGTGGGAATAAAGGGGCCTTTTCTAGTTGGCTGCCAGTGGCTAATAGTGTTCCTCAGGGGTCAGTATTGGGACTGCTATTTTTCACATTGTTATCATTGATTTAGTTAATGGAATTGATGGCTTTCTGGGAAAGCTTGTGGATGATATGAAGATAGGTGGAGGGGTAGGTAGTGCTGAGGAAGCAATGTGATTGCAGCAGGACTTAGACAAATTGGAAGAATGGGCAAAAAAGTGGAAGATGGAATACAGTGTTGGGACAATGAATTTTTGTAAAAGGAACAGAAGTACGGACTATTATCTAAATGGGGAGAAGGTTCAAACAACAGACGTGCAGAGGGGCTTGGGAGTCCTTGTGTAAGACTCCCAGCAGGTTAATTTACAGGTTAAGATGTGGTAAGAAGGCAAATGTAATGTTGGCATTTATTTCAAGGGGATAGAATATAAAAGCAAAAAGATAATGCTGAAGCTTTATAAGACATCAGTTAGGCTACATTTGGGAGTATTGTCAACAGTTTTGGGCCCTTTATCTCAGAAAGGAGGTGTTGTCATTGAAGAGAATCCAAAGGAAGCTCATGAGGATGATTCAGGGAATGAAGGGGTTAACATATGAGGAGCATTTGGCAGCTTTGGGCCTGTACTCACTGGAATTTAGAAGAATGCAGGGCATCTCATTGAAACCTATCAAATGTTGAAAGGACTAGATAGGGTGGATGTGAAGAGGATGTTTCCTGTGGTGGGGGTATCCAGAACAGAGGTAAGGAGGACTTTTTTTTAGCCAGAGAGTAGTGTATCTGTGGAATACTCTGCCACAGACTGCGGTGGAGGCCAAGTTCCGACTATGTTTATGACGGAAGTTGACAGTGTCCTGATCAGTCAGGGCATCATAGAACATAGAATAGTACAGCACAGTGCAGGCCCTTCCGCCCACAATGTTGTGCCAACCCTCAACCCCTGCCTCCCATATAAGCCCCGAACTTAAATTCCTCCATATACCTGTCCAGTAGTCTCTTAAATTTCACTAGTGTATCTGCCTCCACCACTGACTCAGGCAGTGCATTCCACGCACCAACCACTCTCTGAGTAAAAAACCTTCCTCTAATATCCCCCTTGAACTTCCCACCCCTTACCTTAAAGCCATGTCCTCTTGTACCCACCCTTCTACCCCCACATCCAGGTCATTAATAAGAATCACAAAAAGTAGGGGTCCCAGAACAGATCCTTGTGGGACACCACTAGTCACAATCCTCCAATCTGAATGTACTCCCTCCACTACGACCCTCTGCCTTCTGCAGGCAAGCCAATTCTGAATCCACCTGGCCAAACTTCCCTGGATCCCATGCCTTCTGACTTTCTGAATAAGCCTACCGTGTGAGAGGGCAGGTATATGGGGTTGAGTGGGATCTGGGATCAGCCATGATGGAATGGCGAAAGAGACTTGATGGGCTTAGTTGAATATCTGCAGGCTTCAGTTCAGTATCTGAAATACCATTCAAACTCATTTTGTGGAATGACTGAAACAGCCGAGACAGTATCCAATTCCATTTTAATTAACTTGCCGTTCATCTCTGGTGCAAGCCATATTGCTCATCTATTATTAGTTTTCACAGTGTAAATATCAAGGGTACCCAGACCTGTCCTTTTCTCATCATATTCAGATTTTTCATCAATAGCACGCAGATTAGTGCTCTTTTAGAAACTGCAGCTTGACTTTCTAGCTTTTTCTCTTCGCCATGCAGTCCATTTTTTCGTCTGCCCAACATGCTCTTTGTGTCATTTGCTGCATTCTCTGCAGGTTTCACCTTTAAATCTGCATTTGTTTGATGTATGTAAGCCCCTGCCATACTGGTAACATAATTTGTTTGGTCAGGCTGGTTTCTGTTTAGATGGTGCAATTTAGTTCATGCTCACTTTCATTCCTAACTGAAACTCAATTGTGGGTCCGTCTGCAATTTCCATTGAAACAGTGATTCAATTGCTTTTAAATGTGATTCAATGTGCTTCATTAGGAGCTGTTTTAGAACGCTTTCTCGTAAGATTGCACAAACTGAATGATCTTAGTGTATCTCTAAGTTAATGCTCAGACAAACTCATCCTTTCAACCACATATGCTGAAATGGACTGCCTTCCTTTTGATTCCACTTATAGAAACAACACCATTATTGACTGCAGAACGCTTTAGGTTTCATGTGTTCTTGCATTAGTTTTACAATTTCAACAAAGCTCATTTCTCAAACAAGAGAAAATCTGCAGACGCAGGAAATCCGAGCAACACACACAAAATGCTGGAGGAACTCAGCAGGCAAGGCAGCATCTATGGTAAAGTGTACAGTCGACATTTCGGGTCGAAATCCTTTGGCAGGACCCCAAAACACCGACTGTACTCTTTTCCGTTGATGCTGCCTGGCCTGCAAATCTCATTCCTGTTGGTCTAGTTGGAGCAGTCAAACTTCAAAACAAACTGAATGCCTTTAAACCCAATAAATTCAGTAAAATTGGCATTTGTTTCTAATTAGCTATTCCATTTGCTTCAAAATATTGCTGAATTAACTCTGTATACATATCCCAGTTATCTTTTGTGTAATCAAATGCATCAGTTTTCTTGACATAGTCAGCAATTTCTGCTTTTTTAAAATGATTATTATCACCTGGTACTCACTCCTTATGAACACTGATGAGGATGTATTTTTAAAATAAACTCGACACGGCTACCAACCTGTTAAAGTGCAGAGAAATGTATGAAGTACAATAAAATGCAGTGAGAAACTGTTGAGTTACAAGAAGTACCTATTCTTTGTCGGGGAAGACACGATCAAGTCAAAAAAAGCTGAAAAATGGAAGAATTCGGGATTCATAGAAAGTGAGTACTGGGGTGATAATTGCAGAAATAGCCGTCTCTGTCAGAAACATTGACGAGTTTGATTACACAACGGGTAATTGGCTCATGTATACAGAGATACTGGAACAATATTTTGAAGCAAATTAAATAGCCAATGAGAAGCAAGAGCCAATTTTGTAGATTTAATGGGTTAAGAGGCATACGGTTTGCTTCGTAGTTTGGCTGCTCCAATCAAACCATCAGAAATTAGCTTTATTCCCATTGTGAAGGTAATGCAGAAACACCTAGAACCGATGCCATTGTTGATTATAGAAACCTTTGTGTTTCATAAGCAGAATCAAAAAGAAGGGGAGCAACACACATAAAAGTTGCTGGTGAATGCAGCAGGCCAGGCAGCATCTCTAGGAAGAGGTACAGTTGACGTTTCAGGCCGAGTCCCTTCGTGAGTCCTGACGAAGGGTCTCGGCCCGAAACGTCAACTGTACCTCTTCCTAGAGATGCTGCCTGGCCTGCTGTGTTCACCAGCAACTTTTATGTGTGTTGCTTGAAATTCCGGCATCTGCAGATTTCCTCATGTTTGCGTCAAAAAGAAGGGGACTCATTTTCAGCGTGCATTGAATTGAAGAGTTTGTCTGAACATTGTCAGTTCAGTGATGGGCTTAATGATGCACTGAGAGATCATTTAATTTGTGGAATCTTAAAATAAAACATTCAAAAACAGCTTCTAACTGAAGCACAACTTACATTTAAAAGAGTAGTCAAAATTGCTGTATCAATGGAAACAGCAGAAATGCAATTTAGTTGCAGTCAGGAATGAAAGTGACTGTGAACAAAGCTGCATTGTCTAAACAGATGCCAGCCGAGCTGAACAAATAGTGTTACTGTTGCCGAAGGGACAGACTCACATACACCAAACAAATGCAGATTTAAAGGTGAAACTTGCAGCAAATGCAACAAAGTAGGACACATACAAAGAACATGTTGGGCAGACAAAAATAAATAGACTGCTCAGGCAAAAGAAAAAGCTAAGAAGTTAAGCTGCAGTTTCAAAAAGAGCACTAATCTACATGCAGTTGATGAAAAATCTAATTATAAGTTGTGTACACAATACAGGATTGAGTAGCCTTGAGATTTACACTGTGAAGAACAGTAATAGACAAGCAATAAGGCTTACACCAGAAGTGAATGGCAAATTAATTAAAATGGAATTGGACACTGGCTCAGCTGTTTCAGTCATTCCACAAACTCAGCTTGAAAGACATTTCAAAGATAGCAAACTGAAGCCTGCAGAACTAAGAACTTATACTGGAGAACAGATGATACCTGTGGGAATGACATTCATAATAGTGAAATACAACAAGCCACATCGAGCTTGTGTGTGGTAAAAACAGAAGAATCAGCATTGTGGGCTGAGAGAGGTACAACTTGATTGGAGATCCATCCACCATTAGCATGACGCTCCCCCTACAATGAAGCCATATGACTGCGAACAAGAAAGGTACTGAAGGTTGCCACAACTGTCTCCATGCTGAACTCCATGAACCATTGCCCAGCAGAGGGCAAACAGATGTTGGTGCTAACCTCTGTGTCTCTGGTTAAAAAGCATATTGGACCATGAAAAGACCATGCTGCTGAGAGGAATCATGAAAGTGACAAAAGCAGTGGCCCTACTACAATGGTTTTTGTAGGCAACATATCTGAAAAAGCTTCTGATACGTCAATCAAGCAGTTACTTGTAAAATATGGCTTGGTTTTAAGCTGTATGAGAATTCAAGGAGCTTTGTGAAAGTTGCAAACATTTGCTTTTGTGAGCATAAAGAACCAGAATCTATTCTGTGTGTATTAAGGTTATTGCATGAACTTTAAGTGGGAGATAAAAAGCTGCTTGTAAAAGTAGATGCAAATATCAAAGCCCAGCTGGAAGAATGGAAGTCCAAAAAGAAAGGAGTCAATGGAGATACAAAAACTGAAAATTCGTCAGATGGTGTCGTGGATGAGGAAACCAAGAGGAGAGATCATAAAGGGTGCAAGAAAAGGATTAATAAGAGAATACTCCAGTGAACTAATGCACCTTCTCAAGATCAAGATGCACAAACCAGAATAAAAAGGAAGAGGAGACTACTGCTGTCAAAGCCCCTTCCTGTAATCTCAGAGTCAACTCCTACGCCACCACGGAGGAGGCCCCACCCCCAGAACCTGAGATTGTCTCACTGCCAATCAATATGATTGATTACCCTTGTAAGGAAAGTTGTTATCCCTCCAGAGTAAGAAATTCTCCACAGTAATTAAATCTTTAGGCCTGAATGAAACAATTTAAAAAAAATCACTACGCTGTGAATGTGTGTATATAGTTATTCTATTAGAACCATATGTCATGTACCCCGTGATGGGTTAAAGAACCAGCAGAAATGGAAAACACCTTCGAGTCCAGTATTGCTATTAAATAATGGTATTTATTAGTAACTACGCAATACAGTAATATAAATGCAGATAAATCAAACAGATTAGCAATGATTATATATTAGTAAGTGTGGAAATATATGAAAACCAAGTTTCTTCAAGTCTAGGGGTAAATGGATAGTCTTACGATGATGAGTAAAGTTCAGTTCAGTTCATGGTATTGAGTTGAGTAGTGATGGAGAGAGAGAGAGAGGGAGAGATTTTAGTCTTCAGGTGAGCTGATGCTGTCGATCTTCCCGTTGTCCTCTGAAATCCTTTAGAAGTCACCGACCGTGACCACAACAACGGGGACCGTTCTTCTGTGGTGGAGTTATCAACCCAGGCGAGGATTGGACACACAGATAACTCCCCACCGGTCACGCCCTGTCCACACTGCAAGAGCCACTGATCGATCTGCCTGATCGATCCTCCAAAACCCACTTTTTCTGTGGGCACAACAAAGCTCATTCAGTGTCCAAACCCATGTGCCTGTAGGTCTAACAGCTGACCTATTTATCTCACCGTGCTGAACACCAACTGCCACACAAACAGCTCCTCCCTTCTCTGTCTGTAAGGATTTCCAAGCAGGCAGTGTCCTTGTAGAAATGTAAACATACTGTGAGCAGTCTTCGCCTCTCTCTCTCTCTTAAAAATAAGATGTCGGTGTTAAATACCTCTCTCTCTCTCTCTCTTTTCAAAAGCACAGTTCATAGGGGTAATTCAGAACCCCACCACACATAGAACCATAGAACACTACAGCACAGAAAACAGGCCAGTTAGCCCTTCTAGTCTGTGCTGAAACTTTATTCTGCTAGTCCTATTGACCTGCACCCAGTCCATAACCCTCCAGACTTCTCCCATCCATGTATCTATCCAATTTATTCTTAAAACTTAAGAGTGAGCCACCTTTACCACAGCAGATGGAAGCTCGTTCCACACTCCCAACACTCTATGAGTGAAGAAGTTCCCCTTAATGTTCCCCCTAAACCTTTCCCCTTTCACCCTAAAGCCATGTCCTCTTATATTTATCTCTCCTAATCTAAGTGGAAAGAGCCTACTCGCATTTACTCTGTCTATACCCCACATAATTTTGTAAAACTCTATCAAATCCCCCCTCATTCTTCTACGCTCCAAGGAATAAAGTCCTAACCTGTTCAATCTTTCCCTGTAATTCAACTCTTGAAGACCCGGCAATACCCTAGTAAATCTTCTCTGCACTCTTTCAATCTTACTGATATCTTTCCTATAATTAGATGACCAGAACTGCACGCAATACTCCAAATTTGGCCTCACCAATGTCTTATACAACCTCATCATAACATCCCAACTCCTATACTCAATACTTTGATTTATGAATGCCAGGGTGCCAAAAGCCTTCTTTACAACCCTGTTTACCTGTGACGCCACTTTCAGGGAATTATGTATCTGAACTCCCAGATCCCTTTGTTCCTCCGCACTCCTCAGTGCCCTACCATTTACTGTGTATGTCCTACCTTGATTTGTCCTTCCAAAATGCAACACCTCACACTTGTCTGCATTAAATTCCATCTGCCATTTTCTGGCCCATTTTTCCAATTAGTCCAGATCCCACTGCAAGCTTTGAAATTCTTCCTCACTGTCCACAATGCCTCCAATCTTAGTGTCATCAGCAACTTGCTGATCCAATTTACCACATTATCATCTGGACCATTGATGTAGACAACAAACAACAATGGTCCCAGCACAGATCCCTGAGGCACACCACTAGTCACAGGCTTCCAGTCTGAGAAGCAATCATCCACTACCACTCTCTGTCTCCTCCCACACAGCCAATTTCGAATCCAGTTTACAATCTCTCCATGGATACCTAGTGTCTGAACCTTCTGAACTAACCTCCCATGTGGGACCTTGTCAAAGGCCTTACTAAAGTCCACATAACCTCCTCGAAAAAACTCTACAAGATTCGTTAAACACGATCTACCACGCACAAAGCCATACAGACGATCCTTAATCAGTTCTTGACTGTCCAAATACTTCTATATCCGATCTCTCAGAACACCTTCCAATAATTTACCTACTACTGATGTCAGGCTCACCGGCCTATAATTACCTTGTTTACTTTTGGAGCCTTTTTTAAAGAACGGAGCAACATGAGCTACCCTCCAATCCTCCGGCACCACACCCGTGGCTAAGGACATTTTAGGTATTTCTGCCAGGGCCCCTGCAATTTCTACACTAGACTCTCTCAAGGTCCAAGGAAATATTATGTCAGGCCCGGAGGATTTGTCTACCTTTATTCGCTGTAAGGCAGCAAATACCTCCTCCTCTTTAATCTCTATATGTTCCATGACACTTTTGCCTCTTCTCTTCCTTCCACATACGCTATGCCAGTTTCCTGAGTAAATACTGATGCAAAAAAACTGTTTAAGATCTCCCCCATCTCGTGAGGCTCCACACATAGACAACACTTTGATCTTCTAGGGGACTAATTTTGTCCCTTACTATCCTTTTACTCTTAATATACTTGTAGAAACCCTTTGGGTTTACCTTCACATTATCCGCCAAAGCAACCTCATGTCTTCTTTTTGCCTTCCTGATTTCCTTCTTTAGTATTTTCTTACATTTTCTATACTCTTCAAGTACCTCATTTGTTCTTTGTTGCCTATACCTGCTATACATCTCTCTCTTTTTCTTAACCAGATTGCCAATATCCCTTGAAAACCAAGGTTCCCTATGCCTGTTAACTTTGCCTTTAATGCTGGCAGGAATATGTAAACTCTGCGCTCTCAAAATTTCGCCTTTGAATGCCTTCCACATACTGAACACATCCTTGCCAGAAAACTTATCCCAATCCACTCTTCCTAGATTCTTTCTCATTTCCTCAAAATTAGCCCTTCTCCAAGTTAGAACCTCAGCTCAAGGACCAGACCTATCCTTATCCATAACTAATTTGAAACTAATGACATTATGGTCACTGGACCCAAAACGTTCACCTGCACATACTTGTCACCTGGCCTGTCTGGTTCCCTAATAGGAGATCAAGTATTGCATCCTCTCTAGTAGGTACCTCTATATATTGATTTAGAAAACTTTCCTGAACACATTTGACAAACTCAAAGCCATCTAGCCCTTTCACAGTGTGGGAGTCCCAGTCAATAGGTAGAAAGTTAAAATCCCCTACTATTACAACTTTCTGTTTCTTACATTGGTCTGCTATCTCTCTACAGACTTGCTCCTCCAATTCTCCATGACTATTGGGCAGTCTATAATACAACCGTATTAGTGTGGTCACACCTTTCCCGTTCCTCAGCTCCACCCATATGGCCTCTGTAGGCAAGCCCTCCGGGCTGTCCTGTCTACGCACAGCTGTGATATTTTCCCTGACTAGTAATGTCATTCCTCCCCCTTTCATCCCTCCCCCTCTATCACGTCTGAAACAACAGAAACCTGGAACATTAAGCTGCCAGTCCTGCCCCTCCTGCAACCAAGTCTCACTGATAGCAATAATGCCGTAATCCCATGTGCCAATCCACGCCCTAAACTCATCTGCCTTACCTACAATACTCCTTGTATTGAAATAGATGCACCTGAGAACATTTCTATCACATATAAACCTTTGATTTCTGTCTATACATGCAGTCCTCGCATGACCTTTATCCTCTTCCACCTCACTATCTGCTCTAACACTCTGGTTCCCCTCCCCCTGCAAATCTAGTTTAAATCCCCCGGAGCAGCACTAGCAAATCCTCCCGCTGAACAACTTGCTCCCCATTCCCTACCAGTCAAACATCTCATCACATTTATTACATTTTCACATTTCTCCTCAACTTTCCTGATATGGTCTGCCCATGTTAATCGTGAATCAAATATAACTCCCAGAAATTTAAATGATCCAACCCTTTCTAATTCAATCCCATACATCCTTAACTTCTTCCCTACCTCAACCCTTTTCCTGGTAAAAAATACAGATTGAGTTTAGTCTACTGAAAATCTACATCCCCAATCATAACCCCACTCCACCACTTCATCAATTGCTTCTTGTAGTTTCCTGATTACATGCTCCATGTTGTAGTATTATTCGTCATACTTTATTGATCCCGGGGGAAATTGGTTTTCATTACAGTTGCACCATAAATAATAAATAGTAATAGAAATAGTAATAGTAATATTACTATTAGTAAATAGTAATAGTCATAGAAATAATAAATAGTAATAGAATAGTAATAAAAAATAGTAATAAATAGTTAAATAGTAATATGTAAATTATGCCAGTAAATTATGAAATAAGTCCAGGACCAGCCTATCGGCTCAGGGTGTCTGACCCTCCAAGGGAGGAGTTGCAAAGTTTGATGGGCACAGGCAGGAATGACTTCCTATGACGCTCTGTGTTGCATCTTGGAGGAATGAATCTCTGGCTGAATGTACTCCTGTGCCCACCCAGTTCATTATACAGTGGATGGGAGACATTGACCAAGATGGCATGCAACTTAGACAGCATTCCCTTTTCAGACACCACCATGAAAAAGTCCAGTTCCATCCTCACAACATCACTGGCCTTACAAATGTTCCTGCCTCTTTTCCATAAGTCCCCATCATCCGCAAACAGTGACCTACCTATATCCACTGGTACCTTTGTCAAGACATCATTGATCATAATGATGAAAAGTCACGGGCTAATCACATTACTTTGAGGTGTGCCATTTCCCACTATGTACTGTTTTGATAATTCTGATCCAATCCGAACTTGAATTTTTCTACCAAATAAAAGATCTTTAATCCAATTAAAAACTCTCCCACCAACCCCCATCTTGTGCAGTTTAATTAACAATCCTTCCTTCCACATCATATCATAGGCTTTTTCAATGTCAAAAAGCACTGCAACTACTGACACTTTATTAGCCTAGCCCTTTCTTATTTCAGCCTCTAACCTTATCACTGAGTCCATGGAATTCCTTCCCTTCCTAAAACCACTCTGATAACTTGCCAGCATTCCCCTCTTCTCAAGCTCATACGATAACCTTTCTGTTATCATCCTTTCCATTATCTTACATATATTTGATGTTAATGCAATTGGTCTGTAGCTAGTGGGTTTTGACGGATCCTTGCCAGGTTTCCTTATTGGAATTACTACTGCTTCCTTCCATGCACTTGGTAATCTTCCCTCCTCCCACACTCTGTTATAAAAATGCAGCAACTTCAAGAGCGCTCCTTCTCCTAGATTTTTTAGCATCACAGAGCATATCAGATCTTTCCCTGGGAAGGTTGGTCTTGATCTCTTTATTGCTCTCACCATTTCTGCCAACGTAAATGGATCAATTATATCATCTATTTCTTCCCTCCTGTTTAACACACCTGGGTGTTGACTCATTGTTCTTTCCCTTCTCCTTCTTCCTTCTTCAGATAAATTTTCTGAACTGTGTATCTGACTTGGCCATGATCTCAGCCTTATCCCTACTGTGACTGCTGTTTTCTCCTCAGATATCATTACTAGATATTCCCATTCCCTTCTATCTTCCCCCATCCTCTTAATCATTCCCCATACCTCTCCCACAGGTGTTGTTCTTCCTATTTTGTTGCAAAAACTCCTCCAATTTGCCCATTTGACGTATAGCTTGACATATAGTTCTTCTCACCAATACCTGTGCCTTCTTATATTGAATCAAATGCTGCATATTATGGGTTCTTTTAACTAGCCTGAATGCTCTATTTCTGTTTTTTACAGCCTGACAACATCCCTCTGTCCACCATGGTACCAGTTTTCTATTCATCCTATCTTTACTCCTAGGTATAGATCCTTCTGCTGCCATAATAATTGCTGAAGTCACCTGACTGTTTAATTCATCTATATTTCCAGAAATGTAGATCTTTGTCAATGCTTATTCACTCAACTTCTGGAACTTACCACAATCAGCTTTTCCAAACACGAGGAATTCTGCAGATGCTGGAAATTCAGGCAACACATATCAAAGTTGCTGTTGAACACAGCAGGCCAGGCAGCATCTCTAGGAACAGGTACAGTCGATGTTTCGGCCCGAGACGTTGACGGTACCTCTTCCTAGAGATGCTGCCTGGTCTGCTGCGTTCACCAGCAACTTTGATGTGCGCTGCTTTTCCAAACACCCACTTTGGGATTCCACCACCTGGTCTTTCACCCACTGAACATAAAACTGGGTACTGATCACTGCCTACTGCTGAAGCAGTCCAAACTCCCCAGTTACTAACGCCAGTCAAGGTATTAGATACTAACATAATATCTAATACTGACTCAGTTCCTGTTATGTTTATCCTTGTTCCTCTACCATCATTCATACACACCAAATCCCTTTCTTCCATCAAATCTTCAATTACTTTTCTATAGCACATGGCACATAGCACAACCCCCTCCTCCACCTAGATTTCTATCTTTCCTTATCATTGTATATCCATATACCACAAAGTTTAAAGTTGGTTTCAACCAAGTTTCCTGAATACACACTACATCCGGTTTTACAACCATTTCTTTAATAAAGTGCTTGAATTCCTGGCTATTGGCCAGTAAGCTCCTTGCATTCCATTGCAAAAGAATCACCATAATTAGTATTAACCAACTCATGACACTTCCTGGCTTGACTGATTAGTGAAGTTCTCCCTCACTTCCTCCCATGTCAGTCCAACTAACCCTAAATGGTTCACTGTTGCTTTGACCACCAGCTGAATTTTGTCACTTTTTGACTTTACCTCAGCTGTACTATTAATCAATCCTGCAATGAATGTTACTAGAGCCTTTTTGTCTACATAAATCCTGTTATATGTTTTTTGTTGCATCTCTTGCATCCCTATTGCTCCCTGTTCATTAGGAGCATTATTCTGTTCTCTTGACATTCTTACAGCTTCTGCATAAGTGATCTTTCTTTTCACTCTAATTTCTTGAATTTTATTCTCCGGTCTTATAACCTCACAGCCACTATATGCCACATTATGAGCTCCTCCACAATTGCAGCATTTTGGTTGAACTCCTGTTCCGCACTTTCCATATTCATGATCACCCCCACATTTAGCACATCTCCTCTGCCTTTTACAGTTCTTAAGCCACGTGTCCAAACCTTTGACAATTATAGCACCTCAGTGGCTTTGGCACATACACCCTTACTGGGTAACTCATGAAACCCAGGAACACCTTCCTTGGCACTCTTTCTTCTTCAAATTCAATCCATACTGATTCACTTTCCTTTTTCACTCCCTCCTTTAATGTTTTCAGTCTTTGAACATTCATTACTTTTCCTCCTTTGATATTCCTCTTTAACTCCTCCATATTTATACTCATTGGTACCCCCCCATCACTCCTTAACAACCACTGCCATTTCGTGCTCCCACCCTCCCACCTTGCATTTTCCTATCTCTTTTAGCTTGAGTGCTTTCTCAAGTCGTTCCTCATTCACACATCTTACCAATAGGTTGTCATCATTAAGGACTTTTGCAAATACTATTTCCCCTATCTTATTTGCCAGAGTTGTTAGCACAGACGGGTTAATTTTCTTCATGTTTCTTTGAGCCTTCTCATTAAACCTAATTATGACACCACCTTCTCTCTGAACTTGTTCATCTTCCTCACTTTCAGAGCTCTCTCCACTGTCATTTCTTATTCTTTTATTCCCTTTGTCTCGGTTTTCATTCATCCGTCCCCTCACTATCTCCTCATTCCCTTTATTTCTCCCTTCACAATAATCCATTTCTCCCCAGCTGCCTAGCTCTGATCCCGAATCCCTATTCCGCTCCTTCTCCACTCTCTTTCCCTCAACCTCACCCCCTCGCCTTGTCCGTCATTACCGGACCCGCACGACCCCCTCCCAGCAATTCCCACTCCTTCCCCACTCTTTCCCTCAACAAGTTCCGCAGTCACATTCACGCATGCACCCACCACAATCCCTCCCCTCTATTACAGTACTGTACCTACTCCTAAGTTAATTAAAGGAACTTACCCGGCCTTACCTCACTGGGAGCAAGCTCGTCCTCAGCCTCTGCTCGCCGAAGCCTCTCGAGCTTATATAGTATGCTGTGTATATAGTTGAACTGCATTCTATTGAGTTGGAAGAGTGTTGTGTATTTAATATTTCAGTAATATTTGAGTTTTATATATATATAGTTTGATTAAACATTTTTGTTCATTTAAACAATTACAGGTTATATGTAAAAATACGTTAATTGCATACATTATCACGTTATCATGTGATGTATGGGGCGTCAGGGAGGGGTAGCACCTCTGGTGGGGGAACATGTCGCGTCCTTTTCAAGGCGGTTAGTCCACCTTTGGTCCCCACCTGGCACTCAGCTCTCACCTGTGGCTCCTCGTAGCTGTTTACATGCGACAGCGGCCACAAGCCGGCTAAACCAGCGGAAGGGTCTCAAACCCTCGGTGAGATAGGGAGTTGTCTATCCCAGCATGTGAAGACAGACTCCGGCGGATTGAGCAGACGAGTCCAATGGAAGGTCCAACGGTCAAGAAGGCGGTCTCTGCAAGCATCGTGGAATGTGTAGAGCAGGACAAGACACAGAAGACATCCTGGTCATCCACTGCGCCTAGGCCCATCTCCAGCCGTCTAGACTCTGTCTTGCCACTGGATCCAGATGGGATTTGGGAAGCGAGAGTGAGGCTGACGCTGCGCAACTCTCCCTCACTTAAATCCAAATCATGCACTAGTCTCGGTGTCGAGGTCTTCATCGACGACGACGATGGATGGACATGGATCATGTGATACGTGCACACCTCAAAGTGAAATCGAAGTTACAACCATATTTTCGGACCCCACGATTTTCTTTTAATTCGTTTAATCTTCTGAAGTTACAAAACTGGAGCAGGAAGCAAGGATTTACATTCTTGGACCACTGGGGTATGTTTCGGGGTAAGGATAAATTGTACAAAAGGGAAGAGTTGCACCTTAATAAGCGGGGCACCAGGCAGGATTGCCTCTGCAACACGGGTGTGTTTAAACTAAGAAGTGGGGGGGGGGGAGGGGACGAACTGGAAATATAAGGATGGAGATAAAGGGAAAGTGAGAATAAGAAAAGTTAAGAATGACAGCAGAATCAACAGAGCAGAAAGCTCAAGAAGGGATCGTACAGTATGGCCAAGTGAAATAGGAATTGATATGGGGGGGGTGAGGGGGGTAATGAATTAAAAGTATTGTATATGGATGCACGGAGCATAAGGAATAAAGTGGATGGGCTTGAGGCACAGTTGGAAATTGGTAAGTATGATGTTGTGGAAATAACAGAGACATGGCTTCAAGTGAACAGGACCTGGGAAATGAATATTCAAGGTATACGTCCTATCGAAAGGACAGACTGATGGACAGAGGGGGTGGGGTGGCTCTGTTGGTGAGGAATGATATTCAGTCCCTTGCAAGGGAGGACATAGAATCAGGAGACGTAGAGTCAGTATGGATAGAACTGAGAAATTCTAAGGGTAGACAGACCCTAATGGGAGTTATCTACAGGCCCCCAAACAGTAGTCTGGATGTAGGGTGTAAGTTGAATCAAGAGTTAAAATTGGCATGTCACAAAGGTAATGCTACAGTTGTTATGGGGGACTTCAACATGCAGGTAGACTGGAGGAATCTGGTTTGTACTGGACCCCAAGAAAGGGAGTTTGTGGAGTCCTTCCGAGATGGATTCTTAGAACAGCTTGTACTGGACCCTACCAGAGAGAACACAATTCTAGATTTAGTGTTGTGCAATGAACCGGATTTGATCAGGGACCTCGAGGTAAAGGAGCCATTAGGAGGTAGTGACCATAATATGATAAGTTTTAATCTACAATTTGAGAGGGAGAAGGGAAACTCAGAAGTGTCAGTATTACTGTTGAACCAAGGGAACTATGGTGCTATGAGGGAGGAGCTGGCCAAAGTTCAATGGAACAATACCCTAGCAGGGATGACAGGGGAACAGCAATGGCAAGTGTTTCTGGGAATAATGCGGAAGGTGCAGGATCAGTTCATTCCAAAGAGGAAGAAGGATCCTACGGGGAGTAAGGGGAGGCCGTGGCTGACAAGGAAAGTAATGGACAGTATAAAAATAAAAGAGAAGTATAACATAGCAAAGACGAGTGGGAAGCCAGAGGATTGGGAAACTTTTAAAGAGGCAATACGCGGAGAAAAAATGAGGTACGAAGGTAAACTAGCCAAGAATATAAAGGAGGATAGTAAAAGCTTCTTTAGGTATGTGAAAAGGAAAAAAATAGTTGAGACCAAAATTGGGCCCTTGAAGACAGAAGCCGGTGAATTTATTATGGGGAACAAGCAAATGGAAGACGAGTTGAACAGGTACTTTGGATCTGTCTTCACTAGGGAAGACACAAACAATCTCCCAGATGTAATAGTGGCCAAAGGACCTAGGGTAATGGATGAACTGAAGGAAATTTATATTAGGCAGGAAACGGTATTGGATAGACTGTTGGGTCTGAAGGCTGATAAGTCCCCGGGACCTGATGTTCTGCATTCCAGGGTACTTTAGGAGGTGGCTTTAGAAATCGTGGATGCATTGGTAATCATTTTCCACTGTTCTATAGATTCAGGATCAGTTCCTGTGGATTGGAGGGTAGCTAATGTCCCTCTCTTCAAGAAGGGAGGAAGAGAGGAAACAGGGAATTATAGACTGGTTAGCCTGACGTCGGTGGTGGGAAAGATGCTGGAGTCAATTATAAAAGATGAAATTACAACACATCTGGATTGCAGTAACAGGATCGGTCCGAGTCAGCATGGATTTATGAAGGGGAAATCGTGCTTGACTAATCTTCTGGAATTTTTTGAGGATGTAATTATGAAAATGGACAAGGGAGAGCCAGTGGATGTAGTGTACCTGGACTTTCAGAAAGCCTTTGATAAAGTCCCACATAGGAGATTAGTGGGCAAAATTAGGGCACATGGTATTGGGGGCAGAGTACTGACATGGATTGAAAATTGGCTGGCTGACAGAAAACAAACAGTAGCGATTAATGGGTCCCTTTCGGAATGGCAGGCGGTGACCAGTGGGGTACCGCAGGGTTCAGTGCTGGGACCGCAGCTGTTTACAATATAAATTATTTAGATGAGGGAATTAAAAGTAACATTAGCAAATTTGCCGATGACACAAAGCTGGGTGGCAGTGTGAAATGTGAGGAGGATGTTATGAGAATGCAGGGTGACTTGGACAGGCTGGGTGAGTGGGCAGATGCAGTTTAATATGGATAAATGTGAGGTTATCCACTTTGGTGGTAAGAACAGGAAGGCAGATTATTATCCAAATGGAGTCAAGTTAGGAAAAGGGGAAGTACAACGAGATCTAGGTGTTCTTGTTCATCAGTCACTGAAAGCAAGCATGCAGGTACAGCAGGCTGTGAAGAAAGCTAATGGCATGCTGGCCTTCATAACAAGGGGAATTGAGTATAAGAGCAAAGAGGTCCTTCTGCAGCTGTGCAGAGCCCTGGTGAGACCACACCTGGAGTACTGTGTGCAGTTTTGGTCTCCAAATTTGAGGAAGGACATTCTTGCTATTGAGGGAGTGCAGCGTAGGTTCACAAGGTTAATTCCTGGGATGGTGGGACTGTCATATGTCGAAAGATTCGAGCAGCTGGGCTTGTATACTCTGGAATTTAGAAGGATGAGAGGGGATCTTATTGAAACATACAAGATTATTAGGGGATTGGACACGCTAGAGGCAGGAAGCATCCCGCTGATGGCTGAGTCCAGAACCAGAGGCCACAGTTTAGTAAAGGGTAGGCCATTTAGAACGGAGTTGAGGAAAAACTCTTTCACCCAGAGAGTGGTGGATATATGGAATGCTCTGCCCCAGAAGGCTGTGGAGGCCAAGTCTCTGGATGCTTTCAAGAAAGAGATGGATAGAGCTCTTAAAGATAGCAGAATCAAAGGTAATGGGGATAAGGCAGGAACTGGATACTGATTGTGGATGATCAGCCATGATCACAGTGAATGGTGGTGCTGGCTTGAAGGGCCGAATGGCCTACTCCTGCACCTATTGTCTATTGTCTAAAACGTAACGAGACAGGGCAAGTCCAGGGGGAACTCTGGAACCACAAGAAGTTGAAAGTGTACTTCCAAGTAAGCATGCAAGACTGCTTCTGACATACAACTTCATTAGTCCCCAGACCTTAAAGCAGTGTTGGGGTCATTTTATTTTCATACCCAGCTCTGAAGCCAATTTTTTAATCTCTCTGGTTTTAATCTCATTATTACTTCAGTTAGGTCAACTGTCTATTGGCTGGACACGTTAGATGCAGATAGCAGATTCTGTCATCATTACTGGCAATGGCATTTCATTTCACATTTGTTCAACGAAGTACATTTCAGCTTCCCAGATGTCATAAAATTTGAGCTGATGTCCTCATATCTAGAGGATTACGAGCCCATCATGTTGCTAATATTTTTTTTATACTGTAATTTGTGATGAAACAGTCTTAATGATTAAAGCTTCCCTCTGGCTTGGAACACGCTGTAACCCTGCTAAGGATGTTGCACTGAGAGGAAGTTGCACCAGCATTCTTTCACAAAATGAAAGCTTGTCAGAAGTCTGTACATTCATCTTTATGAAGAGCCACAGTTTTACATGTCATGGGAGAAAAAAGGTTTGGAAAAGTCCTAGGCCAGTTCATTAAGCGACAAAACTAGCTCTAGGGGTCAAATGAACCATACTGACTGGTATGTTCCCATCACACATGCTTCATGTTTGACATACCAGCTGGATACCAGCTCACTGTTTCTCCCTACTATGTCCCAAAGTCAGTGATGAGATTTAACTGATGTTTAATCACATAAATTGACACTAGAAGGTGTAGCGACACTTGCAGACTGCCCCCAGCAAATCTTGACGTTTTGTTGGTTGTCAAACAAACAATGCATTTAAATGCATGTGATAAATAAATAAATCTGAATCTGAAACTGGAAATTCAGAAAGTGGGGCCATCCTTAGACAACTGTAAAACACAATTTTTTTTTTACAAGAACTGTCCATTAAACCCACCAGCAACTAAGCTAATGTCCTTGAAAACAGTCACACAAACATGGGAAAGTGAGCATGAACCAGTGTTTTGTAGATCAGAGGCCACTCATGTGTTCTAAGATTGACATTACAGGAAGGATCAGTGCATCAGCTATTGACAAGGTTAAAATATACAAAGGGTGGTCTGACCCTCCACATTCCAGTGCCCCAGCTTTGCTACCATTAATTTTATCACTGTAAATGCAATACACTTCCTGAACAGAGGATGGAATAATGTTCAGACATGAGGAGTCATGTTCAATTCAATGATAAGCTTCAAGCAATGAGGGACAGGCCTGTAAGAAATTGTAATAAAGTCAGAAAACGATAGAAACACAGAGCGGGCCACTGGAAATCAGAATCCAGTTTATTATCACTTATTTATATGAGTTGAAATTAGTTGTCTTGCAGCTCGTGTAACTCACTCCTGATGGTAGAGGGCATGTCCTGGATGGTGAGGGACCTCGGTGATGCCTCTTGAAGATGCCTTTATGAACATGCATTTACAGAAAATAAAATGTTAATTGTTTCTCTCTCCAATGTTCCTGATACCTGATCTCCAATGCTACCTGATCTGTTCAGTGTTTCCAGTATCTGCAATCTATTGATTTTAAATTCAACATAGGAAGTAGTGTCCAGAGGAATTCTTCATATTGTAGAAAACATAGTCCTAAATAAACTAGAGGAAACAAACTAGATGTTGGTGAATTAGCCAGAGGTTGTCAGTGGTTGCTGGGACAGCTCTGCACAAAGAACCTACTCTGCACTATATCGCTAAGTAAATAGAGTTGTGAGGGAAAGTAAATCAGCCACAACAGAATGTGGAGCAGATTCAATGGTCTGAATGGCCTAATTCTGCTTTTATGGTTCAGAAAGTGGGTGATATCACACCCTTTGAGTGTTGTGAACAATTTTGGGCTCCTCATCTTAGAAAACATGTGCAGGCATTGGAGAAGGTCCAGAAGAGGTTCGCAAGGATGATTTTAGGAATGAAAGGGTTATCATACGAGGAACACTTAATGGCTCAGGGTCTGTACTCACTGGAACTCAGAAAGATTGGGTGGGGGAAGATCTCACTGAAACCTTTCAAATATTGACAGGCCTAGACAGAGTAGATGTGAAAGGATGTTTCCCATGGTGGGAGAGTCTAGGACAAGAGGGCACAGCCTCAGGATAGAGGGGCACCCTTTCAAAACAGAGAAATTTCTTTAGCCAAAGGGTGGTGCATTTGTGGAATTTGCAGCTGTGGAGGCCAGGTCAATGGGTGTTTTTAAGGCAGAGATTGATAGGTTCTTGATTGGACATGGTATCGTTGGTTACGGGA
This sequence comes from Mobula birostris, assembly GCF_030028105.1. Lineage (NCBI taxonomy): Eukaryota > Metazoa > Chordata > Chondrichthyes > Myliobatiformes > Myliobatidae > Mobula > Mobula birostris. The sequence continues at coordinate 29,609,654 of NC_092401.1, read as the reverse complement.
AGAAGACTGGGAACAGGGGTTGAGGAAGAGAAAAAAAAAGGATCAGCCATGATTGAATGGCAGAGCGTACTCAATGGGCCAGATGGTCTAATTCTGCTCCTATGTCTTATGGAGGCAGTGGGAGTTTCTCGGGGGAGATAAAAGGGGTGTTGGGGCTGGTGCTCTGTAGCAAAGGAGGCAGCTGAGGGATCGCATGTTTAATTTAAGAAATAAATTACTTATTACAAGCATTTGATCCTCGGTGATCATAATGGATTACATAATCATGTAATCTCCTTACCTTTTGCTAACCCACTGTGCTCTCAAGACTTTTGCTTTTCAACACCCATAACATACAAAGAGCAATGTGACACTTCTGTTTTTTAGCAATTTCATAAGAAATCTGGACTGCAGAACTCATTTTATTTCTATGCGCAGCCTGCATATTATTGCCATTCACTACTGCAGTACATTGTTAGCTAATACAGTTTCCACACTCTAATCACATAGTGATACAACTCGTGTGAATTATGGTATGGCTTTCAATGGAGTAAAGTTCAGAATTTGCCTTTTCAAATAGTCTTTGCTGCATTTCTCTAGCCCACTACCCAACCCAGATATTGCTGACCCACTTTATGTACCTTCAGGCAGAGTCAGGTTTTGTCTTAGCTAAGACGACATCATGACTTTTCCTTTTATTGATTGGAACACCTAAGGTTGGATTTAAACAATAGGTGATTGATCATGGTCATTAATCCATAACAAAAATGGTTGAAGCAGACCAAACAAAAAAAACTATGCAGTACCTGAAATACAGATTTATATCAGCACCAAGCAACTAACTTCAATCAATGCATCTCTTGTGTGAAAAAGCTGTTTTCAAATGAGGCAATGAAACCATCCATGCTCCTTGAATATTTAAAGAGGATACACTCGGATAAAGCGAACAATAATTTGGCTTATTTTCAATCACTTCGTGAAAGCTGTCAGAAAAGGAAAACACTTCAAAACATGTTTGCCAGCACTTCACAAAACAGTGATGGTTTGCATTCTTCATACATTTTATTGCTCACTGCTAAATCGGGAAAGCCCCATACAATTGGAGAAAAACTTTCAGCCAGAAATTAGTGATGTTCTGAGTATGGCTTTGCATAAGTCACCAGACCAAATAATTAAAGCGATTCTGCTCAGCGACAACTCTGTTCAAAGATTAAATATCTGAGAATGTGGAAGACACATTGTGCAATATAGTTAGGAAAACAGATTTCCTCTGCAGTTGGATGAGACCACATAACCAGACAATGAATGCTTCTTGGTTATGTTCACTTTATTAAAGATGAAAGTGTGGTTCAAGAGTTGCTATTTGCAAGGGGATTAGAAACAAATATAATGGGGGAGTCAATATTTTGGGTTGTTGAGCCCCACGTATCGCTATCCTGCAAATTGCTGATTCATTACAACACGTTATTCAATCCTTTATTGAAATTTTTAAAAATTCATTCTGAACACTTAAAACCTCTCAAGAGCGGCCGTTACCACGGTAAACATTCAATCAGCCAATGACAGCACTTTACACACGCTCTAAGCCATTCACGTATTAATTTACACACTGTCTCCCCTGTGTGTGTAAATCCCCCTGCTCCCTCACTAATTTATTCCATTTTTCCCCACCCATAATGTCTGGAAAATGGCGCAACTTCCAGTGATGGTAGTCCACCTAAAATGTTGAGGAAAAAAATTAGCATGGATGTGAAACTGCAAGTGACACAGTGTTTGAAGCTGGTGAGCATCAGTTGATGTTGAAGAGTTACTACATTCTCATGGTGAGAGCCTTAATAATGAAGAGCTTCGACAACTGGCAGAGCAACACATCCTGGGTGAATATAAGAACAGAGATGGAGAAGAGGAGACGCCAACAAGAAACCTCACCACAAAATTCCTCAGCACTAGCATCACCACAAACACACAAATCATGGACCAGCTCATTGATAATGACCGGACAGGGAGCAAAGAGAGGTGCTCTCGACATGATTTCCTGCTACCGAAAACTGCTTCATGAGAGGAAACTTACAAAAAAAAAATGCAGTCAAATCTCAACACCTACTTGAAGAAGAAGTCAAAGTTAGAGGACCCACAGCCTGGTCTCTCCTCTAAGACGTAACCACCACCCGCTTCCCTCTGCAGCTGCTGCGACGTGTTGCTGCTCCACTGATATACAGGTTAGGCCTGTTTGCATGTTTGTTACTCCATAATCACTGTGTGTACATAAAATATCATATCTCGGGTTTGATTTTTTAATCAGGCACACATGTCGCTCCACCTCCAAGGAATGCATCTCAGCAATTAAGTGGGGTCCCAGCGTACTTCCTTGAACATATTTATCATTCGCTGTGTAATTCACGGACATCTTGTCACAAAAACCGAAGTCATTGAATATTGTATCACTGTACATGCTCTCAATCCTTAACTACTTCAAGAGCTTTGCATTGAGAAGGAACAGTTTGAACACTTGGTGTTGGAGAAGTCAAAAGCTCTCAAAAGGAAACTGCTTGAGATGCTTTAAAATGTTTTAAAAAGTTTAATGAAGTCAAATCAGTCACCCTCCACATTTCTGTCCAAGTTAACATTATCAAAGTGTAAAATTAGCTGTCGAGACCTTTTCCAATTCCCAAGCCTCTCTGGGTTAGAAGAGAAAGAAAAAAAGAGATCACGATTTACAAATATACTGTGCCTACCTGGGGGTGAGCTGCATATAGACACGTCAGAGAGATTTCAGGATCGCTCGATCCATTCCTGAAAACTTGTAATGAGGAATTAACAGAAAGGATGGAAAAGAACTGATGTTGCTACAAAATGACTTTGAGCTGAAGGCGACATTCAAAACATTATATCAGGAGTTTTGTTCACAGAAAGAAATCTCTGAACACTGACCATCCTGCACTGTGGAAAAAGGTCAAAATTTTCTTTACGGCCTTTCCAACATCATACTGGTGGAGCATACTTTCAGTCCTTTTAAAGCAACAAAACAGACTGCAAATTACTGCAGGTGGGGATCCGAGACTCCTTCAGTGACATTCAGCCCGGTATTGAGAAGCTGACATCACTGCACGAAGCCCATTTTGCGCATTGAAAGGTGAAAAGTAACGAATAGACTGCTAACGTATGCTCCAAAATTGTTGATGAAAATTGTTTATACAGTAAAGGAATAATTTTATTTGTAGCTTTAAATAGATTTGAATAATTTTTGCAATTATTTGTCACTGTTTTGAAATTACAGTTCCTATTTTCCTTCTCTATGTATTGTAAATGAAAAATTTTTATAGTCTTTTTGTAACAGTTGGAAAGGGAGAGGGGGCCCTGGGGATGTTGACTGGGAGCCAAAGTGGTGATAATCCACAAAAGATTTGGGGACCACTGCTCTAACTAATCAATGTTCACATTGATTAGTTTACCAAATACCTTCTTCACCAAATAAAATGACTGTTAATGTTAAGCTCAACAAGTTTTCATGACAGAACCTCCAAAGGGGCAGAAACCTGAAGACACTAAGTTCTACTCTCTTGCCAATGAATTCCCACCCGACAGAGGGGCCACCATTCAGTCCACTGAGCCTATGCTGACTCACACAGCAATCCAGGTTAGAGCTGACCAGGGAAAGTTGGAGGACATCAGTGGCTTTAAATGCACCACCTCATTCTCCCGAGTCTGGGGGATTATCTAGCCTGCTAACAATATCTCACAGAATGCCCTGTGACTGACGTGGTCTGTGCAAGGAGGGTATCATTAAACCACAAGACATAGAAACAGAATTAGGCCACTCAGCCCATCGAGTCTGCTCCACCATTTATGCTTTAAATATACCCACGGTCTTGGCCTCCACAGCTGCGTTGTGGCAGAGTATTCCGCAGATTTACTCTTTTGCTAAAAAAAAATTCCTCCTTAAGTCTGCTCTAAAGGGTCACCCCACAATTTTGAGGCTATTCCCTCTAGTTCTGGACACCCCCACCACAGGGAACATCCTCTTCACATTCACCTTGTTTAGACCTATCAACATAAGACCATAAGACATAGGAGCAGAATTAGGCCCTTCATCCCAGTGAGTCTGCACTGCCATCGCATTCCATGAATTATGGCAAAAAGGCTGATCCTGGATCCCACTCAACCCCATACATCTGCCTTTTTGCCATAATCCTTTGATGCCCTGACCAATTGGGAAAATACCAACTTCTGCTTTAAATATACCCACGGACCTGGTGTCCATTGCAGTCTGTAGCAGAGCATTCCACGGTTTCATTACTCTCTGGTGAAAAAAATTCTGTCCTAAAAGGTCACCCCTCAATTTTGAGGCTGTGCCCTCTCGTTCTGGATACTCTCACCATAGGAAACATCCTCTCCACATCTACCCTATCTAGTCCCTTCAACATTCAGTAGGTTTCAATGAGATCCCCCCCCCCCCGCAGTTTTCTAAATTCCAGTGAGTACAGGCCCAAAGCTGCCAAACACTTCTCCCCGTCATTCCAGGAATCATCCACATAAACCTCCTCTGAATTCTCTCCAATGACAACATATCCCATCTGAAATATGGGGCCCGAAACTGTTGACAATACACCAAGTGCAGCCCTTTAAAGCCTCAGCATTATCTCTTCATTTTTATATTCTATTGCCCTTGAAATGAATGCCAACTTTGCATTTGCCCTCTTTACCACAGATTCAACATGTAAATTAACCTTCTGGGAGTCTTGCACAAGGACTCCAAAGTCCCTTTGCACCTCTGATATTTGAATTTTCTCCCCACTTAGATAATAGTCTACACTTCTGTTCCTTTTACCAAAATGTATTATCATGCATTTCCCAACACTGTATTCCATCTGCCACTTTTTTACCCATTCTTTCAATTTGTCTAAGTCCTTCTGCATTCACATTGCTTCCGCAGCACTACCTACACCTCTACCTATGTTCATGTCATCTGCAAACTTTGCCACAAAGCCATCAATTCCATTATCCAAATCATTGACAAACAATGTGAAAAGTAGCGGTCCCATTACTGACCTGAGGAACATCAATAGTCACTGGCAGCCAACCAGAAAAGGCCCCCTTTATTCCCACTCGCTGCCTCCTGCCTGTCAGCCATTCCTCTATCCATGCCAGTCTCTTTCCTGTAATGCCATGGGATTTTATCTTGTTAAGCAGCCTCACCTTATCAAATGTCTTCTGAAAATCCAAGTAATTGACATCTACTGCCTCTCCTTTATTCACCCTGCTTGTTACTTCTTCAAAGAACTCTAACAGATTTGTCAGGCAAGATTTCCCTTTATCTCATGACCAATGCATCTGCTATCTCTTCAGCAACCTCTTACGGTACTCTGGCATGTAGTCCATCTGGTCTAGGTCACTTATTCACTCCAAGACCTTTCAGTTTTCCAAGCATCTTTTCCTTTGTAATAGCAATAACACTCACTCCTGCTCCCTGACACTGATAGAGCTCTGGCACACTGCTAGTGTCTTCCACAGTGAAAAATGATGCAAAGCACTCATCAAGTTCCTCTGCCATTTCTTTGTCCCCCATTGCTACCACACCAGCATTATTTCCCAGTGGTCCAATTTACTCTTTATATAACTAAAAAATCTTTTAGTATCCCTGCTTTATATTATTGCTTAGTTTGCCCTCATTTCATTTTTTCCCTTCTTATGGCTTTTTTAGTCCCCTTTTGTTGGATTTTAAAAACTTCCCAGACATCCAACTACCCAGTCACTTTTGCTACATTATATGTCCTTTCTTTGGCTTTTATGCGGTCCTTAACACCATAAGATAATAAGTCGTAGGAGCAGAATTAGGCCATTTGGCCCATTAAGTCTGGTCCACCACACAATCATGGCTGATCCTTTTTAACTCTCCTCAGCCCCACTCCCTGGCCTTGGATGCCTTGTCCAGTCCAGAACATATCAAACCCTACCTTAAATACACCCAACAACCTGACCTCCACAGCTGCCTGTGGTAACAGATTCCACAAATTCACCACCCTCTAGCTAAAGAAATTTCTCCGCAGCTGTTTTAAATGGACGCTGCTCTATCCCGAGGTTGTACCCTCTTGTCCTAGGCTCCCCCACCATGTAAAAAATATTCTTTTCGCATATACTTTGTCTAAGGCTTTCAACATTTGAAAGGGTTCAATGACAGACAACCCCGCCCCCCCCCCCCCCACTAAATTCCAGCGAACACAGACCCAGAGCTATCAAACATTCCTTGTAGAAGAATCCTTTCATTCATGGAATTATCCTCTTGAACGTCTTCTGAACCCACACCAATGCTAGCACATCTTTTCTTAGATGACAAGCACAAAACTGTTCACAATACTGAAAGTGAGGCCTCATCAGTGTCATATAAAGCCTCAGCATCACATCCCTGATCGTGTACTCTAGACCTCTTGAAATGAATGCTAACATCTAACATTGTATTTGCCTTCCTCACCACCATCTCTACCTGCAAGTTAACATTTACAGTGTTCTGCACAAGGACTCTCAAATCCCTTTGTACCTCAGATTTTCTGATTTTCTCCCCGTTTAGAAAATAGTCTGCACATTTATTTCTTTCATCAAAAGTGCATGACCATGCATTTTCCAACATTATATTTTACTTGCCACTTTCTGGACCATTTTCCTAATCAGTCCAAGTCCTTCTGCATCCTACCTTTTTCCTCAATACTACCTGCCCCTCCACCAATCTTTGTATCATCTGCAAAGCTGGCAACAAAGCCATCTATTCCATCATCTAAATCATTGATACGCAGCATAAAAAGTGGTCCCCTGACCCCTGCGGAACACCGCTAGTCACTGGCAGCCAACCAGAAAAGGATCCTTTTATTCCCACTCGCTGCTTCCTACCAATCAGCTAGTGCTCTAACCATACCAGTTACTTTCCTTTAATAGCATGGGCTCTTAACTTCCCTTGTCAGCCACAGTTGCCTACCGTTGCTTACCATTTGAGAACAACTTCTTCTGTGGGACTCATCTATCCCGTATCTTGTGAACTATTCCCAGAAACTTCAGCCTCCTCTGTTCTGCCATCATCCCTGTCAATATCCCCCACCAAAACACTAGTTGGATTCAGTAATGGTTAGTCATGCACAATCACTAGTTTGAAGCAAGTCACACAATTCCAATACAAAATCAGTTCCAGAGCACCAATCTCCCTCCATTTCTTCTCCAACCCCTTCTTCATCCACTCCACCTCATTCCAACCCACCTTCCAAGCCCTTTCCCCATTCAGTCCAAACATCGAACCATCAACCCCCTTCCCATCCACCCCCAAACCCTCCACACGCCCCATGCACTATGCACCCACCAACTAATTCATTATAGGGAAGATTACACACCTTTCCTGATGACTGAAAGGACCAAGCTGCAGCAGTGATACAAAGTAGTTTAATGAACCATGTGGGATTTAAGAAACTTGCATACTTTTCACAGTCATATATAAAATGACTTTACTCGGCTTAACTAAGCCATCAGTCTTTGGGTTGCTTCTTTTCCTGTTCCTTCCTTTCCCTGTTAATCTGCTTGAATTTCAGTTTGCGAGGGTCCAGTCCGTACGCCTGCAGCCTGCTGCCACTGAACATTCGTCCACCTAGCTTCACCTGTGAAGTCAGCCACTTATTTTTCCTTCTGGATCTCTTCCTCCTAACGGGTCGCTCCGACTGTTTGCCTGGAGCGACCTGAGGAGCAGACGACATTCCTGGCCCTTTGCTGGCTGTTGTTTCTTGTGTTTCTGCTGGATTTGCACTGCCATTCTGTTTGGGAAAGAAGACGTCCTCGTCCACTTCGACATCTAGCTGTCCATCTGGGCTCAGGCTGGACCTACCCTCCTCCTGCATCCTGGCCTTTTTCAGTCTGTCCCGTCGTTTCTTCCCAACTTTGGATTTTGCAGGTGCTTTAGACTGGGATTCATCTTCCCTGCAGGGCAAACACATTTTTAACCAGTTAGTACTTTGCTCAGAGACTTAACCTGTTATCTATTATTAACACCAGAGCACAGTACCTTGGTGGGGTGAACCTCTGCACTTTAACAGCACCACCTTTACTGTCATAGAAAGGGCTTGCGTTTGAAATACACTGAGTGGGAGAGGCAACTGAATGTAAAAATCATGGCCAATCTGACTGTGAAAATCATAATGGCCTATCTGAATAGGCTATTGACCCTTCAGATTTGGTACTTCAACTCAGCCAAGGTTATTTATTTATTCATTTACTTTCTATTTATTTCTTTGTGTACTGATTTAGCGATAGAGCACAGTAACAGGCCCTTCTGGCCCAATGAGCTCACACCATCCAATTACACCCATGTGACCAATTAACCCAACCCATAGTTCTCTGGGATGTGGGGAGGAACCAAAGCACCTGGAAGAAACCCACACAGTCACAGGGAGAACATACAAACTCCTTACAGAGAGCATCGGGAATCAAATCCCAGTTGCTGGCATTGTAATAACGTTACACTAACCACTACACTGCTGTGCCACCCCAAATGATGAGAAGATGGAGTGAGTAGTAGTGGACATGGGAAACTATAGAGAAGATGGAGCACATAAAGCAAAGAACACTACAGCACAGTACAGGCCCTTCCACCCACAATGTTGTGGCAATCTTTTAATCTACTCTTAGATCAATCTAACCCTTCCCTCCCACCCTCCATTTTTCTATCATCTATCTAAGAGTCTTTTACATGTCCCTAGCAGAAGCAGCCCTTGGAGGCTGAAGGGTCAAGTTTGACCTTGTATCTGGATTCGGCACTCTTTGATTGTGTAGTAGGTGAAGTGTGCCTATCGAGAGCTGTTTGCAGGATTAGAGGGCAGGAAGGCAGACAGAGAGTGACAAGTAAATGAACAAAACATTTTCGAACGAAACATTTAGAATTTAAATAATTCATTTTCACAGATGATAATAATAAAAGTCAGTTAGACAACCCCAAAGAATGCACTTAGTAAAATTTGATTTGTTTTAAAAACACAGATAAAACTCAGACGATATACACCTGCTTTTTAATGAACTTATGTAATCAGCCAATGATGTGTAGTAACTCAATGCATAAAATCGTGCAGACATGATCAAGAGGTTCAGTTGTTGTTCAGACAAAACATCAAAATGGGAAAGAAATGTGATCCATGTGATTTTGACTAGACAGCTGGTGCCAGACTAGATGGTTTGAATATCTCAGACACCACTGACCTCCGAGGATTTTCACGCACAACAGACCCTAGAATTTACAGAGAATGAATCGAAAAACGAAAAAAAAAAATTCTCGTGAGTGACAGTGCTGCGGACAAAAATGTGAGAGGGGTCAGATTAGTTCAAGCTGACAAGGAGGTGATAGTAACTCAAATAACCACACATTACAATATTTGCATATTATGCACTGCCTGTTGACCAATCAGATTTGTGTGCAACTGCAGTACAGAACAAATGATGACTGGGATAACTTGAGGGAAATTCCCAGAACAACTAAGGGCTGCAAGAAAATGCAAGTAATGTGTTGGCTCTACGGTGTTGCAATTTATTATAGATACTGAAAGCAGAAACATTTGCCTAAAACCTATTTTTGAATAGCATGAAAGTGGCATTTTTGCCAGCAATATTAACAAAAAGCCCCAAATAGAGAGGATACATTTTTGTGAACAAACAAAACTTTTTGCAGTGAATGTGGAGCAAAGACAGTATCGGGTGGAATCATTCTTTCAGCCCCAGTACACCCGCACGTCAGTACTGTAAACATCTCCGAATGCTTTGTCATTGCAGTAATCACATAGAAGCTGACACTTCCCTTCTCCAATTGGGTTCCTGTCATTATCTGGATAACTGATTGTTTGACACAGCTGACAGACGACACTTACGGCAGTGCAAAAGACCGAAAGATCTGCTGCTTTTTCCAGGGATTCTGAGACTTCTTCCGATAAACCTTCAGGTCATTCAGCTCTTCTTTCTCAGTTCTGACAAAATACAAAACTGTGTTTTTATTGGGTTTGTACTCGTGACATGAGCTGACATGCAGACAGTTGTGCCATTACAAACAGAGTCACATATTCTCACCGAGTTTATGGACTGACAAAGTTAACTGTACATTATTACATTTTAGGAGGTCTCTTGTTAAGATATAATATCACGAAGATAAACTAATGTCGCTCTTATTGCTCTGTCCCTGTCCAACACCCTAACTATGATAATGAAAACATCACTTCTGGGAAATTCCAAATACGCACAGGAAAAGAACTGGGAATGATAAAAGTCCAGACCCCGCACAATTTGAGCACATGGACATTCAGTTTATTCCAGATGAACAAGTATTCAGTTATAATGAGTGTCCTGCAAGATAATGCTAGTTTTACTGACCTGAACTGACAGGTTTTCTTTAGCGAACACCAAGCATTAAGCTCTTTATCATCTGCTGCCAAAATCTGAAAATGAAGAGACAATGCTTAGTGTTAGGCTGGATACTAAGCTAAAGACACACTGGCCACAACACTGCATACTGCAGAATTTGTATCTGAGGACAGTCCAGTTCTGCAGAGCAGTAGTGCAGGCTTGTGAAGCTGCTGCCTCGTGGCTCCTGTGACCCAGATTCAATCTCGCCCTCAGGTGCTGTCTGTGCATCTGGACACAACACCTGGGCATCTATACCCACAGTGCAGCCACTGGTGGTCAAGCCACAAGCTCAAAGAAAGCTTAACAAGTAAAAGGTTTAAGTTCTTTCTAAATCCACTAGAGCTTGCTATGCAAGGATTCACTTGTTTTACACATTGCATTGCTATGAGATCATTATCAATGCCCATTGTATTAGTCTTTACCATCATACCTGGCAGTACATTCCATATACTTACCACTCCATGTAAGAAATCTACCTCTGAAATCTCCCTTAAACTTCGTTCCATACATCCTAAAAGAATGTCCTCTGGTATTAGCCCTTGCTGCCCTAGGAAAAAGGCACTGTCTGTCTACTCTATCAAAACCTCTCATCTTGTACATCTCCATCACATCATCTCTCATCCTCCTTTGCTCCTCAGATCTTGGCCCGAAACATCGACTACAGGTGCCCCCCCCCCCCCTGCTTTTCGAACGTTCGCTTTATGAAACCTCATTGTTACAAAAGACCTACAATAGTACCGTTTTCGCTTTCAGAAGGTGTTTTCACTGTTACGAAAAAAAGCAGCGCGCGATAAAAAAAATTAGCGTGCAAAAAAAATCAACGCGTGATAAAAGGCAGCGCGCACCCCGAGCAGCTGCTCTTCCCAGATTCGGAAGCATTGCTTTAACACGTGCCTGTGAGCAGCCGTTTGCAAGATGAGTTCTATGGTGTCGGAAAAGCCTAAAAGAGCTCATAAGGGTGTTATACTTAGCGTAAAACTAGACATAATTAAGCGTTTCGATCGTGGTGAACGAAGTAAGGACTAAGTGAGTTTGGCTTGTGGAAACTGACGAAGATGATGTTGAAGAGATTTTGGCATCCCATGACCAAGAACTGATAGATGAAGAGCTGATGCAATTGGAAGAGAAAAGGATAACAATCGAAACCGAATGCAGTAGTGAAAGTGAAGCAACTGCATGAGATTTTCGCTGCAATGATAAAGTACGACTTTAATTTTGAAAGATGTGGGGTCCACATGTAGGTTTAGGGGATATTTGCAAGATGGTTTGAGTCCTTACAAAGAACTGTATAATAGAAAAATGCACGAGGCTCAGCAGTCAAGCAAGCCTTCCACATCAGCCACAGCAGACGACGAACCTCGACCTTCGAAATTGAGGCGGCAGTCATAGGAGAAGATGAGCTGCCTGCTCTAATGGAAACAGAAGACGAGATGACACCCCAGTGTCCCACCACCCCAACACCCAGGCCGCGGACAGATACCGTACCGATTCGCGGAGAATGCAGCAGTAGCTAGGAGGCACACAGCACATCTTTAAGAAAAAAGACGAAATAAACATGCTAATTAATTCGGTGCCGCCCCACATGTAAATGTCGGCCCAGATCAGAGGCGACGCAATCGGCACTGATCTGGGCCGACATTTACGTGCCGGGCAGCACCTAATTAATTAGCATGTTTATTTCGGCTTTTTTCTTAAAGATGTGCTGGATGCCTCCGGGCTACCGCTGGACCCCTGCGTGCTTCGCGGCATTGTATCGGTCGGTGGCCTGGAGGGTGGGGGCCACTGCACCAGCCAACCTGCGACGACTCAGCCTAACATACCATCATCAGTGTGCTGGGCGCTGAACCAATTCCAGTAAGTGATACTACACTGTACATACATTATTTCTACTTTATATCGGCTGTGTATTTTTACATGCTATTTGGTACGGTTTGGCAGCTTCATAGTTTAAAGGTTACTGGAGAGCGCTTGCGCCGCGTTTTTGCCAACAGCGCTTGCGTGAGATTTTCGCTATGGAGGGCAGTGCAGTAATGATTGTGGAAAAGTACTACTTTATATAGGCTGTGTATTTATCATATCATTCCTGCTTTTACTATGTGTTACTGTTATTTTAGGTTTTATGTGTTATTTGGCATGATTTGGTAGGTTATTTTTGGGTCTGTGAACGCTCACAAAATTTTCCCATATAAATAAATGGTAATTGCTTCTTTGCTTTACAACATTTCAGCTTACGAACCGTTTCATAGGAACGCTCTACCTTCGGATGGCAGGGGAAACCTGTACAGGTGTCCCCCGTTTTTCGAACGTTCGCTTTATGAAACCTCACTGTTACAAAAGACCTACATTAGTACCCTGTTTTCGCTTCCAGAAGGTGTTTTCACTGTTACGAAGAAAGGCAGCGTGTGATAAAAGGCGCCCCGAGCAGCCACTTTGCCCCGGATTCGGAAAGGCATTGCTTAAACATGTTGCATTGAGCAGCCGTTAGCAAGATGAGTTCTAAGATGTCAGAAAAGCCTGAAAGAGTAAGGGTGTTCACTTAGCGTAAAACTAGACATAATTAAGCGTTTCGATCGTGGTGAACGAAGCAAGGACAAAGTGAGTTTGGCTTGTGGAAGTTGACGAAGATGTTGTTGAAGGGGTTTTGGTATCCCATGACCAAGAACTGATAGATGAAGAGCTGATGCAATTGGAAGAGGAAAGGATAACAATCGAAACCGAATGCAGAAAGTGAAGCAACCGCGTGAGATTTTCGCTGCAATGATAAAGTACGACTTTAATTTTGAAAGGGTACGTAGGTTTAGGGGATATTTGCAGGATGGTTTGAGTGCTTACAAACAACTGTATGATAGAAAAATGCGCGAGGCTCAGCAGTCAAGCAAGCCTTCCACATCAGCCACAGCAGACGACGAATCTCGACCTTTGACATCGAGGCGGGAAGTCATTGGGAGAAGATGAGCTGCCTGCCCTGATTGACAATGAGATGACACCCCCATGCCCCACCACCCCAACACCCGGGCCCCGGACAGATACCGTACCGATTCGCGAAGAACACAGCAGTAGCTGGGAGGCACACAGCACATCTTTAAGAAAAAAGCCGAAATAAACATGCTAATTAATTAGGTGCCGCCTAGCACGTAATTGTCGGCCCAGATCAGAGGCGCTGCGATCGGCAATCACCTCTGATCTGCGCTGACATTTACGTGCTAGGCAGCACCTAATTAATTAGCATATTTATTTCGGCTTTTTTCTTAAAGATATGCTGTGTGCCTCCCGGCTACCGCTGCGTTCTTCTGCTCGGCGGCCTGGAGAGTGGGGGCCACTGCACCACGCAGCCTGTGACGACTCAGTCCTGGCCTGCTGCGTTCACTAGCAACTTTGACGTGCGTTGCTTGAACTTGCAGCATCTGCAGAATTCCTCGTGTTTACATCATCAGTGTGCTCGGCGCTGTTTTCCCAATTCCGGTAAGTGATACTACACTGTACATACATTATTTCTACTTTATATAGGCTGTGTATTTTTACGCGTTATTTGGTAGATTTGACAGCTTCATAGTTTAAAGGTTACTGGAGAGCGCGTTTATGCCAACAGCGCTTGCGTGAGATTTTCGCTATGGAGATCTGTGCAGGCAATCGTTGTAGAGAAGTAGTTCTACTTTACATAGGCTGTGTATTTATCATATCATTCCTGCTTTTACTGTATGTTACTGTTATTTTAGGTTTTATGTGTTGTTTGGCATGATTTGGTAGGTTACTTTTGGGTCTGCGAACGCTCACAAAATTTTCCCATATAAATAAATGGTAATTGCTTCTTCGCTTTATGACATTTCGGCTTACGAACGTTTCATAGGAACGCTCTACCTTCGGATGGCGGTGGAAACCTGTATACGCTTTTCCATAAATGCTGCCTGGCCTGCTGAGTTCCTCCAGCATTTTGTGTTCCTTGGATTTCCAGCATCTGCAAATTTTCTTTTGACAATACTTTAAGTGTGGTTTAACCAGTTTTATAGAGCTGCAATATTAACTTTGGCTCAGGAACTTATTCCCGATTAACGAACATCAACAGATCATATGCCTTCTTAACAAACCTATCAACCTGCACAGCAGCTTTAAGGGATCTCTGGACTTAGACCCCAAGATCCCTCTGTTCCTCCACACCGTCAAGAATCCTACCATTAACCCTGTATTCTGCCTTCAAATTCACCACATGCTTCCACTTTTTAACCACTTCTCAACCCAACTCTGCATCCCACCTAAGTCCTGTTGTAAACTATGACAACCTTCTACACTATGCATAATTCCACCAAACCTTGTTACTGAGACAAGTGACAAGATGCTGGTCAGAAGAAGTTTATCAGCAGGTGAGAGTTAGAAGAATTCACCAGAGTTTATCAGTAAGAAAACTAAAAGCATGGCAGTAGTTGAAAGGGTGAAGAACATTAGACAGGACTGTACTTCACATTTTTGGTCAATACACTTTTCCTTTTGAGGAACTCTCTCTCACAGAATCAGTTTTCTGCCCCTCCACCAAAACCACTCTACTTAATAATGACATTGTGTCTCTGAGCAGAGCATCCACCCTCTCCACTCCAAGCACACACAGCTTTCTGCATACTGTACATGATTATTGGTAAACAGGTTCATTTCTGCCACATATACTGAACTACAGTAAAAAACTGTTTTGCATGCCATCCCTACAGATCATTTTACCACATCAGTGTATTGAGGTAGCACAAGGGGAAATAACAGAAAAAAAGTGTTACGCATACAAAGTGCAGCGTGGGCAGACAATAAGGTGCAAGGCCTAGAGTGGTAGATTGTGCAGTTAAGATGCCCTTTTATTGTACTACAAAACCACTCAATAGTCTAGGAGACACTATCCTTGAGTTTGGTGGGATGTGCTTTCTTCTGCCTGATGGGAGAGGGCAGAAGAGAGACTGTCTGGGCTTTGATTATGCTGGCTGCTTTACCAAGGCAGTGAGAAGTGTAGAGTCTATGGTTTAAATACAGCGCTGAAATGCATCCACAACACTGTTGTGATATTTGTAGGTTACTGTGTCAGAAGCTTATGATCTTTCACTTCCTGGTTTGCATAGCTGACAACATACGCATACCTCATCTGTGCTGAGTCCAAAGTCATTAGGCAACACCCGCCTGTACTTGAACCTGCAGGGCAAGTCGTCGATGATATCTTCATAATCCAGCTGGTAATACTCATCCAAGTACTGCTCAAAGGTCTTGTCCTCTGATAAAAAGAAAATTTGGTTCAAAGTCAGCAGCATTAAGAGAGATAAAGTCTGAATGCCACATCACCACGTTTACATTTGAAATGCACAAAGTGAACGTGCTTAATGACTCCAATTGAACTGACTGCTGATATTTACATACAAATCCAAAAGAACCACCCTGCCTTTTATCCTGACGAAGGGTCTCGGCCTGAAACGTCGACTGCACCTCTTCCTACAGATGCTGCCTGGCCTGCTGCATTCACCAGCAACTTTGATGTGTGTTGCTTGAATTTCCAGCATCTGCAGAATTCCTGTTGTTTACCCTGCCTTTTATACTGTGTTTGTAACTCCCACTTGGAGCACTGTGTAGTTTTGGTCACCCAATTGCTTGGAACATAGGAGAAAAAGGGGCGATATCATAAAAATGTTTAAAAATATGAGAAGCATAGATAAGGTGGAGGAAAACAGTTTCTTCCCCAGGGCAGGGGAGTCCAAAGCTCCAAGGCATAGGTTTAGGGTGAAACGGGAAGGATTTAAAAAGACCTGCAGGGCAATTATTTTTTGAATGAAGAAGGTGGTGAAAGTATGGAACAAGTTGTCAGAGGAAGTGGTTGAGGCAGGTACAATGGTGTCATTTAAGAAGCACTTGGATAGATACATAGAGGGGCAGGGCTTGGAGGGATATGGAAACTGGGACTAGACAGGTGGCACCATGGTTGGCATGGACTAGTTGGGACGAAGGGCCTGTGTTGTTTTCTGACTCCCACATTAGTTATTTCTTTCCTCCCCTGTCTGCCCTTTGTTTTGGTTTCAATCCATCCTTCAAATGTGCTAAAACACATTCACCAATCCAGAAACAAAAACAGAACATGCACACCAATCACATGACACACCAATCACATGACACTTAGAAAGGCTAAATGATGCAAAGACATAATGATATTGAAATAGGGAAAAGCAAGTGGATACATGCATAGCTTCAATAGTTATCACAAAGAACAACCTGGCCTCCACTTCTTCACAAAGTAAAACTCTACTCATCTGGCATCCTCTGCACTTCCAGCAAGTTTTCCTGGACAATCTACTACTTCCCCATTGATACACCAGGTGGGGAGGGCAGATGGGAACAGTGGAGGGAAAAGACTGAGTGGGTGATGGGCAAGTGGAGGAGGGGAGAGTGGGAATAGTGACAGAGGATGGGAGGTGATAGGTGGATCCAGGTGAGGAGGAGTGAGTGATAAGCAGATGGAGGAGGGGTGAATGAAAATAGTGACAGAAGCTGGGAGGAGAGGGGTGGAGTCGACAAAGTGCAGCAGATGCTGGGGTTTGATAGGAGTGGAAGATGGAGCATGGAACCAAATAAGGGAGATGGGAGGGCAGATACGAACAGCGGGGATGAGGAGAGCCACTGGGGGAAGCGTGTGAGTGATAGGCACGTGGAGGAGGGAAGAGAAACAGGGTGATGGGGATCCTGGAAATATTAGAAGAGAGAGCGGGGTAGCCCCAACACACAGCTCATCTCCTATTACTCTGTTACATTACCCACACGAAAGACTTACTTGGATCAAAAGTCGGTTTCAACTTGCAAATTGCCTCCGTAAATTTAGATTTTCGCCTTTTCTTGCCCATGAGAAGAAGATCTTGTTTCTTTCTCTTCTTGGACAGCACCTGTTGACTGGGGTCATAATCTGCATCCATCTGTTCCAGAAGCAACCAGTCAGTATTAGGGCTGCAGCACACAGCTAAGGCAAAGGGTTAATGTACGAGGAGAATTTGATGCCTGTGAACTACTTGCTGCAATTTAAAAGAGTTTGGAGGGATGCTTAGACACCCGCGGAGGCCAAGTCATCTGGTATATTTGAAGTGGACGCTGATTGATTCCCAAATAGTAAGTGTGTCAAGGGTTACAGTGAGAATGTGGTTGAGAGGGATGATAAATCAGCCACGATAGAATGGTGGAACAGACTTGATGGGCTGAATGACCTAATTCTGCTCCTATGTCTAATATCTGGTAGAGGGAAAGGAACTCTACTACTTCCTCTCAATAAACTTCTATCTCGCTTCCGCAAAGCTACAGATTTATGGCCCATGTCTTTATAGGTAAGTGATGTTGAGTAGTAGCTTGTTTTTCAAAGGTAAACCAAATGAAATCAGGAGTGGGGCATCAGCATAAATCAGCTCAACAATGAACAACACCTTCCCAGTCTAAGTGCTGCTGCACTATCTGGCTACAATACCATCCAAGGCTGGCACTCATTCACCAACATCATCTCATTGTACAGATGTTCCTGATGCCATAAGACAATAAGACATAGCAGCAGAATTAGGCCCATCAAGTCTGCTCTGCCATTTCATCATGGCTGATCCCGGGTCCCACTCAACCCGATACACCTGCCTTCTGGCCATATGCTTGTGGGTCTCATCGCCAGGGAGAGAAGTGATCACCAGAAAAGAGAAATCTGCCTCATATTGCTCATCCACCACATGCTGCCTCTCTGAGCAAGACCACAGACATAGAAATCCGAATTTCTACCCCTTCAGATTCTTACCTCAATAGCAAAATGTACACATAGAAACATCAGTACAATACTCAGTACTTTGGCAGGAACTACAAGTAATACAGGCAATGCCCAAGAAGGTTGAATGAAAAGGAAATTCAAATGAAGGAAAATCATTAACTGGGAATCTTGGCTTACAATGAATTCTGGATCTTCACAGTGTAGCTCATAATTCTCTTGCTGGCACTGCTCTTCTCCCTCCGCCCAGTCCGCCTCCTCTCCTGTCCATGTGTCCCAGTTCCACTCATCTAGTGCAACAACAAATACAAAATTCAATTACACTCGGTTCCTTTTAAATGACACAATCTTTGTTTTCATTGCTGAAGTCTCATGCTAAGCATTCTTTTTTTATTAATAAGGTTGGATAGTCACATGGGACTTGCAATACCCATGACCTTTACTCCGCTATGTGCTGAACTGAGACTGTGTCCTGCTAAGGGCTTAGTTTCTGAGGATTCACTTTTGTTCTGAATGCTAACCCTAACCCTTTAATTGCAGGAATCATTCTTGTGAACCTCTGTACCCACTACAAAACTGCTCACAATGCTCCAAGTGCAGTCTGACCAATGCCTTAAAAAGCCTCAGCATTATATATTTGCTTTATATTCAAGTCCTCTTGAAATGAATGCATCACCGCATTTGCCTTCCTTACCACAGATTCAACTTACAAGTGAACCTTTCTGGAATCGTGCACAAGGAATCTCAAGTCCCTTTGCATCTCTGATTTCTGAATTTTCTCCCCGTTTCAAAAATTTTCTATGCCTTTATTCCTTCTACTAAAGTGCATGACCATACACCATATTCTAATTGCCACTTATTTGCACATTCCCTTAACTTGTCAAGATTGGCATTTAACTATATACATGTATATAACATATATAACCACAATAGAAACTAGACAATGCTTCTCCAAACCAGAGTGTAAAGCACAGCAGTACATATTACACACGGTAACTTATGAAGGTAAGGATAAAATCTGCAGATGAATCACACATTGAATTGAATTTGAATCGACTTTATTTCTTCCATCCTTCACATACACAAGGAGTAAAAATCTTTGTTATGTCTCTGTCTGAAAGTGCAGTCATAGTAATTTATAATAAATAGAA
The DNA here is from genome assembly GCF_030028105.1 of Mobula birostris. NCBI lineage: Eukaryota > Metazoa > Chordata > Chondrichthyes > Myliobatiformes > Myliobatidae > Mobula > Mobula birostris. The sequence goes on along the minus strand of NC_092401.1, from coordinate 29,590,370 downwards.
CAGTCAATGTACCATAGAAATACACTCAAATCAGCATGAGTTAATCAGTCCGATGACCTGCTGGAAGAAACATAGAAACATAGAAAATAGGTGCAGGAGTAGGCCATTCGGCCCTTCGAGCCTGCACCGCCATTTATTATGATCATGGCTGATCATCCAACTCAGAACCCCGCCCCAGCCTTCCCTCCATACCCCCTGACCCCCGTAGCCACAAGGGCCATATCTAACTCCCTCTTAAATATAGCCAATGAACTGGCCTCAACTGCTTCCTGTGGCAGAGAATTCCACAGATTCACCACTCTCTGTCCAGAAGTTTTTCCTAATCTCGGTCCTAAAAGGCTTCCCCTCTATCTTCAAACTGTGGCCCCTCGTTCTGGACTTCCCCAACATCGGGAACAATCTTCCTGCATCTAGCCTGTCCAATCCCTTTAGGATCTTATACGTTTCAATCAGATCTCCCCTCAATCTTCTAAATTCCAACGAGTACAAGCCCAGTTCATCCAGTCTTTCTTCATATGAAAGTCCTGCCATCCCAGGAATCAATCTGGTGAACCTTCTTTGTACTCCCTCTATGGCAAGGATGTCTTTCCTCAGATTAGGGGACCAAAAACTGCACACAATACGCCAGGTGTGGTCTCACCAAGGCCTTGTACAACTGCAGTAGTACCTCCCTGCTCCTGTACTCGAATCCTCTCGCTATAAATGCCAGCATACCATTTGCCTTTTTCACCGCCTGCTGTACCTGCATGCCCACTTTCAATGACTGGTGTATAATGACACCCAGGTCTCGTTGCACCTCCCCTTTTCCTAATCGGCCACCATTCAGATAATAATCTGTTTTCCCATTTTTGCCACCAAAGTGGACAACTTCACATTTATCCACATTAAATTGCATCTGCCATGAATTTGCCCACTCACCCAACCAATCCAAGTCACTCTGCATCCTCTTAGCATCCTCCTCACAGCTAACACTGCCACCCACCTTCGTGTCATCCGCAAACTTGGAGATGCTGCATTTAATTCCCTCATCCAAGTCATTAATATATATTGTAAACAACTGGGGTCCCAGCACTGAGCCTTGCGGTACCCCACTAGTCACCGCCTGCCATTCTGAAAAGGTCCCGTTTATTCCCACTCTTTGCTTCCTGTCTGCTAACCAATTCTCCACCCACACCAATACCTTACCCCCAATACCCTGTGCTTTAAGTTTGCACACTAATCTCCTCTGTGGGACCTTGTCAAAAGCCTTTTGAAAATCCAAATATACCACATCCACTGGTTCTCCCCTATCCACTCTACTAGTTACATCCTCAAAAAATTCTATGAGATTTGTCAGACATGATTTTCCTTTCACAAATCCATGCTGACTCTGTCCGATGATTTCACCGCTTTCCAAATGTGCTGTTATCACATCTTTGATAACTGACTCCAGCAGTTTCCCCACCACCGACGTTAGGCTAACCGGTCTATAATTCCCTGGTTTCTCTCTCCCTCCTTTTTTAAAAAGTGGGGTTACATTAGCCACCCTCCAATTCTCAGGAACTAGTCCAGAATCTAACGAGTTTTGAAAAATTATCACTAATGCATCCACTATGTCTTGGGCTACTTCCTTAAGCACTCTAGGATGCAGACCAACTGGCCCTGGGGATTTATCTGCCTTCAATCCCTTCAATTTACTTAACACCACTTCCCTACTAACATGTATTTCGCTCAGTTCTTCCATCTCACTGGACCCTCTGTCCCCTACTATTTCTGGAAGATTATTTATGTCCTCCTTAGTGAAAACAGAACCAAAGTAATTATTCAATTGGTCTGCCATGTCCTTGCTCCCCATAATCAATTCACCTGTTTCTGTCTGTAGGGGACCTACATTTGTCTTTACCAGTCTTTTCCTTTTTACATATCTATAAAAGCTTTTACAGTCAGTTTTTATGTTCCCTGCCAGTTTTCTCTCATAATCTTTTTTCCCCTTCCTAATTAAGCCCTTTGTCCTCCTCTGCTGAACTCTGAATTTCTCCCAGTCCTCAGGTGAGCCACTTTTTCTGGCTAATTTGTATGCTTCTTCTTTGGAATTGATACTATCCCTAATTTCTCTTGTCAGCCATGGGTGCACTACCTTCCTTGATTTATTCTTTTGCCAAACTGGGATGAACAATTGTTGTAGTTCATCCACGTGATCTTTAAATGCTTGCCATTGTATATCCACTGTCAATCCTTTAAGTGTCATTTGCCAGTCTATCTTAGCTAATTCACGTCTCATACCTTCAAAGTTACCCCTCTTTAAGTTCAGAACCTTTGTTTCTGATTTAACTATGTCACTCTCCATCTTAATGAAGAATTCCACCATATTATGGTCACTCTTACCCAAGGGGCCTCTCACAACAAGATTGCTAATTAACCCTTCCTCATTGCTCAAAACCCAGTCCAGAATAGCCTGCTCTCTAGTTGACTGCACTCGTATCAGGTACAACTGGTCAGTATGCTCAGTATGCTCCGTAAAATGCAGTTCTGTAAAATGGAGCGTGTGTGCGTATGCATGTGTGTGTGTGTGTCTGTGTTTAGAAGCCTTGCTTGCCTCAATCTTCTTAGGAAATGGAGGCACTTCTGTGCCACCTTGTTTAGAGTGGCGATATTAAGGGATCAGGTGAGATCATCTGTGATGTGAACTACCAGGAACTTGGCGCACTTAACCCTTATTTGCAGAGGGGGATTGGAATTGAATAGACTTTATTTCTTACATCCTTCACATACATGAGTAAAACTCTTTACGTTACTTCTCCACCTAAATGTGCAATTTATAGTAACTTGCACTAAACAGTCTGTACAACAGGACAGTCAATACAGCATAGAAACACAATTGCATCAGTGTGAATTAATCAGTCTGATGGCCTGGTGGAGAAGCTGTCCCGGAACCTGTTGGTCCTGGTTTTTATACTGATGGTAGTGATGCAGCTAATCAGGAAGTCCAGGATCCAGCTGCACAAGGCAGAGTGAAGGCCGAGGTCTCTGAGCTTCTTGTCGAGCCTGGAGGGAATTATAAAAACCACTTCCTGGATGGTAGCAGCTGAAACAGTTTGTAGTTGGGGTGACTCAGCTCCCCAATAATCTTTTGGGCCTTTTTTATGCACCTGTCTCTGTAAGTGTCCTGAATCATGGGAAGTTCACATCTACCGACGCACTGGGTTGTCCACACCACTCTCTGCAGAGTCCTGCGTTTGAGGGAAGTACAGTTCCCATACCAGGCAGTGATGCAGCTAATCAGGATGCTCTCAACTGTGCCCCTGTAGAAAATCCTTGGGATTTGGGTGCTCATACTAGACTTCTTCAACCGTCTGAGGTAAAAGAGGTGCTATTGTACTTTTTTCCAACAGATTGGAGTTGTGGGTGGCGACACAGTTGGGTACACAGAGAGTAAAGGAGGGGGCTTAGAACACAGCCCTGAGGGGCTCCTGTATTGAGGGTCAAAGGCAAGGGAGCCCACACTTACCATCTACCAGCGATCTGACAGGAAGTCCAGGATCCAGCTGCACAAGGCAGAGTGAAGGCCGACGTCTCTGAGCTTCTTGTCGAGCCTGGAGGGAATTATGGTGTTGAATGTTGAACTGTAGTCCAAGAACAGCAGTCTCACATAAGCATCCTTCTTCTACAGATGTACAAGGATGGTGTGTAGGGTTGTGGCTTTTGCGTCATCCGTCGATCGGTTGTGTCAGTAGGCGAATTGTAGGGGGTCTGGTGTGGGTGGTAGCATGCTGCAGACGTAGTCCATGACCAGCCTCTCAAAACATTTGCTTATTATTGAAGCAAGTACAACAGGATACCTGTCGTTCAGACATGTTACCTTGATCTTTTTAGGTACAGGAATTTTTGAAGCAAGAGGGCACTCTATACTGGGAGAAGGAAAGATTAAAAATGTCCATAAACACACTTGCCAGTTGTGCCACACACATCCTGAGTACCCGCCCTGGGATGCCAGGCGGTCCCACAGCCTTACTTCTGTCCACTTGTTGGAAACACCGGCGTACTTCAGCCTCAGAGATGACCAAGGTACAGGTGGCTTCAACGGCTCTCCTTGGGGGCTCAGTGTTGGCGACATCGAACAAGCGTAAAAAAGATTTGCACATCTGGGAGACAGCCAGCGATGTTGGCAGCACCACTGTGCCTAGCTTTGAAGTCTGCGATGGTGTGCAGACCTTGCCATAAGCTGCATGTGTTGTTGATGGAGAGTCGAGTCTGGATCTTGTCCCTGTACTGTCGTTTCACTACCTTGATGACTTTGCGTAGATCACAGCTGCATTTCTTGAGCTCCTGTTGGTTACTGGCAATGTAAGCTCTGTCGGAACTGCTGATCCAGGGCTTCTGGTTTAGATAGACCATGACTGATTTTCTCCAATCTACCTGCAAATTTTAATTCCCCCATGACTATTGTAACATTGCCATTTTACATGCTTTTATTATCTCCCATTGTAATTTGTACCCCACATCCTGGCTTCTATTCGGAGGCCTGTATATAACTACCATCAGGGTCTTGTTACCCTGCAGTTTCTTAATTCTACCCATAAGAATTCTATATCTTCTGATACAATGTTTATCTTTGGATGTTAAGCTCCCAACTATTTATTTATTTATTGAGATGCAGTGCCGAACAGGCCCTTCAAGCTGCGCCGCTGAGCAAACCTTAACTTAACCCTAACCCAGTCACGGAACAATTTACAATGACCGATTAACCTACCCACCGGTACGTTTTTAGACTGTGGGAGGAAACCCAAGTTACCAGGGATGAATGCACAAACTCCTTACACACAGTGGAGAAAATTGAACCTGGGTCACTGGTACTGTAAAGCGTTGTGCTAGCCACAATGCTATTGTGCCATCCCACTATGATCTTTCAGCTACAACTCAGTGATGCCCACGCTGTCATACCTGCCAATCTAACTGCGCTACAAGAACATCTATTTTAGTCCATATACCACTACGTGCGTTCAAATATAAAACCTTAAGCCCAGTATTCACTTCCCCATGCTCACTTCAACTCAACCCACTGATTGTAATTTTTCCCCCATCTGCTTGTCCTTTCTCACAGTCTCATTACCAACTGACAGATCCTCAGCCCTATCACTCCAGTTCCCACCCCCCTGCCAAATTAGTTTAAGGCCTCCCCAACAGCTTGAGCATACCTGCCTGCAAAGGTATTGGACCCCTCAGATTCAGCTGTAACCCATTATTTATTTTATTTAGATTTACAGGTCAATGAAGGTTTCCGCCACCACCAACCTTCCAAAATATTCACCGCTGGATTTCTACTTCAAACATATGCAGTCCAGATACCAACTTCCCTGGAAGTCCAAAAGTTAAGGCCTAATGAATAGAGCCCCAAGTCTGCAAATCCCTGCAAGACTGCTGGAGAAGACAAAGGCCCATTACATTGGACTACGTTGTCTATGTTAAATTTGCTTCCCGAATACTTTTGGGTGTATCCTATGTATTTTGGGCTGCTGTTCATGAAAATCACCATGGAATTTCTCAATCACACACCACAATTTTGTAATCTCCTATTTTTGTTCAAAGAACTTCTAGTAGGACTGGAGAAAATAACATGAAAGGCGTTCAAAGATGCTGTTGAAACTTTTCTTGGCAACTACAGGGCAGCAAACTACGTGCAGCTAGTTGACAACATGCTTCAAGCATACTAAACCATGAAGTGCAATATGTCACTATAGATTTATTTTCTGCATTCTCATTTAGACTTCCCTGAAAATTATGACACTGTCAGTGACAAGCAAGGTGAAAGGTTTCACCAGAACATTACAGTCATGGAGAAACGGCAGCTAGAATCCATTAATGCTGGTTGATTATTGTTGGACACAAGAAGCCTCAGACACCGAGTACAATTGAAAATCATCAAGAAAATTTTTTTAGCTTAGTTGAAGTATTGCAAAGCATCAGCATCATTATGCAATTAAACACTATATTCAATAAAAGTTAATTTCTTCTTTCTCCTAATTCCTACGTGATACAAATAGTCTGAAATTATTCTTGTGTTCAGCTTCAAGCAGTCTATCATAAACAAAAAAAATTGTGAGAAAGCAATATTTTCAAAAAAATTTCTTGTCCAGTAAATCTGCTGCAGGCTGAAGTCCAAAGCCTGCCTACCCTGTGGTTAGAGGACTATGTATGTGCGTGGATGATTGGATGGGAGGGAGGAATGGGGCTTGTTTTGCTGTTGTTGCTTTGTCACATGCTGTGTTCTGTGTTGTTCTGCTGTACATGGTGGGCATGCTAAGGTGGTGTCAGAATGCATGGTGACACTTGTGGGCTGTTCTTAACACATCCTAGGGTGTGTGGACTGTTATTGTAAACAATGTATTTCACTGTATGTTTTGATGTACATAAATCCAAATCTGACTCCCTGCCAAGGGGAACAGTTCATTCTTATCAGCTATATCCAGCTTTCAAACAATTTTATACTCAAGTAAATCTCTCCTCCGCCTCCACACCAAAGGATGTACATACTGAGAATCAAATTCTATATATCCAACCTTTCCTCACTTTTGGCAACTCCCTTGCAAATATCCTTTCTAAAACAATGATACCTTTCATAATGTGTGACCAGAAATGTATGCTGCATTCTAAATGTGCCATAAGCAGCATTTTAAAATACAGTCTGATATAGCTACACTGGACTTATAATGTTTCAGCTAACACCCCCCTCCCTCCCTCGGTCCTGTCAGGGACCACGGATGTATGCAACATAGTCTTCAGATTCTACCTACTTCTCGGTATCGTACCAATTATTCCCCTTCCATGCCTGATCTCTCCAAAAGCATTGCCATGCATTTAACCACTCTTCAGCCCACACAACCATTCCTTTCACATCTTCTACACATTACATGCTTGTACTTGAGCTTTATCTTTTTATCTAAGTTTCCAAAGGAAAACACATTACCACCAAATTCCTCCTCATTCTCAAACTGTGGCTTCTGCGCATCTTCAACTCTGTAATAGTCATCATTGAAGAATTCCTGAGGGGGAGAATAAAATAGTTTTCTGGTTACAAAAGCTCAGTTTCTCTCAGAAATGTAATTAATTCAGCTCCATGGAGCAAAGTTTTATTTTGCCTAATACAGACCTGCATGAGTTCATCATGCTTGGCTGGGTCAAAGTCCGTCTCTAGGAGTTCCTCACTGAAACCAATGGTTTCATTTCCAGTTATCTCCTTTAACCGATTCAGTTTGTTAATTATTTCCATTCTCTTCAGGTTCTTCAACTGCTTTATCTCCTCCTTCTTCTTTTCCTTCTCCTAAAGAGCCATTTATAAACATTAGATTGGAAGCTTGTGAGATCAGGAGTGCCCGCTAACTGAGCAGTGCTGCATGGTGGCATTAGTTTCCCTCAAAACAGTGACCAAGGAATTCATCAACTTAAAGGCAGAGAACAAGATCAATGGCAGGATTCTTAGCAGTGAACAGATGTTTCATGGGGGTCATTAGAAGCAGTTTGGATACTTCAGTTGTGAAGGAGGTGATCTTAGTCAACATTCTAATGTGAATTCAAAGCAAAAGCCTGAAGCAAGCAGATGTGATAGTCAACATAAGAGATTCTGCAGATGCTGGAATTCCAGAGCAACCACACAAAAAGCTGGAGGAACTCAGCAGGTCTGGCAGCATCTATGGAAGGGAATAAACAGTCAACATTTTGAGCTGAGACCCTTTATCAGGATTGATCAGGCAGACCTGATTAAGTGATTAAGCAGAATGATCTATACTCTTGAACTTGGAAGAATTAAGAGGCTATCAGAATCAGAATCAGGTTTATTATCATTGACATGTGAGTGAAATTGTTAACTTAAGTCAGTAAAATGTAGAAAACAGTTACAGGGTGGGTGCATAGATGATATTCCTTCTGGCTGGGTGAGATTACAGAACTGGGGTTGCACTCCCAAAGGGGTTGGCTGTTCAGGACCACGTCAGAAGAACCTTCACCCAGAGTCTATATAATTCTCTAACTGAGAGCCGAGAGGTTACGCATATTCAAAGGAATTAATAGTTTTTGGAAATAAAGGGACGTGTAGTCATTACAGGAGATTGGTGCTGCGATAAAAGATTAGCCATAAATGGCGGAGCAATCTCTGAGGGTCAGCTCCTGATCCTGAAGCTTTTGTTTCATGGAGTATGCTCAATGACATCTGTAGGTAACCCATAGCTTCCCTTTGTTAAAGCAAATGACTCATTTCATTGTACGTTTCCATGTACGTGTGATAAATAACTATGAATAAATAGTCTAAACAAGTATTATTGTATTGGTATCATTCTGTTTCAATGATCATGTAAAACACCTACCTTTTTCTTACGTTGCTTAACCTCTTCTCTTTTGCGTTTTCTTCTAACATCCTTTGCTCTGACTGAAGTGGCAATGTTTCTTGGATATGATTTTGTCTTTAAAAGAGGAAGCAATCTAAGTTTTGGCAGTCCACAATACAAATTAACTCAGTTTATACAAGAGTTTTATCAAAAGCTCTGGGTATTTCAAGAACTATTTCAAGGGCTAAAAGAAGACATGAGGTTGCCTTGGCAGTCAAAGTGAAGGATAATCCAAAGAGCTTTTACAGGTATATTAAGAGTAAAAGGATGGTAAGGGATAAAATTGGTCCTCTTGAAGATCAGAGTGCTCGGCCATGTGCGGAACCAAAAGAAATGGGGGAGATCTTAAATGGGTTTTTTGCGTCTGTACTAAGGAAACTGGCATGAAGTCTACAGAATTAAGGGAAACAAATAGTGAGATCATGGAAACTGTACAGATTGAAAAGGAGGAGGTGCTTGCTATCTTGAGGCAAATTAAAGTGGATAAATCCCCAGGACCTGACAGGGCATTCCCTCGGACCTTGAAGGAGACTAGTGTTGGAATTGCAGGGGCCCTGGCAGAAATATTTAAAATGTCGGTGTCTACGGGTGAGGGTGCTGGAGGATTGGAGAATGGCTCATGTTGTTCCGTTGTTTGAAAAAGGATCGAAAAGTAATCCGGGAAATTATAGGCCAGTAAATTTGACGTTGGTAGTGGGTAAATTATTGGAGGGAGTATTAAGAGACAGAATCTACAAGCATTTGGATAGACAGGGACTTATGAGGGAGAGTCAACATGGCTTTGTGCGTGGTAGGTCATGTTTGACCAATCTATTGGAGTTTTTTGAGGAGGTTACAAGGAAAGTGGATGAAGGGAAGGCAGTAGATGTTGTCTACATGAACTTCAGTAAGGCCTTTGAGAAGGTCCCGCATGGGAGGTTAGTTAGGAAAATTCAGTCGCTAGTTATATATGGAGAGGTGGTAAATTGGATTAGACCTTGGTTCAATGGAAGAAGCCAAAGAGTGGTAGTAGAGAATTGCTTACCAGAGTGGAGCCCTGTAACTAGTGGTGTGCCACAGAGATCAGTGCTGAGTCCATTGTTATTTGTCATCTATATCAATGATCTGGATGATAATGTGGTAAATTGGATCAGCAAATTTGCTGGTGATACAAAGATTGGAGGTGTAGTCGACAGTGAGGAAGGTTTTCAAAGCTTGCAGAGGGATTTGGACCAGCTGGAAAAATGGGCGGAAAAATGGCAGATGGAGTTTAATACAGACAAGTGGGAGGTATTGCACTTTGGAAGGACAAACTAAGGTAAAACATACAGGTTCTATGGTAAGGCATTGGAGTGCAGTAGAACAGAGGGATCTGGGAATACAGATACAAAATTCCCTAAAAGTGGCATCACAGGTAGATAGGGTTGTAAAGAGAGCTTTTGGTACATTGGCCTTTACTAATCAAAGTATTGAGTATAAGAGCTGGAATGTTATGATGAGGTTGTACAAGGCATTGGTGAGGCCGAACCTGGAGTATTGTGTTCAGTTTTGGTCATCAAATTACAGGAAGGATATAAATAAGGTTGAAAGAGTGCAGAGAAGGTTTACATGGATGTTGCCGGGACTTGAGAACCTCAGTTACAGAGAAAGGTTGAATAGGTTAGGATTTTATTCCCTGGAGCGTAGAAGAATGAGGGGAGAATTGATAGAGGTATATAAAATTATGATGGGTATAGATAGACTGAATGCAAGCAGGCTTTTTCCACTGAGGTAAGGGGAGGAAAAAACCAGAGGACATGGGTTAAGGGTGAAGGGGGAAAAGTTTAAAAGGAACATTGAGGGGGCTTCATCACACAGACAGTGGTGGGAGTGTGGAATGAGCTGCCAGATGAGGTGGTAAATGCGGGTTCTTTTTCCACATTTAAGAATAAATTGGACAGGTACATGGATGGGAGGTGTATGGAGGGATATGGTCCGTGTGCAGGTCAGCAGAAAATGGTTCGGCACAGCCAAGAAGGGCCAAAAGGCCTGTTTCTGTGCTGTAGTTTTTCTATGGTTTCTAACTTTCACTGTAGCTTGCCATAGTTCTATGCTACCAAGGATCAAAGCAGATAGCGTGTCCTTCCTCAAGCTTCTCAAGGAACAAGAATTGAAATAACACCTCAGTTTAAGAGTGGGAGATCTTGTTGGATAATGTATGTGTTGAAAGATAGCTTTAAATGATCAGCTCAAATCTGATATTACAGAGTCTATGTTTAAAACTGTGGCATTTCCCATTTAACTTAAATACTTGGCTTTTGCCAAGTTATTGAAAAAGTGTGAATAATTGGACTGCATCCTCACAGAGTGACCAGCAATACAATAAAACAAATGGCCTCCCCACATACTACATCACTGTCTGGTTTCAGGAAGTTCTGGCAACCAGGTAACTGTGGGTCAGTTTCCAAAATCCATTGACATTACTAAAGTATCCACATCTTTTCCCCACTTTCAAGATCCCTTTCATCACTTATCCCACAGCAACAACAGAGCTTTCACTGTGTTATTACACTTCTCAAATCTGCTGGGAGTCAAGTGAAAAAAAAACAAACATGGAGCAGCCACATTGTGTTTTCTGTCTCACTGTCAGCTATTAGTTTCCCGATGCACGGACACATACTGGGGTCTGGTATAGAGCTAGTCTGTGAAATCACCCCCGGCAACAATTCCTTAAACTGCAAACCCAAAGATTTGTAGATTAACTGATTGCTTAGATGACTCAATTCCTTTCCAGCCTCTGACAGTTAAATTTTAAGCATGAGCATGAGCTAGCACTGACAAGTGGAAAACCGACCAATTCTCAATCTTTAGAGGTTGCTGGGTTCTACTGGAGAACCCCTTCCACTAGCTGTGACCAGGAGTTATGTGAGCAGAGGGAACATTGAACTGGCACTCAAAATACATTACACAATCAGAATCACATTTATCATCACTGACATATCTGATGAAACTTGTTTTGTGGCAGCAGTACGATACAATATGTAAAAAAAAAACTAAGTTACAATAAGAAATACAAAACTAAGTAAGTGGTGCCAAAAGAGAGCAAAATACCGAGGTAGTCTTCATGGACTGCTCGGACAAGGGGAAGGAGCTGTTAGTAACTGGCACCGACAAAGAGAAGTGGAGTATTACCGAGATACTAATACGTCACTTACAAATTCTGCATCGGGTTCCTCAAATCTGAAGTTGTATTTCCGTTCAAAATCTTCCTGTTTCTTTAGAAATTCCTCGCCTTCATCTGAGGAGTCATCCACTTCATCCTGAACTATCTCACTGTAGGTTGGGATCCTTCAGGGTCAGTTGGTGGGAAGGAGGTAACAGAAGGTAACAAAAAAAGTGAGAGCTCACCTGACTCAAAGGAAGGAACTGCTACAAAGGGCTGCACTGTTATGGGTGTAGAACACATGTAGTCAAGAACACAGATATTTTTATTTTAGAGATGCAGCATGGTAATAGGTCCCTTCAGCCCAACAACCCTGTACCATCCAATTACACCCATTAACCTACTAATCTGTATGCCTTTGGAACATAGGAGGAAACCCATGCAGTTACGGGAAGAATGTTCAAACTCCTTACAGCAGCAATGAAAATTGAACACGAAACATTGGCACTGTAATAGCATTATGCTAACTGCTACAATACTGTGCTGCCCTATACACAGAACACCCTCCTGTTCCTCCCTCACCATCCAGGGGAATATTACTGCTGTTCAAAGAGCACAATGGAGCCAGCAGATTGACAACACGTGAATGTTGATGGTGAGGGGAAGAGGGAAGAGATTTGTGATATTGCAGTTTACACTTTGGGTCAAAACTTGCTGATGCTAGGTAACTTAGATTGCTGTTCCATACTGAAAGGGTGAAAATCTCTCACCGCCTGCTTGTCATATCTCTGAGATGAAGCAAGTTTAGGCATCTGCATTCCTGCTTTATATTGTTACTCAGACACCAAAGAAGAATTGAGACTTTTTTTTAAAGTGTAATTTATGGCAAATTCTTAATTCTCAAATCCACTGCCTCCCACTGAGATGGGGCCCAGACATCATCTGCTGCAGCTCTCAATTTGGTTTGGCATTCAATCTTCATGAGTAAAGGTCAAACTAAAATTGACATAAAGATGGGCACACAGAGATTTGGAACACTGATTAGAATAGACCCTACTTCCAGATCCTATTATATCCTGTCAGCAATCAACCCCATGCATGGAACAGTACTGGATACCAACTGGGCTGACACAGTAACGTAATGGTGGGAAGAGAGGCAAAAGTGAGAGCAGGAAAGAAAGATTACTACGGGAGTTCTAGAGATTCAGTGCAGTGAAGCATCGTGGTTAGTGGTGAAGAGATTAACATCATGGACGCACAGGGAGGCCATGGCTGGAGCTGCAGAGACATCTGGGACAGCTACAGGACAGGAGGAGTGCAATGATATTTAATTCCCTGGTTCGCAACCACAAGGGAAATGAGCAGGTCATAACTGCTCAAATAGGATGCCAATCAACCATCTTCCTTACATGGGGCAATCAGGCACCTGATTGTACAAGAGCCACTTCCAGACAGAAAATTGTTAGTTCCACTTTTAATAATAACAGTTTCATAACTCCCGCCCTTTCTAACTTCTGTTTTATTGGTCAAAATTTTAAAACTACGAATCTTTGCAATTGGGCAATCAGCACAACAAAATGGTTTTTATTCTGGCCCCTCCCCTTGACCTAGGTTAAACAGAGCAGAAGGGAAAAAAGTATAGTTTTGTAAGTTTTTTTTTAATATAAAAAATGAAAGACATGTCATAATTCCCGCTCTTCCTCAACGTACATTTCATTGGAAGAGACATCTGATTTATTACCACTAGAAATAATCAAACAGGTTTGTATATGGTGCAATGTCACTGTAGTGCACGTTGCTGCAGCCTTTCAGCTTGTAGCTAAGCAGCTGTAGCAAAGATCAGTTACTCTGCAATGCAACACTGTTACATGCTTCCACGGACCCAGATGGCTGACCTGTCAGTGCCCCAGCCTTGACACTCAACAGTTCACCACAGGTATCCTTTTGAACTGCGGGTCTTGCAAAAAAAAAATCAAATACTGTACAGGAGACTACTCAGCTCAATGAACTGGGTCTGTTAATCGACGTCAGTTGATCTGTATCGTAACTTCATCTGCTGCTTATCCTGTGTTGCTGAGAATCTATTAACTTGATTTTTAATTTTCAATTTTCCTCCTTCCCCAAATGTGTTTTGTTTTTGTCCAAATTGATCAGAACTGAGTCTGAGGCTATGGGCCTACTCCAGCTGCTCTGTGTCTCTGGACTCAATTTGGTTCTGAATGCTGTTGCTTGCTTTTATTGTTAGCATGATTTGTGTGTGTTCATGTTCTCTCTCTCTCTCTCCCTCCCCTCCCTCCCTCCCTCTCCTCCCCCCCCCCATTGTTTTTTTAAATTTGGTTCTTTCAGGTTTCTTGCTTTGTGGCTGTCTGTAAACAGACAAATTTCAAGGTTGTATAATTTATACATACTTTGATAATAAATGTACTTTAGTTTGAAGAGGCAGCATTCCTGTTTTCCTGACACCATCCACACAGGACCAATTTCTAAATTTTATATCTGTGGCTTTTGATATTTAGATCTTAAATTCACATTTTGGGAAGCTGATGACAGAGCAAAAAAGTACACTGAGGCAGAAATTAAACACTTTTTTAATATATAAACCCCAGAAACACTGATGCCAAATGTCACCTAGATGGTTACATGTTTTGGACTTAGTGCAAATGGCCAATTCTTACATGCAAGTACTGCAGATTTCAGACTATTCTGCTGATCAGGGAATACAGAAAAACAAACACAGCTACCATATACCCTCAACAGGATCAAAAATGGCCAGTGCTGTTCTCACTATCAGCCGCTGTCCAGTGACTCTAAAGGAGGCACTGCCCAGTTTAATGCTGCAACTTCTTTACAGGCTGCTCATTTAAAAGGCAGAAATATTTTATCAGCAGGCTACTTTTGCAAATGTACTTCCCCCACAACTGCACATACATCTACTCTGAAGCCCCTGACAAAAACACACCTCCAGGAACTTCTGCAATTATGGAAAAGTCAGTAAGGGACAGCTTTTATTCCAATTTCCACAAATCAAAAGGAGAGAACATGCTTTGAAACAATTGGGAAACAGTAGTCGAACAATAATAGTATGCACACAGATTCAAAAGAGAATACACAATTAAATATACAGAAACAACATCGATGCACTGAGGGCTCTTGGGTCCAAGTCCATAGTTTCCTGGAAGTGGAGTTTATATGGTAGTAAGAAACCATATGGCCTGCATGCCTTCACTGATCGGGGCTTTGACTACAAGTCAGGATGTTCTGTTGCAGTTATATAAAACTTGGGTTAGATCTCACTTAGAGTATTATGTGCAGTTCTGGTCACCCAATCACAGGGAGGGTATGGAGTATTTGGAAAAGGTACAGAACAGGTTTGTGAGGATGTTGCCTGAATTAGAGGATATGACCCACGAGATGTCAGACAAACTTGGACCGTTTTCTCTAAGTGTTGGAGGCTGAGAAACCTGATAGAAATTCACAAAATTATAGAGACATAGATGAGGTAAACAGTCAGAGTCTCTTTCCCAAGATAGAAATGTTTAATACTATGAAATATCTACTCTAGTTAAGTAGTTTAAAGGAAATATGCAGGGCAAGTGTTTTTTTAAAAAAAGAGTGTGAAGTGCTTAGAATGGGCCACGAGATGGTGGAAGCAGATACAACAGTGGAGCTTAAGAGGCTTTTAGACAGGCACATGAATACATAGGGAATGGGGAGCTATGGATCATGTGTAGGCAGAAGAGATTTAGTTCAATTTGGCATCGTTTTCATCAGAAAGACCTGGATTCCTGTACTCTACTCTGAAACTGTCAGCAGTTTGTTACACCAAGCCCAAAACAGATAATCTTCCAACAATTTCAATTCCAACCATCAGCTGTTGACAATGTCAACTTTTAAAAATAATGTTTTAACAGATAAGTCCCATTCTATTATTTGGAAGAAGGGCAGGAGATAACTTCTTGATAACCAGATTAATTTTTTATTGTCCAATCACCATCACTGATCCAGTAGGGTGTCTCAGTTCTGGGCATTCTTATGTCAGACTTTACATTCTCTCTACCAAATTTCAAGTTGAACTCAATCATATTGAGATCACTGTCTCCTAAGGGTTCTTTTACCTTAAGCTCCTTAATCACCTCTGGTTCATTCCTTTACACACAATCCAGTATAGCTGATCCCCTAGTAGGCTCAACAACAAACTGCTCTAAAAAGCCATCTCAAAGGCATTCAACAATCTCATTCTCTTGATATCCATTACCAACCTGATTTTCCCCAATCAACTGCATGTTAAAATCTCCCATCACTATCATAACATTGCCGTTTTGACACATTTTTCTACTTTCTGTTGTAATCTGTGGTCCACAACCCAGCTACTGCTGAAATGAAATGAAATGAAACATCTTTATTGTCATTGCAGAGTACAGTTGTCATGCACCAATACAACGAAAATGAGTTTGCAACTGTCATACTCAATGCTATAAGACAACAAATAAAATAAATAAACAATAGATAAATCAAGTAACCAGCCAGTACAAGCAATATCCAGCAGGCTTGTATATAACTGTCATCAAGGTCCTTTTACCCTTACAATTTCTTAACTCAACCCTCATGGATTCTACATCTTCCAATCCAATGTCACAGTTTTCTACTTATTTGATGCCATTCTTTACCAGCAAGGCCATGCACCCCCTCTACCTACCTTCCTATCCTTCTGATACAACATGTAACCTTGCACATTCAGCTCCCAAAAATAACTATCCCTCAACCATGATTCAGTGATGGCCACAACATCATACCTGACTACCTTAATAGTGCAAAAAGATCATTTACCTTGAGATGTGCATTGAGAAGTAACACTTTGAGTACTGTATTTGCTACTTTTTTTGATTCTACATCCCTAATGCAGATAACTACCCGGATTTTGTCCTATCACCTGCCTGCCCCTTCCCGACAGTCTGACTATATGCTATCTTTGCTTTTTCACTATCCTTCCTACCCTGAGTCCCTTCACTCCATTTTCCACCTCCCTGTCAAATTAGTTTAAACCCTCCTCAACAGCTCTAACAAACCTCCCCATGAGAATATTGGTCTCCTTCAGGTTCAGGTGCAACCTGTCACTGTTGTACAGGTCATACCTCCCCCAGAAGAGATCCCAATGATCCGAGAACGTGCAGCACTGCTCTCTGCACCAACTTCTCAGCCACACATTTATCTGCCAAATCATCCCGTTTCTAACCTCACAGTGCGTGACACAGGCAGCAATCCAGTAATTACTAACCCGAAGGTCCAGCTTCTCAGTTTTCTGCTTAGCCCTCTAAATTCTCAATTCAGGACCCCTTTGCTTTTCCTTTTTATGTTATTGGTACCAATATGTACCAAGACATATGGCTGCTCTTCCTCCAAAATACTGTTCTGGCTCGAGGTGCATCATCTAGTTAGCCGTTCCCCCCCCCCCCCCCGCCCATCTGTTGCCTTTGTAATTGCACTTAAACACTTTAAACCACTTTTTGTAATGTTGTTTACATTGTAAATACATGCTGGTATTTATGCATATTTTATTCCATATTTACTTTAACCTCTAATTTTATATAATTTTTTATTCTGTACAATTGTTGAATGTTGCATGTCACTCCCTGACCAATGCATCACAGCAAATTCCTAATACACATAAATGTATATGGCAAATAAAGTTTATCCTTGACCCTTCATGTGGACTAAACGATAGAGGGACATTACCAGTAGAAAGAGGTGAGGGTAAGAGGAGGAATAAGAGCTGGCAGGCTACAGGTAGACCCAGGCGAGGGGTTATAGGCAGATAGAAGGGGCAAAAGGCAAAAGGCCTGCTTTCAGTCCTGATGAATGGCCTCAACCCTGAAAGACCAACTGTTCATTTTCTCCCACAATGCTACCTGATCTGCTGAGTTCCTCCAGCATCCCATTTGGATTTCTTTTTTTATATAAGGCCTTTCTTTTCGTTTAAGGCACCATGCCAAATTTCCAGGGTACAATTCAGGTTACAAGCCAACCCTGAGAAAGACTGTCTGAGCATTTAAGTTTCAGGAATAGGGGGCTTGCAGCAAGGATGTCCAACATTAGTGTGTTCATCCTCCTGACCTGCCAATGCAGGTAGCATCTTGCCCTGATGTTTAAAGTGGAGCTCCAACATACAGGCTGTGTACAAGGAGGGCCAGAGTCGTCTCGACTTCCTGAGGAGACTGAGATCCTTCGGAGTACGCAGGCATCTCCTTCACATGTTTTACCAGTCTGTTGTTGCCAGTATGATCTCCTAAGAGGTGGTGTGTTGGGGCAATGGCATCAACAAGGGTGATGCCAACAGGCTCAATAAACTGATTAGAAAGGCTGGTTCTGTTATAGGAGTCAAGCTGGACACACTGGAGGCTCTGGTATTACAAAGGACCGCAACGAAAATCCTGGCAATTCTGGATGCTTTTCACCCTCTGCATGCCACCTTCGCTGAACAGAGGAGCACTTTTAGTAACAGACTAAGACCACTGTGCTGCTCCAAAGAGTGCTCATTCTTACTCTTGGCCATTAGGAGCTATAATGAGCCAAACCATAGCCAGGGAAGTGATGACCCCCCCCCCCCCCACTGTTAGACTGTTTGAGATAACTATTTTTTTTATATTCTTTCTCTTCTCTTCTAATATTTGTACATCTGTACACTTGTAGTGCTACTGTGACATTGTAATTTCTTTTGTGATCAATAAAACTGAAGAAAAGTGGAATGTGCAATATAAGACAGATAATCATGTTCATAGTTCACCTCTATTTTAAGGAAGCCATTAAGACAGGTAAACGCCTCAGCTATAAATTTCAATTGCAGTCACACACAACATAGCCCAAAGGGCTCAGGTCATAAATCTCAAAATAAATACTTTGTAAATGAAAAGTCAAATTAAACTCTTAGATGGGCACATGGATGATGGAAAAATGGAGGCCTGTGTAGGTAGTTTAGGTTGATCTTAGAGTAGGTTCTAAGTCTGCATTACGTCAGAGGCAAAAGTGCCTGTGTATGCTGTAATGTTTTATGTTCTATGAAATAATGGATACAATAGCCCAGTGAAAGGAAAGAACACTGCTACCAATATAACTGTTCCTACCTGTCTTCCTCCTCTTCCTCATCAAGATATCTTTTATTTAGAATATAGTCACGTAGAAACTTCTCCCCTTCATCCAGTTGAGGATCATTCCAGTAATCCCTTAGGTATTTCTGTAACATATCCAAAACATTGCCTTATATTTGTTTCCTCTGGGTTTGGCAAGCAGTGCCTAATACAGTGGTGCAGTGTGCAGGAACAGCTGGATGGTGCACTGAAAACTTCCACATGCTGTGCTCCCAAATACTACTGCGTTGTTTTGGAAAGCAAAGACAGTTCAAGGAGACGCCCCTCTCAGAAAGAGACTCCCTGGTCATCAAATGAAGTTTTCTATTACAACATTAACATTCCAGTCATTCACTGAACCAAAGACCTGATAAAGGGTCTTGGCCTAGAATATCAACTGTTCATTTTCCCTCTCTAGATACTGCCTGACCTGCCAGGTTCCTCCACCATCTTGTGTGTGTTGCCCTAGATTTCCAGCATCTGTGATCTCATATCTCCATTACCTACCACGTTCTTTTAACAATCTAGCACTGCCTAGTATTATGCTGAATTACAATTCAAGTTGCTAATTTGCAAAGCATTTTCTTTAGTTTAGACCAAAAGAAAAAGAAGCACGATCAGGCTATAGGCCCCATCAAGCCTGCCCTACCATTCCATTAAGGTGGTTTATTTTCCCCCTCAACCCCGTTCTCCAGCCTTATTCCTGTAACCTTTGATGCTCCTACTAACCAAGAATGAGAGAAACTATGCTTTAAATATACCCAATGACTTGGCCTCCAAGTCTGTGGTAATGAATTCCAGAGTCACACTATGGCTAAAGTAATTCTTCCTCAACTCTGTTCTAAAGGGACGTCCTTCAATTCTGAGGCTGTGCCCTTTGTCCGAGACTCTCCCACTTCTAGAAACATTCTCTCCATGTCCACTCTATCTAAGCCTTTCAATATTTGGTAAGTTTCAATGAGATTCCCCCTCGTTCTTCTAAACTCCAGCATGTACAGGTCCACTATAAAGAACCATCCAATAAGAAGAAAGCATTCTTTTGCAGGAAAGATTCCAGTTAAATGTAATTTTTTTAAAAATCGCTCATAAGGCAGGAGACACATTTTGTGGGTTAAAGTAGTGCAAGTCTCAAAACCAACTAGCTTGAGCATGTGACCAAATTAATGCTTCCAAGAGTACTAGCCAACTGGACCCTGACCACAGTCTGTCAAGTTCCATGTGGCGACTGCCCATGTATCGGCCTCCTCAACAAAGTCACACAAAGGCATTCTCCATTAAGGGAATAACTCCTTAGGAGAGTATCATACTCACCGCTAGTGATTGCACTATTACCACTGGTTAACACACTCCCAGCAGTGCTTGGTTGATTTCAGCAACACTATAAATGAAGGGGAAGGAAACTGATGGCATGAATCCAAGTTTGTGCTTTACAAACTGGTAATGCAAGAGGATAAATTTTGTGATTCTGCACAATTTCAAGGACCAAGCCAATGTGATAACTACTGGCAGCAAAGAGAATATGGCTACACAGCAGAGCACTACTTCAACTCACATCTTGTTCCCACACTAGCAGTCCCAGAAGTGGATCAGTTTTACACCTGAGACCCACAATTTTACAAAACACTAATTTTTTTGTTAAATGTAGGAAATTTTTACTTTCAAAATCTGGAAATAGGACACAAAAGATGTTTATGGGATTTTGTCACTTTAGATGGCAGTTTTTATTGTGAAAAACACCACAGGAAGCTTTACAGAGACACAAGGGAAATAAAAACATCACTCAACTTGGCACATGCTATAGAGGCTGCAGATTCTTGGCACATGGATGAATGAAAAATGGACAGCTTTATGGGAGAAGATTAGACTGATCTTTCAGTGGGTTGGAGTGTTTGGACTTAGTCATGTGCCAAAGGGCTTGTATTGTGCTGTACCATTCTATAATATGTGTTCTAGTATTAAGAATTTAATTAGGTGCTTCAGCAGTAATTAAAACCCACCCTTCAAGGCTAACTACTTAAGAATGCTAAAACAAATAGTTATGTTTTAAAAACAGGAACGTTATAGTGAAATAAGAGGGTGGGTTATTTTCAGCCAGAATTATAATAGCACTTGGTTTGAGGATTAAGATTTGTCCTGATAATTGATGAAAATCCCCCTGGACAGACTACAGATTCTGCTCTGGTGGATGAACAGAAATTGCTGACATAAGCTATTAATTGCTAGCAATAAAGCCAGTTTGACAAATGGTTAAAGTCAAGGGATGCACAAAACCTAGCGGTGTTAACAATTAGACAATGTAAAGGCTCCAAAGCGCAGGAAATTACAGATCCGGGTGTTTCACTATACCCCTCTGGCGATGAACAGCTGTGAACATACTGCTGTTATGCTAGTAAGGTGCAAGCATCCAGTTCACACCCAGCATCTGTGTAACCAAGGACTCTCAGACTTACAGGCTGTTCCCTGGGACACAGACACATACATCAAGTGCTACTGCAAGATCATCATTTTTGTGAAAGATGCTCTTTGGTCTGATCGAAACTTGCTGAGCTTCCACCACAGCAAGATGTCCACCAGGAAATGCTGCCTTCTGGCACATTCCAAGCTGCAGGAGTATGTACTGAGGGATGTAAAGAAGCTCAGTATAGATCATGCTAAGGCTCTGTGGGTAGGACCACAGTCTAGGGGTCGAGTGTGGTGGGGAAGCCCCTCAAACATCAGATGTGTGCATCACTTTAAGAGACCACATGAGCAACAAAGGTGCTATACACAGAAAAAAAAGTTGTGCAAACATCATGAATATATTGACAACATGACACTCCAAATGTAAAGAGCTTTGCACTGTTTATTCCTTTATTTATAATTATTATAATATACAAGTTTATTTTAGGAATGAAAAACAAAGTTATTGTAGCAGAAAAAGGATCTAGCCCGAGAATAGTTATCCGGAATTTGATTGTAAGCAAGGTGGGAGAGCACAAACCTGATGGATGAAGACTAACCAATCAGGAGGGACGGACTATGGGGGTATAAATACCACTGGACAAGACATGGTCAGGCATCATCCCTGATGAAGATGGCAGTTTGTCATCAAAACATCAGTTATAATCGATATCTGTATCCGGCTGGAAGCCAGAGAGGAGTTTATTCATTACAGTAGCGGCTTCCAAGATGGATTAATTTGCCGACCATTTCCATCATTTGCGGCAGGAATCAGCAAATCAGGAGCTGTTCTTTGACAACCACAGAACAAATGTCAAGACCATTTGGAGTGTCCCCGAAACCTCATCAGATGGGTTCATTTAATAAAGAAATAAACTTCAACCTTTGCACGTCCTGCCAGCACATCCTGTTACCACGCGAAGCTGCAGTCTCTCTACCTTTGGCATTTCCTCCACAAGCCTCTCCAAATTTCTTTTCCCTTTAGATATGGCAAAGTTACTTCCCATGGTAGGGGAGTCCAGGACATCAGGGTACAACTTCAGGATTGAAGGACGTCCATTTAGAACAGAGATGCGGAGAAATTACTTTAGTGAGAAGGTGGTAAATCTGTGAAATTTGTTGCCACGAGCGGCTGTGGAGGCCAAGGCATTGGGTGCATTTGAGGCAGAGATAGATAGGTTCTTGATTAGCCAGGGCATCAAAGGGTATG
This sequence comes from Mobula birostris, assembly GCF_030028105.1. NCBI lineage: Eukaryota > Metazoa > Chordata > Chondrichthyes > Myliobatiformes > Myliobatidae > Mobula > Mobula birostris. Next base: position 29,568,122 of record NC_092401.1, on the reverse strand, counting down.
GGGAGAACGTAGGGGAGTGGGCTGACTGGAAGAATTGGATCAGCCATGATTAAACGGCACAGCAGATTCAATGGGCCAAATAGCCTACTTCTACTCCTATATTTTATGGTCTTTAAGACGTTCCTTAAAACTATTTTCTAAAGCTTTGGTCTTGCCTTCATAGATCATGTTAAAAAATAAAGAGATGGATGTTATGTTGCCATTTTACAAAATACTGATTAGAGTGCACTTGGAATATTTGGAGCGGTTCTAAAGAATATGAAACTAATGTATGCAAATAGATTAGTGTAGATGGGGGAAGAGGTTTAGATTGAACATGGTGGGCCGAATGGCCCATTTCTGTGCTGTATAACTTTAACCCCAGTTTAAGGTAACTTCCTATTACAGATATTAACTAATGTGGATTGTTATTTTAATCTAGCATTATTTTTAAATGTAACATAAATCAATTATATGTGACGGACTTTTAACATCATAAACCAGCGAGTTGTTTGTTATGTCTCTCTGATCACTGGGAGAAACGGAGACACCTCTTTCTCCTTTATTAGGGAGAGAAGAGAACCTGTGGTATGTCGAATACAGGGTGAAACGCCAAGTTTTTGGGATAACTACAAGTACATGTCTTTGCAGTTGCTTTGCTCACGCTTGAGTGGTCAGTAGCGGGTGCACTTTTTTTTGTCGGTGGGGGAGGGGGGATTGTTGCTTGCTGCTGCTTATGCGCGGGAGGGGGGAGCTGGGGGGGGGTACTTTGGGGTTCTAACATTTGACTGTCATTTATTCTTTGGGGCACTCCTCTGTTTTCCTGGATGGTTGTGAAGAAAAAGCATTTCAGGATGTGTATTGTATACATTTCTCTGACATTAAATTGTACCTTTGAAACCTTTGTAGATATCAAGCAGATCTCATATCTACAATGCCAATGTAAAGGAAAACAAATTGAAAGTACTCACCATGTCTTTCAGCTGTTCCTTTGCTTCCAAATCCTCTTGTCCTTTCAGCCAGCTGATATAAGACTCTTCTTCTTTCTCCTTTGAAGGTGCAACACACGAATTACCATTATTAATGGTGGTTTAAACATAGACTCAGTACAGTTGTATCCACTGCCCTGCCGTGGGCAGAACTGAATATATGCACAAGAAAATAAAAAGGGAATCGAGATGCTGGTTACTCAGGGCATCTGAAGCAACACCTCCTGCCCTGGTGGGACCTAAACCAAAACAATACTCGTTTGCTCCCTTACTCTCCAAGCCTGGCTTTCCTTTTCAGTTGCGATAAGTGTAGCCACACTTCACAAATTTTAAATTGCATGCCCCTTAACTTTAGCTGAGAACACAGTCAGTGTTATAAAATAACCTACAATAATATTACATAGAACATACTGTAGAACAGCGGTCTCCAACAATATGATTTGGCAATATAAGTCAGCTGCACCTTTCCTCATTCCCTGTTAACGCACTGTTGAACTTGAACGCATGCGAGGTCATTACCCACGCGTCATCCGTGTCAGCGCGAGAAGAAGATCAACTCCTCGATCTTGCAAATGACAGCGGGCTGAAAAGTATGTTTGACATGACATCTCAGCCAGCATTCCAGATCAAAGTCAAGGCTAAATATCCTGAGACAGCCACGAAAGCACTGAAAACGTTGCTTCCATTTCCAACATATCTCTGTGAAGCGGAGTTTTCTGTAATGAATGCAATGAAAACTAAATTGCGGAAAAGACTGGACATAAGGAACTCCCTTCGAGTATCGCTGTCTTCCATCACCCATCGATGGGACCGTCTTTTTGCACGAAAACAAGCCCAGGGCTCCCACTGATTCAGCGATATTGGTGTGTTGCAATGATTTTATATGTTCATATGAGGAAAATATGCGCTGTGTGTTTAACATCCAAACGTTACTTAAAATGTTATGATGCTATTGACTTAAAGTGACTTATAACCGACTTATCACTATATTCATGTGAGGAAAATATGTGCTGTGTGTTTAATATTAAATTTGTTAGATAAACCCTTTTAGAAACGAAATTGAGTGTATTAGCCACTTATAAGTGACTTATAGTTGACATATCACCTATATTCCAGTCGTGATTAACACCAGCTCCACCGCGCCCCCCCCCCCCACCCCCGGGTTGCCAACTGGCCCATATTTGCCAGGACATCCTGTATATTGGGCTAAATTGGTTTATCCCATATGCGACCGCCCTTGTCCCATATTTCCCCTGCTAAGGTAGAGCATCCCTATGAAACCTTTCGTGCCGAAATGGCGTAAAGCGAAGAAGCAATTACCATTAATTTATATAGAAACATTTTTTGAGCATTCCCAGACCCAAAAAATAACCTATCAAATCATACCAAATAACACATAAAACCGAAAATAACACTAACATATAGTAAAAGCAGGAATGATATGATAAATACACAAGCCTATATAAAGTAGAAATAATGTATGTGCAGTGTAGTTTCACTGAACAGAATCGCCAAAACCAATTTGTAGAAAAAAATCGGCACGTACATGCATGCGCACACAGGTGCCCGTGCAAGGCTTCATGGTCATGGTAGTCTTTCTCAGGGTAAACAGTGAGAAAGTTGGAAACCCTACCCCACCCCCCACCGGTTGGCCGGTCCGCAAGAATATTGTCAATATTAAACCGGTCCGCGGTGCAAAAAAGGTTGGGGACTCCTACTGTAGGACAGTACAGGTCCTTCAGCCCACAATGTTGTACTAACTTTACAACTTCCTTGAAGATCAGTCTAACATAGACATAGACCTCTGACATAGGCAACAACAGGAATTCTGCAGATGCTGGAAATTCAAGCAACACACATCAACACACATCACAAGCAACACACGCTTCCCTTCCTCCACTATCAACTCTGCTCTTAAACGCATCTCCCCCATTTCACGTACATCTGCTCTCACTCCATCCTCCCACCACCCCACTAGGAATAGAGTTCCCCTGGTCCTCACCTACCACCTCACCAGCCTCCGGGTCCAACATATTATTCTCCGTAACTTCCGCCACCTCCAACGGGATCCCACCACTAAGCACATCTTTCCCTCCCCCCCTCTCTCTGCATTCCGCAGGGATCGCTCCCTACACAACTCCTTTGTCCATTCGTCCCCCCCATCCCTCCCCACTGATCTCCCTCCTGGCACTTATCCGTGTAAGCGGAACAAGTACTACACATGCCCTTACACTTCCTCCCTTACCACCATTCAGGGCCCCAAACAGTCCTTCCAGGTGAGGCAACACTTCACCTGTGAGTCGACTGGTGTGATAAACTGCGTCCGGTGCTCCCAATGTGGCCTTTTATATATTGTCGAGACCCGACGCAGACTGGGAGACCGCTTTGCTGAACATCTACGCTCTGTCCGCCAGAGAAAGCAGGATCTCCCAGTGGCCACACATTTTAATTCCACATCCCATTCCCATTCTGACATGTCTATCCACGGCCTCCTCTACTGTAAAGATGAAGCCACACTCAGGTTGGAGGAACAACACCTTATATTCCGTCTGGGTAGCCTCCAACCTGATGGCATGAACATCGACTTCTCTAACTTCCGCTAAGGCCCCACCTCCCCCTCGTACCCCATCTGTTACTCATTTTTATGCACACATTCTTTCTCTCACTCTCCTTTTTCTCCCTCTGTCCCTCTGAATATACCTCTTGCCTATCCTCTGGGTCCCCCCCCCTTGTCTTTCTTCCCGGACCTCCTGTCCCATGATCCTCTCTAATCCCCTTTTGCCTATCACCTGTCCAGCTCTTGGCTCTATCCCTCCTCCTCCTGTCTTCTCCTATCATTTTGGATCTCCCCCTCCCCCTCCAACTTTCAAATCCCTTACTCACTCTTCCTTCAGTTAGTCTTGACGAAGGGCCTCGGCCTGAAACGTCGACTGCATCTCTTCCTACAGGTGCTGCTTGGCCTGCTGCGTTCACCAGCAACTTTGATGTGTGTTGCTTGAATTTCCAGCATCTGCAGAATTCCTGTTGTTAACACACATCAAAGTTGCTGGTGAACGCAGCAGGCCAGGCAGCATCTCTAGGAAGAGGTACAGTCGACGGTTCAGGCCAAGCCCCTTTGTCAGGACTGGGTCTCGGATCTGAAGAAGGGTCTCGGCCTGAAACATCGACTGTACCTCTTCCTAGAGATGCTGCCTGGCCTGCTGTGTTCACCAGCAACTTTGATGTGTGTTCCTCTGACATAGCCCTCCATTTTTTTATTATCCATGTGCCTAATCAAGAAGCTTCTTAAATGTCCTTAATGTATATGCCCACCACCACCCCTGGCAGGTGTTCCAAACACCCACTACCTTCTGTGTAAAAATGAACTAACTCTGACATCTTGTACCCGACCCGCCGGCCCCCTAGGCCTGAATTGACGTAGTAGTAGTAGTAGACATCTTGCAATTTCCTCCAATCACCTTGAAGTCATGCCCCCTTGTATTAGCAATATGAGGGGACATAAATTTATATTGACAGTTACAATTTAATTTTGTGAAGGAAAAGAATGCTCATTTCCTCATTTTATTATTTTCCCAGGTTCCAAAGTCAATAGTTCATATGGAACCCAACATTACAAATTCCAAATGAATCTAATACCGAAGGCAAAGCTGATTTCTGTAGGTTGATAAAACTGTTACATGCAATAAATCGTTTTACCCTATAATAAGGGCAGTGGCTGGCACCAAACCAAGAATAATCATCATCCCATGCAAGAATGCTGAATTAAAACTAAACATAAAAGCAAGTGTTGTCAACTACCTTCTCCTCTTCAGACTTCACCCGCAGTTTCAAAAAACCAGAGCCACCGTCCTCACTCCCACTGTCCTCGTCACTGTCTTCAACAAACTTACGGAAGCTACAGAAAACATACACAATAACAGCTAAGAAAGAGCAATAAACATAGCATTGTTTGATCTGGGGGCAAAGAATAGCAGAATGGATTATTTCAGAGCGACATATACAACATGCTGGAGAAACTCAGCAGGTTAGGCAGCATCTATGGAAGGGAATAAACAGTCAACATTTTGGGCCGAGACCCTTCATCAGGACTGGAAAGGAAGAGAGAAGAAGCTAGAATAAAATATACAATATATTACCGGTTATCTCAATTTTCACTCCATCCCCATTCTGAAACCTACACAAGCTCACTGTCTCCTAACCAAGGAAGGATCTTAACCAGGTGGAACAGCTATGACTTCCGAACAGCCAGCAAAATGGGCTAAACTGTCTCTGTCAAAGGCACTTCATACTTTAACATCAAACTCTTGGCATTTAGCATTCATATAAGAGGGCACAAGGTGGGAAACCCAGAGATGTCTGAGTGATAAGAAATGTTGTAAAGGACACTGCCCAGCTTCAGATATGCCAAACTTCTGTAGTTGATCATGACACGATCATCCCCCTCTGAACTTGATCATTGCAACCAAGATTCAGAACAGCTAAAGCGAACAAAATAGTCAGGCACCTTCGCTCTGTTTGCCACAAAAGGCAGGATCTCTTGGTGAATACTCACTTCAATTCCACTCCCAATTCCCATTCTGACATGTCTGTCCATGTTCACCTCTACTGCCACAATGAAGCCAAACTCAGGTTGGAAGAGCCATACCTCATATGCTAAATGTATCGCCTCCAACCTGATACCATGAACATCAATTTCTCCAACTATACCTCTCCCCCTTCTCTTCTTTTTCATTCTCCCTTCTGGCTTTCCTCTCACCCCTTCTCTTCTCCTCCCCTGCCCATCTCCTCCCTTTTCTTCCATAGTCCGGTCATCACCTTTTCCATCTTCTTCAACCCTTTCTCTCTTCCACTTATTGCTTCATACTTCATCCACTTCCCCCTCAGCTGGTCTCATCTATCACTCACCAGCTTCTACTCCTCCCCCACCTTCTTGTTCTAGCTTCTTCCCCCTTCTTTTCCAATCCTGATGAAAGGTCCCAGCCAAAAATGTTGACCACTTATTCTGCTCCATAGACAATGACTGACTTTAAGTTCCTTCACCATTTTGCAGTCTTTCTTTGTTTAAAAACACTCACTTAACGGCTGTCAATACATTTGCATAGCTTGTAGCATTTCATGCTGCACATATCTGCGCCTAATGCTTTCTTAGAAAATGCAAGAGATGATTATTGGCAACATAGTTAGGAAAGAAACAGTGCAGTCCGACATTTAGCTGACATAGGACACCTCAGGGTGTTGCTCCAGCCAGTCACACACACACGGTAGAATCACCAGCACGAGCGATGTTCCTTTAGAACAGAATTGAGGAGGAATTTCTTTAACCAGAGGGTGATGAATCTATGGAATTCATTGTCAGACAGCTGTGGAGGCCAAGTCATTGGGTATACTTAAAGCAGGGGTTGTAAGATTCTTAATTCGAAAGGATGTCAAAAGTGACACAGAGATGACAGAAGAATGGGGTTGAAGGGGAGGATAAATTAGCCATCATCAAATGGTGATGCAGTTCTGATGGGCCAAATGATCTAATTCTGCACATATGTCTTTTGGAAAACCCTGGAGGGCACCCATGGCTACTTACTCTGACCCAGAGCTCAGTTTAGTACCTGGCAATTTTGACACAAAAAAAGACTTCATCCCCATTAATCAAAAGAAGGTGGTAAGGTGGACAATGTGAGAAATTATGAGGGAGTGAAATCTTAGATCATAAGATCATAAGACACAAGAGCAGAATTAGGCCATCTGGCCCATCAAGCCTGCTCCGCCATTCAATCACAACTGATCCTTTTTCCTTCTCCTCCTCAACCCCAGTTCCCGGCCTTCACCCCATAACCTTTGATGCCACGTCCAATCAAGAACCTATCAATCTCTGCCTTAAATACACTCAGCAACCTGGCCTCCACAGCTGTATGTGGCAACAAATTCCACAAATTCACCACCCTTTGGTTAAAGAAATTTCTCCACATCTGTTTCGAAAGGGCGCCCCTCTATCCTAAGGCTGTGTCCTCTTATCCTAGACTCTCCCACCATGGAAAACACCCTTTCCACATCTACTCTGTCTAGGCCTTCCAACATTCAAAAGGTTTCAATGAGATCCCTCCTCATCCTTCTGAATTCCAGCGAATACAGACCCAGAGCCATCAAACGTTCCTCATATGGTAACCCTTTCAATCCTGGAATCATCCTTGTGAACCTCCTCTGGACCCTCTCCAATGCCAGCACATCTTTCCTAAGACGAGGGGCCCAAAACAGTTCACGGTACGCAAGGTGAGGCCTCATCAGTGCCTTATAAAGCCTCAGCATCACATTCTTGCTCTTGTATTCTAGACCTCTTGAGCTGAATGCTAACATGGTATTTGCCTTCCTCACCACCGACTCAACCTGAAAGTTAACCTTCAGGGTGTTTTGCACAAGGACTCCCAAGTCCCTTTGCATCTCAGATTTTTGGATTTTCTCCCCGTTTAGAAAACAATCTGCACATTTATTTCTACTACCAAAGTGCACGACCATGCGTTTTCCAACATTATATTTCATTTGCCACTTTCTTGCCCATTCTCGTAGTCTGTCTAAGTCCTTCGGCATCCTACCCATTTCCTCAACACTACCTGCCCCTCCACCAATCTTCGTATCATCTGCAAACCTGGCAACGAAGCCATCTATTTCATCATCTGTATCATTGATATACAGCATAAAACGGAGTGATCCAAACTCTGACCCCTACAGAACACTACTAGTCACTGGCAGCCAAACAGAAAAGGATCCTTTTATTCCCACTCACTGCCTCCTACCAATCAGCCAATGTTCTAACCATGTTAGTAACTTTCTTGTAATACCATAGGCTCTTAACTTGGTAAGCAGCATCAAGTGTGGCACCTTGTCAAAGGCTTTCTGGAAGTCCATACATAAAACATCCACTGCATCTACTTGTAATCTCCTCAAAGAATTCCAAAAGGTTCATCAGGCAGGATTTTCCCCGAAGGAAACCATGCTGACTTTGCACTATCTTGTCCTGTGTCACCTCATCCTTAACAATTGACTCTAACATCTTCCCAACCACTGAGGTCAGGCTGACTGGTCTATAATTTCCTCTCTGCTGCCTTCCTCCCTTCTTAAAGAGTGGAGTGAAATCTTCATTGGTTAATGGCCTGTTTCCGGTTCTGTTTCTCTATAATGAGAAACAGAAGTTAGCCAGGGTCAGCCAATGTTGATTCCTAAAGATGATTTGACCAATCTTATGGAATATATTTCCTGAAAACCAAGAAAATGAAATGAATTCAATGAAGTAGAATTGGTTTGTTGGATGTAATGAAGTGAAAAAAAAAGGATTAGCTTGAATTGAAATCGTAAATTAGGTCAACTGACAATCAAAATTTGAGTATATTTCAGCAGTGTTTATCCCAAGCACAAATCTCTCACATACTTACTTTTCTTTCAGTTGTTTCTGTTCTTCTATATAACTGGGAGATGTTGCTCTCTGAAATGAAGATCCCAACAACATGTTAACATCACAAATGCAAAGTAACAAACCTGCTTCCAAACAAACACCTCTTGAAGAATGGTCCTTAGTAACTATCTGAGCTCCCTATAACACTAAAGCTTATTGAAATGTTCAGTGAAAGTGTTCCTGTTTTTGAAGTTGGGTCTAGTGCTACTATGTCTTTCTGATGGTCTCAACTGCACAGAAAACGTTAGAGTGTGTTAAGCTGCAACGCTCTAGGTATAGGTGGAGGAACAGCTTGTAATGTAGAGTCACAAGGGAAAATGAAGTTCATTCAAGTATATCCCACTAAACATCTTATTACTTTAAGGATGCTATGTTATTGCAAACTACTGTTGAGCCTCTACCTTTGGAAATGGGGAGGATAACTAAAGAAAAAAAGTGGGAGAAAAGAGTAAAGCTAACTTTTTCTTCTCCTTTCAACTCTAATGCAAAGGGATCTAGGGTTCTTCATGCATTAAATTGAAGGCTTGGGCAAGATAGAGAAAACAGCTAGAAATGTTAATGGAGTTTTGGTCTTTATTGAAAAAGTATGGAGTATACAAATAGGAAAAATTGCAATGCAATGTTACAGACTACCTGAACTTTGGCACGTAGCTTTGGTCCCACTATTTACAGAAGGATAGATTCAGATTCAGTCTAGCATTGTGCCATAGTGCAATGAAATTCCTTGTTCATGTGAAGCGAGTAGTGGAGATGTGTAGAGATATACTGGATGATTCCCTGCATGAAGGGGTTGATGGATGAAGAGAGGTTGAAAGGTAATATTTTTGAAACACACAGGATTCTGAGGGAAGATTGTGATTGCTGGGTGTATGTTTCCCCTAATGAACGAAGACATGATAAAAGTGCTCAAAATCATTATGGGTACAAGTAAGGTGGATGCCAGCTGCTACTTCAAAATTAATCTATCAACGAGGTCACGGGGCCATTGGTGGAGACTGGTTAAAAGGAGATTTCAGTCTAGCATCAGGAAGCTTTTCTTTACAGAGCGAGTTGTGGACACATGGAACAAACTACCTAGTTGTGTAGTTGAGAGATGTACCTTAGAGACTTTCAAATCTAAATCCGATAGTTATTTCAACAGGCCATGAATAGGAATTTGGCAAGCTTTGTTGGGCCAAATACTTGTCAAAAACTTTCTAATGTTCTAATGGAGGTGTCTATAACTAGGGCGCACGCTTTCAGAATACAGGGTTGCTCATTTAAGATAAGGGGGGAATTTCATTCCTCAGAGGTTTGTAATTCTTTAGTATTCACTACCTTAGACACCTGTAAAGGTGGAGTCTCTGAGCATATTAAGGCAAAGACTGACAGTTCCTTTAACTTCAAGACAGTCAAGAGATTTGGGAAGAATCAGAAAGTGGTATTCATGTCAGGTTTTTGCTGAAAGGCAAAGTAGACTTGAGGGGTCAACTGGGCTACTCCTGTTGTTTATAGAGCATAGAACATTACAACATGGTACAGGCCGTTCAGCTCACCTTAAGACATGTGAGCAGAATTAGGCCATTCATCCCATCGAGTCTGCTCTACCATTCCATCATGGCTGATCCCAAATCCCATTCAACCCCATACACCTGTCTTTTCGCCATATCCTTTGGTGTCCTGACCGATCAGGAGACGATCAACTTGCGCCTTAAATATACCAATGGACTTGGCCTCCACTGCAGTCTGTGGCAGAGCTTCCACAGATTCACTAATCTCTGGTGGAAAAAAAATTCTCCTTACCTCTCTTCCAAAAGGTCGCCCTCAATTTTGAGTCGGTGCCCTGTAATTCTGGATACCCCCTCCATAGGAAACATCATCTCCATATCCACCTTATCTAGTCCTTTCATCATTCGGTAGGTAGATCCCCACACGTTCTTCTAAATTCCAGTGAGTACAGGCCCAAAGCTGCCAAATGCTACTCACATGTTAACCTCTTCATTCCCAGAATTATCTTCGTGAACCTCCTCTAGGCTCTCTCCAATGACAACACATCCTTTCTGAGACATGGAGCCCAAAACTGTTGACAATACTCCAATTGCAACCTGACTAGTGTCTTATAAAGCCTCAGCATTATCCCCTTCCTTTTATATTTTATTCCCCTTGAAATAAATGCCAACATTGTATTTGCTTTCTTACCATATTTCAACCTGTAAATTAATCTGCTGGGAATCCTGCACAAGGACTCCCAAGTCCCTCTGCACCTCTGATGTTTGAATCTTCTCCTTATTCAGATAATAGTCTGCACTATTATTCTATTTACCAAAATGCATTATCACATATTTCCCAATACTATATTCCATCTGCCACTTCTTTTCCCACTCTTCCGCTTTGTCACTAGTCCTGCTGCAATCGCATTGCTTCCTACCCTCCACCTGTCTTCATATCATCCACAAGCTTTGCCACAAAGTCATTAATTAAATCATTGACAAACAATGTGAAAAGTAGTGGTCTCAATACTGACCCCTGAGGCACATCACTAGCCACTGGCAGTCAAACAGAAAAGGCCCCCTTTATTCCCACTCACTGCCTCTTGCCTGTCAGCTGTTCCTCTATCCATGCCAGCACCCTTCCTGTAATACCATAGGATTTTATCTTGTTAAGCAGCCTTATGTGTGCCACCTTATCAAATGCCTTCTGAAAATGGCATCCACTGTCTCTCTTTTGTCCATCCTGCTTGTTACTTCCTCGATTTGTCAGGCAAGATTCCTCCTTACAGAAACCATTCTGATTTTGACTTATTTTATCATTAGTCTCCAAGTACCCCAAAACCTCAGCCTTAATGATAGACTCAAATGCTTTCCCAACCACTGAAGTTAAGCTAACTGGCCTATAATTTCCTTTCTTTTGCCTTTTCCCCTTCTTAAAGAGTGGAATGACATTTGCAATCTTCCAGTCCTCCAGGACCATCCCAAAACCAAGTGGTCCTTGAAAGATCATGACCAAGGCATCTGTTATCTCTTCAGCAAACTCTCTCAGTCCATCTAGCCCAGGTGACCTGTCTACCTTAAGACGCTTCAGTTTGCCTAGCAGTTTTTCCTTTGTAATAGCAATGGCACTCACTCCTATTCCCTGACACTCACAGACCTCTGCACACTGCAAGTACCTATGACAAGGAAGACAGGTGCAAAGTACCCATTAAGTTCATCTGTCATTTCTTTGTCCCCTATTACTACCTCACCAGCATCATTTTCCAGTGGTCCAATATCAACTCTCGCTTCCCTTTTACTCTTTATATAACTGAGAAAAACCTTTAGTATCTTGCTTTATATCATTGGCTAGTTTTCCCTTATATTTCATCTTTTCTCTTCTTATAGCTTTTTTTAGTTGCCTTTTGTTGGATTTTAAAAGCTTCCTAATCATCCAACTTCCCACTCACTTTTGCTACTTTATTTGCCCTTTCCTTGGCTTTTATGCAATCCTTAACTTCCCTTGTCAGCCACAGTTGCCTACCCCAGCCATTTGAGAACTTCTTCCTCTGTGAAGCATATCTATCCTACACCTTGTGAACTATTCCCGGAAACTTCAGCCAAATCTGCTCTGCCATCATCCCTGACAGTACCTCCTCAATCCACCTAGGCAGGCTCCTCTCTCATGCCTCTGTAATTCTTGTTATTCCATTGCAATACTGATACATGTGACTTATGCTTTCTCCTCTCAAATTGCAGTATGAATCAACCATATTATGACCACTACCTCCTAAGGGTTCTTTTACATTCCGCTCCCTAATAACATCTGAGTTATCAAACAACACCCAATCTAAGATAGCCTTTCCCAGAATAGGAAATTCTGTACAACAGTACAAGCTGTTCCAAAAAGTCATCTCATAAGCATTCAACAAATTCCCTCTCTTGCAATCTGCCTGCAACCTGATTTTCCCAATCCCCTTGCATATTGAAGTCCTCCATGACAATTACATTATTACCCTTATTACATGCCTTTTCCAGCTCCCTGTGTAATCTAAACCCTGCATTTTGGCTACTATTTGGAGGCCTATATGCAATTCCCATAGTGGTTTATTTACCCTTGAAGTTTCTGAACTCTACCCAATATTCACGTTCTCTGACCCCACATCACCCCTTTCTAAAGATGTAATTCCAACTTTTACCAATAAGGACACAGCACCGCCTATGCCTTCCTGCCTGCCCTTTCTATACAAAGTATATCCTTTGATGTTAAGCTCCCAACTATGGCATTCCTTCAGCCACGACTCAGTGATGCCCACAGCATCATACCAACCAATCTCTAATTGTGCTATGAATTTGTCCACCTTATTCCAAATGCCACATGCATTTAAATACTGCACCTTCAGTCCTGCATTCTTCGCCCTTTTGAATTTCGCCTCTGTGGTATGATTTAATTCTTTGCTCTTTCTGCATTTGTACCCTATCATTGGCTTGTCCTTCCTTACATCCATGTTACATCCATCATGTACTTGCAAACCTGCTGGGTCACCTTCAACTCTATCATACTGGTTCCCATCCTCCTGCTTATTTAGTTTAAACCACTCCCAACAGCTCTAGTAAACCTGCCCCAATGATATTGGTCCTCCTTAGATTCAAGTGCAACCCATCCTTTTTGTACAGGCCCCAAAAGAGATCCTAATTATCTAGAAATCTGAAATCCCTACCCCCGTTCCAATTCATCTGCCACCTCATCCTATTCCTATCCTGTCGTGTGGCACAGGAGCAATCCTGAGATTACTACCCTTGAGGTCCTGCTTCTCAGCTTCCTTCCTAACTCCCTGTACACTTTCTTTTTTCAGGACCTCCTCCCTTTTTCTATTTATGTTGTTGGTACCAATATGTACCACGACTTCTGCTCACCTTCCCTTTTCAGGATATTGAGGACGCATTCAGAGATATCGCAGACCCTGGCACCTGGAAGACAAGCTACCATCCGTGTTTCCTTTTCACGTCCACAGAATTGCCTACCTATCCCTCTGACTACAGAGTCCCCTATTACTGCTGCCATCCTTTTCAGCTCCCTACCCTCCTGAGCCACGGGGCCAGGCTCAGTGCCAAAGGAATGAAGTTGTGCAGACCCTTTAACCTACTCTAAGATCATCCTAACCCTTCCCTGCTATATAGCCCTCCATTTTTCTGTATTCCATGTGCCATAAGGTCTCTTATGTCCAGCTTTGTAAGCCTGATGGTGGGAAATGGAGTAAGCAGCCAGCCTACACAAGCCCAGGATAACAGCTGTTCCGGAAAAATCCCTGCTGCTTCATAATAACTCAGCTAACTACCACTGGAAACATCCAGCCTCAGATCAGAATTCCAGAACGGATGGATTTCTGGTTGATCTCTCCTTTATCCCAATTCCAAGGTATAGGAAAAGCAAAAAGGTACTAACAAGTCACAGAACTAACAGGAGGCACACTTCTAACTTCATGCCCCAATAACTGGCAAAAGACAGACTCAGAAAGTTACATATAGTCCTCCTACCTCTATGTTAGTTCTTGTTTCGTCCCCATCACTGTCTTCATCCTCATATTTCCTTTGTAATGAAGGAAACAACATTTGAAAAATGTAAAACTGCCATCACATTGCTCTGATTAGCTAAATCTTAATACGTGACACCTAAAAATTAACAAGCTTCACTCAATATGAATTAGTTTTTCAGTAGCAGAGTCAACTTTAACGCCACTGTCAGGAAGGAACTTCATCCCAAGGTACGGACAATGAACAAACAAACCGACAGAGGCCTGGCTAGATCATGCAAAATGGACAAAAAAACTCTTTACCAATGTTAAACAAATAAAGTGATTGTGCTCGTAACAAAATCCTGGAATCTGTGGCTTGGAATATGGTCAAGTTTATAAGACCTTTAGTTTTAGAGAATAATGATGTATGCAGTGTTGTATCTATATTCACTGATATATTAAAATTACTTACCCTTCCTTTTCAAGAATGACCTTCCTTTCATAATCCTTCAGATACATTGGTTTTTGCTTTTTCTTTTTGTTTGTAGTTTTGCCCTTGTTACCTTCTTTGCCATTGTCTGTTAAAAGACAACTTGGGATATTATCAATATAAACAAGAGATTCTATAATCCTTTCATAATCCTTTAGATACTTTGGTTTTCACTTTTTCTTTTTGTTTGTAGCTTTGTCCTTGCAGAAACAGGAAAGGGGGCAATAACTCTACTGGGTGTGTTTTTTTATATAGATCCAACCCCCACATAGTAACAGAGACATCGAGGAGCAGATAGGGAGGCAGATTCTGGAATGGTGATGGATGATTTAACTGTCCTCATATTGACCGGCATCTCCTTACAGCAAGGGGTTTGGATGGGGTGGAGTTTGTTACGTGTGTTCTGGGTTTCCTGACGCAATATGTAGGTAAGCCAACTCGAGAAGAGGCTGTACTTGAACTGAAATTGGGAAATGAACCTTGTCAGGAGTCAGATCTCTTGGTGGGAGAGCGTTTTGGAGGTAGTGATCACAACTCTATCTCCTTTACCATAGTGCTAGAGAGGGATAGGAGCAGTCAATTTGGGAAAACATTAAAGTGGGATGGGGGAAAAATGATGCTGTTAGGCAGAAACCTGGGAGCATAAATTAAGAGCAGATGTATTTAAATTGGGAGCAGAAGTTCTTAGGGAAATACACGGCAGAAATGTGGCAAATGTTCAGGGAGCATTTGCATGGCGATCTGCAAAGGTATGTTCCATTAAGGCAGGGAAAGGATGGTAGGATAAAAGAACCCTGGTGTACAAAGCATGTAGAACATCTAGTTAAGAAGAAAAGCTTATGAAAGGTTCAAGAAACTAAGTACTGTTAAAGCTTTAGAAAATTACAAGGTTGCCAGGAAGGAGCTTAAGAATGAAATTAGGAGAGCTAGAAGGGGCCATGAGAAGGCCTTGGTGAACAGGATTAAGGAAAACGCCAAAGTAAAGTGCGTGAAGAACAAGAGGACAAGCCATGCAAGAATAAGACCAATCAGGTGAGCTAGAGGAAACATGTGCATAGAGTCACAGAAGGATGCAGTGGATGTAGCGTACAGTGGTATGTGAAAGCTTGGGCACCCCTGGTCAAAATTTCTGTTACTGTGAATAGCGGGTAAAAGATGACCTGATTTTCAAAAGGCATAAAGTTAAAGATGACATATCTCTTTAATATTTTAAGCAAGATTACTTTTTTATTTCCATCTTTTACAGTTTCAAAATAACAAAAAAGGAAAAGGGCCCCAAGCAAAGTTTGGGCACCCTGCATGGTCAGTACTTAGTAACACTCCCTTTGCCAAGTATCACAGCTTGTAAACGCTTTCTGTAGCCAGTCTTTCAATTCTTGTTTGGGGGATTTTCACCCATTCTTCCTTGCAAAAGGCTTCTAGTTCTGTGGGATTCTTGGGCTGTCTTTGCATGCACTGCTCTTTTGAGGTCTATCCACAGATTTTTGATGATGTTTAAGTTGGGGGACTGTGAGGGCCATAGTAAAACCTTCAGCTTGTGCCTCTTGAGGTAGTTCATTGTGAATTTTGAGGTGTGTTTTAGGATCATTATCCTGTTGTAGAAGCCATCCTCTTTTCATCTTCGGCTTTTTTACAGACGGTGTGATGTTTGCTTCCAGAATTTGCTGGTATTTAATTGAATTCATCCTTCCCTCTACCAGTGAAATGTTCCCCGTGCCACTGGCTGCAACACAAGCCCAAAGCATGATCGATCCACCCCCGTGCTTAACAGTTGGAGAGGGGTTCTTTTCATGAAATTCTGCACCCTTTTTTCTCCAAACATACCTCTGCACATTGCGGCCAAAAAGTTCTATTTTAACTTCATCAGTCCACAGGACTTGTTTCCAAAATGCATCAGGCTTGTTTAGGTGATCCTTTGCAAACTGCTGACGCTGAATTTTGTGGTGAAGACGCAGGAAAGGTTTTCTTCTGATGACTCTTCCACGAAGGTCATATTTGTGCAGGTGTCCCTGCACAGTAGAACAGTGCACCACCACTCCAGAGTCTGCTAAATCTTCCTGAAGGTCTTTTGCAGTCAAACAGGGGTTTTGACTTGCATTTCTACTTATCCTACGAGCAGTTCTTTCAGAAAGTTTTCTTGGTCTTCCAGACCTCAGCTTGACCTCCACCATTCCTGTTAACTGCCATTTCTTAATTACATTATGAACTGAGGCAATGGCTACTTGAAAGCACTTTGCTATCTTCTTATAGCCTTCCCCTGCTTTGTGGGCATCATTTATTTTAATTTTCAGAGTACTAGGCAGCTGCTTAGAGGACCCCATGGCTGCTGATTGTTGGGACAAGGTTTGAGGAGTCAGGGTATTTATAAAGCTTGGAAATTTGCTTCACCTGGCCTTTCCTAACAATGATTGTGAACAAACCATAGCCCTGACAAGCTAATTAAAGTCTGAGACCTTGGTAAAAGTTATCTGAGAGCTCAAATCTCTTGCGGTGCCTAAACTTTTACATGGTGCTCCTTTCCTTTTTTCACTCTAAAATTGTACAAAACAAAAATAATACACTAATCTTGTTTAAAATGTTGAAAGGAATGTTTCATCTTTAACTTTATGACTCTTGGAGATCAGTTCATCTTCTACTCACTTAACTATTCACAGCAACAGAAATTTTGACCGGGGTGCCCAAACTTTTGCATGCCACTGTATATGGATTTCAGTAAGGCATTTGATAAGGTTCCCCATGCAAAGCTCATTCAGAAAGTAAGGAGACATGGGACCCAAGGAAGCCTTGCATTGTGGATCCAGAATTGGCTTGCCACAGAAGGCAAAGGGTGGTTGTAGATGGCTCCTATTCTGCACGGGGGT